>NC_045764.1:91831953-92456953 GCF_008692025.1 Phocoena sinus | reverse complement strand
ATTATAATTTAAGTCAGATTTATGAAGAGCCATGCCATGCATGTATTTACTAAAGTCAGGGGTAAAACTGTTTGGTTTGTAATCATGCAAGGCACATGGACTATTCCATTCAGACCTTTACCAATCTTTCTGGAAAGGCATCAGAATCCTGCTTCCTGCTCCAGCTTCTAGGTTTGGCTATGATAGATGGAGAATTCTCTAGGAGGTTAAAGAATTTACTAAGTAAGATGCACCAAAGAATATTCACAAATATTTTTAAAGTATTAAAAATGGATTCAACAAATATACTATATTAAACATTGTGCGCTGTGCTATAAGCATAGAGTTGTATGAGATACAGCCTCTGCCTTACAGGAGATTATAGAGTAGCAGGAGAGATAAGACAGATCCTTAAAGAACTTCTGTACAAGGTACTAAGTAACACATGCCGTGTGAATGATGAAAATTAAGTGCTGCTGTAAGAATTCCAAGGAGGGAGGAGTCACTTCTGGCCAGGTTGATCACAGAAAGAATCATAGGGGATGTGATATTTGAGCTGGTTCTTGAAGGAAGGGGTAGGGTTTCAGTATGGGATGGTGGAAGGGAAGGGCATTCCAGGCAGAAGAATATAAACAAAAGCCCCAGAGCTCCTTTCCAGAATAATGAATAATCCAGATTGACAAAAGCACATCGTTCATATGGTGAGTAGAAGGAAATAGAATTAGAAGAACGATAGGGCCCATTGACAGATGGATGCTAGGCTAAGACATTTATAATTTATTTAGTTGGCATTAAGGAGCCATTGAAAGTTTTTGAGCAGGTGAGGGACATGATCATAGCTGTACTATGGAAAGATTATTCTAATGGGTTGGGGAGGGGAGGGCAGGGCCTACAGTAAGGAGCTTGATTAGAAGGCCATTGCTGTATCCAGGAATATGGTGCCAAAGGCCTCAACCAGGGTATTGGCGTTAGGAATGAAAAGGAAATGAGAATTTTATAGAGAATAACACATTGAAGAGAGCTTCCTTCTTCTAGGAGAGTCTCATGGAACAAGTTGGCATGATTGCAGGAACACTGAGAGTCTGCTCCACTCCCCTTGTCCCAGAACACACATTCACTTTGCACACTTAGTCCAGATAAGGAACAGTTAGTATTCTCCCTGGTTACAAAGTTTGGAAACCAAGAGATTAAGAAAACTCAGGCATGTAGAGGTGGTGAATGAGGAAGAATTAGACCTTTCTTGATGATCAGATTTTTAGGTCATAAAGCTTTGTTTGTGGTTCTGGTCTTGGTATAGCAAGGACTGACCTTAGAGAGGAAAAAAAATTTTTTTCCTCTATTCTGGTTGCTTAAATTGAGATGTCTCCTATCCTTGCCTTTCTGATAACTGGAAGAGAAAGGGAGGGTAGGAGTACCTGCTTTATACCAGGCACTGTGTTATTCAAGCTGCTGTTTGGACTTGGGTGCCCGCTGTTGGCTGTATTGTAATTGAGTCCTTTGGCTAGAGGCCTCTCATTGGCTCCCTTCTGGTTTGAGGTCTGATGCCATCCTTACCTCTTCCTCCATCTGCACATGAAATCATAATCCCCTGCTTCTAACACTGTAGTTTTAGTTGCCTTGGAAATGGGTGTCAGCTGTCTGTGTTGACTGTAGGTTCTAATGCCAGCTGGATGTGAGCATGCTCTGACCAGGTGGGGTACTCTGACATTGGAAGACCCTCTGTTACTCTTTCTCTGCAACCATCTCTGTGAGGAGAGGTCAGAATGCATTTTTAGACCCATTTAAGCTACTGATAAGACCTGCTACTTTTTAAAAAACATTAACGCTAGGAGGAGAGAACCCTGTTGCCCCTCTACTTCATCCTGTGCCCTTTGCCTTCTACCTTGCTTCTCAGACCTGTCCCTGATGCCTCCATGATGGCTTGGTGACTTCCCTGTGTGCTCTTTCAGAAACTGCAACATTCTGGTGGTTTTGGAGAACCTGAATTCCCTCCTTGGTCACCATGGTTTCTGGAACCAGACAGACTTAGGTTTGAATCCTGGTTCTTCCACTGACTACTTACTTGACTCCTTCATAACGAAAATGGAAATAATACTAGTCCTTTATAAAGTTGTCGAGAGTATTCAATGAGATGGTCTTACAAAGCGTTTAGCACAGTTCTTGGCGCAGAGTACACATTCAATAAATGGTATCTATTATGGCTGTAGATCCTCTCTCTGCCCAAGACCTTTTGCAGCCCATGGGTGTGGGTATTCTTGTAAGAATACTCAGAGCATTGTTTTCTCCCTAGTCCCAGGAGGGGTTGAAATTTGGAAATAAAAAGGCAAAATGCTTTAATTGAATAGTTCCCCACCTGATTAATCACTAGAACCACCTGGAGAGCTTTTGCCTCTCACTGTTGTGGCCTCTCCCATTGAGGAGCACAGGCTCCGGACGCGCAGGCTCAGCAGCCATGGCTCACGGGCCCAGCCGCTCCGCGGCATGTGGGAGATCCCGGGGCCCCGGACGGGCACGAACCCATGTCCCCTGCATCGGCAGGCGGACTCTCAACCACCGCGCCACCAGGGAAGCCCAGGAGAGCTTTAATATACAGATTCTTGAAGCCCGCTCCATAGCTGTTGATCAAGAATCTTGCAGAGGCAGGGGATGGGTATAGGGTAGGGACTGCTATCTGAAAAAAACTTGTTAAGTCCTCTGAGTAATTCTGTTGATCAGCCGGAATTGGGAACCTCTGTTCTCTAGTCTCCAGGGGCTTATGCTAAAGGATCTCTAAGGTCACCTCTTCCCAAGCAGTGGCAGACTCACCTTCCTTAGAAGCTAAGGCTATTTTAATCTCAGCACAGCAGAATTGGCTCAATTCCAACAAATCTTGATCTCTAGGGAACTTGGTTTTTCTGTCATACTGGAAGTTATTTGTTTCTGGGAGACTTCATGGTATAGAAAGTAGAACCATAAATCAGCCCCAGAAACCAGGAGCAGAGTAGAGAGGCAAGGTCTGTTCTACAGTTTTGGAGTGGCCATTGTGTCTCTTCCTGCCTCTGACCAGATGGCACTTTGGTCTCTGAAGGAGCAGGAGTGAGTGAGCTTGGGCATGATACCCGCTTCCCCCTCCCCCCTCCCAGAGCTGGTCACTGGGTCTGTGCCCAGCTGGCTAAGTCTCTGCACAAAGCCTCCTGGCCTTGGCTTCCTCTGTGGCTTTTGCATAAGTGGCAGTTCTCAGAATCTGGTGGAGGATCTGCTTTGTGAGATTAAAGTGTAGTGTGTGGGCAAGAGACAGGCATAGTTATTCTTAACCTGCAGGAAGGGAGGGAAGGGCAGAGGGGGCTCTGCCTCGGACAGGTCTGTGACATGCTTGTTTATAGAAATAGCAAGCCCATAGTTTGGCTGGAATGACTTATAACTCAGGTATTTATAACTTGTATTGAGTGGGATTAAGAAGTAGAGAAGGGGAGAAGGGGGAAGAAAGAAATTGGTGGCAACAAAACATGGCAAAAGAGATCGGCTTCCTCCCAGTTGCTGGGGTTTCTTTACCAGTTTGAGGTCAGCTAAATCCTAGATGACCCTGGCCTTTTGTGGCTCTGGCCCCTTAGTTTTCTCTCTCGAGGGAGCAGCTGCTTTCTTGCCACTGCAGACTCCCTGTAGTAGTCCCTCGCACTAAGAAAGCAAGAACAGATTCGAATCGTGTATGCTGTGGGCTCAACAAGAAACCCTTCTCTAGCAGTGCTGTTGTCTTGTGTATGTGTTGGCTCCACACACTGGATCTCTCATTGGCTGGTGCCTCTCCTCTAGCTTGTGGGCTGGTCAGATCTAGGGACTGGAGAGAGAGGTACCAGAAGAGTTTAGAAGGCCTTGCTTAGAGTTCCTGAGATCATGTATTTAGGGGGTTGGGACTGCTGGGGACCCTGTGCTATGTTGCAGATGGCTTTGCACTCCGGAGAGTCCATTTCTTGCTTTTTCACTTCTTTTTAGCACTTACATTGACTACCCCATCCTTCTGGGAACTCTCCCCTTCACAGGCTTCCTGGTTCTCCTTCTCCCTTTCTAACTGCCTGAGCCCTCATCTTCTCCATACTCTAAAAATAGCTACAGCCTCATTTCTGTCCTCAGCCTCACTCTCTCTTCCCTCTGTCTTCTCCTGCCTCATTGTACTTTCAGTAGTGGTTTTCACCTCCTTGTGAATAATTCTTTTTTTAAAAAAATGTTTTATTTATTTTTATTATTATTGTTGTTTTGGCTGCATCAGGTCTTGTTGTGGCACGCAGGATCTTTCATTGTGGCGCGCAGGCTTCTCTCTAGTTGTGGCGCGTGGGCTTCAGAGTGCGTGGGCTCAGTAGTTGCGGCACACAGGCTCCCTAGTTGCGGCACGCAGGCTCTCAGGTTGTGGTGCGCAGGCTCAGTAGCTGCGGCACGCAGGCTTAGTTGCCCCATGGCATGTGGGGTCTTAGTTCCCCAACCAGAGATCGAACCCATGTCCCCTGCATTGGAAGATGGACTCTTAACCACTGGACCACCAAGGAAGTTCTGTGAATAATTCTTTTTCTTTCCATAGATTTTTAAAAATTTATTTATTTTATTATTTATTTTATTTTTGGCTGTGTTGGGTATTCATTTGCTGCACTCGGGCTTTTCTCTATTTGCGGAGAGCGGGGGCGCTGCTCTTTGTTGTGGTGCACGGGCTTCTCATTGCTGCGGCTTCTCTTGTTGCGGAGCACGGGCTCTAGGCGCGTGGGCTTCAGTAGTCGTGGCACGTGGGCTCAGTAGTTGTGGCTCATGGGCTCTAGAGTGCAGGCTCAGTAGTGGTGGCACCCTGGATTAGTTGCTCCACGGCATGTGGGATCTTCCCGGACCAGGGCTCAAGCCCATGTCCCCTGCATTGGCAGGCAGATTCTTAACCACTGTGCCACCAGGGAAGCCCCTGTGAATAATTCTTTTTTTTTTTTTTAATGGTTTTTTTTTTTTGCAGTACGTGGGCCTCTCACTGTTGTGGCCTCTCCCGTTGCGGAGCACAGGCTCCGGACGCGCAGGCTCAGCGGCCATGGCTCATGGGCCCAGCCGCTCCACGGCATGTGGGATCTTCCCGGACCGGGGCACGAACCTGTGTCCCCTGCATCGGCAGGCGGACTCTCAACCACTGCGCCACCAGGGAAGCCCCCGTGAATAATTCTTAAATATCTATTTCTAGTCCTCACCTCTCTCCCAAGCATCAATTCCATGTGTATGTTGCTAAGTTGAATGTTCTGTGGTTCCTACTAAATATTCCTGAAGCGACTTAGATTCAACATGTCTAAAACCGACATCATCGGTTCCCATCCTTCCCCCCTTTGTCCAGACCCAGGTCCTCTTCCTGATCATGGCAGCATTTCTTTTCATAGCACCTCCTTGTTCCCTATCTCTGAAGTTCAAAATTTGAGTCTTCTGTCTTTTTCCTCCAGAGTTGTACGGTGCCCCATCTTGCCAATTCTATTTGCTTTGTCACTTTTTTCTTTGTCATTATTTCTTTTCTACTCTCACTATCTTCATGCTGGTCTAGATCCTTATTACCTCTCACCTGAACTGTTGTAATAGCCTCCTAATTGGGCTCCCTGCCTGTGCTCTGTGTCTTATGTACATCATCACCAAACATAGCTTTGATTGTGTCCCTGGTTCGAAACCCTTCAGTGGCTTCCCAGAGCCTCCAGATGACCCCACTTAGTTTGGCAATCAAGGCCCTTCCCTGTCTGGTTATAGTCTACCTCTCCTGACCTAAGTCTCCTACAAAAGATCCTTGCTTTCACTGTTGCTCACCTACTCTGTTGTTTCCTTCTGTCAAACTCATTCATGCAACTTCTTCTACTGAGAATTCCTTTCTCTGTATTTCCATCTGTCAAAATCCTATCCCCACTGCAAGGACCAGGCCACATTCCATCTAGTCTTCCAGGAAAGCTTCATTGTTTCCCTTTCCTTATCCTGTTCAGAAATCATCTCTCTTCCTTCTTTTTGAGCACTTTATATCTTTCTTATGACCCTCATCACATACTGGATTACTTTGTAGTATGTCATTCATCTTCCCTAATGGATTTTGAGGACCCCCATAGCATCCCAGTGACTTTCAAACATTTTTGAGAACAACTCACATTAAGGAATACACTTTACATCGTGACCCAGGGCACACACACACACACACACACACACCCCTGAAATAAAGTTTCACGTTCAGTACTTACCATTATTACTACGTGCCATGAGATCTATTTTTTGTTCTATTTTAGTTATTCATAACCTATTAAATCAATTTCAAATCCCATTAATAGGCTGCAATCCACGTGTTGGAAAATACTGTTCTATCTAGTATGAACGAGTAGTCCCGTCTGTCGCCTCTGAGCCACCTGTTTTTTCCATCTACTTTAATGAGAGCCAGAAGAGCTCTTAAACAGTTGGCTTTATTCTTTCCTTCTCTCTTGGGAATAGGCTATTATGAAGTTATCCCTTTATCTCATTACAGTGAAGGATGATTTTGCTTTCCTTCTTTCTCTTAGGAGGATACAGTACTGCCCTGCCTAGTGCATGTTGGGAGGGGTGGGTATTCAAGCCTTCCTTTGCAGTGTGTCTGTAGTAATTCTGCCCTCCTGCAGCCTTGCTTCTGGGGAAAGATGACACTCTCTTTCAGGTTGGTGTAGGCTTTCCCCCATCTCAACACTCTCCACCTGTCCAAGGAAAAGCTGGGTCACAGCTCGAGTATTCTCCCTGCTTCTAGGCTGTGTTGCAGATGTGGAGGAGATCACTGCAGAGTACAAAGCAGGTACCCTCGTCTTAATCCTGAGTTTTCATTGTGCACGATGTTCCTAGAACTGTGGATGTATCAGGCTGCCAGCTGCCTGTAGCAGTTGTATCCCAGCTCACCAGCCGGAATCATTTACCTGGACCGGTGTGTTTTTTGGACTATATTTCATTGGCATTTGGGCCATGAGGATTTGGAACTGAAGTTCCTGTCAGAACTTGGGGCCCCATCCCTGACTTTGAGGACAGCTATTTTCTCATAGGGCCTCTTCCCTGCCTCATTTTCCTCAAATGATGCTTGAGGCCAGAACTCTCATACTAGTGGGCTTGCTTCCCTATGAAGAGAGATGCTGTAGTATACAGGAGGGGCTAGGTTATTGGTTGCCAAGGTGTAGTCACAAAATCCCTGGGGTCCCCAAAACCCTTTTAGGTGATCTCTGCGATCCCCTCTTTTCCAATTACATATCCAAATGAGGCCAACTTTTTTTTATCTTCACCTAGAATAACATATCACAACAGATTGAATGCAGATGCAGTTATGAGAATCCAGCCGTTTTCTGTTAAGCCAGACATTAAAGAGATTTACGAAAATGTTAAACAGTGCCACTCTTCTCACTAAATATTTTTGGTTTTGTTTTGGAAACTAGAGTTACTTTTAATAAAAGTGTTAACATGTAATGGGTTTATTATTAGTTTTGAATGAATTAAATTTATTTAAGTATTTCCATTGTAATTTCTAATATAGTAAATATTGGTAGGTATAACTTGTATAAATGAAAGCTCTTTGAGGTCCTTGATAAATTCTAAGAGTGTTAAGAAACCAAAGAGTGTAAGAGACCAAAAAGTGTGAAAATTGCTGGGCTAGGTCATGCTGTGGTAACAAATCACCTCAACAACTCCATAACTTAACGGATAGTTTATTTCTTGCTCATACTTTTGTTGCAGTGTGGGTCAGCGCAGGCGCTCTGTTCATCAGAGTTACTCAGGGACCCAGGCTGAGGGAGCCCTATCTCATCACCTGCTGCCACACTTAGCAGTCAGGAGAAGGGATGTGTGCAGTGGTCCTTGAAAACTTCTGCTGGAAGCAGCGTGTCAGAGCATCATAAACATGTGCAGCCTTATAAGCTCTTAAGTGACAAACATAAATCAAATAAAAACACAGATTCTTGAGATCTCTGTACCCCTTCCCCTCACATTGCTGGGTCAATGAGTGTCAACGAAGTGGCTTTAGGGTAAAGAGAAGTCAGGGATGTGAACTATAGAAGGATGTTGCCCATGAGGTGCTGAGCTCCACACCACATCCTGGACCATATTTTTTCTCTCTTTTAAACATTTACTGTGCAATATTTAAGACATACAGTAAAGACATGTGGAATAATAGAGTGAACCATTGTGTGCCCACTGTCAGCTTAAGAAACAAAATGTTACCTGTACCATTAACCTCCCTTTATGCTTGTCCTCATATGGATGTGGTCTTTCTGTCACAACCAGTTTTATTTCATTTTATTATTTTTTTGGCCACATAGCTTGAGGGGTCTTAGTTCCCTGACCAGGGATTGAACCCGGGCCACGGCAGTGAAAATGCCTAACCTCTGGACCTAAGAGTCCTAACCACTGAGCCGTCAGGGAATTCCCACACAACCAGTTTTAGATACCTCGTGGAGAACAACTTTACTGGCTTGAAATACCCCAGTTTTCTTGTGCTTCCCATCTCTGTCCTTTCACTGTTCCTGAAGCCTCTGCCATGCATTCATTTATTCATCAAATATTTATCAAGTGCCCATTTTATGCCAGGCACTGTTTAAAGTGCTAGGGATGCATCAGTGAGGGGTAACAACTTAGGCCTTGCCCTCAAGAAGCTCATATTCTGGTAGAGGAGACGGACAGTAAGTATGTGGACAAAGATATACTCAATGTTGGGTCATTCTCTGACTCTAAGTACAATGAAGAAAAATAAAGCAGGATAAGTTGGGTATAGAGTGATAGTAGTAAAGCCAGTCTGGAAAGCCTTCCCTGTGGAGAAGACCTTTGAGCAAAGACCTGAGTGAATTAGCTGTGTGAGTAGTTGAGGCAAGGGAGTTTTAGTGGGAGGAATAAAAAGCCTATGCAGAGGACCTGAAGCTAGAATCCACTTGAGGTGCTTCAGGCGTCAGGGTGGTTGAGGTGGAGTAAGTGAGGGTGAAGTGGAGGAAACGAGGTCAGAGAGGCAGCCAGAGGCCAGGTGACTTAGGGCCTTCTAAACCGGGGTGAAGAATCTGGATGGGGAGCCATTGGAGACTTTTGAGCAGCATAATGACATGATCTCCTATATTTCTTGAAAGAATCACTGTGGCCTGGCATGTTGAGAAAAAGAAAAGACTATAGGAAGCAAGGCCTGAAGCAGAGGGAACACATGGGAGTTACGGCCATAGTCCGAGGGAGAGAGAAAAGTTGCTTGAGCTTAGCGGTGCGTTGGTAAATGTTTACATGCTCTCTGAGGGGGAAGAGGGGCCCTGATTTGTAGCGTTGTCTGATTTCATGGCGTAAGTGCTCCCACCATGGTGGTTTCAAGCTACCAATGTGCTCTCATTGAACGTGGAGCTGGGAAAAGAGGTGCACAGTCAGCTGTCCTGAGCCAGCGTGAGCCAGCTGCAGCACAGCACTACTTGAACTTGGGCACTTTTAGCCCGGGGTGGGTTTGCAAGGGGGTGTCCAGGTTTGTCTCCATTTCTTAGGGTAGATGGAAGCTGTACCACCTTTTTGGAAAGAATATGGAGAGGGTTATGAAAGAGAGTCAGTTTATGAAGTCCATCGTGCAGGAGCCTTGCAGGACAAGCCCAGACGTTGGAGGCCTTGCAGGAGCTCTGGACTCTCAGATCCTTTGAAAGTGGAGCTCAGCCCCAAACCTCCCTGCAAACAGGAAGCTGGTTTGAGTTAGAACATAAAATAAAACCCAGCTGATGCCCCTGAATGTTTTTCCCCTGCTCTTCCCCCTCCACAGAGTCAAAGGAAACTGCCTTTTTTTCCCTTGGATAGCTGCTCAGAAATCCAGAGGAAGCCAAAAACTGTAAATCCTTTGAAAATCATCCAAGTTTTGAGCCCAGGCAAACTCCTGTCTGTGGGGTTTCCTAGCCCGGATGTCTGCTCCACTGTGGAGAGTCCTAGGAGGAAAGTGACAGGCACAAAGATGCCAAGGACCAGAGATGAATCCCATGCCCAGCAGGGAGAGATGGTCCTTAGCAGGGTTTCGCAAACTGCAGCTTCCAGTCCACCTGTAGGTCATGAAATCAATAAAGTGGGCCATGACCAGAGTTATTTTTTTAATGAAATAGAATATAATAGAAATTGGAGTTTATCACATACAATGAGAGTAAGTATTTTTCTGTGAAACTTTTATTTCAGTTTTATGAGCATGTAGGTTTATACTGGATCAAGATATAAAATGTGTTTCTTACTATGGGTCGTGGTCAAAAACGTTTGATAAACACTGGTCTTTCGGCTCTGAGTAACTCACATCTCCTTCCTGCTTTAGATTGCTGTTGAAAACTCCAAGCTAGTTCCAGAATTAATTCTCTGTGGAACTGGATCATCTACCCACAAAACACCTACCCAAATTCCTGTCAGAGAGAGAAGGCAAGCTGAGAACCCACAGACTGGTCTGATTCTTTGGGACCAAAGCTGAAGCATAAGGGAGGGATTGATGCAAATATGAATCCAAAGGATTTGCCTGAAATCAGATTAGCTTGAAGAGAATAGGAGTTGAGTTGGCCTTTTAGCTCAGTGCTTGCTTTGGTGACCTTTCTCATCTATGTGGGTAATGCTGGCCTCAGGCTCCTCTTTCTCTCTTCTCTGCAGTAGGCAGTTGGTGCAGCAGGAATGTTCCTGAGTACCCCTCCCTCGGGGATAGCCAGAGGCACTGTGCCAGGATAGGGTGTGGTGCCCCGAACTGAGTATCTCCCGGACTTCCCCAGGGTTATTTTGTGCTCTCCAGTTAGTGTGCAGTGCTCAGCCCTTTCAGAAAGGTGAGTGGGTGCCGGAGAAGGGGGCGGGGGTCATTAATCTGAGAAAAAGTATGGAAAGAGGCATAAGTTAGGGCAGAAAATCAAGAATGTATAGAGTAGGCTAAAGTTAGTTTATCCCCCACTAGGTTTAGTGCCTCAGAAAGGCCCAAGGGTAGCTGGCAAGTTTGGTGCTTGCCAGGTGGTTGTGGGTAGGTGTGGTGCCCTGGAACTAAACTGCCTCTGTCAGTGAGTAGACACATGTTGGAATTCCTGGTCCACATCCCCAAGAAGCACAGAAGACTCTTGGGGACCTTCCAGGGTAATAGCTTTAACTACAACATCCCAGGGGACTTATTTTGGTCTCTGGCCACCTCAGGGCATTTCTTTCCAACCTAATTCAAACTAAAATGGTCCTTGGAGATTGGAATTTAAACAGGCCCTCTCGAAGCACTTGGAATTCTCCAGCTGGGAGAGTAAGAGAGAAGGAGAGATCCTAAAACTACTGTAATTGACTATGGGCTTCCCCTCTCTAGATACCGGCCTGGACTGGGAGCAGACCACAGTGCCACTGATACAAACACCCCTGAAGTGTTTCTGGTTCACATCGCCCTCGTAAGGCCCCCAAGACTCTCTTAGCAGAGTACACTCCAGCCTGTTTACATGGCCATCCTGCATTCAGAAGCCCCTCTGTCTGAGCCAACGAAGACCGAGGACATCCCTGAGGAGGGCCAGTGCAGCGAGTCCAGACAGTGCTAGAGGAGACTGGACCAGGAGTGACATGCAAGACATTTTATAGCAGTGGGTGAGGGAGTGACGAGGTTACAGGGCAGTCTGAATCTTACATGGGATCATCTAGCAGAAAGATCAGGGAACTAATTTGAGGTTAGTCCAGTATGTCCCAGGGCCTGTGGACAGTGTGGGGTAACAACAGTGATGAAGAGAGTGATGGTGAATGTCTCGAATGGCCATGCCCTCTCAGAAGCTCTGAGCACTTTACGTATGTTTCCCTTTCATCTCTGTGGGAGTTGTGGCTTAATAATAATGATTAGAGTACTCTGAGCATCTGTGCTTTGCAAAACACAGCAGTAAGCCATGTCTCTGCCTCCTAGGCTTCGAGTCTGTTTGAACTGGCAGATATCTGATGGAGGGGAAGAGTGTGATGGAATGCATAGATCAGGGATATTATGAGTCACCTAATTGTTACCTAACATTCTTCTGGCTCTTGGAGATCAGAGTGGCCTTTGTTTCATGCCTGCCAAGGTACGAAGATCAGTGACCTCTCCTGAGTCTCATAGACCCAAGAGGCCAGTCTGGGGACCCAAGACTTTATCTTGTAAATGGAGCCTTCCTGGATTGGGAGAGTTCTTGTGCCCCTGTGGCCATGAGCTGAGTTTTAACCATTTCATTTTCTTTTCTATGGGCCTAGCAGTTTGATCACTGTTAAAAGCTGGCGATGTGTACTGGCTTTTTCCCATGTGATCAGGGGGCCTATGGCCAGATCAGGACCTGGATAAGTCAGAAGACAGAGCCATCAGGAAACAGTCAGCGTGGAAGAAGGTCCCGGCTACCTTCAACTCCTCCTTCCCAGTGCCACTCCATCCATAACATAACACTTCTCTGTCTTGCTCCAACAGGTGACCTTGGAGAAGGTGCTTGGAATAACAGTGTCTGGAGGCAGAGGACTTGCCTGTGATCCCCGATCGGGTTTAGTTGCCTACCCAGCTGGGTAAGTGTCTTGGAAGTGGTCTTATTGCATGGAAGTTTATAGCTATGCTAAACCAGTTGGAGTGGGCAGGGGTTTTCTGGTATCTTCTGGGAGATACATCCAGGTTAATGTTTTGGTGCCATTTTTATAAATGACGTACGGGGCCACATAAAGGCTCTTTGTTGACTGTTGCCTGTGTTGCCATCCCGTCCTGCTTTTTGACCACCCACGCGTATAGATTCACTCTTTGTATTCACACAGCTCCCAACACCATCTTCAATATCTTTAATATCTACCTTTTAGTCATTTTTATTTTTATTTTATTTTTTAAATTAAAAAAAATATTTTATACTGGAATATAGTCGATTTACAATGTTGTTAGTTTCAGGTGTATAGCAAAGTGGTTTAGTTATATATATATCTATTCTTTTTCAGTTTCTTTCCCCATATAAGTTATTACAGTGTATTGAGTAGAGTTCCCTGTGCTGTACAGTAGGTCCTTGTTGATTATCTATTTTACATATAGTAGTGTGCCTATGTTAATCCCAACCTCCTAATCTATCCCTCCCCCACTTCTCCCCTTTGGTAACCGTAAATTGGTTTTCTAAGTCTGTGAGTTTGTTTCTGCTTTATAAACAAGTTCATTTGTATCGTTTTTTAGGTTCCATGTATAAGTCATGTCATATGATATTTGTCTTTCTCTGTCTGACTTACTTCACTTAGTATAATAATCTTTAGGTCCATCCATGTTGCTGCAAATGGCATTATTTCATTCTTTTTAATGGCTATGTAATATTCCATTGTGTAATATATGCACACAGCTCCCAACACCATCTTCAGTATCTTTAATATCTACCTTTTAGTTGTTTTTAAAAACAGCTTTATTGAGATGTAAGTCACATACCACGCAATTCACCCATTTAATATGTATAATTCAGGGACTTCCTTAGTGGTCCAGTGGTTAAGACTTTGCCTACCAATGCAAGGGGTACGGGTTTGATCCCTGGTCGGGGAGCTAGGATCCCACGTGCCTCATGGCCCAAAATCCAAAACATAAAAAAAGAAGCAGTATTGTAATACGTGCAATTCAGTGGTTTTTAGTGTATCCACAGAGTTGTGCAGCCATCACTACAATCAATTTTAGAACATTTTCCTCACCCCAAAAGGAAACCCCACACCCATTAACAGTCACTCTCTATTTCCCCTCAAGGCTCCCAGCTTTTAGGCAGCCACTAATCTATTTTCTGTCTCTATATATTTGCCTGTTCTGAACATTTTATATAAATGGAATCATATTTTTTGTGAGTGGCTTTTTTCACTTAGCATGGTGTTTTCAAGGTTCATACATGTCGTACTGGGTATCAGTACTTCATTCCTTTCTATGGCCGAGTAACATTCCATTGTATGGATATACCACATTTTCTCTGTTAATCAGTTGATGGGCATTCGGGTTGTTTCCACTTTTTGGCTGTTATGGATAATGCTTCTCAGAACATTTGACTACTCTTGTCACGTTGAGAGATGTCAGTGCCATGGAAGAGAGGAAGGGTTCCAGCGCTGGTGTTCTTCTTTCCCTTGCAGCCTTTTCACTCCTCTGTTCCTACTGATGAGAAACCCCCAACCATAGTTGCTTGAAGCTTCTGCAGAAGTGTTTCTTTTGGAGGCTTGGAGCTTTTCCTGCTTCTGGTTCTCTTTCTCTGTCTGTTCTCTCTGGTTCCCTGTTCCTTGCTGCTGGACACAGGAAAGTGAAAATGGGAAGGCCACTGCTCTGCCTCTTTCCCCACCATCAACTTGGGAATGCCGAGTTCCCTAGTGTGATTTTCCACAGCAACTCCTGTAGTTTTTGTATCAGATATATGATTTGTTTTTAGTTTTATCATCCCTACCTTTATCAAGAACCTTTTCTGTGACAGGCACTTTGTTAAGCACTTTACAGGAATTATTTTATTTAATACTCAGAGCAACCCTGTGAGGTTGGAACTGTTTTCATCCCATATTTTAGAGGAGGGAAACTAAGATTCAAAGAGGGTAAGCAGTTTGCTCTAGGTCACACAGCTAGCCCGTGTCTGTATTGGGACTCCAACCCAAGAAGTCTGACTGCAGAGCTCTTACTCTAAAGTGGCACGAGGTGGAGGGAGACCAGACTTGCTGCTTATTTTTAAAAGCTGCTTTTCCCCTAAGCTGTTCACCTGCTCTTCGAATGAAAAGAGCCAATTTACGGGCAGCTCAGTCTATGCCAGGGACCCTTCTGCCCCTAGGTTCTGGGGTCTGTCTCTTCTGAGTGGCCCTTTGGCATTTGACGTCTGTGGTAGGGGACTGTGGGAGCTGCACTGACTTTACCTTGAAGAGGCTGAGCTGGCCTCCTTCTCCCCCTCCAGAAGCAAGTTGATGAATGATCTCTGTTGCTGGATACCCTGTGCAGTCTGCCTCCGGGGAATTCCACTCATGCCTGCCTCGGCCAGGGAAAGCCAGGTTTCTTCTTCTTGGAGGTGGGACTGGGGCTGGATGTGGGACGGGCCGGAAAGGCCTGGGCTGCTGCTCTGTGCGTGCTGAGTCCTGTGTCCCTGCTCTGGGGAGTGTGGAGCCCTGGTCCCTCTCTTCCCCATCCGCCCCAGACCCCAGGCCTGGCGCCTTTAAGGGTGTGTGCTTCTGTTTATGGGCAGGTCCCAGCCTGGCGTTTGTGCCTTGGGGGTCATTATCCTTCCAGGTGGTGTACGGAAGCTTCCCTGCTGTCACCTCTAGTAGGTTTCCTGAGTGTGTTTGGCTTGGGCCAGTCCTGGGCAGTGCCCTGATCCACTTCCTGACCTTTTGATTTCCTAGAACTTGGAGTTCTCTCTTTGCAAATGGCGCTTTTCTGGGTGTTGTAGTTTTGCTCTGTGCTAGAGCTCCCTGATGTGCTTCTGCGGTATCTGGGGGCCACCAAAGTCTGTGTGAGCAAAGCAGGCTCTTTCCCTCCCCTCTGTCTCCCTTCTCTTCCTATATGGTGATCCCAACCCCACCGCCCATCCCCCACTCTCTAGTTCCTACTTCGCTTGTTGCTCTAGGAGCAGTTCAGGTATCCTAGAAACAAGAAGAGAAACAAAGCTCAGAAAATTCTCCCAGAGGCCTAGAGGCAAATATCAAACCAAAACAAAGTTTTCTGAAAGGAAATGAAACAGCTCTGGGAGGGTGGGGTGGAGAAGGATGTGTGTCAGGCAGAGGTGGGTTGAAGTCTCTGGGTAGAGACCCCTTGGTTTTAGCACCTCGTGCATTTCTTCTCCAGAGCTCTCCCTTTGCTGTTGTTTTCCCACAGGAAGCCCACCCTCACCTGTCACATTTTAAGCCCCCTGCCCTAGGAGGCCAAGCTGGTCCCCAGATAGCTTTGAGGCACTCAGTTTAGTTGAACACCCATAATTGACTTGGGCCCCTTCCCTGGCTGGCTCGGTAGAGGGTTCAGGGCCTTTAGAGCCCAGCACAGCCCCTGTTGCCACTGTGGAGTCAGTGAGTTTGGAGAATGGGTTTCTCTTGACCCCTAATGCCAGGGTGCAGGGCCTGGCCTGAGTGCAGACCCCCTGTGCAGAGCAGCTACTGGCGTGAGAGGTGCCCTATGCAGCAGCCAAGAGGAGACCTCTTGGTGGTTTAAGCAGGGAGGAGGAGGGGAAACCCAGCTCTCCTGAGAAGGCCCTCCATTTACTCAGCGCATATTGGAATTTATGCTGAGATCCAGCTCCAAAGCTTTGGACTGCACGTGAAAGCACAGAGTCTCCTCCTGGACTGTGTTCTAGTGACATCTGAGCTGAAGGAACATACAGCTCCCTTCTTCCTCCTGTGGTAAACACTGTGTGGGGGGTTGCCAGGGAGTGTGTGGAGTGGTGGAGAGACCAGGTGGACCTAAGGGAAGAGGATGCTTGGACTTGGTGCCCTGATGGCTGTGAATCACATGCAAGCGTTACTCACAGGCGCCAGTCCCCTCAGTGCCTTTTCTCCTGGTTTCCCTACAGAGCTCATACCTAAAACTGGGGCCCTGTAGTTCTTCCCAAAACAGCTTGTTCATCGATAATAGTCATTCATTTGTTCGGCAGATACGTGTTGAAAATATACTTTGGACCAGGCACTGTTCCAGCCGCAGAATATATATATACAGCAGTGAATAAGACAGTGTCATTGCCTCTGTGGGGTTTAAGGAGGGGCAGGCAGACAGTAAGCATGTGAACAAATAAATGAGCAAGGTAATATCAGAGAGTGGTAAGTGTTCTGAAGAAATAAACTGGGGTGATGGAAAAGGAGAGTAAGTGAATACCTGGGAGTGGAGTGGGGTGGGGCTACTTGGAGACTGGCTGGTCAGGGCTCAGTGGGAGGTAACAGTTGAGCTGGTGTCTGAGTGACAAAGAGGAATCTATGTGTGAAGATCTGTACTTCCAGGTGGAGGAGACCTCAACTACAGAGGTCCCAAAGAAAGGAGGAATCAATTCACTTGTTTGAGTAGCTAAACAGCAGCCATGGTGGCTAGACCATAGTGAGTGAGAGGAAGGAGGCTCAGACACTGCTTTTGGACCTGGCTTGTGAGTCTTGCAGCTCACAGACATCCACCTGTTGTCCCAGAAGGGAATATGTTTAGAGTCCTCTGGACAGAGAGAGGTGTACTGGTAGCTCTACACCAGTGACCACATTATTCACTGGGTTATTACTGCCAAGTCTTTTCTCATGCCTTTGATGGGGGGGGAGGGGTGTGTGTGTCTCGTAGAGCATCTCAGAAACAGAGATGCCAGGGTGTCTCATGGGCTGGCCTAAGAGGGTTACTTATTTGGAAGGCATTGGGTTCCATGTGGGTCCTGAAGAGGACCACAACCAAGGATGCCCTAGGAAACGTCCTAGACTCATTATCTCTTAGGATAATTAAAGCTAAAAGATTTCCCCTTTGGGAGTGAATCGGGAGGGACAGTTTGTAATTCCAACCTGGAGGAGGACCCTAATGAGTCACTAGTATCCTACAAGTCCTATATGGATACCGTAGTTGGGGTTCCTGTTGCAACTGCTGAACCCCTGGTTAACCCTTTCCTTGTTATTGGTGCCCTTCAAGAAGATGGCTAGGAGCACCCTGCTGGTTACTTTGCATATTATTTTTTTCAGTTCTCACAACAATTCTGAGACTTAGATACTATTTATTATTCCTGCTTTATAGATGAGGAAACTGAGGTTCAGAGAAGTTAAGGAATATGCCCAAGATCACACAGTATGTTAGCAGACAGGTCTGCCTGACCCGTTTTCTTATTCTTTCTATCATCACAGTGCCCTCGAGCATCAGTGAGTCCTAGAAGTCTAAGGTTGGACAGAACTGTGGACCTGCCTTGGGGCCTGCTACTCAGGAGTTTCCTTAGGAGTTAGGGCTTTGAGATCTGGTAGCTAATGACTTGAAGATTTATTCACAAATATTTATTGAGTGCCAATTTTCTAGGCCTTTGCGATGTAACAGTGAACAAAATAAACAAACACTACTGTCACAGAGCTGGCAGTCTTAGTGATGAATATAGATCGTCTTCCCTCCCCAAAAGTAAATTATATGGAATATTATAAATTGATGTGTGCTTTGGAAAAAGTATAAGCAAGAAGCAGTGAAAGGGGATGGGAATGTGGGGGTGTGGGGTTATAATGTTAAGTAGGGGTACAGGGTAATGTATGAGCAAGGCTTGAAGGACCTTTAGTGTGCCTCTGAGTCACCTTCTGACTTTTCTTGGTCTGAAAGAGGAAATTCTAAGGTGCAGGGTCCCTGCTCAGACCTTCTGTGTCCTGCTCCCTGTGTGTGTTTCTGCATTCTTTGCTCATCCCAGGGTTCATTTGTTTCTGCCTTCTGGAGGATGGAGAGTCATAGGAGGTGGATCCTGTGGGAATGCTGGGCTCTTGGTGATGGCAGCAGGCCTGGACCTGTCCAGGGACGGGGGCTATCGAGGGCTTGGCCTTTCCTGGTTCAGAGAAGTTCCTGGGCAGTGGGCCCAGCACCTGGTACGGTTGCTCCACCACATGACTCCCGGGCTGAGGCCCTGAGGGATTGAGGCCTCACTGCTTCCCTATGAGAGTGAGCAGACTCCCTGTGCCTGTACCCTGGGGTTCTGAATTACGGGACTCAGCCGGTTGGGCCAGCCCAGCCCTATCATATGGAGGATTGCAGCCAGTACTGCTGCAAGGGCACGTGCCAGTAACTGCCTGCTGTGCTGGCCAGGGTCAAGGGATGTGGAGACCAAGGGCCAAAGATTGGTGCAAACCGCACCCCACCCTTCCCTCCCTAGCAGACTGGAAACTTGCTCAAAGGTCAGAGAAGACTGAGGAGGCTCCCACATCAGTGCTTTTTTTTTTTTTTTTTTTTTTTGCGGTACGCGGGCCTCTCACTGTTGTGGCCTCTCCCGTTGCGGAGCACAGGCTCTGGACGCGCAGGCTCAGCGGCCATGGCTCACAGGCCCAGCTGCTCCGCGGCATGTGGGATCTTCCCAGACCGGGGCACGAACCCGTGTCCCCGGCATTGGCAGGCGGACTCTCAACCACTGCGCCACCAGGGAAGCCCCACATCAGTGTTTTTGAGGTCTCTTCTCTTGGGAGGACCTCAGCAAGCTGGGCACAGGGGGACCTTGGAGGTCTTTGCCAAGTTCTGCCTTCACCATCTGCGTTATTATCCTCACAAGTGGAGCTGTGACCGAGGGTTGGTCTCTTTTTTTTCCTCTTTCTCTGTGTTGGAAGGTTTCCAACTTTGAATAATTAGAAGTAAAAATTTCAGCTTGCCCTACCTGTGTGTGTTTCCCTCCTCTGCTTAACTCTCCCATGACACACATGAGAATTTCCAGGCTACACTGGGGGGTGGGGGTTGGGAGGTGTTAGAGAAGGGAGAGGTTGCCTCATAGCTAGTCATCCTGTCTGCATTGTCTTTTTACACACACGTGCTGCTCTCCCTCCTTCTTCTGCCATGGAGTCCAACCTAGGGGAGACAGGAAACAGAGGATGCTATGGCCCAGCAAGACTCAGAATTTATGTGCGGTGACTTGGGGAGTGTTCTCAGCCGCCCTTGAAAGGCCACCATGCTGCTTCGGGTTTAAAGGAACCCTCATCACCTACTTTTTCTGGATTTGGAATGTGGCTGTCAGAATCTGCATCAGTTCATTTCAAGTCAGATCAGCTCTGAGCTGAACCCCTCTGCTGTGGTTTATCTGGAGCTGATCCGAAAGCTAGGTAACCCAGCACCATTCAGACTGGAGGCCATCACCAGAGAGGATGAGCCTGCAGAGGACCGCCTCAGCCGGGCGGCACAAATACCAAGAAAACGTCAACTCTCCCGAAAACTTGGTGGGCTTTGCGTGATGGTGGCAGGCCTGGGGGTTATCATTTTTCACACACTGAATAAAATATTAAAATCTAAATATCTAGATCTATGAACTTTGAACTGTAACTGCTATAATTTTCATGTGCCCTGTTATGACTTCCAAAGATTCTGTAGCCAGAATCCTTTTTCCCTCCAAGCGCCCCAGTCTTCTCTGCCTCTTCTCAGAGGCTCCTGCCCTGGTGCTCTGTGCGTTAGGTCAGTGTGCTTTCTATGTTTGTCTCTCCTTTTCAGCTTCAGTTTTCTCTCCTTTCTCCCACTCACTCCACTCTGCTTTTCTGAGAGCACAGCTTCTGGAATCCTGACTCTCTTTTGCTTTAGCTGAGAGGCCTTGAATAAGACCTCTGAACTCGTTTCTCCACACTGAAGTGGGGCTGATTGTACCAGCAATCACAAGCTTGTGGTAAGGATTAGCTAAGACCAGACCTCTAAGGTGCTTAGCAGAGTGCCTGCTACACAGAAAGTGCTGGATAAATGGTAACTCTTATTATTGGGCCCACTGTGTGAAGAGCAGTAGACCGGTTATAAAAGGAAGTGAAGGCCTTCGTGCTTAGAGTTCGTTGAAACTCTCGCGTGGTGCTTTTTAACTTAGCCAGGAGGTGTCACTTCCATTCTCTTTCTGTGCTTCTGTGCTGCTGTCCTAGTCACTTGAGGTAGTTTCTCCCTCAGCATTTCCCCCATCCCTTCCTTGCTACCTTCCAAGCTTATCATCTCCTAAGTGGATGAAGATGTAGATATTTTCTTTCCCCAGGCTTAACCCAGTTCTCCTTCCTTGGCTGCCTTCCCAGAACTTTAAAGGAAGCCTCCTTTAGAGTTTTTACCATTACTGAGATCCTAACAGGACTCACCTCCGTTTTTCTGAAGGAAAAACCTGACACAGTCCCTGAGCACCTTGTTCCTCACTGCCAGGAGTCCCTTTTGGCTTCCTGTCCATGCTCCAGGGGAGTAATAGTAAGATTTGCCGTTTGTTTGGCTCCCACTCTGTGTCCAAAAAAAATTATTTGATCTTCACAGAAGTCCTGAGAGCTTGATCCTAGTGGCTCCTTTTTAACAGATAATGAAATAGGCTTGTGACTTACCCAGGGTCACAAAGTTGTACATGGCAGAACAAGGACTCAAACCCTGGTCTCTGACTCAGAAGCTCACAGTGTCCCCACTGTCCCACACTGCGTCTGAGGATTTGGAGATCCTCGGTGCCACCTTCCATAGAAGACAGGTGGGGCATGCAGTAGGGAGGAGAGCTGGGCCTACGGATACCCAAGTAGACCAAGCTAGTGGACCAAGGGAGGCATTCATCCATTCAATAAACGGTTCTTGAACAACTGTGATGGGCCAGACTCTGCTAGGCACAGGAGACAAAACAGTGAGCAAAACCGGGCACAGTTCCCACCCTCGTGGAAGACACAGGCTGGTGGGGGAGGCAATCAACAATAAATATCCTACTGTATAGCACAGGGAACTATATTCAACATCCTGTGATAAACCATAATGGAAAAGAATATGAAAGAGAATGTATATATATGTATAATGAGTCATTTTACTGTACAACAGAAACTAAACACAACACTGTAAATCAAGTACACTTCAATAAAATACATTTTAAAATTAAAAAATTGTAAAATTGCAGTTGTGATAAATGTCACAAAAGATTGATACAACTGTGTTGTGACAGCATATACTGAGGCCATCTGACCTGAGATCTGAAAGAGAACTACGTGTTAACTAGTTGGAAAAGGGAGAGAAGAATGCTCTAGACAAGAGAAGGCGCTCTAGCAAAGGTCTGGAGTCAGAGGAGCATAGCAAGCTAAAGGGAGTGAAAGGATGTGGTTGGAGCATGGTGCAGGGTGAGGCTGGAGGGTGGGCAGGGGCCACATGACCCAGGGCCTTCATGGTACTTAAGGGGTTGGGTCTTAGAAGCTCCCCAGGGATGTTCAGCAAGGGGTGACACAGATCAGAGTTGCGCGTGTTTGATGTAAAGAGGCCTGGATGCTGGAAGAGCTACGAGTCCTGGCTCTGCTCTTTATAGGAGCCTAGGTTTCCTCACCTCAAAATTTTGGAGGGTTGGACCAGGTGATCTTTAAAGTCACCTAGCATAGTGCGTTTAATTCCTTCCATCCTTCCTTCCGACTCTAAGGTTTTATGAATCTTACCTGTTTTGGAGGAAGTAGGCCCCCTGTATCCTGGACTGCCCCTCACAGAAGCTGGACAAGTGTGCTTGTGTGTGTGTGTTTTGGGATGGGGGAGGGAGATTGATGGGGTACAGAGTTTCCAAAGCCATCTGATCTGGGTCATATTTTTAAAAACCCTTCTGACGTGGCATTCTAGAAGGGAAGTGGGAGACTGGAAGTTGGTATAAAGAGAGAAGGAGAAAGGAAGCAAAGATTAGGAGAAGGAGAGAGAAGAAGAAAGAAAACAGTGAGGAGGGATTTGGGGGAGGGGACTAGAGGAAAAGATGATGTGACTCAGGAATTCCAAGGCTGTCCATCAGCCTGGCAGTTCTGGGCAGAGCTGGTGTCCCTCCGAGATCCCAGTGTCCCCAGTGATTACCTGTGGCATTTGCATATGGAAGTGGTTTATTGAACCTGAGATGCTGAGCCCTCACTAGCGGCTTGTACCTGCCTTCGTTTCAAGTTTCTGGCAAGCGGTGGGTTTCAGATGTGGGGTCTGCACTGCCTTCCCACTAAACCAGCCTGAGTCTGGAGCACGTAGCCCTCTCATCCTTCTCTCCCCATCCCCTTACCTGGTGTAGCAGGCTCCACGTTTGCTCCTGTCAGCTAGTTACAGTTCTGATGAAGCGATGAGGCAGAAGGGCTGTGGGCCCCTGGGCATGCTGATAGCCAGGGAACCTGAGGGAGAACACTGCTGTCCATAGCTTCCCGCTTCTTGCCCCCAAGTCCTACCACCTGGCCTCCCCTCTGGAGCTGCCTCTGGAAAGTTAGTCTGAGCCTGATCCCATCCAGACTCACCTTCTGGCTGCAGAGG
Organism: Phocoena sinus; assembly: GCF_008692025.1. Classification (NCBI taxonomy): domain Eukaryota; kingdom Metazoa; phylum Chordata; class Mammalia; order Artiodactyla; family Phocoenidae; genus Phocoena; species Phocoena sinus. Next base: position 92,434,209 of record NC_045764.1, on the reverse strand, counting down.
GTGCTCCCAGCCTTCTCCCATTGTCTTCTGGCAGTCTGGAGGGTCTCAGGCTCTCTCTGCCCCTCCCGCTAGTCGTACCGAGCCTCCTAGCGGTTCTGGTCCCCTGCCTCCCGCCCGCTCCATCACCTGACGTGTAGAGGGTGTGTGTGGGGGCTGGGGGGGGGGGGGTTGGCTCCTGCCAAGTACACAGGTGGGCACACACGTGAGAGGCCTCACTCCTTGGAGCTCAAATACTTGACACACGTGTGGCTCCATGTCGCACTGGCTGTATGTATACCTGTGGCCTGCTTTGCCCAAATCACGTGAGTTCTTCCCTCCTGCCCCCCTTCCTGGGCTGTGCAAGGATTGTGGGAAGGCCTGGGTCCCTGCTGCCCTTTGCGGCAGAGATGGCGCTGGTGCTTAGGGACCTGGTGGGGCTAGGCTTGCAGAGAGTCCTTTCACCCTCGTGAGGCTGCAGAGATGGGTCCTTACTGGTGGGAAAGGAAGTGGGAAGAGCAAATTGCCAGAAGAAAGCGGTCAGTTGCCCTCAGTGGCAAGTGGAGCCCCCTTGAGCTGGCTCGCCCCAGCTCCCTGGCCTGGGGGCCTGGAGCTCCGGGGGGAGCTGTGGTTTGGTGCTGAAGTCACTTGTCTCACTCATCTCCCCAGGTGTGTGGTCGTGCTGTTCAATCCCCGGAAACACAAACAGCACCACATCCTCAACAGTTCCAGGTAAATGGGTCTGGGCCCTCAGGGGGCATCTCCTGGAGTCTGTGAGAAGGGCACTGTCTAGGTCTCTGTGGCTCTGGGGACTGAGACTGGGCCCCAGGGCCAGCTAGGGAAATGTCACACGTGCCGTTGCTGTCTGCCGGTCTTGCCTTTTGAGGGAACTGTGAGGAAGCCGGGCTTAGGCAGGGCTGCCAGTGCCTCTTTGAGCCTGCCTCATTTCTTGCAGGAAGACCATCACTGCCCTTGCCTTCTCCCCTGATGGCAAGTACTTGGTCACTGGAGAGGTGAGTGTGGAAGGGGGGCCGCAGTACTCTGAAGAGGGTGGGTGGCCTGGCCTCAGCAGAGAGCTACAGTCCTGGGCCTGGTTAGGGCTGCTGCCGCTCTGGCTTCCTGAACGGATGCCAAATCCCGGTTTTGGCTGCACCTTAAACCAATGGTGCTGAAGCCTTAGTGGGCGTCAGAATCAGCTGGAGGGCTTGTTAAAGTGCACATTGCTGGGCCTGCTCCCAGAGTTTCTGGTTCTATAGGTTTGGGAGGGGGGACCCCAAAATTTGCATTTCTAGCAAGTTCCCAGATCATGCTGATTCTGCTGGTTTGGGAAGCACACTTTGAAAACCACTGCTGTAAGATATTCCTTGTGCCTGGGGGCCCCCTGCTGGGCGCATGAGGGACACCTCTCCCTTCTCAGTCTCTTACAGGGAGGCATAGGCGTGGGTGGTGGTGATTCTCAACCCTGGGTGCCCATCAGGATCCCTCTAGGAGCTTTGAACAAACACAGAGGCGCAGACCCTCACCCGGAGATACTGAACCAAATCTGGGGGTGTTTTCTCTCAGATAATCGTTGTTGTCCTGAGATATTTATCATGTTTCCTCTACACCTTTGCCCTGTGTAGCACTCTGCTTTGGGCCGGGGGCTCATTAGAGAGACTGTGCCCAGTAGCTGGAGAGGTAGGCCCCACCCTGAAAGGCTAGGGGAGGCTGTGTGCCTCTGGCCCTCACTTCCAGTTCTTGCCTCCCTGCAGAGTGGGCACATGCCTGCCGTGCGGGTTTGGGACGTGGCCGAGCATAGCCAGGTGGCGGAGCTGCAGGAGCATAAGTATGGCGTGGCTTGTGTGGCCTTCTCGCCTAGTGCCAAGTACATTGTCTCTGTGGGCTACCAACATGACATGATCGTCAACGTCTGGGCCTGGAAGGTGAGTGGGCCGGGTGGGCCGGCCTCGCAGCCTCATGGGGGTCCAAGGGCCAGTTGGGGACCTGAACCCCTTCATTCCACCCTGCTGATCTCAGTTTTATTCTAGAAACTGACCTGAAGCAGAAAAAAGCAACTGTGTAGCCAAGCGTGTTGGTAGAAAGAGGCTAGCTTTGTGCCTCCGAGGACCTCCAGAGGCAATGAATCTCTTCAACTCCTCTGGAAAAGGATTCTCCTTCCTCCCCTCTTTTTCTGACCAGTAAATCCTGGAAAGAAACATTTTTTAAAGTACAAATCCTATCTAACCCTCCTTCATCCTCTGAGCCTCTTTCATCTTAGCTCCAAGAGGCAGAACTTCGATTCTTCCTTTGGCTTTCCTTCCAGAAAAACATTGTGGTGGCCTCCAATAAGGTGTCCAGTCGGGTCACTGCGGTGTCCTTCTCTGAAGATTGTAGCTACTTTGTCACTGCTGGCAACCGGCACATCAAATTCTGGTACCTTGATGACAGTAAGACCTCAAAGGTGAGGTGCTCAGGCTGGAAGTAGCCCCCAGGGCCAGGGTCTACTCAGCCCACCCCAGGAGACTGCTCCCCTTGGGCCCCTCTGCTTTCTCCACAGCCATCCAGAAGTTCTGGATGAGCCAGATGCTGTCTGGGCCGAGGGGTAGTCTCAGAGGGCAAGGGAGCCTTGCTACGCCTCCTCCCTCCCTCTCCCCAGGGCTTGGTTTCCAGGGCGCCCCGGGGCGATGGGTGGGCGACAGTGTCGCATCTCCACAGGTGAATGCCACCGTGCCCCTGCTGGGCCGCTCCGGGCTGCTGGGGGAGCTGCGGAACAACCTGTTCACCGACGTGGCCTGTGGCCGAGGCAGGAAGGCAGACAGCACCTTCTGCATCACGTCCTCAGGGCTGCTGTGCGAGTTCAGTGATCGGAGGCTCTTGGATAAGTGGGTGGAGCTGAGAGTAAGTATCTCTGTCCCAGTGGGTGGGGTGGGTGGGGCTGCCCGCGTCTCAGCTCAGGGGAGGACTGTCCGTACAGGGGCTGGGCCCTGCATGGAAGAGGGGACCCCAGGAGGAAGAGGCTTGAGGGAGCCAGAGCTTGGCCCAGTTCCAGCCCAAGCAGATCTGTGTAACTGCCTGCTCCCTGCTCTTTCTGTCTTTCTTTCCCTGCTTTCCTCTTCTGCTCAGAACACAGACAGCTTCACAGTAAGTGGTGCTAGACTCTCCTCTCTTTCTCATGCTGTTCCTTTCTTTTTGCTGGGCTTTTTCTATTTTGTCCTCTTTGCCAAAACCTCTAGTGCCTTAGAAGGCTCCCGGACTCCCATCCCCCATGTGCACGTGGCTGTGAGCCCTCTGCCGCCAGCTGCTGGAGGGCGGGGCGTCTCTAGATAACAGCTGAGGGGCTTGGGCCAGAGCAGCTGGGCTGCTTTCCCCTCGCCCCCTGCCTTGGCTGGTGTCTCCTCTTGGCAGGTGACTGTTGAGGAGGGTTTGAGTGGGTGGCCATGCTGACTTGAGCCCCTCTGCCTGCAGACCACCGTGGCCCACTGCATCTCTGTGAGCCAGGACTACATCTTCTGTGGCTGCGCTGATGGCACCGTGCGCCTCTTCAACCCCTCTAACCTGCACTTCCTCAGCACCCTGCCCCGGCCTCATGCCCTGGGGACAGACATTGCCAGTGTCACAGAGGCCAGGTGAGCTGTGTGGGCCCCCTGCCTCCATTTCAGAGCCTTACTCCACACCCAGCCTTCCTTGCCTGTGCTTCAGAGAATAAGATGAAGGGTGTATCGATACCCCCAAAGATTACAGGAACATCTCTGCACACACACAAATGTGGCTTTATTGGTACACGGCGCACTGTGGGGGACCATGGAGTGTCTCAGTATGTAGGCGTTAGGAGGGGCTTAGTGTCAGATTTGGGCTTGTGTTAGATGATTTTAGGATTGGTTCCAGGGACTGAAGTTTTGCTCTGGTTGGGTGCTGTGAGGAAGTGGGGTCAGTTCTACAATTGGACATTTAATTTCATTTGAAAGGTGGAAGGAAAGGTATGGAGCTAAAGCTGTAATTGGTAAAGAAGTTGCAGTCAGTCCTGAAAGATGGAAAACGGTGATGTTTGGTCATTTTTGTGGTTTGTACAGTGATCTTGTTTTTATCTGTCTCAGACACCGCTACAGAGTGGTCTTGTTTTTGTTTCACTCCGTCATGACCACAGAGTTACCTTGTCTCACGTTGGTGTTCTTTGACCTAGTTTGTGTTCATCAGGAGAGCACCATGGCCCAGCAGCTAGTGCTGGATCAGCTCCGAGCTGAGAGCTGTCAGAGGCAGCTTTTTCCTCTCAAGCAGCTGCTTCCAAACCTGCGGGTCTGGAGAGGGCTCCCGTGCTCTGCTCCTTCCTTTGTGGGTGGGCTTCTGTTTTCATTCCCCTCAATCCCTCATTTCGTCAGCTCCTCACTCACCAGTTTGCTCTGTCCTCTTCCCTACAGTCGCCTCTTCTCTGGAGTGGCGAATGCCAGGTATCCAGACACCATTGCCTTGACCTTTGATCCTACTAATCAGTGGCTGTCTTGTGTATACAACGACCACAGCATTTACGTTTGGGATGTGAGGGACCCCAAGAAAGTGGGCAAGGTGTACTCGGCTCTGTATCATTCCTCCTGCGTCTGGAGTGTGGAGGTAGGTGGGCTGACTCGAGACTGACCTGGTTTGCCGGGACACCATTGTGAGGACAGAAAGTGGGGATCCCCAGGTAGAACGTTATGTTCCCGCTGCCTCCTCACTTCTCCAGCAACATCCCTGTGTGTCCACATACCTTCAGATGGGTCCTGAGGGTTGAGCTTGAATTTTCGTGCTTATATGTCTCAGGCTTCTTCCAATGTGTCCCCGTCCATCCTTAGCTTTGCCTTGTCCCGGGCTGGGTGATCTTGGACGAGTTACTGAACTTGACCGAGCCTCATTTCCTCCGTGGTGAAATGATGTACCTGATTCATCTAATTGTTTTAAGCATTAAGTGAAATAATGTGAGTGGGAAACATAGAAGAGTTCCTGGTACATGGGAGATGCTTGGTTAATGTACTTTCCCGCAGTGATCTGAAGAGTATCTAATAGTTACGGCTTGCTTACCATAGGACAGACAGTGGGCTAAGCCTTGGCCAACATCAGCTCTTAATGTCATTCCCTTCCATCTCCGTGGGCAGGCGAGGGACTGCTCCCTAATTGGAGCTCTGACTTTGTTCCCTCTGCCCCTTCAGGTCTACCCCGAAGTGAAGGACAGTAACCAGGCCTGCCTGCCCCCCAGTTCCTTTATCACCTGTTCCTCTGACAACACTATCCGCCTGTGGAACACAGAGAGCTCTGGGGTGCATGGCTCCACCCTGCACCGAAACATCCTCAGCAATGTGAGCCACGGGGCCCCCACCCCATGCCTAGCACCCACGTCCCTTCGCCTTCACACCGCCTTCTCGGGAACTGGGTCCCCAGACCCTGATCTTCCGGCTCTTATTTGGCCGGCCCCTGCGAGCCAAGGCTTTGTCTTGTCCAGCATTCCTCTCCCCTTGCTTCTGTACTGGGTCAGGCCTGCCTTATCCACTTCTCCTGACCTGCTCCACTAGGACCTCATTAAGATCATCTATGTGGATGGGAACACTCAGGCCCTGCTGGACACTGAGCTGCCCGGGGGAGACAAAGCTGATGGGTCCCTGATGGATCCCCGAGTGGGCATTCGCTCTGTGTGTATCAGCCCCAACGGACAGCATCTCGCTTCAGGGGACCGTGTGGGCACACTCAGGTAATGCCAGGTCTGGAATGGGTACTGCCTGCCTCTCATGGTCTGGGCTGGGGGAGTTAGTCCCCAGGGATAGAGCTTTGGAAAAGTTTGGCTCTAAAAGATTGGGGAAAAGATATTCATATACAAGGGAAGGATAATTATAGTGAAGAAGCCCAGCAGAAACCATCCTAATCAAGTAATCAGGCTTAACATCCTCATATCAACATCACAAAGTCCATAATGGTGCACTAAGAAGGACATAGCATTTTTTTCTGTGGTATTCTTGCCAAAAATGCAGAAAACTTAGTCCTGTCATGAGAAAATGACAGACCAACTCAAATTGAGGTACGTATGACAGAGCATCAGTACTCTTCCAAAGTGTCAAGGTTATGAAAGGTAAGCAAAGACTGAAGAACTGTTACAGACAGGAGACTGAAGAGAAGTAACAACTCGGTGCAGTTTGGGCTCTGGGTGGGATCCTGGATCCAGATAAAGGATGTGGCAAAACTGGTGAAATTCAAATAAAGCCTTTACGTTCATAGTATTATACCAACGTAAGTTTCCTGGTTCTGGCAACCAGACTGTTGTTACGTAAGGCGTTAACGTTAGGGAAAGCTGGGTAAGGGAAATATGGAAACCCTCTGTACTCATTGCAACTTTTCTCTAACCTGAAAGTTCAAAAATAAAAAATAAGCTTTCAAAAAGGTCAGGGGAGAGGACGTAGCAGAGGAAGCAGAGTGAGTCTCTCCTCCTGCAGCCTGGCAGTGACCCCCTCCCTCCTCTCCTCATCTTTGCAGGGTGCATGAACTGCAGTCCCTAAATGAGATGCTGAAGGTGGAGGCCCATGATTCAGAAATTCTGTGCCTGGAGTACTCTAAGCCAGACACAGGTAAAGTGGATGCCTGGTACCCAGCCCAGAATGGCACAGGGCTCCTCCAATCCTGCCAGTGCCACTTACATCTATCCTGGCTGTTGGATGTGGGACTGAAAACCCTTTGACTCATTTGGTGTCATTGCAGGTTTAGAGGAGGACAGCTCTATCCCTTCTCTGTGGTTCTCTTGGCTTAGGGATATGGGGCTCAGTTCCTTTTTGCTGGACCCAGATAGGGGCCTGCTCTGGGCACTCGTGGGCTGATGGAGTTCTTCCAATCCCAGGTCTGAAGCTCCTAGCATCAGCAAGCCGGGACCGGCTGATCCATGTGTTGGATGCTGGACGGGAGTACAGCCTACAGCAGACGTTGGACGAGCACTCATCCTCCATCACAGCTGTCAAGTTTGCAGGTAGGGGGCAGGGCAATTGAGATACATTCTTCCGCCTACTACCAATATCTCCCCTGCCCCCCCCCCCCCACTGCCACCTGCGTCCTGCCTCCGTGAGAAGGGTATGCCCGTCACAGTGGCATGTGGGACAGCAGCTGGCCGGCCCGGGGCTGGATGGGAAGACAGGTGGAATATAGACTCTTAGTCCAGGGGACCCTGAGCAACCAGGTTGGCTGAGAATGGGGGGAAAGGAAGGCCTAGGTTTGGAGGGAAGCATCCTGATTTAATTGGTTGTCTCAGCCTTATAGAGTAGCTCCATAGAGGGAATATGGGGAGGGAAGCAGAGGAAAGGCTGGCCTGCTTGTGGTGAGAGCAGTGGGAATAGCTAGGCCCCCTTCCTCCATAGCCAGCGATGGGCAAGTCCGCATGATAAGCTGTGGAGCAGACAAGAGCATCTACTTCCGCACTGCACAGAAGGTGAGGTTACTGGGTGTCCCTGAATGGGGCAATGGGTTTGTGGGTGGGGCGTGGGGTCGCTACGATTCCCCTACCTGAGTTTACGAGAGGTGAAGGGCGGCAAAAGCAAGGCTCTCTGGGTCTGGTGAGGCATTTGGGCGTGGGGTCTGCCCTCATGCTCCACCCCTGCAGTCTGGAGATGGAGTACAGTTTACACGGACACACCACGTGGTACGGAAGACGACCCTCTATGACATGGATGTGGAGCCCAGCTGGAAGTACACAGCCATCGGCTGCCAGGATCGAAATATTCGGTGGGCATCCCTTTCTCAGACCATCTGACCACATTCCTTCATGCCCGAGGGGGTCAGCTCTAGGCAGCTCAGCCCTCTGTCTATCTTTTTGTCCAGGACTTTGTGCCCCCTTGAGCCTACAGAATGAGCACTTTGCCTCACCCAAGAGGTGGTAGCCCCTTTGGTGTTGGGGAGTGGCTTCCAGAGAGAACAGAGCTGCGGGTGAATGCTGGCTTTGCTGCCACCCAAGTGACCGTGACCTCCTCCTCATGTGAATGAGTGTGTTTCTCCGCAGGATCTTTAACATCAGCAGCGGGAAGCAGAAGAAGCTGTTTAAAGGGTCGCAGGGTGAGGATGGCACTCTGATTAAGGTAAGGGCCCAGTAGGATGGGCGTTGGGCTAGAGAACGGGAGAACGGGGTGCTGGGTGGAGAGGGACTGGTGCTTCCTGTCCTCGTCCAGCTGTATGTCCCACTCCTCAGGTGCAGACAGACCCCTCAGGGATCTACATTGCTACCAGCTGTTCCGACAAGAACCTTTCCATTTTTGACTTCTCCTCAGGCGAGTGTGTGGCTACCATGTTTGGCCACTCAGGTGAGTGTAGCCCTGATACTCTCCCCCTGGAACGTACCTCTTTCTTCCTTTAGTTTCCTGGGTCCCAGCAGAACTGTCTGTCCCTCCCCTCTAGCTAACTCCCTGTGTGTTGGGACAGACACTTGGCTGGGACTTCAGGGGGGCTCATAGGCCGTATTCTTTGTTCTTCACAGAGATTGTCACTGGCATGAAATTTAGTAATGACTGCAAACATCTCATCTCTGTGTCAGGGGACAGGTGAGCAGAAGCCAGCTTCCCTGAGACATAGATTCTTCCTCTGTGCCACAAACACACCCTGTCCCTCCCCTCTCTTCGACTCAGTGATGTCTTGGGAAGTAGGGCTGAACAGGGATATTGGCTGGGCCTCACCTGGCACTGGAGGGTGGCTCTGGTCTCCTTGCCAGCCTGTGGAGAAAGGGGTACTAGCGGTGTCACCACCCACAGAGACCTACCTACCTACCCCTCCCTCACCCACCTCTGTGGCCCTCCCCCAGCTGCATATTTGTGTGGCGCCTGAGCTCTGAGATGACCATCGGCATGAGGCAGCGTCTGGCCGAGCTGCGGCAGCACCAGCGGGGGGGCAAGCAGCAAGGACCGTCCTCTCCCCAAAGGGCTGCTGGGCCCAACCGGTGAGAACAGAGTGTGGGGGATGGACAAGCGGTGGGTGGGCATCCAGACTGCTCGCTGTGGTGGCACGGCTCCCCCTCCTTGCTCTGGACCCGCCATTCGGAAACTCTGTATCTCCCAATACCTGTTTCTCACACGAACGCTCAAGATGTTGGCCTCTTCCCCTATTGAGTCTCCCCTCCCCCTGACCTTCCTTGTCTTGGACTCAGGCACGAGGCCCCATCGATGCTATCTCCTGGACTAGCTCTCTCATCAGACAGTGACAAGGAGGGAGAAGACGAGGGCACTGAAGAAGAAGAACTTCCAGCTCTGCCCGTCCTTGCCAAGGGTACCAAGAAAGAGCCAGGTCTGTGGAAGTCTGATGTGGGCCAGACAGGCGCCAGTTGGTGCAGTGGCTAGATGTGCCCTTTCGGGGGCTGCGGGGGTGAGAGCAGTGTGAGCTGAGGAAACTGGAGCATTGTCATAGCCTCGTAGGGCGTGGGCTGCTGTGGGACCAGCGCTGCACGGTGGGTGGGCGCGAAACTCTCTCTGACTGCCGGTCTCTGTCTAGCCTCGGTGCCCAGCGCGGCCCTGCCCCGAAGCCTGTCCCACTGGGAGATGAGTCGGGTGAGTCACCGTCGTTAAAATGTCCTTGCAAGGTTACCAGAAGTGAAGGACAGTGAAAGCAGGGCTCTCTGCACCTGGGGAGGCATTTGGGCATGGGATCTGCCCACGTGCTCCACCCCTTGTGTCCAAGGAAGGGGAGCTCGAGCCTCTGCGCTGGTTCCAGGTGAGGGGTGACGAAGTCCAGATATTTCCTCCCTGTGGCCTGCAAGGATTAGTCACCACTAGGGGAAGTACTCTGCTTGTTCAGCCTCCTGGGGGCCTGGGAGTAAACAAAGAACATGTTGAGGTGGGGAGTAGAAAAGGGGTCTAAGCCGAATGGTTACAAGGAAATTGCAAGAAAGTCAAAGGGCCAAAGAACTGAAATCTGGAGAAACTGTAGTTCTAAAGACCCAGGTGAAGAGAGAAGCTCAGAACTTCCAGAAGAGTTAGAGCGAAAAGGCCTTAAGAGGACCAGTAGCTGAGTGGCAACTTCAGGGTGGCCGGGAGGAGGATGAAGGCTTGCAGAGGCTGCCCAGCCTTCCGTTGTCCCGCGTCAGGGTTTCAAGCTCCAGCACCTTTCATTGTCAGCAGCAGTTTCATGGGATGATGGTGGTGTGGTGTCTGGTGCCTTCTGACCAGGCCATGTGTCTCAGGTTTGTCCTTGGTGCTGTGAATGGACTTGGGGCTGTCCTCAGAGTGGGGGCCTCTTAGAGACTCCCAGCTCTGAGGTGTCCATGACACCGGTGAGGACGAAGACCAGAAGGTCCTCTAGGACAGGACAGAGAGTGAAGCTGAGAGCCTGAACTCTGGAGCCAGACTACCTGAGCTGTAACCTGCAGGCAGACTGTCTGTGGGACTTGGACAAGTTACTTAAGGCCTCTGTGCTTCAGTTTTCCCATCTGTACATGTGAGGCAAATGGTAGTACCTCCTTCATAAGGTGGTTGTGAGGATTAAATGAACTAATACGTGTAAAGTGCCTGGCACACAGTAGGTGACGTGTGAGTGTTTGCTAAGACTGTTGTGTGATTGTTACTGTTATTCCTCTCCTACCCCCTCCCCACACCAGGCACAGGAGACAGAGGAGTTCCTGGATCCAGCTCCTGCAGCCAACCAAGGACCCAGAAGAAGGGGGCGCTGGGCTCAGCCAGGCGTGGAGCTGAGTGTTCGCTCCATGCTGGACCTGCGGCAGCTGGAGGCGCTGGCCCCAACTCCTCGGGGCCCTAGCCAGGACTCTCTGGCTGTGAGCCCTTCAGGTCCTGGGAAGCATGGTCGGCAGGCCCCTGAGACCTCACATGCTAGCCAGGTGAGCCCGCTTTCTCCCAGCGAACTAGAGATCTCCAGGCAGCTTTAGCCAGCCTTGTGCCAGCAGCTGGGGCCTGAGCATTGGTCCAGCTGTGCTTGCTCTGCCTCTGTGGGACATGGATAACCTGAGCTGCAAAGTCAGGTGGGGCTGGCTAGGCTGTGCGGTACGGTGCTTGGGGTGCAGAAGCAAAGGGTAGCCTTTGTCCTGGGCTGGGTTCCTTGGAGGGCTCATGATATGAAGTGGTGGCTGGAGGTTGGCAGCCCAGAGTGCTAATGTAGTTCTTCCAGAAGCTCAAGAACACTAGTTGGAACCCAGCCTGGCTTTTCGATGTCTGTCCTCAGAGTCGGAGCTTCCCCCGGAATTGGTGCCCACTGGATCCTTGCCCACCTCCACCTCCTCTCCCAGACCCTCACTCACGTCAGCAACCCCAGTGATGTTTCCAGAATGTGTGTTTCCCTTTGTGTGTTTCCAGGATGAAAAGCGCCCCCGGCCTCAGGCTTCCCAACCCTGTTCCTGCCCCCACATTATCCGATTGTTGTCCCAAGATGAAGGGGTCTTTGCCCAAGAACTGGAGCCTGCACCCATCGAAGACGGTATTGTCTACCCGGAGCCGAGTGACAGCCCCACCCTGGATACCAGGCAAGGGTCCTGCAGACTTCTGGGGCCATGCACCACCCGCCTCTTCTTCCCTTCCCTCCGAGGGTTCTGTATTTGGGTGGGGGGCTGGCCCCAGGCACTCAGAGCTTGCCCACCACTGCCTCATCCCCAGTCCTGCTCACGGGTGGGGCAGAAGGAAGGCAGAGATCCAGTGGGGCTGCTGCTCACCATTGCTCACTGCCTCCTCTTTCCCCTCTTGGCCTTTCTGGCAGTGAGTTCCAGGTGCAGGCACCAGCCCGAGGGACCCTGGGAAGAGTGTACGCCGGCAGCAGGGGCTCAGAGAAGCACAGCCCTGACAGTGCCTGCTCCGTGGACTTCAGCAGCAGTCGCCTTTCCAGCCCTGAGCATCCCAATGAAGGTGGGGCTGCAGCCCTGAGGGAGGGCCGGGACCACGCGGGTCAGTGGACTGAGGTGGGAGTGGAGGCTCTGGCGACAGAGGGTTGCAGCGTGATGCTTCTCTCCCCCTCCCCCACAACCAGACTCCGAGAGCACAGAGCCCCTGAGTGTGGATGGCATTTCCTCAGACCTTGAAGAGCCAGCCGAGGGTGATGAGGAAGAGGAGGAAGAGGAGGGAGGCACTGGCCCCTACGGGGTGCAGGAAGGCAGCCCCCATACCCCGGACCAGGAGCAGTTTCTAAAACAGCACTTTGAGACTCTGGCCAATGGGGCTGCTCCAGGTGTGGTCACATTGGTCACCGCAATCTACCCTTCTTTCCCCTTGCCCCGCTGAGGGTCCAAGGGCAGGCCATGCCTGGGGACTGCTTTCTAGGGGAGGCAGAGTCTGGGCAGGAGCTTGCTTCAGTCCCTGATTTCTGTCACCCTGGCAGGGGGCCCAGTCCGGGTACCAGAGCGGACAGAGTCTCGGAGCATCTCCTCACGATTCCTGTTGCAAGCGCAGAGCCCCGCACTCAGGTACTGTCCCCACAGCAGCTCACTTTCCTACAAGGAGCTCTAGCTCTCCTAACCTCGCAGTGCTCCCAATAGGGTCAGCCCTGCGCCTGGGGCAGCCTGCAGCCCTCTTCTCTCCAAGGCTCTGTCTTCCATGCCCAGCAGCATTGTGCACTCCAAGTTTGGGGACAGCTGTCCTGGCTGGCTTTGTGCCCACCCTTCTCTCCTAGTGCCTCGTTAGTGCTGTGAGAGCTTCTCCCCGTCTTGGCAGGGAGAAGCCCTGAGCCTCCTCTGGGCCTTCTTCCACATTTCCTCCCTAGGGAACCATCCCCATCTTCCTCAAGGCTGGCAATGACATCGAGGCCAGCCCAGGTGCCGCAGGCTTCTGGCGAGCAGCTGAGAGTCAGTGGTGCCAATCCTCCAGGAGCACCCCCGGAGGCGGGGCCTTCCCTCGGGAACCCTGGCCCCCAGCAGGCAGCCCCTGTGCTGTTGCCACGACGCCGTCTCAACCGGGACAGTAGCTGGGCCCCCAAGAGAGTGGCCACAGCCAGCGCCTCAGGTGGACTCCAGAAAGCCCAGTCGGTGCAGAGTCTGGTGCCACAGGGTGAGGAGCCTGGGGGGCTCAGCTCTAGGTGTGGGGAGCGTGGAGCCCATGGGCATGCTAGAGGAAAGTGGCCTCACGTGGCCCTGATGTGTCACTGTGCTTGCCAGTGGGAGCCCCTTAGTGGGTATGTGCAGGGCACAGCAGCTCCTGGAGAGTTGAGCCTTAGCACCCGGGACGCCGTCCTCACCACCTGACCTGTGTATGTCTCTGTCTCCCCTGCAGATGAGGCCCCTCCACCAGGCCCGTTGCTCTTACAGGAGATGGAGGCCCAGGGGCGCCTGTGCTCCCTGCCCCAAGCTGACAGCCGTCTGTCTCAGCCCCACTCCTACCGGAACCCCACCACCAGTTCCATGGCCAAGATATCCCGCAGCATCTCTGTTGGGGAGAACCTGGGCCTGGCTGCCGAACCTCAAGCTCCTGCCCCCATCCGAGTCTCGCCACTCAGCAAGCTGGCCCTGCCCAGCCGGGCTCACCTGGTCCTGGATATCCCAAAGCCACTGCCTGATCGCCCTACCCTGGCCACATTCTCACCTGCTACCAAGGGCCAGGCCCCTGGTGAGGCAGAACAGCCTGGCCCCCCAGCGGGCCTGGCGAAGGCTCACAGTACATCTGAGAGACGGGCCTGTTTGGGGGAGGGTGCCACTCCCAAGCCTAGGACCGAGGGCCAGGCTCAGCCTGGGCCCAACAATCCCCGTGCCCAGCAGCTGCCGGTCAGCATCCTCCTCCGAGGCCCTGAGAGCCTGCAGTCCCCACCCCCTGAGAAGACTCCCAGCCCTGTGGAACGCACCAGGCCGGGGGCGGCCCAGAGCCGGGACTCAGGTGTGCACAGCTCCCAGCTCTCATCTCCTGCCCCGTCCTCTCTCTCCCGTGTCTGTTGGCCAGTCTCTGGCTCAATCCCATTTCTGTGCATCCAGCCTCTGGTGTATTTCATCCTGTCTGCTCCTGTTTCGGTCCATTAAGTCACACCCCTGATGGTGAGACACTCCTGCCGACCTTCATGATCTCCCTGTGACCCACTTGCCCCTTCAGTGCCTTCCGGCCCCTGGGACTGGAGCTGGAGCTGGCCCTTTCCTCTGGACCTTGTTTCCTGGGTGGTGTTGGGAGGGTGTCGGGAAGGAAGGAGGCAAGAGGAAGGGACTGAGGGCGTGCGATGCTGGGTGGGGTGGGGGTAGGCCTCTCTTCCTCTGAGTGACCCCTGGGTGGGGAGGCCTGAAGGAGCAGCTTTGCTGGGTCTTACTGAGCTGTCTGTCCCTCCCAGAACCAGCCGTGAGCCTGGAGCAGTGCGAACAGCTTGTGGCAGAGCTCCAGGGCAGTGTGCGCCAGGCCGTGCAGCTCTACCACTTGGTACGTGTTGGGTACCCCCCGGCGGGAAGACAGAGCAGGTCAGGAGTGCTAGCTGAGTATCTGGAACATAATGATAAGGCTCTTCCACCGATGGGTGGGTGGAGCAACTAGGAACATTCTGAGTAGGTGAGTGGGTTAGAAGCCAGGCCAGGCCTCGTGAACTGAGCACGTATGGGTCATTTCTGGCTAACAGCTGGAGACATCCTCAGACAGGAGGGTGAGGTGTAGAGAGCCCACATGTCTTAGTTTGCTTAGGACCATGCAGCTTATGCCTGTTGTCCAAGTATAATTATTAATAGTACCCCTTTTCATATTCAAAACTGACTTGGCCACCCTAAACATAGGGGACAATCCAGCAGGGGCCAAGATTTGAAAGAGGAGTTGCTAACAAGATGTAGATGGTGCCAGATCTGACAGTCACCCCCAGGGTCTGCCTCCGTCCCCTAGCCTCTGGTCAAACTTGCTGGTCTTGGAGTGTGCAACTCCCAGCCGCACCTAGCAGGGCATGCAGTCCCTTCTTTGGGGCAGGCTGGACACCGGCAGGGCCCCTCCCTTTTCTACATCCATTGACAGTCCCCTCCACTGTTCCTCCACCTCACTTCCGGGGTCCTGTTGCAGGTGGCCAGCTGCAAGACACCCTCAGCAGAGCAAAGTCGCATCACCCAGCTCCTCAGAAACACCTTCTCCTCCGTGCGGCAGGAGCTAGAGGCCCTGGCCGGGGCCGTGTTGTCCAGCCCAGGCGGGAGCCCTGGGGCTGCGGGCGCCGAGCAGACACAGGCCCTGCTGGAGCAATACTCAGAGCTGCTGCTTCGAGCCGTGGAGCGGCGCATGGAACGCAGACTCTGAGTTCCAGAAGCCTGTCCCAAGTGAATGCTCCCTCGATTCCAAACTGCAGCCCCTCCTCCACTCACCAAAACCTGTGGGGTTGCTTGGAGTGGATAGCAGGGATCAGTGCTCAGAGAGGACGCAGCTTTCCCAGCTGTTCCTCATGGGGTCCCTGTATTTATTAATTTATTTCCCTGACTGTTGCCTCACTTTCTTGGAACTCCTGCCTCCACAGCCCCTCCAGTGGCTCACGCAGGGGTAGGTCTTGGGCCTTTGTCATCTTGGTGCTGTGAGGAGTAGGAGGGCAGCCTGCCTCATCTGGGGGAGATCGGGAAAGGCTGGCCCTCCCTTCTGAGAAGCCATTTGAAATTACTGCAGGGATCAGCTCCCTGGGGTGGAGCACACACAGGGTATTCAGTGGGGTAGAGGTGAGAGGTGATCTGGTATCCATGCCCTTTAGCCAACAACGGAGCTTCACCTCTACCTCCACTCCCCCCCCCCCGCCCCCCCCCACCCAATCCAATACCAGCTGCACTCCCCTGGCTGCCAGAGCAGGGGTTGTTTTCCCCACTTGCTGGCAGTTCAGAAAGGCAGAGCCCTCTGGCCCTCTGGAGCACTCCCAGCCATCAGGAGGCTTGAGTTGATGTCAAGGCCCGAGCCACCACATTCCACTCCCGTTCCCCCTCCAAGAGAGCCCTAGCATCGTCTCTTCCTGTGCCCCCTCTCTCCTGGCCGGAACTGTGGAGCCAGCTGTGGGACGTTGCTGCAGGACAGTAAAGCCCTGTGCTGGGCAAACGTGAAGCCCTGGCCTCCTTCCCTCAGCCCCTTGGCCTTCCCTGTCCTCCAGCCCTGATCCCCAGTAGGCTCCTGGAGCCGAGGCCACCTTCTCCCTGCATCCTGAGTGATGCTCAGTCAGAGGTCTGTGTTGGAACTTCCCTCATAGTTTACAGGGTGCTGGCCCACCTTCTAAGGACCTTGGCCACAGGTGAAATCGAAACACACACATACACACACACATATTGAGTGTTCATTGGTAGGGCACTTGGCTGGCTGATGGGTACCTGGTTTTCTCTCACATCCCACCCTAGCTTCACCAACCTGGCTCTTAAAACAGAACATGAAAAGGGAAGGAACACACTAAGCCTGAAATCTGGATTCTTAGTGTCCACAGCCTAGCTGATGTGAGATGGCCTCAAAGGCAGTGCTGGGCACCCAGGGGTACTGGGTACTGGAGGTTGAAGAGAGGGAGGCACATGGGACTGCAGCAGGGGCCAAGAGACACACTGGAGAGGTGGTAGGTGGGACAGGTAAGTGGCAGAGGTCAGGGGATAGATTAGAATTAGAAGGGCAGTTTTAGGGGTGAGGGGAAGGAGCTAGGGCACAGTGGGCAAGTAGAGTAGGACCAAGTAGTGAAGCACTTGTTGAAGAGTTGGGGTGAAGAACATGTGTCTCTAGGCCCTACTGCCTCCTCTGCCTCAGGTAAGTCAGGGCAGCTCTACCACAGCTCCAGGCCACAGAAGTCCATTTCTGTATGGGCTCTGCTGGCTCTGTAGGCAGAGGCTTAGCAAGAAATTAGATTCTGAAGGGTGTGCAGCTCTGTTTGCATCAGTCACCTGAACAGGTGAAACCTATTTCACCCTCACTCTTCTCTACTACCACCACCTGCTTGGCCAACGTGCAAAGAAATCCTGGCCCAAGAACTCTCACAGCTGAGAGTGGGCCCCGGGAGGGCTGCAGCTGCCCTTGTCAGAATTAGAAATCCACTCTCACCGTACCCCTAACCCGCACACCAGCCGCAGTCCACCGCAAATGGGGTTCAGGCCTGGCCCTCTGGGCTGGGTTCTTGGCCATCCTCAGCCAGTCTGTCCCTCATGAGGAAAAGGCGCTACACTGCTGCCAAGGTTTGTGAGAAGGTGGCCGCCCTTCCCCTACCCCCAGCCCAGCGTGCGGGTTGGGGGGTCTCGTGGCCGGCGCCCGCCCCCTTCTGCATGTCTGAGGCCACCGGCGACTGCCGCCCCCGTTCAGATCTGCCCTGACCCAGTTTTGAAAGCCCCTTATTTATAACTTTTATACTTTGTCCAGGCCATGGCGCTTCCCTCCTCCCCAGGTCTCACAGGGCAGAGGCTGTTTTTAACATGTCCGTTTGTACTGATGTATGAACTCGTCAATAAACACAATCATTTGCTAACCCTGGGTTGCCAGCGAGTGGGGCAGGCGAGAGGAGGCGCGGCTTCTCGCCGAGTGGATACAAAATCTGTGGTCGCCTGGGGGTGTATGGGGGTGGGCAGTTGGAAGCTGCGGACTTCAGCGTTAGTGTGGGGGAGGACGAGGCGTGGGGGAGGGCGGGGAGCCCGGGCTCGAGGCCGCAGGGAAGGGCGGGGCCTCGGGCCCGGGGCGAGGTCTTAAGGAGAGAGGGAGGGAGGGGCGGTGGCGGCGTCATCATGGCGGACGCGGCTTTGGACGCTGTGCGAAGGGAGTTACGGGAGTTCCCGGCTGCGGCAAGGGGTGAGTGGGGTGGCTCGTCGACCGCAGAGCAACTACAGGATGCGGGAGGGGCCCTGGGCTTGCCGAGAACCGGGTCGCGGATCCGGGTGCGCCCTGGTTCTTCCTGGGCTACTGGTACCAGAGTGCACCGTGTTTCTTTTCCTCAAGGGGTGCGGAACCTCGTGCACGTGACTGGTGGCCGGCCCCTCTCTGATGGCGCGTGTCGCAGCCCCGTTCCCCAGCCCCCTGGGTGGGCCCTCAGCTCCCCTCCTTCCCTGTTCCCGCACTTTCGTGGCTTCTTGGGGTGACTCTTCACATTATTCCCAAGACCCGGCCCAGTCTTTACTCAGGTGGCGTTCTGTGTTTCCCACCGTCAGCCGGCACCGAATACTCGGGGCATTCTGTTGTTGCCCTTCCCACCCTTCTCTGTTGTGAAATCTTTAAGGTTTCTCCCTCTCTGAACCGCCGCTGGATCGCTTCCTTCAGGAAAAGACTCCTCCAAGCTGCGAGCACTGCAGAGCTTTGGGAGAACTGGAGGCAGCTGTACTGGAGATCCCTGGCTCTTTCCCTGCTTGTTTTTTTTTTTTTTTTTTCTGCTCTACGCGGGCCTCTCACTGTTGTGGCCTCGCCCGTTGAAGAGCACAGGCTCCGGACGCGCAAGTTCAGCGGCCATGGCTCACGGGCCCAGCCGCTCTGCGGCATGTGGGATCCTCCCGGACCGGGGCGCGAATCCGCGTCCCCTGCATCGGCAGGCAGGCTCTCAACCACTGCGCCACCAGGGAAGCCCCCCTGCTTGGTTTTTATTTTTCTCTTATTCTCTTCCTTTTTTTCTATTTTTAAGCAGTATCTTATCACTGAATAGTGACATGGGCACGTGGTTTAAAAAACAGCAGACTCGGGGCTT
Source organism: Phocoena sinus (assembly GCF_008692025.1). Classification (NCBI taxonomy): domain Eukaryota; kingdom Metazoa; phylum Chordata; class Mammalia; order Artiodactyla; family Phocoenidae; genus Phocoena; species Phocoena sinus. Next base: position 92,415,735 of record NC_045764.1, on the reverse strand, counting down.
CCCTGGTGGCGCGGTGCTTTAGAGTCCGCCTGCCGATGCAGGGGACGCGGGTTCGTGCCCCGGTCCGGAAAGATCCCACATGCCGCGGAGCGGCTGGGCCCGTGAGCCATGGCCGCTGAGCCTGCGCGTCCAGAGCCTGTGCTCCGCAACGGGAGAGGCCACAGCAGTGAGAGGCCCGCGTACCGCAAAAAAAATAAATAAATAAATAAATAAATAAATAAAACCCCAGCAGACTCAACACAATGTAAAGTAAGCTTCCCTACCATTCCAGGCTCCAGTATGCATTCTTCCAGAAATACTCTGTTAATATCTACACACAAACCTATGACTGTTCTATCTCCCTTTTTATACCAATGGTAGCTTGTTAAGCGCACTCTTCTGTACTGTGTATCTTGAAAATCGTTCCATATCACTCTACTTCAGTCTTTTTCAGTCTTTTCCACCTCTGCTGTGTACTAATGCTGTAATTTATTTAATCAGCCCACTATTGGTAGGCATTTAGGCCATTTCCAGTCTATTGTTTTCAATACTGCAACCAATATTTTAAACGAACGTTTAACCAATACTTAGTAAGCTCTTCAGTGTGCCAGGCTCCATTCAGTATGTTTAGGATACATCAGCGAACAAAACAAATCTCTACCCTTGTAGAGCTTACATTCTAAGTGAGGAGACCATTAACCATAGGCACATTAAATGAGTAAATTACATAGTAGAAAAAAATTGGGTTAGAAGATAAGTGCTTTGGGGTAAAAAAGTAAAGCAGAATGAGGAGGCTCGGGATGTGGGGTGGAGGGCAGGTTACAAGTTGAAATGAGAAGGTCAGGGTAGGCCTCTTCGTTAAGGCGACATCTGAGCACTGGCTTGAAGAAGGAGGGGAGGAGGGGAGCCGAGCAGACCTCTGAGAGACAAGAGCTTTCCAGGAGAGGGCACGTGGGTCAGATGCCCTATGGTGGCAGTGTGCCGGGTGTGTTCAGGGATCAGTGAGGAGGCTGGTGTGCCTGGAGCAGAGCCTTTGTGCACATGTGTGTTTTTGTTGGTTAAATTCTTAGCAGAAGAATTGTTGGACCAGAGGAATTGTTTGCATCCTTTTTGAAATTCTCACTTGGAAGCCCCAGGAGGGAATAGTGGCCATTCTCTAAAGGAAATCTATTAAACGGTGAAAAAGTAAAACTGAAATAATTACAGAAAGTACAAAGGGTTAAAAAAAAAAAAAGGCAGTGTCCACTTATTTTAAGACTCCTAGTAAGAATAACGGGGAGATTTATTGAGCCCCACCGGTTGACTGCTTAGATGGGCTGGCATGACTGGGAAGGCCCTTTGGCAGGTTCCTCGCCCTCGCTCCCTTATCTACCTGGCACGTTCCATCTTGCCTCTTGAGCCAGTGAAGGAAGCATACTTCCTTTTCAGTTTTCCAGGGTCCACCAGGGTCTTCCCACTCAGTTTCAATTTTTGATCTAAAGACATTTCACTTTCCAGCTGATGGCAAGGCCCAGATGACCGGCGTGGAGACGCGGTCATGAGAGAGAGCGTGACCTCGGAGGTGGAAATGAGTGCAGTGGCTGTTGGGATAGGATGTAGTAACGACCCACTGGGGACCAAGACATTCAGGCTAGACCGCAAGGATGAAAATAGCACAGCAAAGCCGATGCCCTGTATAAAAGCCAGGAGGAAGGCATTCCAGTGTGAGTGAGCAGCAGGAACAACGTTTGGCACCACCTGAGTAGAGTGTGTGCTGATGGGCAGGCACCAGACAGGAGGAAACCGGACTGGAAAAGTAGGTTGGGCCTCATCACGGAGTGTCTTGAATGTGTGTGCCAAGGCTGACTGTATTTTGTAAAGAGCAGTGGTAAGCCGTCAAAGGACTTTTTACTAGAGGTGTGACAGGATGAGATTGTATTTTAGGAAGATGACTGGGCCAGGGTGGGGGATGCTTTGAGAAGGAGTGGAATTAAGCCAAGGAAACCAGTTAGTTCACTGCAGCAATCATCCAGCCAGGAGATTTTGGAGACTTATATTCAACCATTAAGCAAATATTTACTGAGCACCTACTGTGTGCTAGGTCCTGGGGTGGGGGGGTACATCAGTGAATAAGAAGCATCCCTGCCCTCATGGAGCATACATTCTAGCAAGAGAGATCGATAAACAAATGGAATAAGTAAAATATATAGTGTTAGATAGTGAGAAATGATAAAAGTAAGAAGGGAAGGGGTATAAAGATTGTTGGGGGCAGGTTACAATTTTAAAAAGGGTGGCCAGAGAGGGAAGCCTCATCAAAGTGACATTTGAGGACCCAAATGAGCTAACTTTGAATGTGGTTACCAGCAGAGGAAAGGGGTGTGTGTGGCTTGAGAGACATAGGTGGTAGAATCAACAGGACTTAGAGGTGTAATCAGTAGGATACCAGGAATGAGAAGAAAGAGTCGAAAGGAAGAGATTTTGGGGGCTTCCCTGGTGGCGCAGTGGTTAAGAATCCGCCTGCCAATGCAGGGGACACAGGTTCGAGCCCTGGTCCAGGAAGATCCCACATGCCTCAGAGCAGCTAAGCCCGTGCACCACAACTACTGAGCCTGCACTCTAGCGCCCGCAAGCCACAGCTACTGAGCCCGCGCGCCTAGAGCCCGTGTCCTGCAACAAGAGAAGCCACCGGGATGAGAAGCCTGCGCACCGCAACAAAGAGTAGTTCCCACTCACTGCAACTAGAGAAAGCCCGAGCGTAGCAACGAAGACCCAACGCAGCCAAATATAAATGAATAAATAAGTAGATGAGAAGGGATTTCTGTTAAGGGTGACACAGGGCCACTATTGACCTCTGCACAGGTGGCGCACCACACAATCTGCCCAAACACACATGGCAGCCCTGGGTGTCTGAGGATGGTGATGCTGTTCGGTAAGACCAGAAGACAGTTCAGCCCTTACTTTTCTTCCGATGGTTTTGTGTGGCAGCCTGTCTCTCCAGTTAGGTTGTAAGCTTCTTGAGATGATGCTCGAATCATCCCTTAATACCTCCCCGATGGCCCAGCCAAGTCCTCAGCACATTTTAGGTGCTCTTCAGAACCTTGGCCCACCCATTACAAGCGTTGGCCTTGGGGTCTCAGCTCTACTCATTCTGGAGCTCCCGACACTGCCTCCATGGCTGCCTTTCCTAATGGATGCCAGGAGGTTGGCCACTCCAGAGTAGGAAAGCCAGGGGTTCACCGTGCAGGGCCGGATGTGGCCCCCTGGAGGGTTTGGGTTGTGTGCTGAGCAGCAGCCCGTGGCCCCGTGGACTCTTAGGGCCCATCCTGGTGTGTTTATGGGTGTTTCACACTTTCTCCTTTTAATTTCTCTCCTCATTCTTCTATTCCTGGTTGTCCAGGGTCCCTTGGTCACCTATAGGCATTGCCTGGTGACACAGTGAACTGCCCAGAGAGGGCATCTCTTATGCAGGCTGTGGGTCAGCAACTGGGTACTGTTGGCCTCAACCCCCTTCCCCTGCCTCTTTCTCTCAGAGCTCAGCGTGCCTCCTGCTGTGCCCTACCTGGACAAGCCCCCGGGTCCACTCCACTTCTACCGTGACTGGGTCTGCCCCAACAGGCCCTGCATCATCCGAAATGCCCTGCAGCACTGGCCAGCCCTCCAGAAGTGGTCCCTCCCCTACCTCAGGTGGGGGCTGCCCTGGGTGCAGAGTGTGGGCGGTGCCTTGGGGCATCTGGGCTTGGACTGAATGTCCATTCCTCTAGAGCCACAGCGGGCTCCGTGGAGGTGAGCGTGGCGGTGACCCCAGATGGTTACGCGGATGCCGTGCGAGGGGACCGGTTTGTGATGCCTGCCGAGCGCCGCCTGCCCCTGAGCTGTGTGCTGGACGTGCTGGAGGGCCGAGCACAACACCCCGGGGTCCTCTACGTGCAGAAGCAGTGCTCCAACCTCCTCACCGAGCTGCCCCAGCTGTTGCCTGATCTGGAGCCCCACGTGCCCTGGGCCTCTGAGGCGCTGGGTGAGTGGAGGTGGGGCCCAGGCAGGGAAGAAGCGGGAAGGTGGGAGCCAGCCCCGCTTGCCACTCCTCTCCCCTTGCTGATGACGGCCCATACTCCTGGCCCCACGGGGTCAGCTCCCTCAGCCTTGACTTCATTTCGATGAACTACTGAAGATGGCTGCCCTTCCTTCTCCAGGGGACAGAGGCCCCTCGCCATGCTCATCCACCTCTGCCCCTTCTCCCTGCCGTTTTCCTGGGGCCCCTCTGCTCCCCGCCCAGGTCCTGGCCCAGCATCACTGTGTGGTGGTAGTTCCCAGCCTGGCCTCTCCTAACTCGCCCTCTTTCCTCTGACCCACAGGAAAGATGCCTGATGCTGTGAACTTCTGGCTGGGGGAGGCAGCTGCAGTGACATCATGTAGGTGTCGGGAATACAAAGGTGGGGAGGAGGTTGTGGGGAGGGAAGGCGAGGCGGAGAGTGGACGGCTGGCCTGCAGGGAAGTCGGACTGATTGATCTCTAAGATTTCTCCTGGGATTCTGGGGCTCAGGCATAACAGAGGGCCTTCCCCAGCAGCTCAGGCGGGCGAAGGTGCCCGCGGCATTGGACGCGGGGGCCACTGTTTCTTGTAAGGTCCCTAGAAAGCACTGAAGGCCAGCTAAGTCAGGGGTAGACTCAGAAGAACCCTGTTTGTGTGAATTCCCCTCCTGGTGAGTGTCAAGTCCCTGGCAGGCAGAGATCTGAGGTGCCTGAATGCCTGCCAGACTCCTCTCCTTGGCATCCCCCTGAGCCTCCTCTGACTTTGCGTGCTCTTCTGTCACACTGTAAGCTGTCTTGGGGTGCAGGGCCCCAAGTGCGAGTGTCTGCCCCCTCCTAACCCTGCCCACTGGGCCCTCTGTGTCAGCAGTGCATAAGGACCACTATGAGAACCTATACTGTGTGGTCTCGGGAGAGAAACACTTCCTGCTGCATCCACCCAGCGACCGGCCCTTCATTCCCTATGGTAGGGGGTGCAGCCTGGAGGGGCAGGGGAGCAGGTGGCCCAAAGTAGAGGGAGGGCAGTGGTAGCCCTGGGCGGGCTGGACCCCAGGCCTGAGGTGTAGACACAGCGTCTCCACTGCACTAGGACTCCTGGCCCTCTTGCCCCTGCACCCAGGAAACAAGTGGGAGTGGTGGGCAAGCTCCAGGCCCTTTGAGGGTGCCCATAACTTTCTCCCTCTGGCTTCAGAGCTGTACACACCGGCAACCTACCAGCTAACCGAAGAGGGCTCATTCAAGATGGTGGACGAAGAGGCCATGGAGAAGGTGTCTGCTTTGTTCCTGGGCCCCGGGAGCGGGGAGGCAAGGAACCTGGGCTCTGAGGAACAGGCACAAAAGAGATGGGGAGGAGGTGCTTTGCTCTGAAGAATCCCTACGTCTGGGCCTCCCAGTGCCGAGCAGGGCAGGGCCCATGGTGTTTACCTCCAGGGACAGAGCTGGAGGGCCTGGGGGCTTTGGGCCTACTCCCTGGAATCTGCTGTGTTCCCAGGTGCCTTGGATCCCACTGGACCCCTTAGCTCCAGATCTGGCCGAGTACCCCAGTTACAGTCAGGCCCAGGCCCTTCACTGCACCGTGCAGACTGGCGAGATGCTCTATCTGCCCGCCCTGTGGTTCCACCACGTCCAGCAGTCCCATGGCTGCATGGCCGGTGAGGGGCTGCCCAGCTCACCGGGGGGTGTGTGGGGAAGCTTAGATTAGAAGGGGGACCCTCGTGCTCCGGTCTCCATTCTCTCCACAGTGAATTTCTGGTACGACATGGAGTATGACCTCAAGTACAGTTACTTCCAGCTGCTCGACTCCCTCACTAAGGTCTCAGGCCTCAACTGACCGAGCCCTGGTGAACATCGCCAAGGACGACTTACGGAAAAGGCCGCGCCCCTCCTGAGCCAGTCACCTCGAGAGGCAATCTGGAGTCAGAGGTGCTGGCTGCTGGCCCAGCTGGGCTTAGGGTCAGCTTCAGATGATCGGGAGGACCAGGAGGCGCCAGGCAGGTCTGGGTGTGGCCTCCCAGGAAACTGGCGCACAGGTGAGGCAGCAGCCTGTTGTGGAAGAGGAGTGGGGTTCAGGTGCGGCACCGCCTCACCAGTGCCGTGACCTTGGGCGAGTTACTGCCTCACGGCCTCAGTGTGCTGTCTGTAAAACAGAGATAACGATCGTTCCTACCTCATGGCGTGTTGGCGATGGTATCTGTAAGGATGGCACCAGTCTGGCGCAGAGGAAGGGTTCAATAAAAGGCGGCTATGATTCACGTATGTGCTAAGGCTCCCTCATGGTTGCCTTCTGTGGTCTGGTGAGGGCTGGAAGGTTCAGGTAAACATTTCAGGGTGACCCTGCTTGGGGGTGAGGGCTGGGTCCAGGCCGGGGCCTGAGGAGATCTCTGCAGCCGAGACCTCTCTGTCCCCGGCCGCTGTCACAGCCTCTCTGGGGCAAGCAGGCCGACCTCAGCCTTGTCACTCTGTGGCACGGAGCTCCTTGATGGAGGGCTTGTAAAGTTCTCGCTAGCTTCGCTCTGGCCTTGTTTGCTCTCCACCTTCAGCTCCACAGCAGCTGGTGGGGTCTTGTTCCCTAAGGGTTGCCCTTGTTTCCCTCACAGCAGGCACAGATAGGAGGGGACGGAAACCCCTGTCCCTCGTGGGTCTCTGCACTCGCTGTCCCCACCCCGCCCCCTTGCCCCAACCTGGCCCTGGGGACGGAAGAGCCCCCTTCCCCGGCTGCCACCCAGCACCCAGCTCCAAGGTGGAGGCAGCCCGGCACGTGGCTTTGAAGGGCTGTTTCACAGAACAAGCCACAGCCCTGCCGGCTCACGCTGGGGCCCGGGGCGCTCCCCTCAGGTTGGCCAAGCACTTCAGTGAAGACCGGGCGGTTCTGTCACGTTGGCACCAGGAGGCTGTGGAAGGCCCTGGGGCTGGGGACGCGGCTCGCGGGTTTGCTGCTGCTCTGGGGCCCGCTCCCTGCCTTCCAGACCTCAGCAGCCCCTTCAGCTGCAACCCCAGCCAGACCCCCGCGGCCTCTTGCTCAGCCGCTGACGGCAAGCTCTCCTGGGGGCCCCTCCTCGAGGTCCAGGCAGGGAGAGCAGGGCTGTGGGGCCCAGTGGGCGGTGGTTGGAGAGGATGGGTCTGTGGGGGTGCTGAGCCCTCATCACGAGGGTGTCAGTGGCTCTGTGTGGGCTTAAGGTGTCTCATCTCCTGGATGAGGGGCTGGTCCAGGAGTGGGTGTGGGGCTTGGGTGGAGCTGAAGCAGTGGGCAGGAACCAGGGAGGAGCTCGAGGCCTGCTGGGACATCCCTGGCTCTCGGTGAGAAAGCTGACAGTCCTCAGTCCTGCAGGTGCTGCCCGCCATTCCTTCCTCCCGAGGACTCTCTGCCTCATGGCTCTGGTAAGACCTGCTAGGGCACTGGTCCCTGCGGGGTCTGGTTAATGCTGTTTCTTGAGGGAGCTATGGGCTTCTTCAGGTGTTTGCCGGCCTTGGACAGGGCCAGGGAGCAGAAGCCAGGGAAGAGGCAGGGTCTTGGGAAGCAGGATCATTCTGTGTTTTTCCTGCCCTAGAAATGGGCTCTAGGTAGAGCTCCCTGGCACCATGGATTTGGGCCCTGAGAACTCAGGCTCCCAGCTGCCGTCCTGGGGCCCCAGAGGAAATGGTCGCTCCTGTGTTCTTTCTGACTCAGGGCGTGATGGATGAGCTTTTCCAGCTTTGCCCCTGGACTCCGTTCCATCAGGGCCCTTCTATCCACACCCCCTTTGCTGCCCAGGGGTCCTCTCTGCCACCTAAGACCAGCCTCAAGGCTGCTTAGTAAAGGGGAGCCAGGGTTGTGGGGTGGAAAGAGTAAGGACATACTGTACCAGGAACTGGAAGCAGGTAGGTGTGGGAGTGGAGAGCACAAGTCGAGCTAGCCTGCTCCAATCCTGGCCCTGGGTCTTGGGCAAGCGACTACTTAGCCTTTCTGTGCCTCTGTTTCCTTGTGGGGTTGGCCATAATAAGTAGTCCTCATGCATAGAGTGGTTGTATGATTAAATCGAGTTAATCTACATGAAGCCCTTGGACCAGAACCGGTGCAGCGTGTTGTGTAAGTGCAGGCAGGCGTCATCAGAAGATACCACAGCCGCCTTTTGGCTCAGGACTCTGGTGGGTGGAGGACAGGCCTGTGGCTGGGCAGGGCTGGTCCTTTTGGTTCAGGACTAGGCCTCAAGGTGTCACCCCAGCCTCCCCTTTGGGCCCATCAGCCTGTAGTAAGCCTGTTTCTCTCTCTCTCTGCAGGCAAAGGTGCCTGGGACCTGCTTGCTCACCATTCATGTCCTGCAGGCCCATGGCCTGCCCTCCAAGGACCTAGGTGAGTGCTGGGCCCAGAGAGGGCAGTGGTTCTGCAGCTGGCTTCAGAGTGGGGCAGGACAGTGGGAAGAGATGCGAGTAGGGCTGGGCGTGCGGCGGGTCCCAGAGAGGGTGCTGAGAGGAGGTAGTGGATGGAACGTCGAGGTCAGGCCTGCACCTCCTGCCTCCCGACCCAACCCCATTCCCTGGGTCTCTAGGTCTCCTGGGGCTGCCTGTGATGGAAGGACGTGGGCTCTGGGCAGCTGGGCTGGGAAGGGCTCTTGGCCAGCACCGGGCGCTCCTTCTTCCTTCCCACAGTGACCCCCTCTGACTGCTATGTGACTCTCTGGCTGCCCTCGGTCTCCAGCCACCAGGTCCAGACGCGCGTGGTCAAGAACAGCAGAAACCCCATCTGGAATCAGAGCTTTCACTTCCGAATCCACACCCAGCTCAAGGTGGGCAGGCATCAGCCTGGCCCTGCTCCCTGACCCACCCCTGTCCCACCCCTCCTTCCTGCGGCCCCCTTACTCTGTTCCCCTTTCAGAACATCGTGCAGTTCAAAGTCTTTGACCAGGACCTTCTGACCGAGGATGACCCTCTGTTGTTGGTGCTGTTTGACGTGGGGACTTTGCGGGCTGGGGAGTCCCGGCGTGAGAGCTTCTCACTGAACCCTCAGGCAAGGCTGTGTGCAGGCAGCGGAGGGCTTCAGCTGTGGGGAGGGGATGCTTTGGAGGGTGGCCAGGTACATGGTTTTCTTCTCCAGTGAGTGGTCCAGGCTTCCCTGGCATCCCAGAGGCCTCTGTCAGCGAGGAGCTACTGTCCACCAAAGAGCGGTCCTGTCCCCGACCCTCTGTCTTGTCCCCTAAGCCAAGGGCAGCTTTCTTGGAGCAGTCCAGGGAAGGTGGACAGTGGCTCTCCTCACCACTGGGACCGCAGCTGCCCAGGTGTCTGGGTTGGGACCTACACACACATGTACTCCTCACCGTTTCTAACTTGCTTCTTTCTCTCTACAGGGTAAGGAGCAGCTGGAAGTTGAATTTCGGCTGCAGAATCTGTAAGTTGGGCCATGGGGCAGTTCCCGGGTGGGAGTGATTCCTTCTGGGAAGGAGAGAGCCCAGCGCACCCAGAGCTGACACCCTTCCCTGGGAGGCATCAGGGGTGGAGGAGGAAAGCCCAGACCTCCTTGGGGGATGGGAACCTGGATTCTCGCTAAGGGTCACTGGGGGCTCTTTCCAGGACCGACTGTGCTGAGCGCCTTGTCAGTAATGGCATCCTGGTGGTGAGTCTGGAACCCCTCCCTCGTGCTCTGTGCTCACCCTTCTCCCTGGGCCTGAAGCTTGGGCCCACCATGGGGGTCGGGTAGCGCTGTTGCTGGGGTGGGGGTGGGGGGCGGGAGCGGCTGGGATTTTAGTTCCAGAGGCTACAACCCCAAGCAAATGTTTGGTGACTCAGGGCCAAGGTAAAAAGGTGCTGAGGAGCAAGAACCAGGGTGTCGGGAGGGTGGCATCTCCAGCAGGGGAGGGGCTCGAGTCTGAGGGGCTCTCTTAATGACCTAGGCCCGGGAGCTCTCCTGCTTGTGTGTTCGACTGGAGAAGGCCGGGGGCCAGCAGGGTGAGTCCCCGAACCACTGGGATAGCTGCTGTCTCTCAGCCCTTGTCTTCCCCTTTCTAAGGGGACCCTGGAGGGAACCTTGCACAAGCTGCCCCCAGCTCTCAGCCAGGAGCAGGAGTGAGGGGATGAATCCATGCTGGGGCTTTTCCCATTAGTCCTCAGAGGGGCTGTCGTGGGACCCCATCTCCCAGCCTAGGTCTGAGCCAGACCTCCATCTCAGTGGGCGGGGGGGGGGGTGCCCTGTCCCCCAGGCCCCTTAGGCAAGACAGGGGCCTCTGTGGGCTGAGATCCCCTTCCCAGCCTCTCTGCCCTGGTTCCTCTTTCCAGGGTCGGAGGGCAGAGTTCAGCTCGCGGTTCCCGGGTCCTGTGAGGGTCCGCAGGAGGCCTCCGTGGGCGCCGGCTCCTTCGGCTTCCGTTGGCCGGCCTGCTGGGAGCCGGAGCCGGGTGTTCACCCGCAGGTAGTGGGACGTCCCGGGTGCTGAGGCCTGCAGAGCCCTCCACCCTGCTTCCCTTGGCACCTCCTGCCAGCTTGTTCCTCTGCTCACCCCGAGCCCCCTCCCCATCACTCCCTGGCAGTGTCAGGCATCCTGGGAAGTATGGGGTTGACCTCAGCCTCCTGTCCCCCTTCCGGCTACTTCTCTGTCACTCCCGGGGCAATTGGTGAGGCTTTGCTGGAATGGAAGGGTGGAGATTCTTAGGTCCTCTTCATCCTTCCTGCAGGATGAGCCCCAAGAGAAGCTGAAGGTGCCTCTGAGGGCACTGCCCTCTGACCAGGTAATGAGACGTGTCTTCCCTACATCCCAGGTACTGGTCACCCAGAGGAAGAAAGCCAGATGTGCACGGGTGGGGTGGGCCCAGGCCCCAGGCCTTGAAGGGCTGGCCTGCTTCTCTAGCGGCTTCTGTCCTTGGGCCAGGCCGTGGACAAATGCCAGGCCGGGCTCTGGGGAGAGGGGTCCTCTGAGCATCCCTGTCTTCAGGCCTCAGGCCTGGCCCCTGTGGAGATGGCTGGGGCCCAAGGGAGCATGGGTCTGTCATGGGACGTGGCTTAGGCTGGGTTGAAGGAAACGGGGTGTCCCATCTTTGTGACTGGAGGCTTCATGGTTTTCAGGAGCCCCTGATGAAGGTGGAGCTGAAAAAAGAAGAAGGGTGAGAGGCCGGCTGGGCACTGGGAAAGGTCACGGGGGACAGCAGCGGGCACTCAGCCTGGAGAAATGAGCAGGCTTGGGGCGGCCCCTAGCAGGCTCGGCCACCGTGAATCCCCTCTGAGATGCTCAGGGGTTTGCTCCCAGGCTGGGGCCTGAGGTGTGCTAGAGCCTTGGCAGATGAAGGTTCTTCCTGTTAACTTCTTACATGCATTCCTGGTTCAGTCAGAGGGGTGTGTGTCTAGCCCAGTGCCTGGCACTTGGGAGGCCCTTGATAAATGTTTGGCTGGAAAAGCAGATGGAAGGTGGAACAGTGGTTAGAGGCACAGAGGCGGCAAGGAAACCAAGAGGAGTGCAGTCGCGCCCCTTCGGGGCCTCAGTTAACCCTCAGGAGATGGGAGGGGCCGCCTACACTGGCCCTGCACATGCCTGGGGGACTAGCTCCCCACCATGAAGAGGCGGGAGCACCATTCCTGTCCCCTTTAGAGTCATTTTTGGGTGGGTGAGGGAGGGAGGCTGAGAGGAGGAAGTGGATCGATGGCGTTGGGTCTCCCCCTGGAGCCCCTTCAGTCACCGCTTTCCTGGTCCTGTGAATCCGCTGTGCTGCTTCCCCGAGGGTGTCCCCGCCAGGGTCTGGGTTCACCTTCTCCCCTTCACGTCCACACATCACACGTCAATGAGGACACAGGAGCTGGGGCGAGGGTTGGGGAGAGGAGAGGAGAGGAGAGGAGAGAAGGGTGGCGGCTGGCTTCCCGGGGCAGGCAGGCTGGCCCGCTTCTCTTTCTCCGATGAGGCTGGGAGCTGCCTCATGGTCCCTTCTTTCCCACCCAGACCGAGAGAGCTGGCGGTGCGGCTGGACTGCGGGCCCTGTGCCGAGGAGCGGGCCTTCCTGAGCAGGAGGAAGCAGGTGGTGGCCAAGGCCCTGAAGCAGGCCCTGCAGCTGGATGGAGACCTGCAGGAGGATGAGGTCTGGGGACTGGGCTGGATTGGGTGGGCGTCCTCGGGTTCAGTGCTGGATGCTGGGACTGGTTGTGCCCTAACCAGACTAGAACTGGTGCCGAGCCAGCCTTGGACCCGCTTTGCTTCCCGCTCCCTTGCTGTTTTCAGGAGCTTGATCACATCAGATGCAGAACAGTGCATGAGGCCTGGGGCATCTCCTCGGGATTCCACCTCTCCTAGAAAGAGGGAGAGAGGTGGCCCTGGGGCTTCAAGAAAGCAATCACCAGACTCCTTAGGGGCTAGAGGTGAGGAGATTAGGCTTGGAACTTGTCCATTTCTCTTGGAGTTCTTAAAAACCAGACAAGCCTGACCCTTGCAAGGCTACTTCCGACTAGACCTTCCTCAGCAGACCTGACTAGAAGTGGTCCTAAGAGCCCTGATCAGATCTTGACTAGCCTTAGCTGTGGGTGAACTGAGTGGGCACTTGGCTTGCTACCTCTTCTACCTGTGGCTTGGCCTTCCCCTTCCCTAAGGCCTCTCCAAGCCTGGCTGTTCTCTCTTCCAGATCCCAGTGGTAGCTGTTGCGGCCACTGGTGGTGGGATCCGGGCCATGACTTCCCTGTATGGGCAGCTGGCTGGCCTGAAGGAGCTGGGCCTCTTGGATTGCATCTCCTGCATCACAGGGGCCTCGGGCTCCACCTGGTGAGCTTGAGTGTAGGAGCCTGGGGGTGGCTAGTTGGGTTGTGATAGGAGGGAGTGGTGGTAAGGCTCTCTCAGACTCCACCGGCCTCTCTGACCAAACTGGAAGGGGTGGGAGAATGCACGTGCCAGGGAGAAAGGTGCTCAAGGGGACCCTGGAAGGTGTCTTTTGGGCCATTGTCCTAGCAGAGAGAGCGAGCCCAAGGCATGTGATGGGGGTCCTTGAGTGACAATCCCCCTGGCTTTGGCTTTTCCCAGGGCTTTGGCCAACCTCTATGAGGACCCAGAGTGGTCTCAGAAGGACCTGGCAGGGCCCATCGAATCACTGAAGACGCAGGTGACCAAGAGCAAGCTGGGCGTGGTGGCCCCCAGCCAGCTGTGGCGGTACCAGCAGGAGCTGGCTGAACGTGCACGCCTGGGCCACCCGCCCTGCTTCACCACCCTGTGGGCCCTCATCAACGAGGCGCTGTTGCATGACGAGGTGTGGGGAGGAGGGCAGCCAAAGCCAGGGCAGGGTCCAGAGATGGGGAGCGGCCCTGGGCCACAGGGGCTGGGAAAGGCCCCAAGAAGCCCTGGCTTTCTCACCCTACCTTCCCTCAGCCTCATGACCACAAACTCTCAGACCAGCGGGAGGCCCTGAGCCGTGGCCAGAACCCTCTGCCCATCTACTGTGCTCTCAACACCAAAGAACGGAACCTGACTACTTTTGAATTTGGGGGTGAGTAGCTCCAGAACCGTGACCTGTGCTCTCACAGTTGTTGGGGTTACAGGTAGCCAGGCCTGTGTGTGAAGGTGGGTGTTAACACACCCCCTTTTCTGGGCCAGGTCCCGTGCTTTCCAGAGCCTGTCATCCTATCCGAGTCACTCAGGCTTTGGGATGGGGGCAAGGGCCGTGGGTTCCCACGCTCAGGGTGCCAGCAACAAGGCTGAGCCTCCTGATGACGAGGCTGCCCGACGCGGGGCCCGTGGTGGGTGCCTTGGTGCCCGAGGGGCCTCAGGCCGTGGGCCGCATGGTGAGGCTGTGTGGCTCTTCACAGAGTGGTGTGAGTTCTCCCCCTATGAGGTCGGCTTTCCCAGGTACGGCGCCTTCATCCCCTCTGAGCTCTTCGGCTCCGAGTTCTTCATGGGGCGCCTGACAAAGCGGCTTCCTGAGTCCCGCATCTGCTTCCTGGAAGGTGAGCGGGTCTGGGAGGTGGGAGAAGCTAGGGTTGTGGGGAGAAGGGGCCTGGGCGCGGTGGTGGGCTCGACTGTCCCAGCTCCGTCACTGAGACGTTTCCTGGTCTCAGATGGGCTGTGGGGAAGGGTCTGGGTGTGGTGAGGTGGGGGACTCTGTCCCACTCGGATCTCCTCCTCAGGCATCTGGAGCAACGTGTACGCAGCCAGCCTCCAGGACAGCTTGTATTGGTCCTCTGAGCCCAGCCAGTTCTGGGACCGCTGGGCACAGGCTCAGGCCAGCCTGGGTAGGCGCCCGGGCTCTTCCCCGGGAAGGATGGGAGAGGCAGCCAGTGGGGCTGTATTTGGGGAGTGTGGGGTGGCTCTCTCCTCCTTTGTGAGTCCACAGAGGCTGAAATAAAGGGTCCCCACTTCCCCTGTCCTTGACTGCAGACAAGGAGCAGGTCCCCCTTCTGAATATAGAAGAGCCTCCCACAGTGGCCAGCAGGATAGCTGAGTTCTTCACTGACCTTCTGACACGGCGTCCACTTGCCCAGGCCACCCACAATTTCCTCCGTGGCCTCTCTTTCCACAAGGACTATTTCCAGCATCCTCACTTCTCTGCCTGGAAAGGTATTGCTTTTCTCCCCGGCTCCCAGCTCCCCAAACTCTTCCCATGGCCACCTGAGCCTTGGGTCCCTGGTCCAGACATCTGCACTGTCCAATCCCTTGGCCCCAATTCGTTTGAGTTCAGTTCTCTGCGTGGCTTGGAGCGGGAGCGCCTTTTCCTCTCCTTACGTTGGGGTCAGGGCCCATCTGTGGAGCCTCGGGAGTTGAGGTGCTGCTTTGGCAGGAGAGGGCAGGAGCCGGATGGCAGAGCCTCCTTCTAAAGCAGGAAGGAGCTGGCATTAGGCTGGAGGGCTGGTGCCTTTAGCACCAGTGACAGCTGCTCTCCACCCGATCCCCCCCCCCCGCCCACCTTTCCAGCCACCAAACTGGATGGCCTCCCCAACCAGCTGACACCTGCAGAACCCTTCCTTTGCCTGTTGGATGTTGGCTTCTTTGTCAACACCAGCTGCCCACCCCTCCTGCGGCCCACACGGGACGTGGACCTCATCCTGTCGCTGGATTACAACCTCCATGGAGCCTTTGAGGTGGGCATCGGGCAGGCTTGGGGGGGGGGGTGGGCAATGCCAGGCCTGGCCTCAGCTGGCCCGACATTCCTGACTCTGGAGAGATCCGCTTTGGAGTCTGGTTTCTGGGACAGCTTCCCTTAGGGGCCGTGATAGCGATGCTGTGAATGAAAGGCTGTGGGTTCTGTGAACTCTCCCCCAGGGGAACTTACTCTGCTCAGAAAGTTGGCGTGATGGGAAGCTGGCAGTGTTTTAAAATGTATTTTATTTTAAACGTACCTGCACCCTGTTTGGTCCTGAACCCCTGGGGCTCCTTGTTTTGAGTTTCTGTGTTGGTCCCGGGAAGGATTTTGTCTCCCAGTTGCAGAACTTGGGAGTTGTTAGCAGCCCGGCTCCATTGACACCAAAGGGGCTGCCATAGAAGGGCTGCCAGGTTTAGAACATTGACCAAGCCTGGCCTGTTGGGTCCACTAGTGTCTGGCTTGGCATCTGGGCACTCAGTCCCGCATCTTAGCAGACCTCCACGTTCAGTCAGTCCAGAGTGGAGGACACTGGGAGCCCATGGGCCCATCCCGCTGATGCCTCTTCTGCCCACCCTACAGCAGCTGCAGATCCTGGATCGGTTCTGCCAGGAGCAGGGCATCCCATTCCCATCCATCTCACCCAGCCCCGAGGAGCAGCGCCAGCCCCGGGAGTGCCATCTCTTCTCGGACCCTGCCCGCCCTGACGCCCCTGCTGTGCTGCACTTCCCGCTGGTCAACGCCTCCTTCCGGGAGTACTCAGCCCCAGGTGAGCCACCATCCTCTGGAGCCCTCCTCTATCCTCCACCCAGGTGACCCCAAACCTGCCCTCCATCCCCAGTGAGGTTGCCTCCCATGGCCGGCCTGCACTCTCTCCACAGGGGTCCGGCGGACGGCCGAGGCGCAGGAGGCCGGGGAGGTGAACCTGTCTTCATCCGACTCCCCCTACCACTACTTGAAGGTGACTTACAGCCGGGAGGACATGGACAAGCTGCTCCGCCTGACGCATTACAACATCTGCAACAACCGGGAGCAGCTGCTGGAGGCCCTGCGTGAGGCCGTGCGGCGGCGCAAGCAGCGCCGGGCCGAGTGATGGGCGGGAGGGTGCCACGCCCCAGCCCCACGGCCCCTGACTTTTTCAGGCTCCCTTCTTGGCCGCCTTGCTGCTCCGGTTGAGTTGGGGTGGAGACCGTCGTCACCAAGTTCAGAGCCTCTGGCAGTTTGGACGGCCCAGTTGTGGTCGCCAGCCCTCTGAGGGGCTCACGAAGGTGCCTAGCACCACCCAGACGTGGCACTGAAGCCACCAGCACCCCTGCCACGGACACCCTGGGGTAGGTTGAGGGTTTTAAACAGGGGCTGGGGCCTCGTCTCCATGATGTGGCAGCGGGGGTAAGTGGGGTGGTCTGGGCCAGATTTGTGTATGCACCCAAAACCCCGTGACCTGAGTGTCCTTTCCCTTCCTTGCTACCTTGATTAGCTGTACAGAGTGAAAGTAGAGCATTTTATGTATTACAGAGGCCCGTACAAACGTGAGGCATTATGGAGATTACTGTCATTGCTTCCAAGAAGGGACACGTCATCCCACCTCTTGGTTACCCAGGGCAAGGACTGGTTTAGGAAACAAAACCTCTCCGCAGGCACCTTATAGAGCTGGCAAGTCAGCCTGGGCTTCCCCTGAAGAGCAGGCTGTGAGCTCATGGCAGTGTCTACTCCACTCTGGCCCACTCTCTCCAAGCAGAGAGGTGGCCAGTTTAGCCTGGGGGGTGGGTCTTGCTGCTGCAGCCCTGGCCCTGCCCAGGTGACTTGCAGGCAGTGACAGCCAGCACCCCTGTCTTCCTCACCCAGGGACTCAGGCAAAGGGCTGCTTCCTGTCCCATGACTGATAGGGGTGGGCCAGACCTGGGATCAGATGCACCAAAGACAGACCAGTGCTAACGGCGTGACTTCAGCAAGCTCGGACCTTGGTGGGGCCTGTCTCCTAACCGTCTATTCCAGATGTTGGTCCCAGGGGTCTGATAGCTGGGTCTCCTGGTCCCCTTGAGGGTGTCCTCGCTTGTAGCCCTGAGGTTTGGTGCCACCTACAGGTTCGCTTCAGGGCCCAGACCTGTTGGGAGAACAGGGAGGTGGAGTGAATTTAGGGCCTAGCTTCCCCGGAATCTTCTCCAAGCACTGGTGCCCCAGGCCTCTGCACCTCCTCCTAACATTGATGTGGGCGGTGGCTACTGGGAGGCAGCTGCAGGAGGGACCATGATGTGCGGGGGGCATGGGAGATGACTGGTTCCCATGATGCAACTCACTACCTCTGTGTTCCCTGGGCATGTGGCGGGAGGCACAGAGCAGAAGACATGGCTGCTCTGATGACCTTAGAAGCCACCATGTCCTGGAGAGGGCCTGTTGACTCAGCAGTACCTCATCTGAATCATAAATTGGAAGCTGTGGGTCCTGCAGGAGTGGATAATTATACCAGACACCACGACTGGCTGCCACCCCTGCTGTGATGTGATTCCTCAGGCACAAGGCTGTGTGTGGAGTCTGTGTACTGTGTCACTGTGTGTAGGTCTGTTCTGCGTGTGAACCTGTGTGTGTGTCTGGGTGACATCCTGGCTTCCAGGCTCTCTGGGATAGTAAGGCTCCTCCCCTTCCCCCCCTGGAGCAGGGACCTAGTCCTTGGACTGGGGAAAAGCTGGGAGGATGGAGACAGAGAGTGGGGACAGGAGCAAGGGTGCAGGAGGGGCCTGGCATCCTTGCAAGCAGTGCTGCATCTTGGAGAGGAAGGACAGGAGAGCAAGGAGGGAGAGAGTGTGTGGGCGCCCGGGAGGCTTCCTGGTGTGTGCAAAGGGAAGCTGGGTACACTCACCGTGGGTCTGGCCTGAGCAAGACAGCCGGCGGGAGCCTCGTGCAGTTTCCTCTGCGGGAGCCCACGGGCCAAGGGTGGCTGTCGGCGCAGTCGTGTCTCCCTTGGCGAGGAGGGTGGGGGCAGCCGGGGAACCTGGGGGGAAAGGGAGCCTCAGGTCTGGACTCTGTCATCACTGCTGAGACCGTGACAGGGTGGGGGTGGCCCCACACCTGAGCAGTGTAGTGCCCTGGGCTTAAGAGGGCAGCGTCGGGGCTTCCCTGGTGGCGCAGTGGTTGAGAGTCCGCCTGCCGATGCAGGGGACACGGGTTCGTGCCCCGGTCTGGGAGGATCCCACATGCCGCGGAGCGGCTGGGCCCGTGAGCCATGGCCGCTGAGCCTGCGCGTCCGGAGCCTGTCCTCCGCAACGGGAGAGGCCGCAACAGTGAGAGGCCCGCGTAACGCATAAAAAAAAAAAAAAAAAAAAAAAGAGGGCAGCGTCTGTGCCAGTCATGGGGGCTCCGGACTCCCGCCCACACACCCAGGTGCCCTACCTGAGCGGAGCGGCTGGGCCAAGCACCCTCTCAGCAGAGCGCTCAGCCGGGAAGCCCAAGGGTCTGGCTCGGAGCTCTGGGCTCAGGCTGGGGGCTGCAGAGCCAAGGAAGAACAGCAGTTAGCCTGGCCCGGGGGTTGGCCATCTGCAGCAGCAGACTCCATGCCTGCTCCTTCCTCCTTGCCATGGCTTGAAATCCTACCCCCAAGCTGATGGTATTAAGAGGAGGGGCCTTGAGGTGACTTCCTAGTCTCCAGAACTGTGAGAAGTGTCTGTTGTTCAAGTCCTACCCAGCCTGTGGTATCTTTGTTATAGCGGCCCGAACGGTCTAAGAGGCACCTGCTTCTGGCCGCTCCGCACACACCAAGCCTTACCCACGCTGAGAGGCAGCCCAGGCCCAGCACTCGGGGGCAGGTTCCCCCAGTGCATCCGGCCTCCTGGAAGACAATGCCGATGGGCTCAGGGAGGCTTAGCCTGGAGAAGCTCAGGTCTCTTTGGGATTCTGGAAGGACAGCCTCAGGGAGATCCCAGGGGAACAGACACAGTGTAAGGAACAGAGCCAGGAACCCAGAGGGACTCCCAGGTGGGGCCCCTAAACGCGCTCTCCACACGGAGCCTGTCAGACCACAATGATGAAAGATTTCTGGTCTAAGGGGTGCTTTCTGTGTATTCCTCCTAGCAGTAGAGCTGGGCTTGGCCACTGTCTGTAAGACACCCCAAGGGAGGTGCGTTCAGAGCTGTTTGAAGACTACAAGGTTAGGGAAGGCCTCATTAGTAGAGCAGAGCATGGGGAAGCCCGTGAAGATCCTTGAGGGAAGGGCTCAGGGGAGTCAGACTCCAAAGTGGGTGAACAGAACTGGGAGGCTGTCAGGGCATCAAGCCTGGCTCCACTTCTACTAATTAGCTATGTGATCTCTGGCAAGTTGCCTACCCTCTCTGGGCCTTAAATTGAGAAAAAAACTCCCACTTACCTCTCAGGCACAGAGATAGTAGATGTGAAACTTCCAAGGACGCATCCAGTGCCAGCAGCTTGGGGCCCAGGGAATCAATGCCCCTCGCGCCTGCTCCGTTCCCCAGGCTTCCCCTGGAGCCTGCCTGCCGCGCTGCTCGGGGCTCCATGCCAGCTCTCAACCTGCCCTTCAGATGGTGCTGCAAATGGTCTCTACCGCAGGCAGCCTGCGGCCCAGTCATGAGCCCAGCTGCCTCCAGCCCCCTCAGCTGCCCTTGGGGGGCTGTGCCTGTCAAGTCAGCGTGTCTCTCCCCTGACATGGCGCTCACCTTAAGGGGAAAGTGTGTTTTCCATCTTGGTGATCCCTTGGTCTCTCACGCTGGGCTTCTGCGAGGTCAAGGGTGGCTGTGGAAGCCGCGTCCTGAGGAGAAATGAGCGGTAGAGTTTACCACGGCTGTCTCTGCTCTTCCCTGTGGGTCCTTCTTTGTCCTCTGCCCGCCCACCCACTGCCCAGTACCTTGGCTGCCATCCACTCGTCCTGGAGCAGGCTCGGGCAGCTGTCTCCCCGCCGCCGCGAGGCCCCAGGGCAGCCGTCCCTGGGGCTCACGCCGGGCTGTGGAGAGAAGGCGCGAGGCTGCACCAGCCTCGCCAAAGCCTGACTGTGTCTCCAGAGGCTCCCAGGGAAAGGACTGGACTGGACCAAGGTGCCCACGGGGAAGAGGGAGCCAGGGGGTAAACTTCCAGGGAACCCAGGAAGAGGAAGATGAGGGGCGCACCCCAACTTGGGCGAGGACAGAAGCTGCGAAGTGGCCCCGGGGAGCCAGACTGTCCAGTTGCTGCGGTGGGCACCACAACTCGAGCCCGCCAGGCCCCGCTGCCCTCTGAGCCCTCAAGTGGCTCTGTGGAGGGCAGCTGCTGCGGAAGCAGTTTCCGGGCATTTCCCTGGCTCCTCCCAGGCAGGAGCTCCTACGTAAGCTCCAAAAGTCCCCATGGCAGGGGCACCCTTTGCATCCTGAAAATGCAAGATGGGGCCCAGGAAACATTGTGACCAGCTTAGAGGCCAGGGGCCCCCTCTGGAAGGTGGGTGAGGCATCTAACCCTCCCCAACCTCCTCATCCCTGGTGACCCCCCTGGTCCCTGGTACTGCAGTGCTGGCTCGGGGTGTGGGCTCCCTACTCCGACGGTCCCTGCCGCGCTCTCCAGGGAGACAGTGGTGGCAAAGGGTATGCGAGGCCTGACGGGGACACGTGGCTGCAGCTGTGCTGTCTCGGTCAGCTGTGCTCCGGGCCACCAGCTTCCCAAGGGCTCTGCTGGAGGGAGGTCAGCCCACTGCCACCTGTCCCAGCTTTCAGCTCCTTCACCTGTGGCTTCTGTTCCACCTTCGGGAGGGGAGCCAGGGGAGCCAGGCCAGGGCTCTGGGGGCTCCATGCCCCAGCCTCTCCTCCCCACGTGCCTCCCACCCAGAGAGCCCCCACGTCCTCACTGTTATTCATCTTTTCCTGCTCCAGCTATCCCAGTGCACACGGCGCCCTAGCCTACCTGGAGATGTGGGCAACAGGACGTGACAGCCAGCAAGGGAAAGAATAGGGCTTTCCTGAAGGGTCAGATGTGGGCTCAGCGCCTGGAGAGAGCCTGACTCTCGGGCTGAGACCAGGACCGCCCACCCCCATGGGCCCCCAGGCCCCTATCTCCCAGTGCACCCTCATTTCAACCTCCGCTCACCCCTGCCTTCCTCTGCAGTTGAGCAAACTTCTCCTCCTGGGCAGCCGGCAGCCAGCAGCTTTTCTAAGTCCTGGTGTCTGCGGAGCAGCCACTCCACATCTGACACCGAGCGCTGGGGAGAAGCAAGCCAGGGTACGGCCCAGCCCTCGGGGGTGCAGAGAGCCATTCCCTCACCCTCTGCAACCTGGCCAGGGGCCCAGGGTGCAGGGGAGCAGCAGGATGTGCCCTTGGCTGTAGCTGCCAGACGGTGCAGCCAGCTAAGGGGCAGGGCCTCGGCTCACCCTGCAGTTGGGGTCCAGCAGGAGGTCCTCCCGGCACGCCAGCCAGGCCTCGGCCTGGTCCAGCCACTGCTGCAGCTTCTGCAGACGCCAGCTCCCCTCACAGCGCTCCCAGTGCAGGGCCCAGGCCTCCCTGAGTGCCCGCGGCGGACCAGCCAGCTCCTGCAGGCACTCTGTCATCTGCGGGGGCGGGGCACTGGGGGTGAGATGCTTAGGCAGGGCCACGGGGTGGGGCAGGGCTGGAGCACCCAGCAGAGGTGTCGAGGGAAGACCGTGAGGCCTGGACCCTCCCCGTCTCTGCCCCCCTCTCTCCGTCCTTGCCTGGCCTTGTGCTCCTGCTCAGGGTTCCGAGGCCTTGGGTAACTGGGCTGTGCGCCCAGCTCAGCCCCAGACCCATCTCTGTGCTCGTCCCTCCAGGGACATGAAGCGGCCATTGTCCACCGGCTGCTGCCCTTCCTGCTGTACATCCTGGGCTCTTGACGGCAGTGCCCCTTGATTTGTTGCCCCAGCTCCTCCAGCAGCTCCAGGAGCCACTCGGTCCCAGACACATCCCCAGCCAGCTCCTCTGAGGACACCAGCCCCTGCTTCTCCTGAGCCCATGCTCTGCAGGGCAGGGAGGGGAAGCTGCTGTCAGGGCCAGGAGGGCAGACTGTGGTGGGGGGCAGGGCATGAGCTGCATAGGGAGATGGGGACTATAGCCCCCCAAAGAGCTGGGGTGACCCCCGCCCTGCAGGGCAGAGCTGAGCCAACAGCCGGGGCAGGATGCCACCTACAGCAGTTCCCGACAGCGTCCGAGGAAGGCGTGGCCCTGGGCAGCCTCCTCCAGCTGCCGACCCTGCTCCTGGACCTTGGCATTCAGGGTGGCCCAGGCCTCCTGCACCTCAGCCAGTTGCTTTGGCCAGGCCCTCCTGAGCCACAGGGTGTAGCTGGCCCAGCTGGCAGGGCTCCATCTGCACCTGGGCCCCCTCCTTTTCCATTGCTGCCAGTCCCCCCTGCAGCCAGAATCGGGCCTTACCCCCTGGCAACCCGATGCCTCTGCTCCTTTTCAGGGAGCACCCATCCACTCTGAGAAGCCCACCTCCACAGCCCGGGCATGCAGGGCCTCCCTTCCCACCTCTGGGGTCCCCTCACCCAGGGGAGGAGGTCAGACGGGCAGCCCATGGGGCATGGACCCTTACCTCCAGGCATCTGTGCTGTTGCTGCAGGGTCTGCACCGGCGCTGGGCTGCGGCCACAGGCATCTCTTGCCACCGGGGCCGCCTTCTCCTGCATCCAGCCCTGGAGCTCGGCTGCTACCTGCTCAAAGCCGCAGACCTCATGGGCCATGGCCAGGTTCTGAGAGAGGAGGGCGGGCCTGCTCCGGCCAGGGTCCTCTCTCCCTGGAGATGTAACCTTCCGGGCCACTTCCTTTTAAACAAGGAGGTCCATGGGGCTTGGTGACTCGTTCATGACCACCGGGTACAGGAAATGTCCCAGATGTGGCAGCTGCTCTGTGAATGTGTGATGTTACTGATGACGGGGTAGGGCCCTGGGGGATTCTGTGAGGAGAGGGTCTTCAGTGCCCAACTCATGAGACGGGCAGAGGTGGGGGCTTGGAAGCAGGTGGGAATGAGTCCACAGGAGGGAGGACGTTCTTTTGGGGGCATCTGGCTGAGATGAAGAGGGTCGCCTCAGGAGGCTGCCTAGCCAGGACGCTCAGAGGAGGTATCCCTGGGCTGCAGGCTCTGTCAGGGGCTCGGGGACCTGGACTGCTTTTCTAGAAACTACCAGCTGTGGCTGAGAGTGAAGGTCATGGAGAAACGCTGGGGATGCCCTCAGTACACAGATCCACTCAGAGCATTTAGATGAGAAGAGTGAATGGCTGGAGCGGTCTTGCCCGGTTAGTGGGTGTGGTGAAGGACAAGAGACCAACGGGGCCTGTGTCTTAATAAACCTGAAGCCTATGTTTGGAGGGGGCTTTGCGGGGGGGGGCGGGGGTCAGGAGCTGGCCAGACATGCTTCCTGTTTCTCTCTGGAGGTGTGAGCTGCCAGGGGGAAACCAAATCGGTGGAGAGACTCGGAGAGGGCTGGAGGTGGAAGACTGCGACTTTTGATCTGCTTGGCACTGGGAGTTGGAGGCAGCCACCTTGCTCCACACACAGGCACACAGACACGGTGGGGCTGCCTGTCCCTGGCCCAGGCAGATTACACACACAGCTGTCCCAGCCCCTTGGCTGCCCCTGGCTGAGACTGAGGGCACCTACCTGTGTGTGGATTTTCACTGCCCGGTCCAGTCTCTCCCAAATGGCCTCGATGTGACTCCGCTGCCCTTGAATCTGGGGAGAGCACCTGGGTGCTGCCCATTCCAAGGAGCTTGCCTGCTTCCACAGGGCCTGCACATTGGCCTGTCCCAGGCTCTGGACTTCCTTTCTGAAAGCATCGAACTTCTCTTCCAGCAGCTGCAGGGTGCAGGGCCAGGAAGGTCACTCTGGAGGTGGCATCCAGCAGCTCTCAAAGCTACTGAAGGGCTCGGCAGTGTCTGCCACTCCTGACGTCCCTCGGCCCTGCCTCTAGGACCACGGGGATCCTCCCAGAGCCCCCCACTTCCTGTGTGGCCCCCTCCCCCTTCTCCGCCCTTGTGGGCCACTCAATCTACTCTCCTCCAGGTTCGCTCAGGAGTGACTCACCTTGACGGCCTCCAGGTCCTGCCTGTAGTCCTGGGACTCGGCAGTGGCCACCTTTGCTGGCCAGCCAGGCGTCCAGGAGCAGGGCTTCCCGCTCCAGTTGGTGGAGCTGCAGCTGCTCCCGAAGGCCTTGCCCCCTGCCCTCTGCTCTCTGCAACAGCCCTGAGTGGGTGTCCCTCACTGCGAGCATCAGGGCGAGCAACTTGGGGCTGCGGCAGGAAGGACAGTCTGCCTGGAGCCCTTCCTCTCCAGGCTGGACCGGCCTCGTGCCTCTGTAGGGAGAGCCCCTCCCTGCTCCTCCCTATTTGGGCCTGGCTCCAACGCACATTTCTGGGTTCTGCCCGCTCTCAAGGAGGGCTGCTGTCTGCTGCAGCCTCTCGATGCGTGTGCTGAACCCCTCCAGGTCTCTCCTGGTGGCCTCCAGCCACCGCAGAAAGGCCTGCGTGGCTCCGGCACTCTGGCCCATATCCTCAATGTCCCGTTCTTGAACACAGCCCCATTCTTCCAGCCAGGATCCTGCCTCTGGGAGCTGGGGTGACATAGAGGACAGGTTTCCCTGGGTGATGCCCTCCAGGGCTCCCAACTTTGAGTTCATGGCCTCGAGATTTAGAGCATTGAGTGGTTCTCAACTTGGCCGATGGGGATCACCTGAGAGTTTTAACAATTGGCTATGCCTGGCTCTCACCCCTTAAGATTCTGATTTGGTCTGGAATACAGCTGAGTGTCAGCACTTCTTAAAAGTTCCGGGTGATACTAATGTGAAGCACTGATTGAGAATCATTGGTTTAGAAAAAAACAGCAAAACCAAACCAAACCAAACCCAGTGGGCCGTTTCCTGGGAAACATGCTGAAGGAAGATCTTGGGGACAGGAGACAACTTAGTGGAGGTGACAGAAGATGCACAGAGACCCTGGAGCCCCACCTGGGCATTACCTTCCAGCCCTGCCTACCCTCTGGGTGTCCTCAGGACCAGCCCCCACCCTTTCGTGCCCCATCACACTCCCTCACCTCCATCATGAACTGCTGGGCCTCCTGAGCCTGCTGCAGCCGCTGTCGCCTCTGCGTAGCCTCTGCCTGCAGGCGGCCCACGGCATCCTCCAGCTGCCGCGCCCGGGCAGCCACGTCACGGGCAGCAAAGTGCCCAGCCTGCACCAGCTCGTGCCCTGCGCCCACTGCCGCCTGGGTCAGAGCCTCAGGGCTGCTCATCTCAGTCTCCAGGTTCTGCAGAGTCGGAGGAAGATGGGGGATGCTCCCGGGTGCTCCTCGGGGAGCCCAGAGTCACGTCTCAAGCCCGGTGCGATCCCACAGCTGCCCCCAGAGAGAACCCTGCCCCTGTGACCACCAAAGAATCCAGGGAGAAGCTTCCAGCCCGAGGCGACTGACGATGGCCCCGCCCCTCCCGCTGGGCCAACACCTGGCACTTCTCCTGCAGGCGCTGCAGGGCACTGGGGCTCTGGCCGCAGTCCCGAGCAGCCGTCAGGGACAGCTTCTCCCGCACCCAGGCCATCTCCTCGTCAGTGTCCTTGAAGGACTGCAGGAGGAGGCTCCGGGCCTCCAGGGCTGTCCTGCGCTCCCTCAGGGGCGCCCGCTGGCTCTCAAACCTGCAGCAGTGGAGGGCGGGCCCGGGGCAGGGGGCACCCTGGTCGTCAGGATCAGGGCCACACTGTGACCTGCACACCAGCTTGCCCGCTCTGTGCCCCTCACCGTGGGCAGGGAGGGCCCCGAGGAGCCGAGCTGGGGGGTAGAGAGGAAGAACGGCTTTACCGCTGAAGCAGCCGCTGGGCCTGCTCTTCCACATCTTGGGCCAGGCAGTGGCCTTCCCAGGCAGAATGTGAGGTGGGCACGAGAGGGAGAATCTAGAGCTGCACCCAGCCCACTCCAGGGCCGCACAGCCTCACCTCACGGGCCTCCTGTAGCTTGGCTGCCTTCCTCTGGCAGTTGGCCTGTAGCTCCTTCCAGAGTTCTCTCAGCTCCTGCAGCCGCTCCTGCATGGTCTCTGAGGATGTGAGGCCATCCCGCAGCAGCCTCTGCCCCTCCTACAGCCACAACATGGCACACACCTCATGGACTCAGGACTGCTGGTGTCAGGGCACTTGTGTTGGCTCCAACCACCGGCCCCACAGCTGCAGAGTCTGTGTGCTAGCTGTGTGATCTTGGGCAAGTTCCTTAACCTCTCTGAGCTCATTTTCCTTATCCATGTAATGGAGATAATAATGGGTATTTTGTTTAAATGAGATCCAACATTTCAAATACTTAGCAGGGCACTTTATATCACAGAGAGGCAGCCTGGGGTTGGGGCCTGCCCTTTGCAGGTGGAAGAGGGTAAACTTAAAAGGTGTTATACTTTGACTCCTACACGAACAGGACTGCTGGCTACATACCCTGACTCTGTCCTCTGATGTCTGTCCAAGAGAGCTGTTAAAACCATCACGCCAAAACACCATCCTTAAAATTCTTGAAAAGGCACTATTTTTGGAGGGTGCCCAGGGAAGCCACTGCGTCTCATGGCCCTTTGGTGCTTAGCACGGCATCTGTATGCAGAAAGCACTCGAAGGTCGGCCATCCACGGCTGTGATTCGGAGCCAGCTACCAGGGCTCTGTGGGGTCACCCCCTGCTCTGGCCTGTAAGCCCATCCCTGGTCCCCAAGACCTCACCGTCTGCAGCCTTTGCTGGTGGTGTACACTCGTGTCCTGCGCCTGGAGATTCTGCGGCCGCCGCAACTGTGCCTGCAGCCCGGCTGGGTCCTGCCAGCCCTCTTCCAGGACCACCAGGTTCTTCTCCCTCAGCCATGCGGCCACCTGGGCACACTGGGAGGAACAGGCCCTGCTGCCTAGGGCTCTCCTTTCCCCTAACCTCTGGGCTGCCCCGAGGAAGAGTGGTTTGTCCCGGGGGCAGCCCCTTCTCTCACCACAACCACTCCCCACGCCGGCCAACCTCGTAGGAACCCTGCAGGAAAGGCTGCAGCTGCCCGAGCTCCTCCAGCTGGTGGCGACAGGTCCTGGCTTGCTGCAGGAGTGCCTCTTTCCTGCCGGAAGGAGGGTGTCAGGGGCCTCAGGTCTGCTCACTGGGCTGTTATGGGTGTGTGTGTGTGTGCACACGCATGCACACACACGTGCATAGGTGTGCCCTTCCAGCCCAGGACAGCCTTTCTTGTGTATCAGTATACCCTGAGTCTGTCTCCTCCTGCTGGGGCTGCCAAAGGGTGTGGAGGGCAGAGGAGATGCAGAGAGTCTTGATGGAATGAAAACAGCCCCCTAGAGGATGCCAGAAGCCTGAGAGGGAGGGGATCAAGACGGCACTGTCCTGGGGGACAGCCGGGCCTGCCAGGAACCACCTAAAGGGGCTGGGGGAGGGGGGCAGGGAGTGTTGACA
Organism: Phocoena sinus; assembly: GCF_008692025.1. NCBI lineage: Eukaryota > Metazoa > Chordata > Mammalia > Artiodactyla > Phocoenidae > Phocoena > Phocoena sinus. The sequence goes on along the minus strand of NC_045764.1, from coordinate 92,388,377 downwards.
GAGACCAGCAAACCCACATTTTCCATCTGTCAATCAAAGACCTCGGGTACCCAGGTGGGGTCCACCTGCAGGGAAGAGGAGGGCATGGCCGCCAGGGCACCAGCCCAGAAGCCACAAACACAGTGGGCCCTGGTGGGCTCTCTGGGAAGGACGGAGACCCCCACCAATCTGGAATCCAGCTTTTGGCCAAATCTGCCTTGATCTAAACGTCTGAGGGGCTGGACGAGGCAGCTGAACCAGATGGACTTTTATGTGGAAAAAAGGCAGAGACTGGAGTCTCATAGCTGTGCCGGCTTCAGTTAAATGAGCATAAGACGTATGCCAACCCCCCTGAGTGCCAGGCACCACACCGGGACATCAAGGATTCCTTTCTCATCCTGACCACAACCCTAAGGGGCAGGTATTTTTATCCCCTCACTGTAGACATGAGACTCTGTGAGGAATCTGCCCCAAGTCCCGCTGTGAGAGGGCAGCGCAGAAACTCAGCGCCGTCTGGCTAACTGCTGTGCTCTGGTATTGCCATTTCATGAGGTCATCTCTCTTGTAGTTTCTTAAGCATGTGCTTCTTTTTAAAAGTCCCCTTTATCTCAGCTGAGTGACCATGTGCTGTTTGACTCCATAACAGGTTGACACACTGCAGGGTCAGGAGCGCTGGGGCCCTGGCATCTGAACTCAGCCCCTGGAAAAGCCTGGTGAGCCCAGGCTAAGGGGATACAAGGGCAAGGGAAGAGCCTGATGCCTGTGCCAGCCCGCCCACGGCTCCCGCAGCCAGAGCCAGAGGTACCTCAGGAGCACGGCCTGGCACCAGCCCAGGGCACCCTGGGTCTCGGGCTGTCCACCCTGGTGCAGGCTGCGGGTGGAGGCTTCCAGCGCGCTGATCGCCTCCGCCTGTGCCTCCAGGTCTCGCTCATGCATCTTCTGCTTCCACAGCAGTGTTTCCACGTCAATCAAGGAGTCCTGGGAAGCGATACTGTCTACAGGGATGCCCCCTCCCAGTCCCAAGCTATCTACTTTCCTACCAGACACATCCCCCCAATCCCTCAAGGCTGTATCTGGCTTTAGGGCAGCGATTCTCAGCCAGGAGAGGCATGGGGAATAAGGGTCAAGTGTTAGAATTTCCAGGGCAGGTGGAGCTCCTCCACATAACAGGGACACCCTCTCCTCTGCACTCCCAGTAAGGCTACGTCAGCACAGGAAACGGCTCCTGATCATCCTCTGAGGACCCCCATGAGTCAGGCTTGCCTGCCACAGGGGTTGGGACAGTTGTGGGAAAAGCAAACCTCTGGGTGTAAGGAAGTGAGGGGGGCAGAGGAGAGAAGGGTGTTGGGAAAAGAAGGCAAGAATGCGTCAAGGGCCACAGGCTCACCCTCTGAGCTCCCACAGAGGGCCCAGCCCCAGATGCATAAGAACTGCCAGCGATGGACGGGTAAGCCACTGCTCAGTGACCGACGTGCTTGAGGGTCGGGAGATGCCCTTGGCCTGGGGAGCTCTGGCGGCACTGGCTGGTTTGATCTCTAATGCTGCCCTGGCAAACACTCCCTCACTCCTGCTGGGCACCTACCCCGAGACCCTCACTGGCTGGGCAGGCTTCCAGGCTGCAGAGCCAACTTTCCACCTGCTCCACAGAGCTCAGAGCCAGCTGTTGAGAAAGGAAAAGGCAAGAGGAAGTGAGCAGAGGGTCCAGTCACTGCAGGTGGAGTGACCCTGTTGGTGGCCCAGTGGGAAACCCGGGACCTGGGGCCTGGCTCAACAGAAGGAGTCCACAGCAGGCAAGATTTGCCGTGGGTGAGCTGAGTGGTAGGCGGTGGGTGGTGGTGGGAAAAGCCCCTGGCACGGCAGCCTCTCTGGCTTTGGCTCTGACGAGGGGCAGTGGGTTTAGTACAGGCCCCAGGGGTGGGGGCGGGATGGAGGCTGCTACCTGTAGCTCCAAGGCCTGATACAGCTGGAGCTGGTGTTCCTGCCAGACCCCTTCCAGGCTGTTCAGCTCCTGGTCTAAACCAGCCGGGGCCTGGAGGATGTCGGGGGTGGATGGGTGCCCGGCGGCAAGCAGTCGTTGCCCAGTGCTTCGGGCCAGGCTGATGCTGTCTGTTTGGGCATCCAGCTCGGCCTGTAAGAGGACTGGGCTCAGATCCCAGAGGCTGAGGCTTCCTGAGTGGGAGGGAAGAGGCCCAGTGGGAGGGAGGAGAGGTGGGGAAGACCACTGAGGGGGTTAGAGGGAAGAGGAGAAAGGCAGAGGTAGCCGATGCAGAAAGAACCCAAGAGAAAAGTGGGATCACAGTAAGGGGGAGGCCAGAGAGGAGGCGAGATCCCAGGAAGGGCCTCAGGGTCTGGGCAGCTCACCTTGCGATCCTGGCGTTCCTCCAACATGCTCTGGACATCCGCGAGGCTGCTGGGGGTGCTCTGGGTGTCCATCTCAGCTCGCAGCCTCTGGGCCCAGATCAGCAATTCCTGCAGCGTTGCCTGCCGCTTCTGTGCTTGGTGCAAGGCATCCAGCGGCTCCTTCCTGCCACAGGGTTCATCAGCTAGTCCTAGGGCCTCTGAGCCCCTTTCCCCCGCCAGTGCCTTCTGTCCCTGAAGCCCCTCAGCCAAAGAAGGGCCCATGGGCTGGGAATTAATAGGGTGGCGATACAAATGGTTATTAGAAGGATGGAGAAAGACTCTTAGGGAAGGGTGGGGATTGAGACGCTGCAGGGGATGGGTCAGCAAGAGCAGTGAGGGAAAGAGGCCTGGGGGTTTGTACCGCTTCTGGGCCCCACTCCAGAGCTGCCACCAGCCGCCCATCATTGCCTGCTGCTTGCGGCAAGGGTGTGGGCGGCCTCAGGGCTTCTCTGGCAGAAGCGGCCTACCTCATGCTCTACAGGCTGTGAGGGAAGCCAGGGTCAGCGGCTGGGGCAGGGAGGCAGGTGGTGCTCAGGGGAGCCCAGCCTATGGTTGTACAGCTCAGTGGACCTGGCTGGCCCCCGGTCCCAAGCACGCCCCCGCACCGCCGCGTGCCTGCCCAGGGTCCCACGGAGGAGGTGCCTGGGCCTGAGGCCACCTCCACACCCAGCTTCACACCTCCACCTGGCCCTGGACGAGGCCTATTTCCTGCTCCACCTCCTCGTGTTTCCGCCTCAGCCTCTGCATGCTCTCCAGATCTTTCCCACAGTCCAGGGCCTGGACCAGGGTGGCCTGGGGAGGAAGGGGGCGTTATTATCAGCCTTTTCTCCAGCTCCTCCCTCACTGCAGAGGGGTCGCTGGCCACAGGGTTTCTGTGTGGGAAGCAAGCACCCAGCCTGATTCCCTTCCCAGGGCCCTCCGCGGGCTGGAGCAGGCCGCCGGCCCTGACCACAGGTCCCTTCCTTCTGGGAAGGAGGAAGGTTCCCAGGAGAGACTTGGGGCTGGAGTTTCGCTGGCGGTAGGAACCTCCACGGGTGTGCTGCTTCCACACGTATGGTCTCACTTGACCCTCGCTCCTTTGCAGGGAACTGAGATGGGCTGGCCTAGGTGAGGCAGGAAACAGAGGGGCAGTAAGAACAGAGCCCTCTGCATGCTCAGAACAGGGCGTCACGTGCTTCACAGGGGGCTTCTCAGGCCGCGTACAACTTCCCCACTCCCACCTCTGCCAGCGTCTAGGCCAGGTTTCTCTGTGGCTGCTGACACGATCCCGGGGTAAACCTACTGCGGGTTCTGGCCTTGCTCGGGGACCACAGAGGAAACGGTGGGGAGCGGGATGCTCTGGCCTCTGGACTCACAGTGCTTCTGGGAGAGAAAGGCGGCAGGTGGGCCAGCCTCCTAGAAGCAAATGGGGGCTTCTAGGTCCGCGGTTGACCCCAAGAACGGCTGGCAGACCCTCAGATGGCCCCCTGATGGGACCTGCCTACAGGTACCCAGCTGAAGAGGAGAGGCGGGTGAGGGGGGGGGACGCACTGGCTCCCTGGCTGCATCAGCAGTTCCACTGCTTACCTTCTCCCCGATGTGCTGAGTGAGGTCATCCAGCTTTTGGGACAATGTGTGTATCTCCAGGGCCCCTTCAGGCTGCCGCTGGTAGCAGAGCAGGTTGCCATGGAAACTGTTCCACCTGACGGAGAGGGTGTAAGGCTGAGTCTGAGGTGACCCTCCAGCTCCCTCTCCCAGCCCCACTGCTTCCGGCTCTGGGACTGGCCTGTTGTTGAGCTGCTGTCACCGTTGGCAGGTGGTGTTGAGTTGCTCAGGGTCCTGGTTCTTGGACTGCAGGGACAAGTCATTGACGCTCCTGATGTGGGCATCATCCACCGTGTCCTGTGGAGGTGCAGGGGGAGGGCATCTGTGGCACCTGCTCCGAGCCCCTTCTTTGCACTGCATCAACACTTGGAGAGTGTGCTCGGGCCTGAGAGAGCTCGAGGAACTGCACGTTTGCGGAGTGGAGGCAGCTGCTTCCCCTGCCGTGGCCATCCCATCCCATGTCAGGTGCCCTGAGCAAGATGCACCTGGGGTCTGTAGCCCAGGGTCATCTCTAAGACCAGGAAATTTGCTCCCCAGGTCGGGACCCGGCAGGAGTGGGAGGGCAGGCACGCACTGATGAACAGAAGCTTTTAAAGTTAAAATGCAGCTTCTCAGGATAAGAAAAGCAAAGTAAGGGGTTGAATGAAATGGTGAGTGCCAGCCTCCTTAGGTTTGGGTGTCCCTGTCCCTGGGAGTCACTGGGCTGAGGCTGCCACAGCTTAGACACTGGGTGGGGTTCACGGCTACACGGGGCTGGGGTCCTTGACAGTGGATGGACTGCAGGTGTCCTGCCCCAGTAAAAGCGCCTTGCACTGGTCTACATCTCCAGAGCGCTTCCCAATAGGTGTGTCATAGGTGCGCAGGGAAGGGGGTTTCTCTCTTTTATAGAAGCTGGAGCAGAGCTCAGAGACTAACCTGGTGAATTTATGGCAGAGCCAGGACTCAAACCCAACTCCTCAAGTCTATCTAACACTCTTTCTCCTACAGCATCTGGCACAGTGGCTGTGAAATTCCACCGTTAGTAAAGGCCATCTTAGATTGGAGCACTGCAGCCTTTTAAAAAAGTCATATACTTACTTCAGGGGGTGAGGTTAGCATGTCTGGGCTCTTAATACATGACTGTGAACGCACTTGGCCCATGTCTTCCCTCTATACCACATAAGGGAAACTGATTCTGGTGTGTGTATGAGTAGGGGCTGGGGAGGGGATGCTGAATGAGAGCTCTGAGCAACTGCAGTTTATTGATCATCTACTACACCCCGGCACACGTGCATTCTTGTTCTTTTAAATTTTGAAATAATCATAGATGCACAGGAAATCGCACAAGTGTCTAATGAAGGCCCGTGTGCCCTTCCCCCAGCTTCCCGATGGTAACATCTTACATAACTATAGTGCCATATGAAAACCAGGACACTGACTTTGGTATAACTGTCAACTAGACTACAGACTTTATTCAGAGTTCAGCAGCTTTTACATGCATGTACCTGTGTGTGTGGGGGGGAAGGTATAGCTCTAGGCAGTTTTATCACATGTATAGATTCCTGTAACCACCACCATACGTATATGCTCTCTTACCTATGAGGTAAGCGGTATCCCCATTTTAAAGATGAAGAAACTAAGGCTTGGTGAGGTGAGGGAGGCTCCCCCTGCCTCAGACCTTTCCCCTCGGCCATCCTGGTGTCCTCACTTTGGGGCAGGGTGTGGGCTGAGGGCCTGGCTGTTACCTTGGCAACAGAGGTCATGATCTCCTCGTGGGCCTGGACCTCAGCCTCGAAGGCCTGGTGTTTCGGCATGTGCCTCAACTTATCTTTCAGGTCCCCAGGAGGGACTGGTTCTTTCAGCTGCTGGAGTCACTCCTGGATCCAGTCCTCGGCCTGGTGGGGTGGGCGGGACATGACCCTCATGATCCTCATGCTGCCCCGGTCCACAGAAACGTCCCACATGCCTGCGCTCAGCTGTGCCCAGGTAGCTGGCTTCTGGCCCAAGGGTGGGGCTGGGCAGTGCCTGGTAAATAAGATCCAATGGTCTGAGCCCAGGAAGACAGCCCCAGGCCCAGATGGCCCCTCAGCCACACAAAGGGGCTGGCCAGGGAGCTTGGGTGGGACCTCATTTCGGAGGTGAGGCTCACCTGCCCCGGAGCCCTGGACTTCTCTGCTCCCTCCCAATGCCTCTCTTTGCCCTGGCTCTGTGAGAGCTTAGGAAGCAGTGGGGTCTCCACATACAGGGTCTTCAAATCAAATGTCTGGGCTCCAGCATGGCCTCTGGGAAAGCCATTTAACTCTCCAAACTTTAGTATCCTCATCACAGGGCTGTGGTGAGGCCTGAATGAGCCCGTGAAGGTGGACGTCATCTGTAAACTGGAAAATGTGGCCCAAGTGGAAGGTACTGGGCTGGAGAGGCCCTCTGACCTGGAAGGCAGCCCTGATGAGGGAGTGTCCCCGGCTCTCCGCCAGCTCCTCCACCCGAGCCCGGCGCTCTAGCGAGCTGCAGAGCAGGTCCTGCTCCCTGGGGCCCCCCGAGCATCTTCACCTGCTCACACAGAGCCGCCTCCAGTGGGCGGGCTGGGGCTGGGGGGAACTCAGCTCTCCGTTCCTCATTCGGGGGAGCCCCGCCTTCAGCCCTGCATGGCCCAAGGCTGGCCAGTCCTCCCAGCAAGCCAGAACCAGCCCCCAGCTCTCCCCCCACTGCCCCCGCTCCGCTGCCCTGTGACTACCTGATCTGGAGCCACGTGGCCCCTGTGTCTCTGCAGTGTAGCCCACCCCATCCCAGGCCCTCCTGAGCCACACATCCTACTCTGCTCAGTCAGCCCCAGCCAGGCACCCCTAGCCCCCCAGGCCACCCCCAAACATCAGCATTGCTTGTGGGTACACACCGAGCACCCCACCTTGACCACGCCCAGGATCCCCCAAACCCATTACCTTCTCGTCCTGGGCAGTCAGCACCTTCTGGAATGTCTCATGCTTGCGAATCAACTGCTCCACCTGTTCCACGGAGCTCCCCAGGGCACTGGTTCTCCGGAAGACCTGGCTCAGCCCACGGAAAAGCCAAAGGGGCCATCAGGGACTGTCCAGCCAGCCCCCCACCCCCATTTGCAGCCGTCTGGGTCGAGGCAGTGCACAGCCTCTGGGCTCCACATCGGGGAAAGGGCCAGAGCCCCAGGAAGCAAGAGAGCAGGTCGGGGAGAGGGCAGAGGGGAGAAGAGGGTGTGCTAGGAGGCTATGGGGTGAGGGCACCTGCCTCCCGGGCCGTGAGGGTCTCGTCCAGGCGGCCACGCTTTCTGAGGAAGAGCTGCTCCCGGTACATGGCCTGCAGCCTCTCCTGTTTCTGCTCCCAGGACTGGAACACCTGCTGCTGCTTGTCCTGCAGGACTTGCAGCCCTTCCTGGACCTGGGCATGAGCGTGTGGAGAGCCTGCACTCGGGAGAGCCGCGTGGACCAGATGAGAGCGGGTCCCAAGGGCAGCCTCTGAGGAGAGGCCGGCGTGGCGCAGTGGGGTAGGGGTACAGTGATCAGGAACAGGCTCAGGCGGGGTAGGCTTGGGGGGGCACCAGGAAAGGGGGGCCCGCCTCCTTGATGGATGTTCCTGCAGTTTCCAAAAGTGCCTGCTGGCCCACCGGGGCAGCCTGCTGGTGCAGCTCCTCCTGGGCCTCCGGCACTGCCCGAAGCTACTGGTGGGCGCTGAGCTTCAGCAGACCACTGCCGGGATCCTGGGAGATCTCCTCCACCTGCAGCTGCTGTCACACACAGGCGCCCAGGAGGCGCAGTCCCACACCTGGATCCCAAGGAGATGGAGGGAGGGAGTTGGGTGAGGCCTGGGCTGGGCGGCAGAGAACCAGCCTCTAAGGCAGAACCGCAGCCTGCCTGGATCCACTCACACACTGAAGCGGCCCCGAGCTGTCCCAGCTCAGAGCCCAGGTGAGGTTCATGAGGCCTGTGGTCACCTCGTTGCTCCGCTGTTGTCCAACCCAATCCCCCCAGGGCTACCAAACTTCCACAGGCGCCAGACCAGCCTCCTCCCTGCCCTGCCCATGACTTCTCTCCACCCTAGGCTTCCCCTTGCCCCTCTTGCTTAGAAGTTCTTCTCCTTCCTTCCATCCCTTCCAAGCTCACGTGTTCATCAAGGGCCAAGGCCTTCTTTGCCTTGTGAAGCCTTCCCTGCCCCCCTGCCCCGCTGACATCTCACTGCGTGCCTTGTCCTCTGAATCTCCAGTTTAATACTTACAAACACTCTTCTGTTGATTTGTGTACAAACACACGTTAGAGCTGGAGCGGCCTTGGATCCATGTCCCGACGCCTCACTGCACAGACGAAGAAGGGCAAATTGCACACCGTGTGTGAGGGAGTTTTGTAACCTCCAGACCCTCACACACAGCGGGTAACAAGCTAGGGGTAAGTGCCTTGCTCGAGCCCACACTGCTAGAAAGTGGCAGAGTTGGGTCTCTAAACTCAAGCCTTTTTGCTGTGTCATAGTTTGGGTCTCCCTGTCTATCAGGCACCGGGATAAGGGGACTCCTAGGACACCCATAGCCAGGGCCCACTGTCCCAATCTGACTCTCTGGGGTTTTAGGCTCATCCCCCCCAGCTAGATAGGCTCCCTGACGGCAGTGATTCCATCTTTCACAGGCTCTATATCACCTTCTCTCCCCACTCACAGCTCCTAGCAGACAGCTAAACACAGATGTTGAAAAGATGCCGGCTGATCCAGAGGTCACCGTCTAGGACATGCAGATCTCCAGTTCTGGGCTTTCCTGGGCTGTTTCTCCTCCTGAGCTCTGGCTGGGACCCCTGCCTCCTAACTGCACTGTCACTCACCTGGGCTGGTGTTGACCCAAACCTGAGGAGTCACCGCTGCGTCCCCCACACTCAGCCCTCTGCCTGGCCAGACGGACACCCGCACATGCCCAGTGCTCTTCCTCCTCGTGTCCCCACTCGTCTTCCCTCCAGGGTTGGAGGGTCTCATTAGTGCATGCACACTCACGGTACAACACACACACGCACACAGAGCCCGGGGAGGGAAGAGCCCTCACCGCTGCATGGAAGCGGGCCAGGAGCCATGCCCGCTCCAGCTGGGCCCCGGCGCTGCTCCACGTGCAGCTTCGGGGCCTCCCAAGCCTGCACCAGGGCCCGCTGCCTCTGCTGCACCGCTTGGGCCTGAGGCCCGGGCCCCAGCTTCTGCACCGTTCCTCCAGTCTCCAGCAGCTCCTGCAGCTGGGGGCAGGGTAGTGATAGGGAGAAAAGGGTCACGTCCTCCTAGAGGCTGAAGGGCCTGCCTATCCCACAGCTCCCTCCTGGGGTCCAGCCCTCCATGCACAATGGGCCTGACTGGCGGCCCCGAGAGCGGGGAAGAGCTAGAGAGAAGATGGGCAGGCCTGCGGGGGAGAGGCAGCCAGACCTGGGCTCACCTGCCGCTCAGTGCCCACGAGTTCACGCTCCAGCCCCTCGTGTCTCCTCAGCTGGGCCCCCAGCCCACACAGATCCCGGGTCACACCACAGGGGAGGCTGTAGCTTTCTCTCGAGGAAAGGAGATGGCCAAGGGGATCAGGACTGGAGGGTGGGGCGCTGATCCACTTCTAGAAAGAAGCCCCTTCCTCCTCCTGGGCTCACACCTGGACCTGGGTGAGGGCTTCCAACAGATCTCTGTGAACTTTGAGGGTGATCTCAGCGTCTCGGCGCAGGCGGCCGTGGGCCTGGGTCAGCGCCCACAGCTCCAACCAGGCAGCCCTGCGCACAGGCGTGCGGGAGACGGGCAGCAGATCAGCTATTCACCTAGCACCTCCTTCCGCCCCCTTTGCTAGGCTGGTCAGCTCTCCTGCTCCCTGGGCTGCATCCAGGACTGGCCCAAATCTCCCCTTCTTAACCCCCTCTCCTGTCTGGCCCTGGCCCTGTAGCCTCTCTTTCTAGCTTTGCTTTGAATTCAGTCTTTTGCTGTTGTCACGCTCAGCACTTAACTGATTCCTGTGCTCTTTGATACTCCTTACATCTTGTGCCTTCGAGTCTCAATAAGTCAATCAGATTCTACTCGTTCCTCTCCATTCCTCATCTACTCAGTAAACTCTCCCTGAGCTCCTAAGGCTGGGTCAGGCTCCGCGCTAGGGGTTATGAACGAGGATGACCTTGCCTCAAAGCTCACAGGTTGGGGGAGGATCCAAACCAGCCAGTGGGCAGCTAGGCAGTGTCCCCACAGCCCCTCCTCCAAGTCCCGGGAGCCAGAGGTTTGGAAAAGTGTCCCTGGGGGTCTGGGCAGGACTCTCTGACCTGCACCCGTGGCAGGCTCGGCTTCGCTGGAAGCATCCCCCTTTCCCGACACCTCAGGTGCAGACAGAGCCAGCGTGGCCCCGGGACCACGTGCCCTCCTACAATCCAGGACCTGCCTGCCCAGCACCCTCCCCCAAACCCATGCCCTGGGCCCACAGGGCACTCACTGCAGATCCTGCTGCATCTGACAGGCCTTGAGGGGCAGCGCTGTGCCCACATTCTAGCAGGCTCTCTGCCAGCTGCTGGCGGGTTGCCACCTGTTGGCCCCCCATCTCTACTTGGTGCTGAAACTTTGCAAACTTGGTGCAGAAGCGCTGAGGGGAGAGGGGAGTAGGTGACAGAGTGGCCCCTAGCTGGCGAGGCAGCAAGCAGCCTGGGGAGTGAGGCACCTCAGTGACATCTGGACTGTGGGGGGTTGGATGGCCGCAGGGCCTGCCCACTCTACCCAGAGGGCCTGTCCTCAGCCAGGGCTCATGACCCAGGGCCCCCTTCTCCACAGCGTTCTGCCTTGGGGCTTCCTCCCTACCCCCCGGCCTCTTCTCACCAGAACGCCCTCCTCCCCAAGGCTCTCTCCTCCCCTGACTGCCTGCTTCTGGCTGGCCAGCCAGCCCTGCAGGTCCTCGGCCTCCCTCATGAACTTGTGCATCTTCAGGGTCCCCTCCAGCTCCCGGTCCCCATGGGGATAGCCCGTGGTTCCCCAGAGTTAGCTGCCCACCCTCCTGGGGACAGCTGGCCCAGCCAAAACAGGTGACCTGAAGGAGGAGGTTATTCATGGTCTCTGCCCAAGCCTGAGGCTCCGGATTCAGGGAGGAGTAAGAATAAGAAGGCCAGGAGAGGGCAGGTGAGGGTGTGGATGTGGGGAGGAGATGGGGAGCTAGGAGCTGGGGGTCCAAGTTCCTGCCCACTGGGCCCTCACTGAGGAATTTACAGAAAGAGGGGAGCAACACACAGCAAGGAACCATCTATCATCTCTGTGGGCCTGGGGTCACGGGCTCCTTCCAACTCGGGGTTATGGTGTGGACACAGCCAACCGTGGCTAGGCCCCCTAAACCTGGGGAGGGGTACAGTGCCCCTCACTGTGTGGCTGCCAACTCCTGCAGTGCCCGCAGCCCCTCCCGGAGCCTCTCCTGCACCACGCCCAGCTGCATAGGGGCCTCGGGGCCAGTGAGGGTTTGGGCTCTCTGGTCAAGCTCCTCCATGGAGCTCCAATAAGAGCCAGTTCCTGTTGCAGGGCCTGCCAGCACGCAAAGCTCAGACTGGGTGACTCATTCATCTATTCATCTACCCACCCTCCTGTCCATTCACCCATTGATCGTACACCCATCCTCCTCCTCCTCTACTCATCCACCCACCCCAACCCATCCGCTCACTCACGCACCCATCATCCACCTACCCAACAGTGATGGGGTTCCTTACTGTTCCATGAAAGTGAAGACACAGTCTGTGCCCACTATTTAGCAGGGAAGGGTGAATGATGGGTCATCTGGGCCAAGGAAGAGAGGCCATAGGGGGCATGGTACTGGCCCCAGCATCGCAGTATAAAAAAATGGATGGAGGGGCTTCCCTGGTGGTGCAGTGGTTGAGAATCTGCCTGCTAATGCAGGGGACACGGGTTCGAGCCCTGGTCTGGGAGGATCCCACATGCCGCGGAGCATCTAGGCCCATGAGCCATGTCTGCTGAACCTGCGCGTCTGGAGCCTCTGCTCCGCAACAAGAGAGGCCGCGATAGTGAGAGGCCCGCGCACCACGATGAAGAGTGGCCCCCGCTTGCCACAACTAGAGAAAGCCCTCGCACAGAAACGAAGACCCAACACAGCAAAAATAAATAAATTAATTAATAAAAACCTATCCATTGGAGGAATACAAAACAATTAAAAAAAAAAATGGATGGAGTTAAGCAAGCTGCCCAGGATGCCTGGGATGCTGAAGCTCCATGAGGCCATGGCTACAGGCATGCCCCTTAGGAATGGCTCCCTAAAAGTCCTCAGTCAGGACCCTGAAACACTGACCACTAGGGCTACGTAGACAGCAGGAAACTTCAGTGACGAGAGGAACCAGGATTGCTGTGGGGCTCAGGGCTTGTGGTTCTGAGAGACAGATTGCAGGATGGAGGAGGGGGCTCCAGGCCTCCCTCGCTTTAATCAGGGATGCTTATGAGGTAGGTTTCAGGCACCGTGTTTGGTTAACTCGAAGCATGGTATTCAATGTGTGGTAGGAAGAAGGCTGTGGAAGACGTGGGGAGGGCTGGAACAGGTGACCCTCCCAAGAGAGGAGAAAAGTGCCAGGGGGAGGAGAAGAAGCAAGAAGAGAAGGCAGAGAAATCCTGAGGCCACGGAAGTGTGGACCACTACAGAGATGAAAGAAGGGGGATGGGCTCTTCGAAGGGGTGGTGCCTGAAGAAGGGGTAGGGAACTGGGGGTGAGCAGGGGGCCCTGCAGGATTTGGGTGGGGGTGGGGAAGGGGCTGGACAGTCTTCAGGAAGAAAGAGCAGGGCTCTGTGCCTCTGAGAAGCAGGATGTGCCCTTTGGGCGTGTGACAGACCCCTTCCTCGTGGTCCGTCACCACTCCAGTCCAGACCATGTAGGGGATGCTCAGGACACATTACCTAGTGCTTCTTGATGAGCCTGACCATGGCTGTCTCGTCCCCGCCACAGTCCTGACTGCTCACCAGAGGCCACTTCTCCTCCACCCAGTCCTCCAGCTCTGATATGTCCAGGAAATACTGACAAGAATGGTGCCAACTCACCTTGACGATCTCAGATGGGACCCTCCATCACCCCTTGGGGACATCACGCCACTGCTCTCCAGCAGGCAGCAAAAAGAGGCTTCTTTGCCCATGGAGACCCAGCAGTTCCGGGCCCAGAGTTCTCACCACTGACCCAGCTCCCTGAGAGTTCCAGGTCCCGCCCACAGACCTCACTCGTAGAGGCTGCCCGACTTTGGCTACTTCCCCTGACCCCATGCCCTCTGCATCCTACCGCGCCTCACAGGCCTGCTCCAGCTCTGCCCAGCGGCCTTCCAGCTTCTGGCACTGCTCCACGATGTGCTGGGCCTGGGGGCGCCCTGAGGCTGCAAGGCTGCGGCCGGAACCCAGCACCCTTCGCACCTGTCCCTGGTGGGCTTTCACCTCTGCGCGGAGCTCCTGCCACAGAACAGCATGAGGGGCTGTCGAATCTGGGCTTCCCTTAGCCATGGGGTGCCTAGAACAGAGCCTTGGATGCAGCTCCAGGGTTCAGTCATGGCAAAACTTGCTGGCAGAGAAGGGCTGGGGGCAATTAGGCACCGCTGAGTAGCGGTGGAGGGCGTCTAGGGTCTGGGAATGGGACATCAGGGATCCTGGGAGAAAATGAGGACCATACCTCGTGCTTGCGGAGAAGACTGTGGGCGACATTCAAGTATTTCTCAGAGCCAGCGCTGGGTGCAGGCATGTGCTCTGCCACCCAAGTGAGCTCCACGTCGCTCAGGTGGTGGAACTGGTACAGCTCAACGGAGGCCTGCAGCTGCAGTCGCCGGGCGGCCAGACATCCCTGAAGGGACTCGAACCTGGGTGGAGGGAGCAGATGGGGGATGCTGGGGACAGGTGAGGGGTAGCGCTCAGTCCTTTTCTTGGCCCAGCCAGGGACCTATGAAGAAAGAGATTGGGGCTGGGGAAGCCTCATCTGATGATGGGGAGGCAGCTGGAGAGGGCCAGACCCCAGCTGAGACAGGCTGGGACCTGGGACCCTTTGCTGCAGTGCTGGCACCCAGACAAACGTCTCCTTGCGCAACGGAATACAAAGAAACTATAAGGGACTAAAAATAACTGTGTACGTTTGCAGTTGGGGCAAATTCTGGACAGAAGATATAAAAAGACCAAAAAAGCCCAACTGCCACTTTTGAAGAGCCAAAACGAGGGCAAAAACAGGGTGTCGGGACAGAAGTAGGGTACTGCTCATGTCCTTTGCACTTACCACCACTAGAGGGGTGGGCAAAACACCTAAGCCACCCCCCAGCCCAGTGCCTGGACACACCCCTACCCTCACCCCATATAAGGAACAAGCTCGTCCCTACCGAGTGAGCAGGCAAACACGGGAACTTGCTGCTTGTTCTCGCTTCCCCCTGCTGCGGCAAGGGCCCCAATAAAGCCTTGCCTGAGTTTCTCGTCTGGCCTCTAGTCAATTTCTATTGACGGTAATGACTCTACTCATAAGGCAAGGAGGCTTGGACAACCTCAGGGCCTGTAGGTGCCACCCTGCTGGGCTCCCTGGGTGAAACCGCCCTCAGGTTCACATGGTGGCAATTACACACAATGGAGTGGAGACGGAGCAAGCAGGCAAGTACCTCTGGAGGTACTTTTGGGTCTCCTCCACGATGGTCTGGGTATTGACCAGCTGGTGGGCCTGGGGAACGAGGGCAGCCATCTTGCCGGCCAGCGCCTGGCTCTCGGCCTCCAGCTGACGGTGCTGTCTCTGCAGCCCCCGGCTTGAGCCCAGGTCCTGCCCCATTTCTGCACTCTGCAGGGGCCCCTCTATCTGCTCCATCTTCTCCTTGGCTTCCTGGGGAGGGACGCCGGGCGTTGCATTAGGTTCTCCACATACAGGCTGGCAAGTAGCCCTTCTTGGGCTCTAAGGCTGCAGTGCTAGTAGCACACCAAATTCACCAACGGCCTTTTGGGGACCTCTCCCACTCCTAACCCGCACCTTCTCCCAGAGCTTCATGAACAGCTCCATCCCCTCACACTTCTTCCTCTCCGGGGGACTCAAGTTGCGCTGAGCACGCATGGGTACACAGGAGGCAATCCTGGATTGGCCAGTGGTGGGTAAAGCCAGGGTCAACGGGCCTAGGCCAGAGGCCTCCAAAGGCTGCAGGACTTCCCAGGGCCGCTCCAGAGTCAGCAGAACACCCCGACTCCTCCCCTCTCCTTCCCGTCCTGGCTGTTCCCAGCCCAGCCCAGCTTCAGTCTCCCTCCTGTGTCCTGCCCCTCTCTTCAGCCAACCTGCAGCAGCCCCAGGAGCTGGTCCTGCTGCCGGGCCCACCAGAGCTGCTTCCCATGCTCTGCCATTTGGCGGTTCAACTCTTCCCACTTGCTGCTCAGGCCCTGAAGCCCGGCCTGCACGTCCTCCTGGGCACGGGGCCTGCTGCTCAACAGCTCTCTCCCGACCTGCAGTGGACACAAAGGCCTGGGGCGTCTTGTTGAGCTGCTGGTACCAGGAGGGGCCGCGGCGGGCTGGGCCCAGGGGGCAGCAGTGGTGGTGGCTGGCTGCGAGCTGCATGCCACACGCCACAAGGGCTCGAGCTGTTTGCGTGGCCCTAAATCTGTAGGCAGAGGTGGGAAGGCTTTCCTCTGACGCCTGCGAACAGTGTGGGATGAGCAGGCACCAGATGGCTGGTGGGAGGGCTGCATTCAGGCAGGCTGCCTCTTAGACCCGAGGGGAAGGGGTGACAGAAGCGTCCTGGGCTAGTTTGGGTGCCAAGACCGGGGGGTGCCTGCTGAGTGAAGGGGGAAACTGGGGGATCCTAATTCCATGGAGACTGAGGTTGATTCTTCCTTCAGTGACTGTGCTCCATGCAAAAGTGCTGTGCAGCAGAAACGAGAAGCTAAGCAGGCCCTGCACCCTCTGTCCGGTGTCCCGCACCTGCTGCAGGCCCTCCACGTGCCCCTGGGTGGCCACCAGCTCACGCTCAGCTGTTTTGTGCCACCTGAGTTTCTGCAGGATGTTGCCAGGCTCTTCGGATGGCTCGTCCGCCAGCATCCGCCACTTCTCCTCCATCCACAGCATCACCTCTGCCACGTCCTGCTTCCATTCCTACCCAGGAACCAGGGGAGAGTGGGTATCACAGAGTGGGGGTGAGGACTGGTATTTTCCTCTAGGGAAAGGGGTCTTAGGGCGCCCCGAGGGGAAGAGCAGGATGCAGAGCCAATCCCGGGGTGCAGGAGAGGTGGGACCTGGGGTTACGGCTCCCAGGAATGGACAGGGAAACCAAGATGGGGAGAAAGATGTCTCAGGGAAAACAGCAGAAAGAGGCCTGGAGAATCAGGGTCTGGCTTCACGGTGCCCTGTGCCCAGATAGGAGAAGCATCTGGCCGGGTCCCCACTGCTCCAGCCGCATCAGATCGTGGACGGTCCTCTGTCTCCAAACAGGCTTAAGCTCCGGGAGGCCTGCGAACTAGCCCGGCTCTGAGCCCCCATCGTGGGCAGAACAAATATCTGACAGAGTCAAGATCTGCAGCTGGAGCGCATGGCCCGTGCAAGAGCCTGGAGTGTGGCCAGAGGCCGTGAGGACAGAGAGCAGCCGGCTGAGGGAGGGTGAGGGGGTTATTCAAGAGGCCAAGGCTTTGGGCCCAGCCCTGCCTTTGAGCAGTTGGCCTGAGCCTCAGCTTTCCTCATCTGGAAAAATCAGAGCCATAATGCCTATCTCACAAGGGATGCTTGGAGGTCAATGACATAACATGTGGGAGAGTGCTTTGTAAACTAGAGTGTTCCAAATAGCACACAGCTGTTAGTCCAGCAGTGGACTCTTAAGCATCCCTCCCAGGGAGGCCTCATGTACCTGTGCCGGCCCCTCCCCTGGAGCTGGAGGGAAGCCGGCAGCTGCCGACCCCAGGCCGCGCTCTCCTGGAGCCTGGTCCACTGTGCCTGGACGCGCAGCAGCTGCTCTCGGACCTGGGAGGGCAGGCAGAGTGGGGGAGCATATGGGGAGGCTCCACTCTGCCTGAGGCTCACCCCGAAGGTCGGACACACCACAGCCCAGGGTGACCCCACTGTCCCCCCACTCCCCGTGCACTCTCCAAGCCTCAAGCAACGGTCTGTGTAGGCTAAGAAACCTGGACTCTGCAGGTGCTGCCCAGTCAGGCCCAGGCTCACCTGTGTTGGCTCTGAGCCAGCTTCTTGCCATGTGCCCGCAGATCCTCTGCTTGAGGGCCCAGGGCATCCAGGAGCCAGTCAAACTCCTGGTGCCGCTGCAGCAGGCTCTGGGCCTTCCCCATGTCCTCCTGGAGATGCAGAGACTGGGGTCATGCCGGGAGGATGGGGGTCAGCACCATCTCACCCACCGCTGACCCAGTGGCCTCCCGCCCAGCCTGGCTTCTAAGCTCCTACTTCCTGGGGTAGGAGCATCCCAGCTGCACACCCCGAGCTCCATACCGCGAGGCTGTCCAGCTGTAGGAAGGTCTCATGGTAGGCACAGGTGGCAGTGAAAACATCCAATTCTCGACCAAACCTCTGCAACTTCAACCCCTCCTGCAGCCGCTGCTGTCTTTGCTCCCAGGCGGCCTTCAACTTCCTGCCTTGCTGGCCCAGGAGCCTCAGGGTACTGGTCGCCCCTCGGGAGTCCGGGGAGTCCAAGGCTGCCGTGGGCTGGCCCTGAGCCTCCAGCTGCTGCAGCCTGTCCAGGACGACAGGCAGAGGGTGAAACCCCGTCTGCTCCCCTTGGCAACCTTCCTCCCCTTTCACCTCCACGGATCATTCATCTTGGAGCTCTGATGTAAGGGTAACCAGAAGGGGTCTGAGGCTGGTGAGCCCAGGGGCCCGCTTGTCCTGTAGGACAGCTGTGCCCTGGGCCACTAGTGAGACACTGAATGTAACAAGCCCAGCCCAGTACTTGGGACTCATTAGTTCCCGTGCTCCCTGCATGTCACACCTTTGCTCCAGCTGGCCACGCTGATGACAATGCCCAGGCAAGTGGATGTGCTGGGGCAGCACACCCAGAAAAATCACTCAGACTGCCTACGTGCCTGACTGGGGCCACCGCAAGCCTGGGTGGAGCTTGGAGCGATTAGAAAAGGCACCCACCCCTCTCTGCCAGGTTCACCCCCAGGCTCACAGCTTGGGAACAGGCGACACCTTTGTGTGAATTAGGAAAAGGCTCCACTTCTCTGAGCTGATGCAGCCCGGAAGCGGGTAGTGGAGTCTAATGAGCAGGGGATGGGCTGGATTTCAGTGCCCACGTGGCCACTCGTCAGGCTCCTTCACGTGGGGCACAGCCTGCAGACTGAACCCACCCCTGTAGGAGGAGAGGAGGCATCACCATACTAAGGAGGTGGGTGTCTTATTCCCGGGGGGTGGGGGGCTGAGCCATTTCACTCCAGGGGTCCGTGGGGTCTGCGTTACCCAGAATAGGTGGGGAGGCTTGACCACCCTGACGCAGCAATCTACCAGGCTCACCTGCATGGGGTATGGCCAGGCCTAGACTGGATAGAATGTTCCAGGAAGCTCAGACTCTGCCCTAGGTCCCTCCCCAAAGTATGCAAGATGCCTGACCAGTCCTTGGTTACACCCCCTCTTTGTAAACCTGCCTGAAGCACCACTCTCCTGGGTGACTGGCCACTTCCTGCCTCTCCCTTTCCGGTATCCCGTCCCCACTGGCCGTGGCCAGCCTGAAGGGCGTCCCACCCGCCCCCCTGTCCTGACCTCTCCTGCTGCAGGTGAATCTCCTCCAGCAAGTCTTGGTGCTCCTCCAGAAGCCGCTGGGCTGAGGTCGCGTCCACCACCTCCTCTTCCTCGCTGTGCAGCTGAGCCCGGAAACCACCTGCCTGCAGCAGCCACCAGCTCCCCTGCAGGAAGCCCTGGCGGGCCTGCGCCTTGGCCTGGGCCCAGGCCCGTCAGGTCACTTGCTCCTGCACTCGCTCCAGCAGCCCCTACGGCGTCTCCACCTGTCCCTGCAGGGACTGGCTCTCTGTGGGGCCCAGCTCCTCGACCCTGTGAGACAGGGCCCACTGCCTAGTCCGGGCCCTGCCCTGGGCCCAGTGCCTGGGCCTGTGCTCCCCAGGGCCAGTGGTGGCGACTCTAAACTGGCCCCTCACCCTCCACCTAGGGGCAGCAAGCACGTGTGGCTCTCCCATGAGCACGTTCTCATACTGTTCCCCAGCCTGTGCCCTGCCCTTCGGACAGCACATCCTGCCCGTCCTCCCCACCTCAATTTCTGTCCTCTTCCCCGTTCCAGAACCCTTCTCAGGCCTTCACAGTGCCGAACCCAGGCCGTACTCGCTGGCTGCCCTTTGCCTCTCTCCCGCGCCAGCATCTTCTGCTGGCTCACTTGCAGGACGCGGTGGCTGTCCTCTAAGTGCCCCGGCTCTGGGGTTTCTAGCTGGAGTATCATGTCTTGCAGCTGGACCCATGTGGTCCCACACTCCTGCAGAAAACTGCACACATGTGTGGTGCATGCCAGCTGTGTTTCCTTCTCTTTCTTCAGGGCCTCCAGCTGCTCCCACCTGGGCAGAGGGAGCAGGGCTGTCTCAGGGATGTCACGTCACAGGGACACCACCCCATCCACCCTGGGGTCTTGGCCGGAGGCTCACGTGACAGAAGCTGCCAGGCTGGCTACCCCCATGCCCTCTCCTCTCTGCCTCTGACAGGTCCAGTCTTTCTTCCTGGCATCTTGGGGGTCAGGTGAGCAGGCACTCAGGCCTGGGCACTGCATCCAGGCTGCCCCCCTCACCTTGCACTCCCTCCTCATGCTCACCTCCAGTTCAGTTCCTCCTGCTGTTGCTGGATTTTGGGGAAATCTCCAGGACATCTCTGCTTCAGCTGCTCAGTGGAGCTGCTAACCTCAGCGCAGAGGCCTCTTCCCACAGCCAGGGCAGTGAGGAATTTCTGGGGGAAAGAGATTCCAGGCCTTGAGGGGACTTTTCTCTTCCCACACTTCCCTTAAGACTAGGAATGACCTCAGATAAGGGCTGCTACAGAGATGTTTGAGCTGCATCCCTCTGGAAGGACAGGGATCTGTGTCCTTAAAGGGCTGGGAGGGCCCTTTAAAAATTCAAGACCAGGCATCCAAATTGGACAGGAAGAAGTAAAACTGTCACTATTTGTAGATGACATGATTTTACATATAGAAAATGCTAAAGACTCCACTGAAAAACTCTTAGAACTAATAAATGAATTCAGTAAAGTAGTATACAAAATCAACATACAGAAATCTGTTGACTTTCTATACACTAATAATGAACTATCAGAAAGAGAAATTTTAAAAAGTCCCATTTACAATTACAACAAAAAGAATAAAATACCTAGGAATAAATTTAACCAAGGAGGCAAAAGATTTGTACACTGAAAACTGTAAGACATTGATGAAAAAAATTGAAGAAGACACAAATAAATGGAAAGATATTTTGTGTTCACAGATTGGAAGACTAAAATTTGTATGGAACAACAAAAGATCTCAAATAGCCAAAGCAATCTTGAGAAAGAGCAAAGCTGGAGGTATCACGTACCTTGATTTCAAACTATATTACAAAGGCATAGTAATCAAAACAGTATGGTACTGGCATAAAGACAGACACATAGCTCAATGGGGCAGATAGAGAGCCCAGAAATAAACCCATGCATACATGGTCAATTAATTTATGACAAAGGAGCCAAGACTATACAATGGCAAAAGACAGTCCCTTCATAAATGGTGTTGGGAAAATTGGACAGCCACCTGCAAAAGAATGAAACTGGAACATTACCTTACACTACACACAAAAATTAACACAAAATGGATTAAAGTCTTGAATGTAAGACCTGAAATCATAAAACTCCTAGAAGAAAACATAGTGGGGTAAGCTCCATGACATCAGTCAGATGATGATTTTTTGGATTTGACACCAAAAGCAAAGCAACAAAAGCAAAATAAACAAGTGGTATCACATCAAACTAAAAAGCTTCTGCCTAGCAAAGGGAACCATCAACAAAATGAAAAGGCAACCTATGGAATGGGAGAAAATATTTGCGAATCATATATCTGATAAGGGGTTAATATCCAAAATATAAAAAGAACTCACACAACTCAATTGCCAAAAAAATAATAATAATATAATTTAAAACTGGGCAGAGGCTCTGAATAGACATTTTTCCAAAGAAGACATACAGATGGCCAAGAGCTACATGAAAAGATGCTCAATATCACCATCATAAGGGAAATGCAAATTAAACCCACAATGAGATATCATCGCATACCTGTTAGAATAGCTATTATCAAAAAGACAAGACACAACAAGTGTTGGCAAGGATGTGGAGAAAAGGGAACCCTTGTGCACTGTTGGTGTGAATGTAAATTGGTGCAACCACTATGAAAAATAGTATGGAGGTTCCTCAAAAAATTAAAAATAGAACTACCATATGATCCAGCAATTCCACTTCTGGGTATTTATCTGAAGGAAATGAAAATACTAACTCAAAAATATATACGCACCCCTATCTTCATTGCAGCATTAAATAGCCAAGATTATGGAAACAATCTAAGTGTTTATCAGTGGATGAATGAACAAAGAAGATGTGATACACACACACACGCGCGTGTGCGCACATGCGTGCGCGCTTGCACTGGATTACTATTAAGCCATAAAAAAAGAATGAAATCTTGCCATTCAGGACAATATGGATGGACCTTGACAGCATTATGCTAAGTGAAATAAGTCAGATGGAGAAAGACAAATACCATATGATCTTACTTACATGTGGGATCTAAAAAGAAAAACAACAGGCTCAGAGATTCAGAGAACACATTGGTGGTTGCCAAAGGGGAGGAGTAACGAATGGGTGAAATGGGTGAAGGGAGTCAAAAGGTACAAACTTCCAGTTATAAAATAAAAAGTCATGGGGATGTAATGTACACCATGGCAACTATAGTTAATAATACTATATTGCATATTTGAAAGTTGCTAAGAGAATAAGTCTTAAAAGTTCTCATCCCTAGAAAAATAATTCTGTAACTATGTACGTATGGTGATGGTTGTTACCTAGATTTATTGTTGTGGGCATTTTGCAATAATATACAAACATCTAATTATTACGTTGTACATCTGAAATAATACAGTGTTGTATGCCAATTATATCTCAATTTAAAAACATTCAAGGCCAGTTCCCTCCCTCCCTCCTCCCAGACAGGACCACGGCTAACATGGAGCACTGAGAGTGGATAAGGGGGAGGCAGAAGCATGGTGAGGAGGGAGCAGGGCAGGAATGAAGAGGGGTGGCAGGGCCAAGCAGCTAAGAACCCCACACCGGCTCCAAGGGGAGTGTACCTCACACTTGAGCTGCATGACCTCCAAGTTGTGGCCTGGGGCTGCAGTGTTCGGAACGGCACTGTCTGGTTTGCCCGCCAGGACTGCAGCTCCCCACAGGAGCCATAGAAGCCAAACAGGGCCACCACCTCCTCCAGCCGGGCCCTGCGGTGCTGAGGAGAGGCCGGCCCAGAGGCTGGGGTGAGGGTCAGTGCCTGCCATGGGGCGCTCAGAGCAGGTCCCCCATCACCTCCCAACCAGCAGAGCCCAGGGCCAGGGCCAGAAACGGTCCCTGTCCCAGAGCTGGGCTCTGTGTCCTCTGTCAGAGGTGGCACAGGGTAGAGGGCCCCGGCAGAATGTGTGCTTTTGCTCCTGTCCTACTCATGTCCTTTGGCTCTTAGGTACAATCCACGCTTCTCCCATGGGACCTGACCCCACTCCCGGGCCCCCTCCTCTCCGGGCTCTCCTCTAGCCGCTCCTGGGCCTCACTGCTGTGCTCCAGGCACCGTGGCCCTCGTTCCTGCCTTTGCACAGGTCCTGCCTAGAACACTCCTCCCTGCCATCTCCCCCTGCCCTCCCCCGGCTCACCTGCTCTCAGCTTCTCGTTGTTCAAGTCTCTGCCTAAATGTCCTTCCCTCAGCGACGCCTTCCCTGACTCCCCGTCCTGACCTGGGCTCCCCTCTCACGCTCCCATCACACCCGCGTCTGTCTAATGACTTGTTTCACATCTTCTCTGCCATGACGTAAGCTCCCCAAGGTCAGGGAGCAAGTCCAGTCACTGCTCTGTCCCTGGGCTCACGGCTCAGGGTCTAGCCCCGAGTGGGTGCTCCGTGAACGTTTCTTGAACAAGGAGCGTTACCTCTGCCAGGGTCCGCAGGCCCTCATAGTCCTGGCTCAAGTGGTCCTGTGTCTGGAGGATGGTGTTGGGGTCAAAGGCAGGGTCAGGCTCATCTGGGAGGGCCATCTTCTGGGTGCCCCGGGGGCCAGAGTAGCAGGAAACCTCACGCGGGGCCCCTGGGTTCCTTGGGCCTTCTTTCGGAGAGCTCAGGGCAGACACCACCTGTGCGGACAGGACAGAGGGCAGCATGTCTGGAGGGGGCTCCCCGCAAGCAGCAGAAGGCTAGGCTGGGTGGGGCCAGTGGTTGTACCTTGGGATTCTTGTTCCATGATGTGGCTGATGGGTACCTGGCCGGGCAGCACCCCCAGTCCTTCAGCTCCCAGGTGTCGGGGCTCGTCTGGCGCAGGGGCTGCAGGGTCTCTCTCGGGAGCTGGGTGAAGTGCGTCCCTGTGGGAGCACAGGTTCTGAGAGCTATCCTAGTCCTGCTCCTCTTCTTGACCCAGGAGCTGGCCAGCGGGGATGGGCGGGGGATTATTTATTACTCAGCCCTGTGCCAGGAGCCCTGGGGGCGAGAAGAGGACAAGGGTCAGAGCTTCCTGTTCAGGGCCTTACGATCTTCTCAGGCTTATAAGCCCACAGACCTAGAGCTGATGGGACACCTCCCGGGACTGTGCACGGATAAGCAGAATGTGCATTGTGTGAAATAAATACTGTGGGTGTCCAGGGTGGGGAAATGGCCAGAACAGTCTGGGGCTGTTGGGAAAGATTTCATGGACAAGGTGGGCCTCAGTGGGTCTGGCTGGGGGAGCAGGATTTGCAGAGGGGGAGGCAGAGTGGCTCTGGTGGTAGAAGATGGGGCAGAGAGGGGTGGAGAAAGCACAGGCTGGCCCTCCCGATGGGGGTGGATGAGCATCTGGTCTCTGTCCCTCTGTGCCTCTGGCCCTGGGCAAGGGTAAGACACAGCAGTGGCAGCCAGGCTAAAGAAAAGGAATAGGCACAGAGAAAGACTGGAGAGGGGAAGAAAACAAAAGAAGACTCAGAATTTCGAGCAGCTTCACATCTCTCTTTCTGCTGAGCCCAAAATGGCCTCTCTTAACTCCCTCCCTTTGGTCTTCAGATGCCCCCGAGAGCCACACAGAATACATTTATGATGCTCTGTTAAGGTTCCTACATGGGGTCTTGGTCTTATACCTCTGTAGATGAAGCTCATCTGGACCAGAGGGCAGGGGTACTGGCTGCCCGGCAGTGCTGAAATTTGGGTCCCATCCTGAGGTCTCCCAGTCGCATCTCCATCAACTCTGCTCCAGCCTTCAGGGGGCTCCTTCTGTATGGAGGAGGGAGGGCTCTGCTTAGCTGCCAAAGTGGTTCCCCACCCCCAGGAGAGGGGGCATTTCTGTATCAACCACCCCCATTGGGCAAAGCAAGGGTCTGGAAATGCCAGAGACTAGGACTAACCTCTCTATCAATGCCAGGGCTGGCTGGGCAGTAGAGGACACAAAAGAAGGATAAGGTACCTCGCGTTCATTCATTTAAACAATTAGCTCAGACCGGAGAAGGAGGCCACACAGAACAGGAGGGAGGCAATACCAAAAGCAGTGTGTGTTAATATAACTAAGTGCTGGAGTTAAACATCATAGCCACACAGGGAAGGATGGGGTAGAAACAGCCCTGGACCAGGAGTTGGGAGGCCTCTCCAGCAGCTGTGAGGGCAGTAATTTGGCCTCTGTGAACCTTGGTTACCTCATCTGTAGAGGTAACCAGACAACTGCTAACACACTGTGGATCTATTTTCCAAAATTGTTAATTATGTGGTCCAGGGAATAAATGCAAAGGAAAAGAGATAGCTCGACCTCGGCTAAATTAGAACCATAGAGTTTTCAGACCTGGTTAGTCTGGTCCTGGTGGTCAGGACCAGAACCCCAGTCAGCCCCCTCCTAAGATACGAGGACCTGAGCTGCAGCTCTGCAGGTGCATGGGACATGGCTGGGCAGAGAGAGGGCATCTGGGAAATGGAGCTTCCTTGGGATGAGGGTAGAGGGACCAAATGTGAGTACAGGGTTTGAGGGCTGTGATTTACGCATCCTGAGCTACATGTATGGCTTCTTGAAAGACAATTGCAAGCCCTCGTAGGGTGGACCAAACTGCCCACCAGGTAGGTATCTGTTTCTTTTAAAACTGGAGGCTCGATGAACTGAGGGAGGGGGTTCAGAAAGCAGTCTGGTGTAGTGATTAGGCCACCCCAAACCTAAAAAGGCCAAGTCAGGAGAGAGAGCAAAATAGGACTGAAGGGTCACCTTAGGCCTGGTGGTGAAAGTAAAGGGACACTCCTGGGGGAAACTGATCAGTGCCTGGGAACTGGCAGGCGAAGTGAGCAACACCAAACTACACTTCGATGGCCTCCAACCGTGAGCAGACAGGACTCCACTAACTGTGGGCGGGTCGGCAGGGGAGATGATCTGAGGAGGGGTGGGCACCTCCAAGCGCAGGGGAAGGCCGGGTCAGGGGCCACAAATGCCCTCCCATTTCCACCCTCTGTGTGACCATGGGAGAGCGGGCACAGCACGCGCATTTGTTGTCGGAGGCCCGTGGGTCTGGGTCCCTGCCCGGTGGGTCCCCCGCGTACCAGGAGCGACGATGCCCCCGGGCTGCGGCCGGCGCGGGCTCGTCCAATCGCCGCAGCTCGGCCCCAAAGACGCGCACTGCCGTGCTCGAGCCGCAGGTGGCGCCACAGCAGGGCCTCAGCGGCCGCCTGGTCCTGCCCAAAGGACATGCTCTCCGGCGCTGACCGCCGCTCCCGGAGCCACAAGGCTGCCTCCGCCACGTTGGCGAAGTACTGAGGAGGGCAGGCTGGGCACGGGCCGACCCCACACTCCCCACCCGCCGCCCAGCTACCTGCTGGACGAGCAGGGCCGCCTGCAGCCGCGCGCCCCGCCCGGGCCCAGAGCCTCCGCCACGCGCCCTGCACCACCGCGGCCCGTTCCCGGGGATCCGCCGCGATCGGGGCCCGCGTGCGCCCAGGTCGCGTCCTCTCCGAATGAGATCAGTGCACACGGCCTGGTGGCGGGCGGAGCTCGGCTCCTAGGGCCTGGCAGACAGCAGAGCAGGGAGCTGGGTGAGGGGAAGGGCGGGAAGGCAGGGAGAGGGGAACCGGCAGGGCGCAGGGTAGTGGGCACCTTGTGTTGCTGCAGGGCCGCAGCGATCTGGCTGAGATCCGGGCCCAGGGCCGCATCCTCCACCAGCTGTCCCTGCTCCCTCAACCAGGCTTCCTCCTCCTCACAGTTGTGCAGGAGCTCTGCCCGCTGCAGGGTCTGCACCAGCAAGGCCCGCCTGAGGGACAGCAAGGGCCACAGAGGGGCTCGGGGAGCGACGGGGCTTGGGGATGGGGTTCCCCAGCAGGCTCAGACACTCCCCCTTAGACAGGAGTTTTCCTTTTCCTGGATGACTCAACAGAGGAGACAGAGGCCTTGGGGATGAGGGTCAGTGTAGAGGAAGTTGCCAGGCAGCACAGTTTTAAGCTGGGCAGGGGGTAATTTGGGTTACAGAAAAGTTCTGGAGAGGGTAGGGGAGTTCGGGTGAGCTCTTACCGGGACCTGGCAAGAGACACCAGGCTCTGGTGGAGCTGGGCCAGCACCTTGGCCTTGGCCTGCAGCACTTCCACACTAGTGCCTAGGGAAGAATCCAGCTCCATTGTCTGATGGGCAGGATGGCTCACGTGGGCACCATGGGCCAAGATCTGGGCCTCCAGCAGGTCATGCCCCTGAAGCAGCTCCACTACCTCTGCCAGCTGCTGCCCACAGGCCGTGGAGCTGGCCAGCACCTGGCCAGGGACAGATGAGTGGTCATTAAAGTCCCAGAGTGCTGGGTCCCCGTGAATGTCAGGGCTGGCACATCCTGCTGTGTTTCCCAGGGATCTGCTGGTCCAGGGCCCACCTGCAGTTGGTTGAGCTTCTTGGAGGCAGTCTACTTCCTGCAGCAGGCTCAGCACAGCCTGCATGCCTGCCATCTGCTTCCTCTGCCCTCGCAGCGCGGAAGGAGCCGCTCCCAGCACTGAGCGATCTCCAACTGCCTGGGGGATGTGAGAATAAGGGTGGTACCCACTGGGCTGGGTTAGGGAAGCAACCTTGGGGTCCACAGTTGCGGGGTGGGGATTGGCTGTCCTGGAGGAGCCTGAGTACCGTGACTGGAGCTGTGAGCATCCATCCAGTTGAGGCAGTATCTCCACCTTTTAGACACAGGCAGAGAAGCTGGAAGGAGGGCTTGGGAGGTTCAGGCCTTCACGGACCCCGAAGCCTTCTTTCCAGTCCTCATCTCAGGTGATAGCAACTCCATCCTTCCAGGTGCCCTGGCCAAAACCTTGATAACTCACTTTCTCACACCCCACATCTGATCTGTGTGCAGATCCTGTTGGATTCAAAATATATGCAGGATCCCACCAATTTCTCATCACCTTCACTGCTTCTCTGGTCTGGATCATTATTACCTCCTTCTGACTTTGCCCTTTCAGTCTATTCCTGACATGGCATCCAGAGTTATCATTGTAAAACGAAAGTTAGATGGTGTCACTCCTCTGCTCAAGCCCTGTCATGACTGCTTATCTTCTGCTAAGTACAAATCTTTACTGTGTCCTGCAGGGCCCAGCAGGATCTCTGCCACCACCTCTCGCCTCCATACCTCCCTAACCTCAACTACAACTTGTTCACTTGGCCAACACTGGCTTCTGTGTTGTTTTTCAAATATGCCACGCGTGTGCCACCTTGGGACACTGCACTAGTAGAGGCTGTCCTCAGATCTGTGTGGCTTCTCACTTCTTGCTGGTCTTTGCTCAAAAGTAAACCTCCTCTGACCACCCAATATAATTCCCTCCCCCCACCTTGGCACCTCATATTCCCCTATTCTGCTTTATTATTTTTAAAAATCACTATTTCACATACTATATATTTTTTCTGTTTTCCTCAGTAGTATGTAAGCTCTATGGAGGGAGGGATTTTTGTTTGTCCTCTTCACTGCTAAATCTCTAACACCTAGAATAGTACTTGGGACATAGTAGATACTCAATAAATGTTTAGTGAATGAATTAATAAGAGGCTATCTAGAAAGAACAGTGCTTTACCAAAAGGGATCAATTACAGATGGTGGAATTTCAGACATCAGTGGGAGCTAGATCTTTTTATTTTTATTTATTTAGGCCACACCTTGCGGCTGGTAGGATCTCAGTTCCCTGACCAGGGATTGAACCTTGGCCCCGGCAGTGAAAGCGCTCTTAACGACTGGATTGCCAGGGGATTCCCAGGAGTTAGATCTTTTTAAAGGGAGCCCCAAACCCATAAATCATCCCTGCCTCTGTGTCCAGGAATGGGCTGTGTAAAGACAGGGGCATGGTAGAAAGGCCCTAGCCTATTTTGAAGACCGTTCACGTGTCTGGGGCTCACCTGCAGGCCACCTCTGCCCAGCCATGGTAGTGCTCCTGCTGGAGGATGTCTGCAATCTCGGCCAGGGCCTGGAAGCACCCGTCCTGGGGCAGGAAGCCAGCCTCCAGCCTCTGGGTGGCCGCTTCCACTGTGGCTGGGCTGGCTGGCGGGGCTGCAGCCCGGTCCAGCACCTGCTCTGTGTCTGTTAGGAAGCTCTCCTGGAGGGCTGCCTTACGCTGGAAGCGCCGGCCCAGGGTTTCCAACCTCTCTAGTTGCAGGAACCTCTGCTGTAGGGCCTGGCTCCACGAGGCCTCTGCCTGCTCCAGGCCTGCCCAGCTCTGGGACAGCTCTGCAGGGCCCAGGCCCTCGTGCGGCAGGAAGTGCCTGCGATTCTGGGCTCGGAGTGCCATCTGCAGCCGGAAGAGCAGGGCCTCCGTGGCCCCTCGCTGCTGCAGCCTCGGCGGCTTCTCCTGGGTGCGGAAGGAGGCAAAGGCCACCAGCAGCTGGCGCATGCCTGGCAGGGTGTCTGGGAAATCCCGGGCCTCCAGCTGCACCGGCTTCTCCGCGATCCACCACAGGAGGTCGGCCACCAGCTGCTCACACTGGGTCTGCAGCGCCTCTGTCTCCTGGAGCTGAAGCAGGATCTGGCAGAGGGCACGGGAAAGGGTCAGGGCGGCACCTGGGGGCAGGCCCTGGAATCCAGGCTCTGGAGGCCCTCCCCTTTTGGGTGCTGAGTGCCAGCCAGGCTTGCCCAGGTGGGCAGTAGCTCCTGCCCTCAGCTGAGGACACACTAAAGTGGGGTTCCTCCCAGCCCCCAGAGAAGCGGGTCTGCCGCCATTCTACACTCAGACCTGGGAGTGTGGGACCCCGTCCTGCCTTCCTCTACCTTATTTTACTCCATTTGGCCTCAACTTGGGGGTGGGGGGGCTGTTCTTTTTCTGAGCCTTCCTTTTCTTCCCTGAGGCCGCCACACCCCTAAAGCAGCTCAGAGCCCTTGGCCTGGATCATCTCCCCCATGCCCAGCTGAGACACCAACCCTGAGAACAGGCTACCCAAGCCTCAGCCTTTGCCATCGTGCCCAGAGAGTAAGAGAGCCCCCAGAAACATGGACTCAGCCCCGCAGAGCTGTGCTGCGCTTGTCCTTGCAGAGTCCAGCTCTCTGAGCCTTTTAATCCCATTAGGAGCTTAGAAACCTAAGAGCAGAGGGGGAGGGGGAGGGGGAGGGGCAGGAAGGGGCATCACCCACCTGGCTTTCCTGTGTGCCAGGCACTGTGCTTATGCCCCCTTGCACACTCATAGCAGACTTCTATTACCCAGAATTAATTATCTATTGCCTAGGAATCATCATCTCCATTTTACAGATGGAGTACAGTAAAGTTAGGTGACACAGCCAAGGCCACACAGCGAGGAAGGGGTAGAGACAGCCTTCAAACTCAGGTGTGTCTGACTCCGGAACCTGTGTTCACCCCACCTCTCCTCGATGCCACCTCCCCTTTGTTACCAACCTTCGCGAGTCTCTTCTGGACAGTCTGCCCCTGGTGCAGGTGGGAGAAGTGGTGGTAGTAGAAGGAGACGTGAGTCATGATGGAACGCTCATCGGGCTGTAGGGCCACCACGTCCTCGGGGTCCAGCAGCTGAGCGATGCCCAGCTCCTGCTCAGCCACACGGAAAGCACAGTGGAGGTGGTGTAGTGCGGGGTCGGGATGCAGGTAGCCGTAGTGAAGCAGATCTGGCCTGGGCAGAGAGCAGGCAGGGTTCTTTACCAGAGTCAGTGACTGCTTGGCTTTAAGTGGACTTGTTAAAAAGGCAAACCAGCTCCTATTGGTCATTCATACCTTGCAGTGCATTAGTTTCCCCCTGATGATTATCTGAGACCCCGGCTGAAGGAATAGGGCTGGGAGAGGGGAGGATTAATTTTGCTCAGGGGTCAGGCTCCTGGGTAGGGGAGGAAGCTCTAAAAGGTCGGGTGCTTGCCAGGGAGAGGACAGAAAAGAGAATCAGGGGCACAGAGGGTGGAGGAAGGCAGGGTCAAAGGCAAACCTGGCCAATTCCATGGAAGGGGGTAGGGGTATCACAGCCCGGGGCCTCAGCTGTTAGCTGTCTTTATCTCTGTGCCCAGCACAGGGGCCAGAGGGACATGGGAGAATGGGTGGGTTGAGGACCCAAGTCCTTCAGTGGGTAGAGGCCTCCCAGAAGGAAGCCAAGGGCTGCCTCAGGCCAGGCCAGGGTCCGGAGGCGCTGGGGCCCCTCCCTCATGCACACCTGTGGGTGTGGATGAGGGCACTGAAGCCGAGCCCATCACTCCAGCTGCGGGAGAAGTCAGTGATATTGGCGTTGGCGTAGCCGGCCGTCTTCCGCTGGCACCAGAGCAGCAGAGCCTCCTTGGCAGACAGCAGGGCTGTGCTGGCCCCAAACTCCTCCTGGAAGGACAGGACAGCGGGTCACCATGCAGGGACGGGGGGGTGGGACAGCAGAGCCCGCAGGCCGTGGGAGAGGCAGGCTGGGCACGCTGTGATCCTGCTCTCCCACCCCGAGCATCTGACTGTACTCGCTTTCACTCGTGCTGGGGAGGGAATGGGGGTGCGAGAGAAAGATTGTCCTTACAAAGAAGCGGAGTGCTTGAAACCTGTCACCTCTGAGCAGCTGGCTTTGAGTTGCAACTGGTGACAACAGCAGCAGTAAGTCCCGTTTCTCCAGCCTTTCTGATGGGCCAGGCACTGTGCTAACCTACCCTGGGCTGCAAAGAATTGAGTCTGGGCTTCATTAGACCGGCTCCTGGTCAACACGGGTTTTCTGCCAACCAGCCACCGGCCTGCACACGTGGCTCTCCACCCAGCACAGCCCTCAGAGGTAGGCGCTATTAGTATTTACATTCTAAGGATGGCATATGAGGTGCAGTGAGAGAGGTCAGGAAGTTGCCCTGGGTTCCCCAGCTGATAGGGAAGGGTCTCTCTTGACCCAGAAACATCTGACAGAGCCCATCTCTGACATGGGGAGCCCACCTGTCTGCCCCCACAATGCCTCATGCGACGGCTTCTTCAGACTGGGAAATGACCATCTATAACTGGTTTCAGTCTCCTGGATACTTTCCTTTATTCTGCTACTCTCGGCTTCCACCTGCCCCCACTCCCGTCCGCATCCCTCTTCCACTCGGTGCTCCTTTCCCTTCTCCTTCCTGGCTCCACTTCTTTCCCTGCCTTCCATTCCTCGTCCCTGTCCTGCCCTCAGTGGTCCTCCCCTTCCATCCACTCCCTCCCTCGTCCCTCACACCGCAGAGTCCCCATCTCCTTTTCCCTTGACTCTTCCTCTCCTTTTCTCCCCTCTACCAACTCCTGTTTATAAACTCAGAATGTTAAAGCACAGCAGGCTGCATTTCCTGCCCTGCCCTTTGGGCCCCGGAGCTTGGGTAGGAAGGACAAGTGAGCAGCAGCGCAGGGGAGGGGAGGGGGAAAGAGCTTCAGGGCCTGGAGCGGGGCTCTGCCACAGCCAGGCCAGGTCCAGATATCCTGAGTGGCTGGGCTAGGCTGGCAGACATGAACCAGGAGAGATTCTGGGGTGAGCATGTGCGTGTGTGAGGTCAGCCTGGTGCCAGACATGTCTGAGTTTTGCAGGGAGCAGAGCCTGAGCTGGCGGCGGACAAGAGAGCCAGTTAGCTGGTTGGTGGCCAGTCAGGGGATGATGTGGACTTGCTGCTCCTAAGGGAAAGGGTGGCAGGGGCACCTGGAACTGGCCTTGGGGGCGGGGGAGGGGAGTGTGGCTTCCTGGAAGGGCTTGAGGTCAGTTAGAAATTCATCCATCCATTCATTCGCCACGTACATGCTAGGCTCTGGGGATGTAGGCAGGCAAGGCCCCTGCTCTCCTGGGGCTCACAGTTCCCTCGTGAGTGTAAAGGATCCTCCTGGATTTGAGCCAAATCTCTGGCTTCTTTTCATTAGGATTTCATTCTCCAGGTTTGCTTTCCTAACCTACTAGAATCAAGTTTTAGATGGGGTTTTAGAAACTATGAAAATCGACAAATATGAGGACTTTATGTGTTTACTCTTTCTGATCCAGCTGTGGGAAAACAAGAGGGAGAATGGAAGAAGATGGGGGACCACCTCTTTGGTTTTCAGGATCCTGGGGATTTGGAAACCTCCAGGGCTGGGGCTCCCTCTATATGTTTAATTTCCTCCAATAATACATTAAGGGGTAATGAAAGTTACAGGATTTCAATGCCCTGTAACAAATCGGGGATGAAAGATGGGTGGTGGGCAGGTAACTTGACCCCCTCACTAGTGAATGACTCGTCCCAGATCAGGCTTGAAGCCTGTGAATCTAGTTCTCACTTCAGCATATCACAGTCTCTCTGACATTTTGACATCTTTGCCCGTGGTTGATGAGTGAATAGTAGTTGTGTGGATGCCAAGGATCCGCTGTGGGGATCCTAACAGTTGGGTGCAACTGCTCTGTCCCCAGGGCCCTGAGGTGAGGCCAGGGCTGGGCACTGGGGGCTGAGACATACCCTGTCCAGGGAGATGTGGGCAATCTGGAAACAAAGAATGATGACCCAGATGAGTCCCAGGATGAGCATCTGGTCTCCATCCACGATGTTCTCTGGCTCAATGAGGGGTATTGGCACCTGTGGGCAAAGTTGACCGGGCTCAGCTGCAAAGCCCATATACCAGAGAAGACTCATAGTAACCAAGTGTCCAGGAGGCTGGCTGCTGGACGGGAGGGTTCTGGAGTCTGTCCTGCCCTAGGAAATCCCCAGGGGAGAGGCAGGCAGGCACAAGGCCAGGCAAGTAAAGCATTTCTAAGTGGTTGGGGCTTTGGTCCCAAGCCCCCTTAGGGAAAGTCCCAACATGGTGAACTGGGCTGGACCACAGGAGCAGGAGGACTCCCCATGCATGGGCTACAGGTAAACCTGGGCCAGGATCAGTGGTTCAACTAAGGAGGTTGAAATGAAGAGTTGTAAAAGTCAATGTATGAGCTCAATAGACAGCATCGACTGTCTGCCTCCACCTCCCAGGGCATCTGGGGATCTCCAGTGAGTGCTTGGGTCCCTGGCTCACATTTGAATCTCAGCCTTCTTCATCAGTGTTCCATCTCCTGTTAAACATTCAGATTCCCAAGCTCCACCCAATCAGACTCTCTTGGACCAGGGCCCAGTAATTTGTATTTGGACAAACACCTCGGTGGTTCTTATATGCACTAATGTTGAGAACCTGCTGACCTAGATTTTGCCACTTGGACAGGAAGGGTTGAATCAAGGAGAGAAAGGAACAGAATAAACATGAAAGTCGCATGTGGCTTGGGCCCCTTCACCCTCTGGCTCCATCCTCCTCTTCCGGACCCCATGGCTCTAAGACCCATGGGATTCTTGCAGTTCCCTGAGATTCTAAGCTCAGGCCTTGGGGCTTTTGTACTGGCTATCCCTGCTGTCTGAAAATATTATTCCCCAAGAGAGTCCCATGGCTATTTCCTTCTCTTGCTTTAAGTCTTTACTCAAACGCTACTCTCTCATTGAGGCCTACCCTGGCCACCTTTTAAAAAATCTTCCCGATTTTGTGCTTAGCGATGTCGTGGTAGGGGTATGAAGGCCTCGGAAATCAGCAAATGCTACAGAACCAGGGATTTCATCTGCCTCCTTCCCCTCAGCTCCCCAGCCCAGATAGCTGATTGTTAAACATTTACCAGCATATTGCTCATCTGGGTTCAAATAAACTGTCTCCTCTGAAACTGTAGGTCCCCTATGCTCAGGTCTGGGCTTTGTGACATGCAGTTCCCGGCACAGGGCAAGGGCTCCAGAAATGAGTGCACCCCACATTCTGCTACTTATTAACTGTGTGCTGGGGGCCAAAGTTTGACCATAGCTGCCTCATATATATGGTAGAGACAAGGCTGTCACCTTCATAGGTTACGTATCAGTGACATGCTGTGTCTCTAAGCTTGAGGGGAGCTGCATAGCCTCTGACAAGGGCTGTGGGGCTTGCACCCTCCCCGGGTTCCCAAGAGGAGGTGGCTGGCTCTGAGGCCATTGTCCCTGGGACCAAGTAGGGCCTGGCACTGTGTGGCCGGCAGCTTTCTGCTCTTCTGTGCACCCAGGGACCGCAGTGCTCCTGTCTGTTGCTTTGGCTTCTCACCTTCCTGGCCTCCCTTCAGCAGGCCAGGCTCGCAGGGGAGCTGGCTGTGACCTCCATTCCAGGACTTAGGCTCAGCCCAGCCAGTCCCACCTGTGACTTCTTAGCCTCCAGGGGCAGCCACCTCGTGATTTAGTACCTGAGGCCAGGAGCCCTTGGGCCTCCCAATTCCTGCTTCTCAATATAAATGACCCCTGCACAGCCCCCTGACACTGGCCGTGAGGGTCCCTCTGTGTCCCTGGAGCTCCTGTCTCCTTTTAGAGACTATTTCTTTGGCCTGTCCCTTTCTCTCAGGGTCCCTCCTGTTTGCTTAGGTCCCTCCCTGCTGTCTGGTCCAGCTTCTCCAAGGTAGCCCTGCATCGCCTTCCTCCACTGCCTGGCTCAGTATCCGAGGCTCTTCCCCTGTGTCTGACCTTCCCTCACCCCTAGGGCCCCCTATCCAGGATCTGCTGGCCAGTTGACTGTGGGTCTGCCTGGTAAATAATTTCCTTATTTATGAAAAGAGAAGGTTAAGAGTGCACTGAATCTTTCAGCTTAGACTCCACAATCTCTCATTACAGTCAATGGCATATTCCATTTCTACCCACTGGGGACGATGGCTGTTCCACTTCAGCCAGTGGGTGTTCTCTAAACTGGGAGAACTGTGCAAGGAAGGGCTTTGCTTCCTGGACCTCTGCATCGCAGCTGCTGGATCCCGGCTCCAGATCCTCTGCTCTGCCCTGTGGCCAGCCCAGGAAAGATGATCTAGTCATCCAGCCTGTCCCCGTTGCCCACCCCAGCACCAAGCCCAGAAGCCCTCTCCCCAGTGCTCACCTTGATCCTGAGGAAGGCCAGAGCTCAGGTGCTGTTCTCTAGGAAGTGTATGCGCATGTGGCCCCGGTTGGGGGGTGGCAGGACCTCCCCCAAGATGAGCTCCAGCAGCCGCAGCAGGTGGGTGCCATCAGCCAGCTCTGTGTACAGGTTCTGGATCTTGATGTCCACCTGGGCATGGAGCAGGCATGGGAGAGGATGGAGAAGGTACAGGGTCAGCCTAACCCCACCTGTCTGCCCCATTCCTGGACCTGGGCTATGCAGCCCAGAGCATCTGCCTTGAGGAAGGAGCATTGGCCTCAGCTGTGTTTTGGGGTCGAAAGAAGTGGCCTCAGCCAGGTGACCTCATAGTCGGTCCCCCAGGGTCCACTGGCCAGGGAGCTTGGGGGATAGTAGAGATGGGCTGTGGGGCACGCCCAGCTACACTCACCCGGCCGTGCTGGAAGATACTGTTGATCCACTTGGTGAAGTCTTCTCCTGCATCTGCAACGTGCTGTGCCTGCAGCTTGCGAATGTGGCCCATCTCATACGCAGAGTCCATGGTGGGACTGGACTGGGAGAGCGGCCCAGGGCTCTGCCCCTGGCCTCCTGCTTCACATGCCTGTAGCCCCAAGGAGCTGCTGGGGCTTGTGGGGCTGACCAGCCATCAGGCCTGGAGCTCTCTGGGGATGAGGGGCCACTGGACATTTCCCTAAGCTGGGGATGTTGGGGGCATGGAGGTTGGGGGAGGACTGTGGATACTGATGACTCCCTGGGAGTGGGGGCCCCTCCGTGCCAGACAGTCCCACATTTGGTGGGTGGTTGCAGCTTGGAACCTAGCCAGGTGAGGTCTGGTCCTTCTGGCTGGTGTCCTGAGCTTGAATGGCCCAGGGCCCCTTTTGTCCCATCCTATTTTCTAAATTCTTCTTCTAGAACTCCTGCTGCCAGAGGTTTCTCCTGGGCCACAGCGTTTGCTGCTGCTCCTTGGGACAAAAAGGGCAGGTGGAAGGAAAATGGGAAACTACTTACCTTGGTGATGTGCAGGCCCTGGGAGGAGACCTGGCTGGATGGTCGGAGATGGCAGATAGGAGGGGCTGGGCGGGGAGGGAGACATCAGGAGAGGCTGAGGCTGGAGCTGGGGCTGTGCCATGGCCCTCCTCTTGGGCCAGCAGGGCAGGGGTGACAGCACACAGCCCGCATTGTTCTCCCACCTGCCGCAGGGCATGGCCCAGACTGGGAGGGGGCGGCTCAAGAATGCTCCAAATCAATTGCTCCAGGGTCTCCTCCTTCATCATCCCCTGTTGCAAATGCCTTCAGCATCAGGTGGGGGTCCTGGCTCCCAAGACGCAGCGGCCCCACAGGGCAGAGCCTCTGGTCAGAGCTTCTGCACCAACTTCCAGCAGGCTCGGGTTACCCTTCTGCACCCCTGCAGAGCCTCTCCGTGAGCACCCACAGGGGCGGGGATGGGAGCGAGCCAGCTGGGCCATGGCCCTTGCACCCTCTCCTGGGGGACGCACCACAGACACACCACAGACTTGGACCAAGGCTGGGCTTTCCAGGCCCTGACGGAAATGCACCCAACCCAGCCCAGGGCTGCAGGGCGGTACTCCCTCAGGCCTGCAGCCACTTTCTGATGGGGGTTCCCCCTGGGAAGGGGTAACCCGCAAAGTCCGTGGGAACGACAGAGCCTCCTCCAGAGTTGGAGACATGGTGTTCACTCTTTGGGGCCCCAGTGGGGCACCAGCACCTGTGCTCCCTCAGCACTGGCTAGGCCTGAGGCTCAGAGGCGGGGGCTGTGGGGGAGTCCCTCCCTCCCTCTCCCTCCCTCTCCCTCCCCTCCCCTCCCTCCCCTCCCCTCCCTCCCCCTCTCTCCTTCCCCTCCCTCCCTCTCCCTCCCTCCCTCTCCCTCCTCCCCTGCCCTCCCTCTCCCTCCCCTCCTCCCTCCCCTGCCCTCCCTCTCCCTCCCCTCCTCCCTCCCCTCCCTCTCCCTCCCTCCCTCCCTCTCCCTCTCCTCCCCTCCCTCCCCCTCTCCTCCCCTCCCTCCCTCTCCCTCTCCTCCCCTCCCTTCCCTCCCCTCTCCTCCCCTCCCTCCCTCTCCCTCCTCCCCGCCCTCCCTCTCCCTCCCCTCCTCCCTCCCCTGCCCTCTCTCTCCCTCCCCTCCTCCCTCCCCTCCCTCTCCCTCTCCTCCCCTCCCTCTCCCTCCCTCCCTCTCCCTCTCCTCCCCTCCCTTCCCTCCCCTCTCCTCCCCTCCCTTCCCTCCCCTCTCCTCCCCTCCCTCCCTCTCCCTCCCCTCCCCTCCCTTCCCTCCCCTCTCCTCCCCTCCCTCCCTCTCCCTCTCCTCCCCTCCCTTCCCTCCCCTCTCCTCCCCTCCCTCCCTCTCCCTCCTCCCCGCCCTCCCTCTCCCTCCCCTCCTCCCTCCCCTGCCCTCTCTCTCCCTCCCCTCCTCCCTCCCCTCCCTCTCCCTCTCCTCCCCTCCCTCTCCCTCCCTCCCTCTCCCTCCCCTCCCCTCCCTCCCCTCCCCTCCCTCCCCCTCTCTCCTTCCCCTCCCTCCCTCTCCCTCCCTCCCTCTCCCTCCTCCCCTGCCCTCCCTCTCCCTCCCCTCCTCCCTCCCCTGCCCTCCCTCTCCCTCCCCTCCTCCCTCCCCTCCCTCTCCCTCCCTCCCTCCCTCTCCCTCTCCTCCCCTCCCTCCCCCTCTCCTCCCCTCCCTCCCTCTCCCTCTCCTCCCCTCCCTTCCCTCCCCTCTCCTCCCCTCCCTCCCTCTCCCTCCTCCCCGCCCTCCCTCTCCCTCCCCTCCTCCCTCCCCTGCCCTCTCTCTCCCTCCCCTCCTCCCTCCCCTCCCTCTCCCTCTCCTCCCCTCCCTCTCCCTCCCTCCCTCTCCCTCTCCTCCCCTCCCTTCCCTCCCCTCTCCTCCCCTCCCTTCCCTCCCCTCTCCTCCCCTCCCTCCCTCTCCCTCCTCCCCTGCCCTCCCTCTCCCTCCCCTCCTCCCTCCCCTGCCCTCCCTCTCCCTCCCCTCCTCCCTCCCCTCCCTCCCCCTCCCCTCCCCTCCCTCCCCCTCCCCTCCCTCTCCCTCCCCTCCCCTCCCCATCCTCTCTGCAACCTTGGACTGCATGCCAGAAGGAGAACGAGTTCTAATTCAGATGGCCTCACAGAACAGTCTGGTTACAGACACCGGGCTGGGCTGTGTGTCTGGGTTCATCCACCCAGCAGCCCCAGCAACACTTCACGGAGGTGTCCCTGACAGCCCAGGCTGGTGAGAGAAGCAGTGGCCACAGCCTGCCCTTGAGAGCTGGGCAGGACCCATCACACCTGCACCCCGGCCTGTGGCTGGAAGTGAGAAGCATGCTGCTCTTGAGTGGGGCATCTCCCCTGTATCTGAGAGGAGCCTCCACCCCTGCTGTCCTCTCCCTGTGAGGTCCCTCCTGCCACTGACTGCTTTGTGGCACCAGGAATGAACCTGAGCTGCTTCCTCGCCCCAGCCCCAGGTCCAGTCAGGTACCAATGGCTGTTGCTGCTGTGTCCCCCAGCGAGCACTCCACAGTGCACCCCCCACCCGGTTACTCCCACTGACCCTGCAGGTCCTCGTCACTGTCCCCAGCTCATCACCCTGCCTCCACATCAGCCGACACCCGGCCCAATGTACCTTCCCAGAGCAAGACTCCCCATTGCCTGGTGGGGACCAGAGGTTTCCTGCCCAAATCTGAACAT
Organism: Phocoena sinus; assembly: GCF_008692025.1. Classification (NCBI taxonomy): domain Eukaryota; kingdom Metazoa; phylum Chordata; class Mammalia; order Artiodactyla; family Phocoenidae; genus Phocoena; species Phocoena sinus. The sequence continues at coordinate 92,349,336 of NC_045764.1, read as the reverse complement.
CAGTGGTGCTCTCAGCTTAGAATAAGAATGCCCCTCTACTCCCCACCGTCCACATTCTCCAATCACATCAGCCCTAGTTAAAATCCTGCTCCTTCTAGGAAGTCCCCCCTTCTCCCACCTCTGTAAGCTTGTTTCACCTCCTGTTAAGAGCCTTGGCCCACAGCATCCCACGTCATGTGACCACCAGAGGACAGGATGGAGCTGCATGACACTTTGTACACAGATCTCAACAGAGGTGGCTGTATTTGAGGTTGCTGAGCAGGGCTACGGAACTGCTCTTCTTTCTTCCTAGTTCAACTGCAGTAAAGCCACTGCACATGCTGCCAGGATCAGCTCCTCTTGTGCCGTGACTGATAGCAGCCCCTGTTGAAATGAGAATCCCTGCTGGTCAGTACAGTTCTGGAATATTTGTGCTGCAAGTAACTGAAATTTCAAGTCAAATGGGTTTAAATGATATAAAGGGAATGTACTGGTCCACATAACTGAAAAGGCTGGCAGGAGGAGGACTTCAGGTAAGGTTTGATCCAGCAGCTCAAATGATGCCACCACAGGTGTGGATTCCCTTAGTCTTTCTCAATGTCTTCTTCATCTTCATGCTCCACAGGGTGGTTGCTGTCAGCCTAACCTCACTCCTCTGCTTCCAGCACCTCTGGGCACTTCTCTCAATGCTATTTATATTGTTGCACCAATAGGCTCACTTCTTTGTACTGCATGGTTCAGAAAAGAGAGTACATCTCTCCCAAGAGTTGGAACAGAAGTCTGAGGAGCCTGGCTCTCATAGACACATGTCCATTCCTGAACAATTTCTGTGACCAGGCAGATGAAATACTCTAATTGGCTCAAGACAATCAGGACCCACCCTGGAAAGAAGGGGTGGGGTCTATCTCCCCAAATCTCATGCGTCAGATTGAGGGTGGAGAAGTGGAGAGTGGTCTGCAAAGGAAATTCCAGATCTGGATCACCAAAAGGGTAGATGGGTGCAAGTGTGAAAACTCCAGATGTCTACTATGGGTGGTCCAGACCTGTGAGGCATGCCAAGAGGCAGGAGCAGTGCCAGCCAGCCAGGGGCTGCACCCTAGCACTACTGCACCCTCAGGTGCTTGGGCCTGCCTCAGCACCGGACAGAGGACATCTCCTGTGAATGCTCAGTGATGCCCTGTCCTCAGCCTCGGAAGGATCTCCTCCATGGTCCCCTCCAGTCTTGGTTTCCAGTCACTCTCAGTTGGGGTGTGAGCCTCCCTTGGGGCCTGCTCCCAGACCTGGTCTCTGCCCACAGTGGATGGAGCTGCTTTCCTGCTGAAGAAGCCCGAGTCTACCACCCAGGGAAGATGCAGGAAGAGTCAGGGGTCACAGGGATGGCGTGCAAAGGGGCACACCCTCCCCTTAACTCCTCTGCCTCATTTCAGAATGGTTCCAAGGGATCCCTGCTTTATTCCTGAGACAGCTGGCACACAGTCAACTGAAAAACCAGAGCCAATGGGCAAAAAGTAGTGATTTTTTTTCAGAAGTTTATTGATCAGTAGACTGGGTCTTTTTTTGACATTTCTAAACAAGATTACAAAAAAAACAGAAGCATTGTGTATTAAATGCATTGGCTAATTGACACGTCACCTGGTATACTCTTAGATTCTGCCCATGTTTACCTGGGAAAAACTCAGTGGTTATCTGTCCTAAGAAAGTTATTTGCCACATTCCATGGAAGAAATAAACAGTGCCTCCTTAAATGCTTTCCTTATCTCCAAGGGAATCTGTCCAGGGTATTGTTCTGGGCATCAAGGAATGTAGCCATAAAGCGGGAAGGTTCTGGTGGTGGCTGTCAGGCCATGACTCTGGTGGTTAAACCCCATCCTAGGCGGCAGGCTCCAGTACAAGACATTCCCAGTGTGGTGCAGGGGCGGCCCCCCAAGACCCAGCAGACATAGCAAAGGACCGTGGCCAGGACAGTGGGGCCAGGGCTCTGCTGAAGCCTCTCCTGCGGGTTTGTAAGGCGGGCAGCAGTTGGGGGAGAGCACGAGGCATTTGGCTTCTCGTCACATGCTCTCTGACCCACCTGGACACCAGTCCCATGAGATGGAATAAGAATCCAACTCCTTAAGGCCCACGGTTCTGTGGGAGGAGTCACAGCCCCCAATCCAGGCTTTATTGCTGCATGATGACAAGTGTTCTGGAGAAGCCACTCCAGCCCTGGAGAAGTGAAAGCCAACTGAAAGCCTGGCCCTTCCCACAGAAGAGCAGCCCCAACCTGGGTCATCCAAGTGTGTGTGTGACGAGGAAAGAATCCATGTAGGATGCCAAGCGGGTTGGACATCAGCGTGTGGCCACAGAGCTGGGGGATCTCGGCAGGTCTCAGTGCAACGCTTCTGTACAGACGGGCTCAGGAAGGCCTCACCAGCAGGCTCACAGTCTGGAAGTCGACTTCGGGAGGAGTAGGCAGAAGTTTTCATTTTTTTCCCCCTAAACTCAAGACTGCAGAAGTTTGTGTTGTGCGATACCGTGTGCTGTACAGAAAACAGACTCAAGATTCTTAGGTTTTCTTCTGTGAAATCATGGAAAGCATGAAGATAGTTTCAGAGTTCTGGAGTTTACCTACTTCCACGCCCCCTGCCCCATCCGTGAGCACTCTGCAGAGGGGGTACTTGGACAGTGGGGTGGTGCAGGGAGGACAATAAGGTCGGTCCAGGTGCCCAGATCCCAAGGGCTCCGTGTTCCCGGCCCTGCTGCATGGGGTCAGGGGATAACGGGTGTTTTGGACACAGACTTGAGGAACTCTGTGCGGGTCCCGGGACGATATGGGTCCTTGCTTGGCCGCCATCCCTAACGTCTTTCAGTGTTTTTCTTTCCAATCAAAACACTGGATGGGTGGGTGACTTCAGGTTTTAAGAGAAGATATTGAGAAAAATGGACATGTGACTTCCTTTTTCTTCCTTTTTTCTCAGCATTCAGCTGCCAGATGTCTTCTCACCAGAGGTCATGGGGGTGGGGTGGGGATCACCCATGAGGTGCTTCCATCCACGTAGAACCAGAAACCTCCTCTGTGGCTCCTCTGAAACAGTATTCCTCTACATCCATATATAGACAAAACTTGCCCACATGTACATATATACACATTAACAAGTGGCCAAGGTACATACTCTTGTGACATACGTGTATATATTTATCTTTATATATGACAACTGAGCTGAGTTAAAGAAGCAAGATGATTGTGAATGGAAATAATCTAACCTTGGCATCTCTATACCTTTCGGCAAATGAACTCTCTCCTCCTCTCTCAATCTTGCCCTCTGCTGGATCCACTGTGCTTACACACCTGTGTGGTCCTCGTGCATTCACAGATCTACTGGAATTACAAATGTCTCTTTTCTATGTGTCTAATTAATTTAAAAGTACTCACTAAGACTAAAACCATGTTATGTATTTACTTCTCTTAAAACTAAATTATGTAGAAAGTAAGCTAGGGAGTGTGAGGGCTGGCATCTGGATAAATCCTTCTCTAAACATTTTCTTAAGTCTGCTGTTCTGCCCCTGATGTCACAAGTGACACCAGAAACAAACAAACAAACAAAAAAACGAGTGTTTTGGGAGACTTAGGTGTGACTGTTTGGATTTCATTCATTTTTGGTGCCAGCAGGGTCCCAGGCTATGCAGCCATCACAATAGTGATGAAATATCATGTCTCTCTTATTGCATAAATGATGGTGAAAGGCACCCGCATCCCCCAGCTGAAGCAAACACAGTTGGGAGGGTGACCTCCACTGGACACAGGCATTTGGGCAAGTGGTCCAGAGAGGTTCACCCAGGGCACCCAGGGAGGGAACATCAGGAACTGATGTACAGGTAAGGGCCCAGATCCTACCTCGTGAGGCATTCATGGTATGAACCACACAGTCTTTTGAAGAAAAGGCTTTATATGAAAGATTGTATCTTGTTTCTGTATAAAGGCCTTTATCCTTTATACAGAAACTATATTTAAAAAACTAGTCATAATAAAAATGCCTATTTTTTATAAAAAGTGTCTAACGCTAGTAGACTGACCTTGGGCTGGCCCCCCATCCCCTCTGTGGCCACAGGGCCAGGACACTGCACGCACCAATTCATGTTTTTTCTGGATTTAAATCCTGCCATTGACCAAGGAGCCTTGGGGACGTGTAACCACGCTAACTGAAGACTGGGGAGAACCACCGCTTTTCTTACTCTAGTTTAAATATGATAAACTTTGCTACAACCTGTTGCCAGACAAGTAAAGCTAATCTTCAGATTTCAACGTGACTTGAAATGAATACTAGAACTCTTGCCAGGGGTTAATAAAGGTTGTGAGTTCCAAATTTCTAACCAAATACAACTTTGCTGGGAAGGCCCCAAGGTTGGGGGAGCCCTGGGAGGGCCGGCCAGCAGGCGCTGGGATGGATGCTCCCTGCGGCCTGGCCGCGAGCTCTGCGGGCCTACAGAAGGGACGGGGACACACAGAAATGGTGCGTCTTCCTCTCAAAGCTGGGACAGCAGTCTACTCTTTGGTAGACAGTTTGGAGAGAACAGAAACCTTCTCAGCTGTTTTTTTTTTTTCACTCCAAATAGAGCAAGAGACAAAATAAATAAGCTGGTCTTTGCTGCTTCCCGGTGCTCTCTGAGGGACAGGCAGGTTCAAAATGATGGACAGTCCAGTGAAGCCCAGCAGAGCCTCCAGCTGACACCCCCTGGCTCCTGGGATTCCACATCTGGGCTTCTCTAGGCTTTGGAGGACTCCTTGGACGATTTTCCTTTCTTCTCAACGCTTCCATCCCTGTATCCACCCCGTCCCCCCAACATTTTATTAGAAACTCTGGGAATTTTAAGGTGAAAGGATCTCATCTAGTGTCCAGTGTCTGCCCTCCCCGGTCTACAGATGGGGAAACCGAGGCACAGAGAGGGCAGTGTCTCGCCCAGGGTCGCTCAGTGAGTCAGTGGCAGTGTGGGCCTCTGGCCCAGGCCCCCCAATTCTAGCCCCACACCGCCCTCGCTGTGTGCGGCTTGCCCCTCAGTCGGCATTCGGCAAGGATTTCCTGTGGGAGGGTGGCACGAGGTGCGGGGGCAGGCTGTTGGGCAGCTCGTAGCCATCGAGCTTGATCTTGATGAGGTGCTTGGCCAGTGCGAATTCCTCCTCGTCCAGCATGCCGTCGCAGTCACAGTCGGCCAGCTTCCAGATCTTGCCCAGGACGCTGTTGGGCAGCTTGGAGGTCACCATCTCCTTCTTGGCGTTGACGCCCGATATCTTGCCATTGATGGGCGACAGGGTGTAGAAGAGCTCATCGTAGACAGGCTTGTCTTTGGCCACAACCCACTCCTCCTCATCGGCGCCCTCCTTGGCGCCCTCCCCGTAGCCCTGGTTGAAGGGGCCCTCGGCGGTGCCGTCGAAGGCACCGCCCTGCACCAGCTGCGTGGGCATGCTCGTCTCCTCCTGGCTGATGAGGCTCATCAGGGACGAGATCTTGTTGCTCAGCATGTTGTCCACAGCCTCGATCAGCTTGGGCTTCAGCGAGTGGAATTTGGTGAAGTCATAGCTCTCAAGCTGTTCCTGGAAAAGGAGAAACCACAGATTTGGTTTACATCCTCCCTGCAGGAAGCAAATGAGGAGAGGGATGGCTGGAGGGGACAAATGCTCCTTTAAAGCAGGCAGCCCATGCTCTGGGCTGTCCAGAGCTCTCTCTCTCTTTGGTGGGGTCCCCACATCCGAACCCACCAGACATAGGAGTGGCTTTTGGAACAAGAGACAAGATGCATGGGATGCAACATTTTCCTACGGTGCCTAATCTGGGCTGGCAGTGGCATGAGGGACGGTGATCCCCTAGGGCTTTGAGACAAAATTCCTTTCACCCTGTCTTTTTTTAAAAAAGCACTCTAGAGATCTACTATTTTATCTTTTAAAGTATTTTACCTACCTTACATACTTCAGTTGATTTTCACAACAATGCTGGCAGTCAGGAAGAGCAGGTATTAATAACCCCATTTCACAGAGAGCACAAGGGGTGTCCTGGCGGAGTCAAGACAATAGCCCATGCCTCCTGCCGCTCGACTAGCCTCTTTGTGCTGTATCATGAAGCTGCGACAGAGCCGTCAGTAGAACTAATTTAGGTAAAATGATTATTTAAAGACGACGTCGATCAGTTAAAAAAATGTAGTTTAGGGTACAAATAGGTACAAGTTGATATTGGAAAGAGAGAGAGGAGTAGGGATGGGAAGGGCAAGTATAAATGCAGCCAGTAGAGCTGAGTAGTACTAGCATGGTCAGGGCAGGTCTCGGCTGCATCTCCCAGGACAGCTGGGAGGAGCAGACAGAGCACAGGGTTTGCAGGTGGCCCTAGGGGACGCGGCAATTGCCTGGCCAGGATAGGAGCCAGCTGTAGATGCCACAGAGGCTCTGTGGATGTCTCTGTAGAAATAGTCCTTCCTGCCTTGGTTACCCTTCCTTCCTTCCTTCCTTCCTTCCTTTCCTTCCTTCCATCCATCCATCCATCCATCCATCCATCCATCCATCCATCCAACATTTACTGACCATTTGTTATGTGCCAGGCCCTGTTCTGGGATATAAATATGAAAAGCCACAGTCTCTGCCTTCAGGGAGCTTATATTTCAAAAACGGCTTGACTTAGTTTACAGTGAAACAATGATAACATGAAATAGAAGAAAGTCATGAACAAAGGGAAAAGCCAAGTAATTGAAAGGAAGAGGAGGGGAATCATCACATCAGATAATGAAGGCTGAGAAAAGCTACACTCCTCAGCTGCCCTGGCTGGGGAGCCGGCGGGGGTGGGGGTGTCACACCTCGCTGTCGGCGGGGAGAAACCACCTGTTCATCACAAGAAAGACAAACCTTCTCTGGCCCTGAACTGTGGAAGTCACTTAGGCAATTGTATAAGGGGCCTCAAAGATCTAGTGAAAATGTCTTAATAGCAGTTTTGCCAAACAAACGCAGAGAATTCCAGGTATGGCAGTTTTTATATGGACTCTACATGAAGTATTTCTGTTTGGACAATCCTAGAGGGCCAGAGAGGGGCCAGCCAGGTGTGCAGTTTTCTGAAGATGAGACAGGGAGGCTCTCAAGAGAAAGAGCTTTCACATTCCCCTCAGACCTGACTGTTCTGGACAGAAGTAATGGGACAGGGAGTTAAGAAAAAACAAAACTTTGTGCTACAATATTACACTTCCATTGTAAAAAATTGGGGAAAAAACTAGTAAACAAAAATAAGAATCTTAAATCACTTATAATACCATCACCCAGCAATGACTTTTGCTAACATTTTTGGGCATACGTTTATAGCCATTTTTACAAACACACACACACTCTTTAACTGAAATAAGACCACACTATTTAACAACCTGCATTTTAAAGAAATAATATATCACAGCTTTCCATGATATCAATTTTTATACAACCTTTAAAAATTTTTTAAAATTTGATTTAATTTTTAAATTGAAGTATGGTTGATTCACAATATTGTGTTAGTTTCAGGTATACAGCACATTGATTCAGTTTTATATAAATATAAAGTGATTTGGTTTTATATATACATATACTTTTTTTTAAACATCTTTATTGGAGTATAATTGCTTTACAATGGTGTATATATACATATACTTTTTCAGTTTCTTTTCCATTTTAGGTTGTTACAAGATATGATATAGTTCTCTGTGCTATACAGTAAAAACCTGTTACTCAGCCATAGAAAGGAATGAAATACTGCTATTTGCAGCAACATGGATGGACCTCGAGATTATTATACTAAACGAAGTAAGTCAGACAGAGAAAGACAAATACCATATGATATCACTTATATGTGGAACCTAAAAAATAATACAAATGAACTTATTTGCAAAACAGAAACAGACTCAAGATACAGAAAACAAACTTATGATTACCAAAGGGGAAGAAGGGAGAGGGATAAATTAGGAGAATGGGATTAACAGATACACATTAATATATATAAAATAAATAAACTTATTTTCAATAGCTACATGATATTGAACTGTATAGCTGGGCCTTTCCTCATTTACCCTGTCCATGTAATTGGAAGTTTAGGTCGTTTCCAATGGAGAATCAAAATTGTGGTCTCTAGGGTGTGCTGGCAGGGCAGACATTCTAGGCTGTTATTCTGAAGTGGAGCCCTGAGCTTTAGATGGTGGAGAGGACAGAGCGGAAAGCAAAACAGACTGACATATCTTGGAAAGGTGCCACCAACACTCTTCTCAGTAGCCAACTCTGTGACTGTCAAAGCAGGCTGGCCTGGGCTGCCACCTCACACTCAGCCTGAGCTCAGTTCAGAGTGGTGGGGTAGCACAGGCCTGGTTTCTAAGGTACATTCCAGTTTTCATGTCCTCCATCCTCACTGACAGACCACAGTCACCTGCACGTGATCCCAACATCAGCACCAAACAATGCTGCTAACACTTTGGGGTCCTGCTGCCGGCACCTCGGTCAGCCAAGGGAACTGAGAAGAGAAAGCCTAGGAGGAGGAGAGCAGGCAGCCTACACAAAAATCCCAGTGCTGCTGGGGTAAACAAGTCTGGATTCCCCTGGGTGCATGAACACCTACCCTATTTCCTCATGAATGAGCCTGAGCTCTGGGCACACACAGAGCCTCTGTGTCCGGCCAAGTGGACAAATGAGGGCGGTGCTCACCCAAACTTTCCACCCGCCTGCAGGGGACATGGATTCAGACTGCAAACCTCTGGAAAACTAGCCAGGGGAAATGGCCACATATTTGCAGGGGTGGACAGGAAGCAGCGGCAGCAGCCGTTCCCACCCCGGAGGGCACGCATGAAGTAAGCCCTACACTCTCATCCCTGTGGTACCCGCCTGCCCAGCCCTGGCCAGGGGGGTGGGGTCCAAGTTAAACCACACCATCCCTGTCCTCCACCAGGGTGGCTCCAAAGCTTTTTATTGGGATGAACACACACTGGAGAATTTAAAGAGCTACCCATCAACAACTGTATGTATCAAAGCCGCCAAGCGCGGGATCCTGGAATTCCCCCACAAGAGACAAAGGTCAATCCCAGCCTAGCCTCTTCTGGGCTCTCCCTGGCCTGCTCACTCCCAGCCTGTACCAGAAGCTGTTTTTGAATCCACTTGGAGGGTCTGAGCAGATGGGGATGGCTCTGCCGCCCTCTGCTGTTGAAATGGTTTTTTTTTTAATTTTATTTTAAGATTTTATTATTTTATTTTTTTTTTTAAGATTTTATTATTTTTTAACATCTTTATTGGAGTATAATTGCTTTACAATGGTGTGCTAGCTTCTGCTTTATAGCAAAGTGAATCAGTTATACATATACACATGTTCCCATATCTCTTCTCTCTTGCGTCTCCCTCCCTCCCACCCTCCCTATCCCACCCCTCTAGGTGGTCACAAAGCACGGAGCTGATCTCCCTGTGCTATGCGGCTGCTTCCCACTAGCTATCTACCTTACGTTTGGTAGCGTATACACGTCCATGCCACTCTCTCGCTTTGTCACAGCTTACCCTTCCCCCTCCCCATATCCTCAAGTCCGCTCTTTAGTAGGTCTGTGTCCCAGTTCTCCAAGGAGGACAACTGCATCAGCAATCCAGGTGGCCTTGCTAGTGTTCCCTCATTCTGCAGCACGGACACATGCGTGCAGCAAAGCAGATTCCCTCCCCAGTGGGTGTAGGGCTGACACAGGCCCCGGGCAAAAGCCTGCAAAATACAATTGGCTCTTTGCTACGGTCAAGAGTCACCTTGACCAGCTTGGAGAACAGAGACTTAAAGCCGGCCCTGGTGAGCTCTCCGTGAGATCCTGGGATGTACAAAGATCATAATCAAGTCATCTCCAAGCTTCTGCCCCTGCCGCTGTCCCAGACACAGTAAGGCTGAATGCCTGTGTTGGGGAAGATGTCAGATGCTCAACAGACTCAGGGATGTGGAGGCCTTGACGCACACCAGGAACCCCCAGAGCTCCCTGGGTGACAGCAAACTAGCTTGAAGTAGTGAACACACCCTCTGGGCTCCAGGCCTGCCTTGCTCCCTGGGGATTCCCTGAAAGGACTGGGGTGGTATGATCAGGGCCTGGCTGGCTTCCCAAGGAAGAATCCTCAGCCAGCTTCCAGGGGTTTGCTCCAGAAACCACTGGTCTATAAGCCCTGTGGGAGTCAGGCCTAGGTCAGGGTCTGAGAGACCCATTACCCTAGAGCCTGCTACGATATAAACATACACTAACTTATTAATTAACCTACTCAACACGTATTCACTGAGTACCTGCTACACCCCAGGGGCTGGGGATATGGCCGAGAACAGGACATGGGTCACTGGCTTCATGGAATTACAGCCTTCTATGGGAGACACTAAATAAGACACTGAGTAAATGAATTATACCAAAGCACAGAGACACTTATGTTGTAACAAGGAGCACAAGTCCCAACAAGGGGCTTTGCTGCCAAAACGTCACTGCCAGTTACAGTCATGGCAGCAAAACTGTAACCCAGAATGGACCTCTGTAGGGGCAACGATTTTTATTTTTGCTGTTTGTTCAATGATTTATTCCAGGGGCCTAGAACAGCGCCTGGCCATAGTAGACTTAATTACTATTCTTAGGTGAACGCACAAATGAACACAGATGATGGTAGGACTGTGTGGATGGTAGGCACCCGGCAGGGAGGACCCCTGCTCCCAGTCCCAGGGCACCTAGGAGTCCAATGAAGGGGCCAAGGTGCCTGGTGCGGCGCCTAACAACAGGGTTCTCAGTGAAGGTTCAGGCCCTCCCTGTATTGCCCGGCTACATGGGCCAAGGCTGCTCCTGGGACCTGGGGTGAGGGACTGCCCCTGTGACCAGCTCTGAGAGGCCTGGATGCCCTCTGACCGGCCAGGCCCAGGCTAGCATGGTCAGGAGTAGCTCTGGTCACAGAGTTTGCTCCCTCCGTTCAGGAGCTCCCTGGAGACGGGCAGGGGAGGCCTGTCAGGGAGACTTCAGGTCTCGGGAGCCGCACCTTGTGGGTAGGGCATCAAGGGAGCCTCAGGAGGCCAATGAGCCACAGACGTCCCATCAGGCCATCGTGAGCACTGTGTATTTACTCACAGCTTTCATTTCAGTCAGGAAACCAATTTCCCTTCCAAAGTATCTGAAGGATGCCAGGAAACAGTTGTCCTTCAGTTTGGTCATGGGGTACAGGGCATAACCCAAGGGTGCGAAAGCAGAACCTGCTCAGGAAGAGGCCCCAGGAGCCCTCAAATTAGCCATCTTACGATCAGAAAAAAATCCAATTTATCCTCTGAGTACAGGAATATCAACTTTACTTCTAAAAAAAAAGTGTTTCTATGTATTTTTTTTTTTTTTTGCCATACGCAGGCCTCTCACTGTTGTGGTCTCTCCCGTTGCGGAGCACAGGCTCCGGACGCGCAGACTCAGTGGCCATGGCTCACGGGCCCAGCCACTCTGTGGCATGTGGGATCTTCCCGGACCGGGGCACGAACCTACGTCCCCTGCATCGGCAGGCGGACTCTCAACCACTGCGCCACCAGGGAAGCCCCTATGTATTTTTTTAAGCCGACTAAATCATATTTGACTAGATTGTATATACCAGATGCATTCACCCTGATCCCAGGCATCACAGCAGTAAGTGTAACCCACTCCTATTTCAGTGTGTACGTTATATACAGAGAGTTTACATTAACAAACCCCTTAGGATCGATGCTTCCCCTCCTGCAGCCTGATCTTGCCTCTGCACCTGTGCTTCCTCCTCCCTGACCCTCCCCTGCAAATCGACCCCCATCCCTACCCCAGGCAGGCTGGCAGCTCACAGGCCCAGAGTCTCCAGGGTGCAGCCAGTATGCTGTACGCTCTTTGGCCCATGTAGATTCTTTGAAATTCTGAGCCAAAATTTGAAAACCAGGGTACTTTACATACAAATCCAGATCTCCAGCTTCTCGTGAAATATCCAGGCCTGCACTCCCACGGGGCAGCAACCACTGGGCAGGATGGGGCCTCCCCACTGAGCGGGGAAGGGCACACGCTCCCCAATCTGCTCCCACCGTGTGCCCTGCAAGTCCTCACTCACTGCACTTGCAGAATTGTTTTCCTCCCAGTAGGGACGTGTTTCTCAGGACCCACATCTCTACCAAATGTGAGAAAACAAGAGGTGGTTGGAGGGGGCACCGCAGTTTCCTTTGGCGTGGCCCGCCTGCCTCACTTGTTTGAGTTACTTCTGGCTGGTGGCTGCAGGCATCTGAGTTGTGTTGCCTGCTTTCCAGAGAGGGCTGTGGCCTCCAGGGCAGATGGGTCCTTGCACCGGACAAGGAGATGGTCAGTCAGGCTCTCTGAGGAGCCAGGTGAGGCGGCCTCGCTCGGGAGGGCATGGTCAGTGTCAAAATCAAGGTCACCTAACACCATGGCGGGGAGGTGAACACACGGGTCAGGCCAGGGTGGCAGCACCCACTCGGGTTCACCTGGGTCTGCCCAGACACATGTCAGGGAGATTCTGAAATTAGGCCAAAGGCTGCCCGAAGCTGACCTTTAAGCAAACTCTTCAGTGATCACAGCCTGCTGTGTCTGGTGAACTCCCGCCATGGCCACAGCCCGCCACAGCCTCTGACTGAGCCCGCAGCAGCGATGCTGCCCAAGCGCGTAATCCCACAGTGCAGGGCAGTGCCGGGGAGGGCCGGCTTCAGGAGGCCCCTGGAAGTGACCTCCAAGGTCACTCTCAGCTCTAATTCCCTTAAAGTTCTGGGATTCTAAAAAACAGGTGTCACTTCTGTGCCAAAACAACCCTGAACACAGCCTAAGGGAGCTGTTCATAGGATTTTTTTCAGGTGAGCTTAATTTACTTCTCGAAATGTCTCCCTTTTTGTTTAAATGTTTCAGAAAGCAAGCAATTTCTGCTTTATTCACAGGAGCCTATTATCATGTATTACTAGGAAGACGAATTTACCGTGTTCTCCTCCATTCTAAACCATGAAACCCAAATGTGTACCCAGCAACCAGCCGGACAAGCTGGCAGTGCCCCTCCATCCCCACTGGTGACATTGTGATGGGCCTCTGTACCTGCATTGCCTTGACCTCGGGGAAGTCCCCTGCAGAAATCTGGTATTCTCGCTGCAGTTGACTGTAGATTTCTGGCAACCTGCTGATAAGCTCTCTCTTCTTGTTTTCTTTTCCAAATACACTTGGCATCTCCTTCTTCAGGTGGCTGATGATGTAGGCATGTACCTGAAGGGGTATATTCCAGTGAGGACGGGCCATTTAGAAGTGCACCAGAGAAGGACAAACAAGAGGGCATCTTACATGCATCACAGCACATAACAGGCATCCCCGCAAAGTCATGGTGCTCAGGACAGGAGGGCAAGGACCAGGGGGGAAGGTATGGGGGCACCCGAGTGGGAAAGACCTTGGTTCTGGTGATTAACCTCAGAAGACCTAAGAGAAAGTTTCACCAGGGCCAGTGCATGCAAGCACCAGCAAATGAAGCTGGAGGCTGATGGAAATGGCTGATCTGCATGGAAATCTGTGCCCGGTGAACAGTGAGATGAGAACACGCATAACCTCCCCATGAACAGTTTAGGCCCCAAGATCACTGAAGTCATTTCTGCACAAGACCAGCTGCCTAGGGCCAGGCCAGAAAGCAGAAGCTCCATCTGAGAGAGGGACCCCTGGTACATGAGGGGGGAGCCCCAGAAACCTTGGTCACCCAGGGGTAGCAGGCCTGGCGCTGTTACCCGAAGGGTGGTAAATCCTGCTGGGAGGGCTCTAATTGGCTTTCGTCACTTCCTTCCCTAACATTTCCACCCTTCTACTGATTTCCAACTTTAGGATGTTAAGAAACACTCATTACAAAAGTTCTCTTTGTACAGCAGAAATTAACAAAACATTGTAAAGCAATTATACTCCAATAAAGATGTTTAAAAAAAAGTTCTCTTTGTATACCTAGAGTTCTACAGAGTAATTTAGAAGTCAAGAAAATAACTAAAATAAGAAAAGTTGAAAAACAGGGCAGTGATTACAAAAAGAAAATGACTGTGTAGCTATGGAAAATCCTATTAAAGAAAGCAGAGGTCTACTATAATCTTGTGGAAGAATGGAAATTGAATAAAGGGGGTAAGCAGAAACATCCCATGGCTCAACTGAGGGCCTCTGTGTATGGACATACACTGGGCACAGCCAAAAACATTTTGCTAAGGTTTGAACTCTAAACTAAGTGCATAATGCAAATGCTGACAGGCTCGGACCAGACAACGCTAACTTCTCCATCTACATAAAGGTCATTTTAACATAAGCACACTGAGCTGCCTGACTACTGCTACAAGTATAGACCGGGAGAGATGCTTCTAAACCTTCCTGCCACTAGTAAACTTATTTATTTATTTATTTATTTTTAAACATCTTTATTGGAGTATAATTGCTTTACAATGGTGTGTTCGTTTCTGCTTTATAACAAAGTGAATAGTAAACTTATTTACTTTTCAAATTAAAACAGCTTAAAATATTTACAGGATTCTTTAAGATAACCAGAGAAATCCAAGGTTTGGGAATACTTTTATTTAGAACGATGGGCTTTTAACTGCATTCCTGAGGATATGATGAATAAGTGGTAAAACTAGTAGGACTGGTAATTTCCTTGCCTTGGTTAGTGAATGCCTGGCTTGGTTTGGATGAGGCTGGGGACGGCCCTGTGTAGGTCCAAAGGCCTTGGCGGGGCCGCCATATTCCATCGGGGAGAAGCAGCTGTCACCAGCTGTCCTTGCATCATTTCCTTGGCCTCGGCTCTCCTGGATCCTCTGGACTGGGCCTGTGGACCCCTCTCTCTTCCGTGCTCTGGCCTGCCCTGCTCTGGAGCCCATCCCAGCTGAAGCAGGAAGTCCCACTACCTGCTCAGCTTCCCATCCACGAGGGCGTCTTTCCAAGACCCCTTCCCAGAGCCCAGGCCTGGGGCAGCTGCCAGGTCCCTGCAGAGCTCCCCAAGCCCCCTCCCCACCTATCAGTGTGGTACCTGGGAACTGCCAGGCCCCTGTGCAGGTAAGGCTGACTCCCCACCCAGCCCCTAGCTCCCCTGGGAATGGCACCCTGCTCTTGAACACCGCCTGGTCCCCAGGGGCCTGCTTTCCCTGGGCTGGGCTGCAGGTGATGTGCCCCCGCCACAGCCCTCCACCCATTGCCTGGCACCTGCTCCCTCATCCCTGCCCTCATGGGGCTCACCGCTGATGACTGAGGCTGCTGGATAACGGGCCAACCTTTGACGCCAGGCCTCCAGGGCCCTGACGTAACTGGGGCAGCTCCTGTGCCAGGTCTCAACTCCCTCCTCCTCCCACCTGCCTGGCTCTACCTGAGTCATGACCCTCAGGTGACCTACTCATGCTGCAGGCTGCTCTCAGCCTCAACTACTGGCCTGTTTCGTGGAAGTCCCCTGTTGCACTGCCTCTGCATGGCCTCCCCCTCCTGCCCTTCCCTGGGCATCCTAAGACAATAACCCAGGGTCAGATTCTATGCATGGGTCCTGCCTTTAAGAAGCTTATCAAGTTACAAGGTAAATTATAATCCTTAGAATCACAGAGTATTAAATCTGGAAGGGGCTCCCTATATCTGATTGAATTCCTGGTTCCAGGAAGTTCATATGACTTACTCAAGGTCACGCAACTAGTTAGGAGATGCCAAGCTGGCAGTAGCATTTAACTGTCTTACTGCCTCATTCCTTACCTTATAGAATTAACTGCTTTTTGTGGGTATGAATTAAAAATCGTACTGAAGCTGCTGAAGTCTGGAATTCAAAGTGAACTATGTCCTATGGAACAACTTTGAGGTTTGGCTTCTGATTGTTCCTAACTCACAGGGAAGCTTTGGAAAGGTCACGTACTCTTCCCTCCCCATACATAAAAAATGGATACGTTATGGCACACACACTGCGAACACCACGCACAATGTGGGAAAGACTGCAATCTTCTAGCGGGACGGTGTCTTGTGATTTTCTAAGGACTCTTGGTAAACAAGGGACAGCCTGGGTGGCTGAAATCCCCAGTCAACTTGAAAAGCTCGTGTCTGCCTTTATGTGTCAAAGATGTGTCTCCAAACAGACGCAGGACCTGGGGCCAGATCTGGCGATGGTCCAGGGAAGGAGGTAGAAACAGTCTGATCTTTTGTTCTTTATAATAAGAGAAAATTAATTGAGAGGAAGAGGAATAGGGAGAAGATGGGGATAAAGAGGAGGTGGGCAGGATGGGACTGCGTGTTTGAAGGCCGGGTCAGGCACTGCCACCGCTGCCCACGCGCTCGCTGAGCAGCCCTGGGCAAGCTGTCTCCTCCCCAGCCTCGGCTTGCTTACCCACAACCTGGGGATTACAGCCCTTACCTCACAGGGCTGTGGTTATGAGAATCGAGAGAGAGCACAGATTTGAATGTACTTTGTCCTCTAGAAAGGGGACTAGAAACGTTGTTATTGACTAATGGCCAAAGACCTATAGCTGGAGGGGTAGTAACACCAGAGGAGGCTTGTGGCTATTTAGTCCTTACTGAATAATGAATAAACTCTCTATATTTAAATAGAACATGATGAATTTGGGTTCCAAGTTCTTCATTCACAAGTGAATGACACTGAACCCTGGGGAACGTTTGAACATTGTTGTCTTGTTCAATTCACTCTTTCCCTTATATAAAACTAGAAAAGCCCCAACTCCTCAAATGGTGATGACCAAGGGTAAGTCAAATGGCTCAAAATGTCAATTTTTTTCTGGGCTAATAACTCAATGAGCAGAAAAAGATGTACTCCCCTTTAAACGAACAGGGATTTATCGTTCACATCTACACTCTGACACAATCTCATTAACTGTGTCCATGACAAGTGTTTGTATCTCCAAGGCTGAGAAGCATGTACACAGAGTAATACTGGGAATTTCCACTGTGGGCTTGGAGGGCAACCCCCAGCAGCAAGTGCTGGAAGCTTGAGGTGCTCATGGACAATAGGAATGGAAATGCCCATGGAATTTGGATACTGGGGAGACGTGTGGGGGAAGTCAGGCTGGGATACATTGTTCTGCACTGGGCAACCTTAGAGTTGCCCAGGTTTAATATGACCTGATGGAGATCTGCATCTTTGCAGGCCCAGCTGGAAACGTGCAGAGAACATTTAACCTCTGGGGATCAGCACATTTTATATATATATAAATTTACTTTTATTTATTTATTTATTTATGGCTGTGTTGGGTCTTCGTTGCTGTGTGCAGGCTTTCTCTAGTTGTGGTGAGTGGGGGCTTCTCTTGTTGCAGAGCACGGGCTCTAGGTCTGTGGGCTTCAGCAGTTGTGGCACGCAGGCTCAGTAGTTGTGGCTCACGGGCTCTAGTGCACAGGCTCAGTAGTTGTGGCGCACGGGCTTAGTTGTTCCGTGGCATGTGGCATCTTCCTGGACCAGGGATTGAACCTGTGTCCCCTGCATTGGCAGGCAGATTCTTAACCACTGCACAACCAGGGAAGTCCCTGGGGGTCAGCACATTTTAAAATTGGGTTTACTATGATACAAAAATTTCAGTTCCTAAACTAAAGACCCAGAAGATGAACCCATGGGGTGGTAAGAGTGTGAGGCTTCAAGATACAGCTGATTGGCTCCCACTTGGAGGTTTGTTATTCTGTTGAAATCAGAGCTGGCACCAACAGCACATATGATTCTGAAGAGCCTTAAAGGGCATGTGAGGGGGCCTACCCAGTCATCTGATGGTGGTCTTCAAAGAGACAGGCTCTCCTGGGTGGACACAAGTACTGACACACCCCCAGTAGCTTGGGGCTGCCAACTGAGCTATTTTTAAATGTCCCCTGGAGGACTAAGCATCAAAGGGATAGTCATCAGCCACTGTAGAATGATTTTTACATAACTTAGCCTGGGTCCATGTGGTGAATTTCAAAATGTCTAACTTCTCCCCAGAAGGAATAGGCGGTGCAGACAGACCAGAAAGCTGCCCCTGCACGCTACACGTGACTAAGAGGAGAACAGGCTTTGAAGACGCAACTAAACTGCACAGAACTATAGGAAACCCCCCAAATCAATGACTTCTCCTTTTCTTTCTCAGTTTTAGTTGTTCCTTCCTCAAATGTTGACTCATTTTTTACTGAATGAAGGTTTCCAAGTGGGTGGGAACCTTTCCTATCCTTGGGCAGCGTGCTTATAAAGGGTGGGGTCCTACAGTGAACTTGCCTTGCTATTTACCTTTGTGCATTTATCCCATAAACTACTATGATTTGGAGTTTGAACCTTATTTCTTTAACCTGGCTATTTTAATTATAGCTGAATAAAACTAAATTCTTATTTTCTAAACTTATTTTGGGCTTTCCCTAAATAGGTTACTCCTCAAAATCATGAAATGAAACTTGACTAGCATCTTAGATTGTGACATCCTTCAAAGAAGGATGTCTACTGATATCATAAGATACAATCTTTAGGGCTAACCAAAAAACCCACTCTAAAGGTTTCCTGTTCCTTGAAACAGAGAGTTGGGGAAAAAAATATAAATAGAAAAAGCAGGGAAATCATTAAGTTTCAAGAGATCTTTAGTAAGAGTGCCATTTTTCATATTATTAAAATGTCATCTTGGGCTTCCTTGGTGGTGCAGTGGTTAAGAATCTGCCTGCCAATGCAGGGGACACGGGTTCAAGCCCTGGTCTGGAAAGATCCCACATGCCGTGGAGCAATTAAGCCTGTGCGCCACAACTACTGAGCCTGAGCTCTAGAGCCCTCGTGCCACAACTACTGAAGCCTGCGTGCCTAGAGCCCATGCTCTGCAACAAGAGAAGCCACTGCAATAAAAAGCCTGTGCACTGCAACCATGAGTAGCCCCCACTCGCTGCAACTAGAGAAAGCCCGCACACAACAACGAAGACCCAACGCAGCCATAAATAAATACATAAATAAATAAATGTCATCTTTATAATACCTCAAGTTTGACTACTGCAGAACCCAGCAGGACATTAACAACGCATTTCTGGCTTTATTTCTGGATGAGCCACAAATTCTACCTAATTATGGTGGTCTATAAATAGACACACTCCATACCCCAACTCAGATCTGTCACCTCTCAGGTGACATCTGAAAACTTATCCTTTGCATGCTTGCAAAATGACAGCTCGACAAACCTCTAAACTTTGTGGGGTTTACGTGGATGGATAATTTTATAGAATAAACAGAATGACAGATTAATGCAGAATGCAAGGGCATAATAAGGAGCAACCAGATGTTGTCCACTCTGGATTTCAGGTGAATGCCTTCCGGACCAGGGAGTCAGGCCCACTGGAGTTTGAATCTATATTTTGTAACTTCAGGCTGGGGAGCCTTGGGCAAGTTACGTCACCTTTTGGAGCTTCAGTTCCCTTTTGTGAGAAATGAAGAGAATGCCCAACTTTGTGCACTTACTGACAGGATCAGACCCTCAGGAAGGGTTGGCTTTACCAAAGGAAAACTGGATCAAGCGAGATGAAGATGAATATATCAAAACCAAAGAGCATTTTTATGAAATAGAAACACTGCAAAGAGAAAAACTCAGGTGACTCCTTGTCCATTTCAGCAACAAGTTCACAAATGGAACATAAAACTGCAGATGGTGTATAAAGGGGATGGCATTGGTTAGTGGCCAAGGCCACTGTGCTGAGTTCGGCTTCTTGCCTGCCCAAGACTGTTTCCTGCCCCCCTTTGCAGTGTGGTGCTGCCCCAGGAACACACTGACACTGAGAAGCTCAGGCTGGAAACATCCGTACTTCAAACATTTTCCTTTATGAAAAGGAACAAGCCAGATACTATTCTTAGGGAAAAAAAGACAAGCTTTTTTCCTAGAAGTAAGCTCAGCAAGTTGACCGCCCCCTGCCCCTGCCCCCCGTCTCTACACAAGGGCTTTCATTATTCCCGGCGTCAGTACACAGCAGCATTCTGTGCCTCTCTAAACCCAGGCCATGCTGGCCCCTTCACAGGGCCCAACACTCAAGGATGGCAGCGAAGTCCCATGTGCTTGGCACCCCCAGTGAGCTCTCTGCTTTTTATTTATTGATATGACTAATGACAGCTGCATCTTCAGTCACTAGGCCCTCAGCAACGACTGGTAAATTAAAAACGGCCACGGGCATTTAAAAATAGTTTAAAAGATCTTGAAATCTGCAAAGGCTATGACGTCATTTACCAGCCTTGGTTATAAAATCACGTTGGGTACTACATACACTGAAGGTAAAGTTCAGCTGAATCAGCTGGAGGAGAGAAAGACCACACGCTGGGGGGTGGGCGGTCACTAAATGGGCAAAAACGGACTTCCTGCCACCCGGGACGAGCAGGGGAGGGAAATCATGTCAGGAGAGCTATAAATCAGTGGACTTACAAGGCTTGCAGAACTGGAACAAAAGTGGCTGTAGTTCGGGAAGGAAGCAGATGGTACTGAGAAGAAAAGTTCAAACAGCAGTGACTCACAGAGCACAGGTGACTGCAGATTAGCTGGGCCGCATGGGAGGAGGGCATGAGCACACACTGGGTGGGCAGCTGAGCAGAGAGGAAAAGAGCAGAACCAGGGACTATGGGTGGGGCTGGCCCGCCGGGGAGGCGTCTCTTTTGACATAGGAGGGATGCTGCCCTGTGAGCATGCTGGCATAAGGGCGGCGATGACGAGCCACGAGGAGGGGTTGGACGGCTGGTCACCCGCCCGGAAGTCATCCTCCGTGGAGCCCTCCCTGCTCCCCATCCCGCCCCGGCGAGGCCCCCTCCTCAGAGCACAGTGTCCACACCCCAGTCACACCCAGCTCCCCATTCTGTAACGGGGGGTTCTGCACCCCCTCCTCCCCCAGACCAGGCTGCCCAGCCCTGGCCCAGGGATGCTGAGCAGTTGCTGACTGAAAGAGGCAAAGTGAGGAGAGTGTGGGGAGGGTCCCTTGCAGAGGCTGCCGCGGGGGGTCTCCGGCTTACCTTGGCCAGCCTCGCTCGCTTGATGAGGTCATTGAGTTTGCGCACCGCCGCCTTCTGAGGAAGGCTCTGGATGTCTCTGAACAGGTCCTGGGCTTCAGCCTCGAAGAGCCGGCGGTTGTCAGTGTTCTGCAGGGGCTGCGCCCAGAAGGAGCCGATGTAGACGCGCAGCACCTCGGGAGTGTTGATGACCTTGCCCAGGGACCACATGAGGGCCCCGTAGACGCGCATCAGCTGCTGCGTGTCCACTTGGTCAGCCTTGTTCAGCACCACGCGGATCTTGTCGTCCTGGCCCCGGAAGGCCTTGATGGCCTCCGAGAACTCGTCTGAGATGTCCAGTTTGTGCGCATCGAAGAGCAGGATGATCCTGTCCACCCGCTCAGCAAACCACTGCAGGACCTGGCAGAAGTCATACCCTGTGGGGAGGGAAGGGCACATCAGTGCAGGCGGTTGCTGCGGGGGACACGCCTGCCGGGAGGGCTTGGAACCACCTGGGTCTCCAGCAGCTGCCGAGGAGAGAGCCCCGTCTCCAAGCTGGAGGCAGGGGAGGCCTCATGACCTGAAAATCATTTCAAATGGGGCCCTCTGGGCTGGATGCATCGAGTTAATGCTGGGGACCCTGGGAGCCCTTCCATGGGACGAAATAGGGGATATAGAGGGGCTCGTGGTCACTTTGATTGGGCAATGCTTACTTCCATACGTGTAATTCCATTTAGTCCCCCAGGAGTCTCTTGTTTCACCTAGTACAGTCTTTTGGCTCAACGGCAAAACTGATCAATGGCTCTGTAAAAAATGCAGGCCATGGGTCAAAAGCTCTTAATTTCTGTCAAAGTCTCACCTTTCTGAAAGTTCCAGAACTGGAGAAGGAAGAAAACCTAGAGGCCACTTGGAGTCCCATGGGGTGTCCAGGAAGTACCACAAAAGAGAAATCGCCTTCTCTTTAAGTTTTTAAGAGTGTTAAGGAGATCAAAGGTTGGCCTGGCCAAAACTGTGACCTATATTTATCATTTGGACTATTTATATCCTAAGTATGTTGTAAATATTTTAAAAATTGTGTCTCACAGCCATTCCGAGAAATGGTCTCTCGCCAATTTCTTTCTAAAAACGAGCAGGCCCATGACAATTCTGTCTGGTTCACTTTGGCCACGTACCAATACACTCCAAATCATGCAGCTAAATCAACACTCCTCTGCGCTTGTGGTCAAGATTTTCAGGCATTTCTCCAGGGAGGCAAGTCCCACGAGAAGCAAACAAGAGGGGCCAGTTCCACAGGTTTATTTTTATTCTCAGTCTGATTAGCTCTGGAATCAGAGCCTCAGTGCAGCCCAATCAGAACCCAGATGGGATTCTTCCTGACCCTACTTTAGTGCCCTTGGCTCTTCTTTAGATTCTGAAAACTTCCAAACACATATAACAGTCTAGAGAATAATGCGATGAAGGCTGATATACCCACCTTGTACCTTTAAGAAATGTTGACACTTGGTCTTGTTTGCTTCACATACTTAAGAAAATGGAAGTCTAGTTTATTTATACAACAAAATACCACACAGCAGTGCGAATGAACTAGATCTTCACTTGTCAGCACAGGCAAATCTCTCACAAATTGGTGAGTAAAAAATCAGCTTCAAAAGGACATGTACAGTTTGAGAACATTCACTTACAATGTAAAAAACAAAGCACCACTCAACAGCCTATGGATACATACTACAGCACAGAAAAAAATAAGTTACACCAGTTTTGGGATTCTGGTTGACTCTGGGGATGGAGGGAGTGAGGCATCTAAGGTAGATGACAAAGTGTCTAAAGGAGAATGAGCTATTAGGCAGAAATAAAGGGGGTCCGTGGACTAAAGTTTCCATGAATTGAAGAACAGGTGTAAGGGGAGTAGGTGGACAAGCAAACTGGATTCAGACACATTTAAATAAAGAAAACATTCAGAAATGCTGAAGCCCTCTGTGCATCCCTCCCTAAGCCCTAGCCTCAACCTCTTCTCCAGAGGAAACCACAGCCCCCAAACGCGGGGCTTTATGTCATCACACATGTGCGTATGCTGCCAGCTCAGGCTTTTCACTTCTCTTTCTCTCTGCATCACTCCCTGACTCCACTGGGGACAAGGAGGACAAAGGTAGTTCCCGGAACGTGGGCCAGAGTTTATTTTCATTGCTGTCAGTAGCCAGTTTAGATCAGAGGAAAATCAAAGACCTATTGAACGGGTCACAGAGTAGTATGTGGATATACAGAGTCAAGATTCCACTCGAGTTCTGTCCCTCTGAGGCTAGAACAAACCTCCTCCTAAGGTAACACAGGTTCTGTCTTTCGAAGCTGACTTGTGTGCCAGAGAGCCCGGATCCCAGGTAGCAGATCCTCAGCAGATGAAAGATGGTGCTGTTCCCTGGGCACCGGGAGGGCATTTCGGAACCACCCACTGAGGGCCCTGCTTGTGGATTTACTTTTCCAATAGGGATGATCAACTTATCTCTCTGACCCAAATCCTCTCTCACTTGGTAACTGAAGGTTCACAAACAGATGAAAGAAAAGGCTGTGTCCAGAGTGCACACTGGAGAGGACACGAGTTGTATTTCGCTGAACGCCCTTCCTGTCCGGTGGGGGTTGCGGGAGGGTCCCTCGGGGGCCACAGACGCTGAAGGCGTGGCAGACAGACTTTTGCCCCACTCGTTAGCAGGTTGGGGTACAGGTAGGTGATCTAGAATCAGACAATCATCTCCTACCAGAGGGTGGTGTTGAATCTTGAGGGAATGATGCAAAGACACAGGGAACATGAGAATTTATTTCTGGCAGAGGTGGCTGAGTTTAGACAGTGATGGTAGCTTCCTAACCTAGTTTTTGAGCCCAGCTCTCCAACTTTCCCATCAATTCTGCGAACAGCCTGATTTTCTGAAAAATTCCTTTTCTGCTTAAGTTAGTCAGAATCAGCTTCTTTGGTTTGCTACCAAGGACCATGACTGGTAAATAATCTATCCCCACATTTGAATATTTCCAAACTCTAGATGCTCTTACAATCAGTGCCAAAAGAAACTTGCCACTCCAATAGCTGTCACCTCCCCCATGTGCGTGCACCGTGCAAATCTAGCCATGCAGACACGTCTCTCCTCCTCCAAGGGCCACCTGGGTTCAGCAGTTGGCCTCAATAGTACCTCATGTGTTTAAACTTTAACTTAAATTTGGGTTCCTAATAGTTATTTTTAAAAAGACTTCATTCTAAGGCTTCAGTGAAATAAAAAGTTACTGGAAACGGAATGGCCAGATGTTAGTTTACTATAAGTGAAGCCAGTACTCATCTTGGGAGGAATGGCTGCATGTCCGTATTCTTCTGTTTTAAAGTAATGTTGAAAGCTTAATAAGATTAAGTAGTATAGGGAAGTAGAACTGTTTTGTTTGTCATCAAGCAGGTGTAAAAGGATTGCTTGTTACACATTAGGCAACACAATCAAAGGTGGAAAAAATCACCAAGTGTCTCAGAAGAAAGCAAAGAATTATCAAAGCCAGGAGAGGTTGGTCTGCTCAATTTTTTCCCCACATACAGTTGTTGTTATTATTTTATCATTTTTAAGTGTACAGTTTAGTGGCATTAAGTGCATTCATATTGTTGTGGAACTATCACCATCATCCATCTCCAGAACGCTTTTCGTCTTCCCAAACTGAAACTGTACCCGCCAAACAATGTGTCCATCCCCTCCTCCCCCAGCCCCTGGCAACCACTATTCTATTTTATGCCTTTATGAATTTGACTGCCCTAAATACATCATATAAGTGGAATCATACAGTACTTGTCTTTTTGTGACTGATTGATTTCACTTAACATAATGTCCTCAAGGTTCATCCATGTTATAGCATGTATCAGAATTTCCTTCCATTTTAAGGCTGAATAGGTCTTCTCAATTCTTATACCTTCATGATATAAGAAAGGCACCAAATACCTACCAAAAAGTTCCAGCTGATTTTTTAAAAAATTATTTATTCATTTATTTATTTTTGGCTGCGTTGGGTCTTCGTTGCTGTGCGCGGGCTTTCTCTAGTTGCGGTGAGCGGGGGCTACTCTTCGTTGCAGTGCGCGGGCTTCTCATTGCGGTGGCTTCTGTTGTTGCGGAGCACGGGCTCTAGGTGCGCGGGCTTCAGTAGTTGTGGCTCGCGGGCTCTAGAGCGCAGGCTCAGTAGCTGTGGCACATGTGCTTAGCTGCTCTGCGGCATGTGGGATCTTCCCGGACCAGGGAATGAACCTGTGTCCCCTGCATTGGCAGGCAGATTCTTATCCACTGTGGCCCCAGGGAAGCCTGTTCCAGCTGATTTTAAAGAAAGGATCTAGTTTAATGATATGTTATTTAGTTTGCCTGCTGAAGGAAAATTATTCAAAAGGACCTAGAGACCACTGATTCTCAAAGCCTGGTCTTGCATCAGAATCAAGTATGGGATTTGTTAAAATTTAGACTCCTAGCCTCTCCCTAGAACCATGGAATCAGAATCCCTGGGGCTGGGCTTGGTGACTTGCATTTTATTTTACTTTATTATTACTTTTTAGAGTATACAGATTTAATTTTATTTTTGGCTAAATGAGAGTTGTTTACAAAGCCTCTACAACACACTTATACATTATTCTGGCTTTAGTAAGCATAGGATGGTGAATGAAACTGAAGCCTGCAATGATTTATGGTTTCCACTGAGGACTGGTCATCATTCTGAATAGAAAAGATTATATTTTAGGCACAAGGGAAATGAACTATGTAGTAACTTCAAAATATAATATTAGAAATATTTATGCATGCAGTTCTTCAGTAAACTTAAGAGTTTGCTTTCTTGTCCTCTGGCACTTTTATTTCAAAGTAGAAAAGGGTGACCGGCATTTTATAAGCTCTTCAGACAATTGTAATGCCCAGTAAAGTTTGAGGATCACTGCCTTAGAATGAAGACCAAGGCATATGGGATGGCAAAGATGTGTCTGTTATTGCTGGTCGGTAACACAAAACACATTTAAAATAGTTTCTTTTTATTCTAAAAAGTTACCAATACGTGGTTAGATGGTACAGCACAGAACTGAGGAAACACAGAATTTAAATCTGCTTATTTGAAGACGGATTTTAAAATTCATGAAAGCTCTGCCATCTTTGCTCACGCTGGGCCTAGGCCCTGGCAAGCCCTTCTCCTCTGGCTTAGGACCTAGAAATCTAGCCCAAATCCTCGTCATTCTTCAAAACACCTGGAGGAAGCTTGAGTGACATGTTACTTAACTTCTGTAACCTCCAATTTTCTCATCTGTAAAACCAGGTTGTTGAATGACTGCATAAGAAAATGCTTTTAGGGCTTCCCTGGTGGCGCAGTGGTTGAGAGTCCGCCTGCCGATGCAGGGGACATGGGTTTGTGCCCCGGTCCGGGAAGATCCCACATGCTGTGGAGCGGGAGCGGCTGGGCCCGTGAGCCATGGCCGCTGAGCCTGCACGTCCGGAGCCTGTGCTCCGCAACGGGAGAGGCCACAACAGTGAGAGAGGCCTGTGTACCGCAAAAAAAGAAAAAAAAAAAAAAAAAGAAAATGCTTTTAACATGCTCAGCACAATACTGAGACTTAGTAAACTTTCAATAAATATAAACTTTCATTATTAATTCTGCCCCCCTCCCTCACAAAGGTGGACTCAGTTACTCCCCCTTCTGAGCTCCCAGAGTCCTTTGCTTATTCTCCTACTAAACAACTTTACACAGTGGATTATAATCCAATGGATATACAGGGCTCTCTCATTAGATCATAAATTCTTTAACCGCAGGGACCACATCTTCCTCATGGCGGCACACGACAGTGATTATCATTGGGGGCTTTGGACTCAGGCTGCCTGGGATCTAATCTATCTCCATCACTTACTAATTCTGTGACCTTGGGCATGTTACTTAACCTCTCTGTGCCTCATTTCCTCATCTGTAAAATGGGGCTAATAATAGTATCCATATACTTCATGGGGCTGTGGAGTTAATGTATGTGAAGCATTTAGAATCATCTTGGCACCTAGAAAGCTCTCCAAGATGTTATCTACTGGTTATTTTAAAAATCCTCGTATCTGGTCCCCAATGCATGGCGGGGGCACAATAAATATTTGCTGAAGGATGCCTGGCTGGGGTGAGGTATAGTCTGCAGTCATAGAGAAAACAAAATTAATTAGGGTAAAGGTGACAATGCAATGATGCTTGAGCCAAGTGAGAGAATCAGTGCTCAGAAAATAGCTAATAGAATATACCTACCGAGCACAAACCATTCATATTTTACGAATAGAGCTAGTGGCCTTTCTTTCCTTGCTTGTGAGACAGAAGGAGTTCTACCAGCTGGTCTTAAAGACCCTGGGTTAATCCTGAAACAGAGCGATGGTTCCAACCACAGGATTCCCCTCTGGCTTAGGAAAGGCCTGTGCACACCTGCGCTGGCTGGGACAGCTCGGGGCAAACATTCGCGTACTCAACGGGCAGAGAGCAATGAAGTGCCCCAGAGATTCTGTTACAGAGGGCGGTCAGAGCCCTGTCACCGCTACAGTCAGCCACACTATGCTAAGTAGGTCTGTGACGAAGCTACCACTTAAAACAACATGGAAAACCAGTGGCCCTCAGATTGAACGTGCCCTTGGCTGCTGTCTTTTTGGCCTACATAGTGTCCTTACATTTTGAGCTGTCTTTGGTCTGGACAGCACTGTCCACCTGGTGCCTACTTCTGAGTGGAAACACTACAGCTCTGACTCAGCCTTAGAAACCCAACTGTGCCCTCCAGCCCTCCTGGGCTCCCGCAGCGTGCCCCTAGACACCCAGAGAACTGTACTCCATTAGTTCACAGGTGTCTCTCAACTGGGCCGGGAATGCCTGAGCGGGGGGCCCTTCCTACTCTGCTTCCTACACTGACTCAGTGTTTTCTGTGGCAAAATGTTCAAAATGCCCCCTTTTTTGGGGGGCCGCATGTCGCGGCTTACAGGATCTTAGTTCCCCGACCAGGGATCGAACCCAGGCCCTCGGAAGTGAAAGCAGAGTCCTAACCACTGGACAACCAGGGAATTCCCCTAAACTTCCCTGCTTGACACAATCTTTTTGAACATGTCTCTCTGGAAATCGAAAATACACTAAACATCTTGGAATTTAACAAGACATTTCAAATACAAATTTTTTTTAATGGATTAATTAATAATTATCAAGTGCCTAGGATGTGCTTGGAACTGTTGCTGAGGGACATACTACCATAAAAATGAGGCTGCTAGCTTTACCCTGAATAGCCCCAAACTGGAAATAATCTAAAATGTCCTTTGGCAGGTGAATGGATAAACTGCGGTGCCTCTATGCAGTGGATTACTACTCAGTGATAAACGGAATGAGCTACTGACACATGCATCTACACGGGTGAATCTCAGAAACATGCCGAGTGGGAGAAGCCAGGCACTAAAGAGCACATACTGTACGATTCCATTTATATTAAATTCTAGGACAGGCAAAGCTAAGCTACAGTGACAGAGAGCAGATGAGGAGTTGCCTGTGGCTGAGGATGGGGCTGGGACTGACTGCAAAGTGGCACAAATGAAGAAGGAACTTCTCAGGGTGACAGAAAGTTTCTATTTCTTGAAGATGGTGGTGGTTACACGAGAAACACGAGTACATGAGTAAATTTGCAAATTTGCCAAAAATCAACAAGCTGTACAATTAAAGTGAGTGCATTATAATGTACTATACTTCAATAAAACTGACTTAAAAAGTAAAAATAAATAAGAAAGAAAGGAAAAGAGAAGAAAGGAAGAAAGGATGGACAGAAGGCTGGAAAGAAGAAAGAAAAGGAGAAAAAGGGAGAAGGAAAGAAAGGAAAAAATCCAAGGCTGCCAAACTTGTTTGAACATATACATCTCCACAAACTGCTGAGTAGATCAGGAAGTTGAAATCTGTTCATCAGGGAACTATGTCACAAATCTGGCCATGTATGGAGCTGGATTTAGCAACAGTCGAAATAGTCTTAACCACAGAGGTTAATGTAAAACTTGGCTTGTCCATGAAACTTTGAGAGTCGTGTAATTTCACAGTGCCTTGCCTCGTGGCCAAGGTGATTAAAGAGCCTTTCATGCTGACAGATCAGGGAAGAGAATGTTTTGAGTTTATGAGAATCAGTTCCAGCTGGGCAGAATGCAACAAGGCCCAGGGTGCACACAGATCTGGGCGTGTGTGTGTGTGTGTGCATGCGTGCAGGTGAGCTTGCATGTGGGTGTAGTGTATGTATGTGTGCAGGTAAGAGTGTCCGTGGAGGGCACAGGAGTCGACACAATAATAGAACTGTCCCCATGATGCTCGATACATGTTAAAAATTCATCATTCAATTACAGACATTTTAATTCTATAAGACTTTCCAATGGAACTTTTAACAGTCTGGAACAAAACAGAGATGTAATCAGTCCAGTTGTTTAAAAATACACTTTCTATCGTTGCAAAAGGACCCCAAAGCTATATAGCTTTGCGAGCTGGGAAAGAGACTTTGTCCTGTGGAAGATCCCAGCTTGGCATTCCTGGCTCCACGTTCTGGGAACAACGGGGGGAGGCAGGAAGGAAGGGGCCCTTTCCACCCAATCAGAGGCTTCCGTCACAGCCCTGTGGAGACCGTGGTCACCATCCCTGCTGAAAAGACCCACCAGGAAACGGCATCTGAGGTTTCAGCAGTGGCCGCCTGGCTCAGGTAAACACAGGGCGGGGACCCTGAGGAAGCAAATTTGGTAGGCTATTTTTAATAGAACAACAGAAAAAAATGCTTCAGTTTCTTCCCAAAGCCAAGTTTCCTATTACGTGAGTTTTAAACAAAATGTGTGTCAATAAAAGGATGCAAGATAATGGAGGACATTCAGACCGAGGCCAGGTTCTCTCTGCCCTTGCCCTTAGTGCCCTTCTTGGGGTGGGCAAGGCCACAGCCCAGGACTCTGCTCAGACCTCTCCTCCTCTTTGGCGGGGCCCTGGCCTGCTCCTCCCAGAGCTAGCAGCTCCGTTGCAAGCAGGGCATTCATACCCCTTCCCCAGCACCTACGGTGTTGGTTTGTGTAACACCGGCCCCTCTCCCAGAGTTCCCCAAGGTGTCATGTCCATCTTTGTGTCCCTCCAGCACCTAGTCAGTTGTCCAGCACAGAATGTCCAGACAGCATTGAGAGTGCTGGCAGTGCCCTTAACTGCCCTTCCTGTGCCCGGGCTCTGTCCTTTGCCATCCAGCCCTCAAATGATCCTCGCCCCTTCTCAGAACTCAGATAATCTCCCCAACTGTGAGTCCCTGATTACTTCTAGAATAAATGTCTACAGAGTCTTGGCGACTAGCCCCAGCTTACCGGACCAGCCTTTTCTCACAGTTCTCATACTAAACTATCCTCCCCACCCCAAAAGCCACACTGGGCTCTTTGCTGCTCCTCCAAAGCATCCTGCAGTTCCCTGCCTCTGACTTTCTCTTCTGCCTGGGATGCCTTCCCTCTTTCCCATCACCAGTTACCCATCCCTCTGGGGCACTTCCCCGCAGGAGGCCTTCCCCAACCCTAGCGGAGCTGGACCTCCCCACCTCCGGAGAGGGTGTGTTCTCTGCCACAGCCTGTCCTCTAGATGAGACTGTCATCATGTCTAGAACCCAAAAGCCTAACGTAGAACACTGTACACTAAGTCAGCTTCCCTGTGACATATTCTTCCAGCATCAGTGATGTTTCTTTCATAACACTTATTCTCTATAATGATATATTTATTTGGTGATTATACGACCAAATTCTGAGGGCAAACAACACTGCTCATTCCGTTTACCACCTTACACCCAGGATCTACCACTGAACATAGTAGGTGCTCAATAAATATTCCTCAGAAAAAAAAATAAACTTAACCCAAGGCCTCACAGCTATTTCCCAGGGGAGCCAGGATTCAAACCCAGGGAATCTGATCCCAGAGCCTGCAATTTTATCCACTGCGTTGCACTGTGTGTACACCACGATGGTGGGATTAGAAGTGATTTTTATTTTCTTCTTTTCGTTCTTTTAAAAAGTAGTTTTTAAGTGTTTTATGATGAACATATATTATTTTTGTAATTAAAAAAATAAACATGGAAAAAATCATTGGCCCATATAGGACTGGGCTAGCAATATTATTGAGGTGGCATTCCCTTGCTTCTGTACTGGTGTTTACAACTAGGGTCTGGATTTCTAGTGCTTTCCAGCTTACTGCCATCTCAAGAAACCCTGCGGGTGGTGTCTTTGCTACACGCCCCGCTGTGGACAGAGGCAGCCCCCCTTCAGCTGTGCCCGAAGAGCAGCGGGAACACGCAGGTGTGCAATAAGTACGGACACTGCTCCTGCCTCCCTCCCCACCTCCCCTCTCATCTCCAGCCGGCTTTCTCCTCCTCGCAGCTGACCAGACACACAGTTGGGGGTGGGTGGCATGGGGGTGAGCTGATACTAAGCCCCTTCCCGGATCCAACAAGACTCTCAGAGAGGACGGACACCGCAGCCTCCACATCTGCACAGCAGTCACCTCTTTTTGTGGAGGTTCAATGTGTGTTCCCCTCAAAGTTTTCAGACGGTGATGGTCACCGCTTGGAGAATGTAACTGGCTACAAGAATATCCCCACAGTTACAGAGTTCCCTGCCTCCCCGTGCCTGGCCTGAGGGTGGTCTGGCCACTGAACACACCACATTTTAAATTAAACCAAGGACCGAGCCTGTCCTGGGGTGGGCTTGGTGTTGTTTATCCTCTAGCTTCTCTTCCCACTCCTCTCCCTTTGGAATTTAGTCCAAGACCTTGTGAATTAACTTTTCTGTGCCTGTTTCCTCCTAAAATAAACAAGCTAGCCCCACAGCCTGTCTCTCCTTCCTCTGGGGGATGTTGTGAAGATAACGATGGGGCAGATGGTGCCACGTGACCCCGAAGAGCCCATGGTGCCACGTGACCCCGAAGAGCCCGCACGTCACGAAATCACAGCATACCATGGACAGATGGGGAACTGAGAAAGGCTCTACCTGAACATTTAGCACGGTGAACGTGGCTGCTTCTGGTCATGTGACCAAGCCAAAGGGAAAATTGGGTTTCATATTTCATTTTCCATTTCAGGTTAAAAATTAGGTTAAGAAGCAGGTCTGAGCCCTAGAAAAAGACAGCAGTAGTACACGGCATTTGAGGCTCTTTGTTGGAGAGAGAAGTTGGTGAAAATCTACTAGGAAAAACCTACATGTCCTGGAGCCTGGTTCAGCCACTTCACTTTACATGGCCTCAGTTTCTACATCTATCAGATGGGTCAGATGATCAATATGGATTCCTTCAAATCTTAAAGATATATACGGTGGTTCTGAATATCAAGCTTTTCTGAAACAAAATGTCAAATTCTCAGGAAAATCCATTTAGTGCCTATTAGTAGATACCATCAAGTTCCATTACCAGCATAAGAATGTAAAACCAGCTGGATGGTTACAGGAATGTTCAGTGACTAACTCTAGGGGATAAGATTAGCAAGGAACACGTTTCATTTTATTATATTCATTCCACTGGACTCGTGTGCTATGGCATCTTGGGCTGATCCGAAGGTCCTTGCATGTTTCCATAGCAGCAGTTAGTTGCCCTGAAAGATTAATGTCCTTGCCATTGAATTCCAAACTCCTCTATGCTGAAAGAAATTACCAGAGGAAAAGTCACAGAATTTGAGACTTTCAAGGATGCTGAGGAAGTCATCAGATTCAACCTTCTAATACCATAATTAATAGAATCCAGGAATCAAGTGTCATGCACGTGGAAATTGCCCCTTCCTGATTTTCAAGTGGGCTTTGTGCACCTCAGGGAAGAAGGTCTCGTACAATACGTCTATAAATCAGACAAAGGCAGTCTGTACTTGTACTGGATTTTCTTGAGGCAAAATGCCAATGGTATATAGACTCCACCCAAGTGTGATGAGGCCAAATATTTACAAACAAGGCTTCAACTTGGACAATGCCTCTTGTCATTTTGTGGTTCAGAAGGGCAAACAGACAATGTTTCTTCAAGTCATAATTTTCCGCAGAGAAATGTTAAACCCAGAGGGTGACAACTTTGGATCAACAAATGACTTGCAAGTGACCTCTGACCCGACCCCCTGCCCTGCCCTGTTTCTCCTTTTAAACATTCCCAGCGTGCAGTGAGTGTTCTGTGAGCATTTGGACAACAGCCAGTCAATGAACACCAGCTCCAGCAACTAAGTTATCAGCTAACCCACTCCGAAAGCCAAACCATTACTCAGAGATAGTTACTTCTGAGATTATGTCACAGATAGGAAGACAGATCAAGTCAGGGGGGACCAGGTAAGCCCACATTGGGGTCTTTATTTAAAAAAAAGACTCATTTATTTAATTAAATGAAAGTCCATGTAGTTACCAACAGTATTTCAAAATGGTCAAATATCTCCGGAAAGGAACTGCTTTGAGAAGATCTGTAAATATGAAAAGATGCTCAACCACAAGAACAGTGAGAAGTGAAATTAGAATTATAATGAGATGCCATTCACCTATCAGACAATGCAAAGATAAAGCGAAGATGAAAACAAAATCGGTAATGCCCTAAATTGGGGAGGATGTGTGGAGACAGGCACTTCTGTATTGTTGGTGGGAATGTAAACGGGCACATCTTCTAGAGAGGGCATTCTGGCACCAGTTAACACAGTAAAAAGACCACAGTTCCTTTTGATCCAGCAATGCCACTGCTAGGAGTGCATCTTAACAGTTACACGACTGTGCAAACTGTATATACTTGCACTGTATGTGCAAAACTGTCTGTATTCTGTGGCACTGTCTGTAACAGTAAAAGATTAGAAACCGGGCTTCCCTGGTGGCGCAGTGGTTGAGAGTCCGCCTGCCGATGCAGGGGACACAGGTTCATGCCCCGGTCCGGGAAGATCCCACATGCCGCGGAGCGGCTGGGCCCGTGAGCCATGGCCGCTGAGCCTGTGCGTCCGGAGCCTGCACATCCGGAGCCTGTGCTCCGCAACGGGAGAGGCCACAACAGTGAGAGGCCCACATACCGCAAAAAAAAAGATTAGAAACCGTCTGAATGTCATCCATCCAAAGGACACCAGCTATGAATTCTGGCACAGCTATATGATAGAATACGAAGGAGGCAGCTCTAAAGTCCCGACCTGGCTGCGCTCCAAGATTTACTAAGTGGAAAAATCTTGGTGCAGAGCAGTGAGCAGAGGACCTTCTTACTCAGAGGAAGCCCAAGAGGCTGCTGCTGGGTTTTGCTCTAGGAGAGGAACTGGGAACGTGGATGGGACAAATGTTCTTCACCATTTAACTGTCACTTGAATTTTTCATCTCAACACGTGCACACATCCACACAAAACGGTGGTACTTCCGAAGAGTACCTGAGACAGGCGAAACGCTGAATAAGTGGTCTGACTTGTGCTTTGCATCGTGATTTGGATTCGAACAGGGGATGGTTTTGAGAAAGAGACGAAAAGAATCCTGATGAATTGGAGGTTTCTAGAGGAAAGGGTCACGGCACATGTGAGAAATACCCCCAGACACCAGAAAGAGGATTATGGCAAAAAGAACTGGAAACGTGACAAGAGTGGGGGCCCTTGACACGAGAGGGCACCTCCTCTGGGTCATTCTCTGAAGCAGGTTCCCCGCAACGGCATTGCGTGGCTGCATTCTCTCAGCACCCTTTCTACAGATCTACTGTCATGTCTATTGTGCTCTCTGCCGTCAAACTTGGAAAACCTACCAAAATGGACTTGAGCTGTGTCCCACGTCCCTTTCACCAGTGTGAAAGGATAGGGCGGAGGATGTAAGTGGTGGAGGGTGAGATCTACTCTCTGGGGTAATTCTGGGGCACTTGGCCGAGCTGACCCTGCGATCCTGGTGGGTCTTTTGGGGACCACCCCAGTTCCAGGAAGTGAACAAGACTACCATCACCAACAGTTCTTCAATACGACTGTATGCCAAATGGCCTGTACATGTTATGTCGCCTTATCTTCCAAGAACTGGGGTGGGGGTGGGTTTCCTCACTTTATAAAAGTGTAAACTGAGGCTCAGAGGGTCCCACAGTAAGGTAGGGGTGCTGAGATTTGAGCTCAGGTCAGCCTCCTCCAAGGGCCCACAATGATAGAAAACAAAGATGCCCTGAAAGCGCCGCTATTTTCAGCATGTTTCTACGTCCACTAGCTGGAGATGCCTCCCCACCAGCACGGGCACCTGAACCTGCCCTCTGTCCACTCTGGGTCCTCTCACTCTGAGCATGTTTCAGAGCTAATGCCCATGGACCACTTAGGTATTGACATGATTTTACAGAGGGGGAAACTAAGGCTCACAAAGGTGGAATAACTTGCCCAGGTCACCCAGCTGGTCAGTGGAAGAGCCAGGGAAATGGAAAAATGTCCCAGGCCAGTGTTTCTCATATGATACTGCTCTTCTGCCACCTAGAACCCTGCATTTACAATCGATCACTCCTATCCTCCAGTCTGGGGGGGGCCCCCATGGGTGCACAGTGATGGTAGGGCAGAGAGCTTTTGCCATACATAACATTAGGGATGGAGGTTATATAACAAGAATGTCCCCATTATAGCAGTGAAGTTATTAAACATTTGAAAATATAAATGAGAATCTTTAAAAAAATCTCCTTATTTTTCTCTAGAGGTTCTAAAAACCCTAACTTCCAAAGAAGTCTAGAATGGTTTGGGGGTGCTCCTATATGGAGTGAACGCACAGGCAGAGGACAGCAGTGTCAGGCCAGGAGCCCCTGTCAGATGCTCACGAGGCTAGAGTCACCTGATTACCTGGTGACCACTGTGGGGTGAAGTTACCTGTCGAAGCCCTCACCTGGGAAGATGTTGGTTACTCACAGATCCCGGCCCAGCGCTGCGCTGCCTCTCACCCCACCCAAAGACCACCCCCGACCACTTACATCCTCCACCCTATCCTTTCACACTGGTGAAAGGGACGTGGGACACAGCTCAAGTCCATTTTGGTAGATTTTCCAAGTTTGTGATCATCTCTTCTTTCACCTGGTTTGGAGGTGGCAGAGAGCATAGGAGTGGGCAGGCTCAGCACTACCCCAGATTCCTAAAAGTGGGGACCTCCTGCACCAGAACCCCTGGACACGCAGTTTTCTGCATCTCACTCCAGATCCCCCAAATTGTGCTTGAGGCCAGGAAATAGCACATTAACAAGTTCCCTGGAGCCTGAGAATCACTGCTCTAGGGCTTCAGTGCATCATTTACAGGGTAGAAGGGGAGCAGAGGGGAGACGGTACCTGAGAACAGGTATGACAGAAGAAGAAATGACAGCGACAACCTGGCATCAAGGGAAGAGAAAGCCAACCATCCACCAACCAAATGAACACACAGAAACTGAGTGGCAGAGCCGGGCTGGATCTGTGACTGCCCAGTGTGAGAACACCTGGCTGTTCACAGAGATAATTCTGGGCAATCAAGAGAAGGTTAAAAAAGATAATCCTTCTGTTCCTCTTAGAATAAAATCTGCGTGCTTCCCTAAGGCCAACAGCTCCCACCAGCAGCCCCTCCTGACCTCACTGCTCACCACCTCCTGGCCACTCCCCAGCCTCCAGCCTCCCCTGACCTGCCCGCTCCCTCTGGCCTTTGCCTACAATGCCCTTCCCCCAACTCTCTGCCAGGCCAGCCCCTCCATTCTGTAGGTCTGAGCTTAAATGCCACCTCCTCGGAGAGACCCCCTCTCACTACCCATCTAAAGTAGGACCACTCAGGACTTCCCTGGCGGTCCAGTGGTTAAGACTACACAGTGCTTCCACTGCAGAGGGTGCACGGGGTCGATCCCTGGTCAGGGAACTAGGATAAAAAAAAAAAAAAAAAAAAAGGACTACGCTTGCTGTGGGACTCTGCAATTGTTTCCTTCAAGTTTTTGTGTCAACTTCATTTGTTCTGCATTTTAGCTCATCCATCTACCTCAACCGCCCCCCTCCATCCCCGTATGTTTCAGGAAGCAGCAACAGGGTCTATCTTGGTGCTGTTAACACTAAAGCACCTGGTATCTGACACACGGTATGTGCATGAGCAATGGACCAAGAGGACCTAGCAGAGCATGGTGCAGGGTGGACATCCAACGTAAGGAAGCTGCTTCTTCCTCTTCCCACTACCCTTTTTTTTTTTTTTTTTTTTAAGGATTTTATTTATTTATTTGGCTGTGTTGGGTCTTCATTGCCGCACACGGGCTTTCTCTAGCTGCGGTGAGCAGGGGTTACTCTTTCATTGCGGTGCATGTACTTCTCATTGTGGTGGCTTCTCTTGTTGCAGAGTAAAAGCTCTAGGTGTACGGGCTTTAGTAGCTGTTGCACACGGGCTCAGTAGTTGTGGCTCACGGGCTCTAGAGCGCAGGCTCAGTAGTTGTGCTGCACGGGCTTTGTTGCTCCACGGCATGTGGGATCTTCCCGGACCAGGGCTTGAATCCGTGTCCCCTGCATTGGCAGGCGGATTCTTAACCACTGCGCCACCAGGGAAGTCCCCCACTACCCTTGGAATGAGAATGCAGGGCAGCATGTACTATCTTTCCCAAAGACTACTACCAAAAACCACTAAAGGAAAAAAAACCAGGAGGTTTGGTGTGTATAGGGGAGAAGTGTCAGTTATGTGGAAATGTGCCCCATGTGGTACCTTTCCCCACTGCTGTCTTCTCAGTGTGTGTGTGTGTGTGTGTGTGAGAGAGAGAGAGAGAGAGACAGAGAGACAGACAGACAGACAGACAGACACGGGCAGAGGTGTTTATGTCATTGCCTCTTGTGGTTAATATCCCGTCTGAGGGTTGACTGGGCTCAGCTGGGTGGGTCTCGATTGGGGTCTGCCATGAGGTGAAAGTCAGGTGGCAGTTGGGGCTGGAATCATCTTAAGGCTCAACTGAGCTGGTCCTCCACGGCTTTGCTCCTATTTCAGCTGGGCCAGTCAGAGGCTGCCTGAGCCTCTCGGCTGCTCCATGTGACTAGCTTGGGCTTCCCTCACAGTATGGTGGTCTCAGGGCAGCTGGACTTTTAAAATAGTGGTTGGTTTCCCGAGAATAAACATGCCAAGAGCTCCAGGTGGAACCTTCAGGGCTTCTTATGATTTAGACATGGGAAGTCATACAGCATCACTTCTGCTGAATTCTACTGATCAAAAAGTGAGCCAGAGGCCATCCCAGATTCAAGGGCATGAATACTGGAAGGCATGGTTCATGGTTGGCAGAGGTGGGAGCAAGAGGCATCTTTGGAGACTGGCTACCACGCTAGCTATAGGACTGTGGACTTAATTTCTTTGTGTCTCAGTCTTCTCTCCTATAGAATGGGAGAGCAGTTCCTACCTCAATACAGCTTTTGTAAGGAGCATATGAGTTAATAATATATGGAAAACACTTAACAAGGCACCGTGCAAGTGTCAGCTATATTATTAGCACTCAAAAGAGTAAGGAGCAAACCTTTTCTCTAATTAATCTCTGCATCCCAATGTCTATGAAATGTTTTATGATCATGAGCTGCTCTCTATGGGAAGTAAGAGAAGTACCCTTTCTCCAATTAAAAAAAATTGTTTTTTATTTAAAAGTCTAGGTTGGTTTAAAGTCTGGGTAGAAGCAGTCATTTCTCACGATCGAGTATGCATTTAAGGTATTAACAAAAACTAAAGATATCTTCCAGGGCTTGGCAAATGCCATTCTGAGTCACGGTCATGACGCACTCACAGTAGGGGCAGAAGGAGCTACACTCATGGTGTGGAATTTCCTGTGGCACTGGCGGAAAAGGAGTCTGAATGTGTTTGTCAGCAAACTTCCCCGAAACAAAAAGAAAGCAGGATTTCCTGTTGGAGGCCCAAGAAGCGAGTGATGTCCAGGACCTCACAACCCAACCTCAGACCGGCCTTAGCTCTGGCCAGAAAACAGGGTCTGCCAACACATTCATCAGCACTCAGTCCCAGGCACTGGGGATTGCACCCTTTTCTGTTGCTGCCAAATTCAAACAAAGCTCAGAGACAAGTCATTGAGCTCAAGCTCTAAATATAAAAATGGCTTCATGATCCGAGCCTGTGGACATAAGCAAGTTCTACTCCTCAGAATTCCTACAGAATTCTCTACCATGTCATCCTCTACCTCATACTCCTCAGTATTCCACGCAGCCTCCAGGATAAACCCAGTCTCCTGACGTGTGCATCCACCCGCCACATACACACACTCCAGCCACAGGCATGACTCACATTCCTCCAAAGGGTTCTGAGCTCACACATCTTCCCGTTCTTGCAACCTCCTTCCATTGTCTCAAGGAGAATAACAATAGTTAGGGGAGCCAGGTTATCTTTCCCTTGACTGTGCACCAGACAGGTACCGTGACAAGATGTCACATCAACTCACTTTATCCTCACCTCATCCTGTACGGCCCTGACCTTGCGGGTTGATGAACTCATGCATTTACCTGGAGTCTCTGATCAAGGAGAGCTGCATCATAAGGTCTGACATACAGATCAATGAAATAGAATTGAGAGTCCAGAAATAAACCTCCACATTTATAGCCAACTGATTTTCAATAAGTGTGCCAAGACAATTCAGTGGGGAAAGTACTGTCTTTTCAACAAATGGTGCCGGGACAACTAGATACACACATGCGAAAGAATGAAGTTGGGCCCTAAAGTCACACCATATACAAAAATTAACTTAAAATGGATTAACGACCTAAATGTAAGTGCTAAAACTATAAACCTCTTAGAAAAATATAGGAGTGAATTTTCATGAGCTTGGGTTAGGACAAAAGCACAAGTGGCAAAAATTTAAACAGATAAATCAGACTTCATTAAAATTAAGAACTTTTAATGCTTCAGGTTAGACCATAAAGAAAGTGAAAAGACAACCCAGAAAATGAGACAAAATATTTGCAAGTCATATATTTGACTAGTACATAGGACATATAAAGAATGTTAAAACTCGGGCTTCCCGGGTGGCGCAGCGGTTAAGAATCCGCCTGCCAACGCAGGGGACACAGGTTCGAGCCCTGGTCCAGGAAGATCCCACATGCTGCAGAGCAACTAAGCCCGTGTGCTATAACTGAGCCTGTGCTCTACA
The DNA here is from genome assembly GCF_008692025.1 of Phocoena sinus. Lineage (NCBI taxonomy): Eukaryota > Metazoa > Chordata > Mammalia > Artiodactyla > Phocoenidae > Phocoena > Phocoena sinus. The sequence goes on along the minus strand of NC_045764.1, from coordinate 92,309,421 downwards.
GCCCGCAAGCCATGACTACTGAGCCTGCATGCCACAACTACTGAAGCTCACATGCCTAGAGCCCGTGCTCCGCAACAAGAGAAGCCACCACAATGAGAAGCCCGCACACCGCAACGAAGAGTAGCCCCTGCTCGCCACAACTCGAGAAAGCCTGCACACAGCAACGAAGACCCAACATAGCCAAAAATGAAAATAAATAAATTAAAAAAATAAAGAATGTTAAAACTCAACAATTAAAAGACAAATAATCCAATTAAAAACGGGCAAAGCCTCTATATATACATTTCTTCAAAGAAAATACAGAAGTGGCCACAACGCACATTAAAAGATGCTCAACATCATTAACCATTAGAGAAATGCAAATTGAAACCACAGTGAAATACCCCTTCATACCTATGAAGATGGCCCTAAGCAAAATGACAGTGTTGATGAGAATGTGGAGAAACTGGAAGCCTCGTACACAATTGGTGTATGAAAATATAAAATGATGCAGTCACTTTGGAAAACAGTCTGGCAGTTTCTCAAAACATTAAATACTGAGTTACCATATGATTCAGCAATTCTGCTCCTAGATTTATACCCAAGAGAATCAAGAACATACGTTTTCTCACTCTCTTTTGTTTTTGCCTGCGCCCTGTGCCATGTGGGATCTTAGTTCCCTGACCAGGGATCGAACCCACCCATGGCCCCTGCTGTAGAAATGCAGAGCCTTAACCACTGGACCGCCAGGGAAGCCCCAAGAATGCACATTTTCACAAAAACTCATACATGAATGATCGTAGCAGCATTATTCAAAATAGCCAAAAAAAGTGCAAACGACCCAAATGTTCACCAACTTATGAATGAATAAAAAGTGGTACAGCTGTACAATGGAATTTTTATTCAACCATAAAAAGGAATGAAGCACTGTTTGACTCAGATGAACCTTGAAAACATTATGCTAAGTGAAAGGAGCCAGACACAAGGGCCACATGCTGTATGATTCCATTTATATGAAATGTCCAGAGTAGGTAAATCCAGAGACAGAAGGTAGATTAGTGGTTGCCAGGGTCTGGGGGGAGGAGAACAGGTAGCGATTGCTAATGAGGACAATGTTTCTTTTTGGGGTGATGAAAATTTTCTAAAATTCATTGTGGTGATGGTTGCACAACTCTGTAAATATACAAAAACAAACAAACAAACAAACAAACAAACCCACTGAATTGTTCAGAGAGAGAGAGAGAAAATGCAGATTTTTTAAAAAAGGGGAAGAAGAGTCCCTTCCCTTAGCAGCTTTGCTGACAGCCTACTTCCCATACTCCACTTCTTGTTCAGAACTCCTGTAATGCACAGGGTCAGAGTGGCTTGTTTGCAGGTCCATCCACCCCAGCCAAGGGTGTGCACCAGGGCCAGGGGCTGTGCCTCATTCCTTTTGAACCCAGGACAGTACTTGGCACCCAGCAGGCAATCAGTATAAATGTGTGTTGAATGAATAGTCTCTAGCACGCCCCTACTATTACCCACTGCTTTTTGTACCATCAGTTCTAAAATAAAGGAGTGCCAAAAAGATCACACACACAATATCTGTCCATTATTTTAAAATTCTTTTTCCACCAAATATTTTTTAAACCAGATGATCAACTAGTGTTGTCCCTTTTCCACTTCGAGAGAGACAAGTGATTTCAAAAGTTAAAAGCTAATTATCAATAAAACGACCAAGGTACGGGGAAAAAAGGTAAAAACACTTAGCCAAACACAGCATATTCAGTCCCTGACCAACAAATTCCACATTTCAAATAACTTGACAAAAATTTCCCCTACTTTGAGACAGAAGACTTTAAGAGGCAAGAAACCGGTACCAACCAATATTAAATTCAGCCTTTGAAAACTCTGGCCTGTACCACCACCACCACATTGAGATGGTGAGAGTAATAATAACAGCTAACATTTACTGAGCACTTACTATGTGCTACGTCGGGTATTATTTTCTGCTTTCTAGGTATTAACTCAGCTACAACAGCATTATGTGGTAGGTACTATTATTACCCTCATTTCCCACAGAGATTCACAACTTTCCCAAGGCTGCATGGCTGGTAGATGGCTGAGCTAAACTGGAACCCAGGAAATCCAATTCTCCTGCCCGCGTGTTTCTCGCTATATGACATAGGACAGCCCACAGGGACTTCAGTCCCTTGACTGGACCTAGGAAAGCAACATGTTTGACTCTGGGTTTACAGACTGAATAGTGTAGGTTCCAAAAAAAGGCCTCAGAAAAAAACATGAATATGCAGGAATTGAAATCCATGCGTGAATATCTGATACTTGAAAGTCTACTCTTTTATATATCCTTTATATATCAGGTGGAAAATATCTGAATAGACAACATGGTCAGTCAAAACCTGCAAAACCTTGACCTGCCTACCTCTGCATGGCTGCCGCCTTCTGAACTTTCAGCCACAGGCCTCCGCCACCTTCCGAGACTGTGGTCCTCCCACCTCACCCCTTCTCATTGAGCTCAATGCCTTATCTATTTCCTTCCTGGCACTCATCACTATTTACAATGATTTTATTCATTTGTTTACCTGCTTTTCTTGTCTGACTCTCCCATCAGAATGTAAATTCCATAAGGGCAGTGACCATGTCCATCTTTTTTGCCTAGTGTTTGTTGAATGGATAATAATTCTCTATGTAGGCGACAGCTTTCTTTCAGAACAATTTGGTGCATCAGTGACTGGCTAGATGACCACACTAGGCTGTAGCAACTTCAAGGCAGGGGCGGTACCTTGTTCATCTTTATGCTCCCAATTCCTAGCTTAGTACCTGGTACACAGGAGCTCATTGCATCTCGACTGAACTTGTTCATTAATGAACTGCTGTCAACGTGGAGGGCAGTCTCTATTGGAGTACCTCAAGGCTCCACCTTGGGTCCTGTCTGCTCAACTTCTGGATCCAAGGGCGATGGTAGAAGGGCATGCTGATGAAGCCTGGGGATGCCTTAAAGCTGGGAGGAGCTGCTGTGGACAGGGAGAGGAGCTAAGAGAGCCTGAACAGTCGTAAACCCAAAACCCCAGAAACAAGACAAAAAATTAAGAAACCCTGTACCAGGGTGGGAGGAGGGAGAATTAGATGAAGATAGTCAAAAGGTAAAAAATTCCAGTTATAAGATAAATAACTACTAGTGATATAATGTACAACATGATAGAGATAATTAACACTGCTGTATGTTATAAATGAAAGTTGAGTTCTCATCACAAGGAAAAGAATTTTTTCTATTTCTTTAATGTTGTATCTGTGTAAGATGATGGATGTTCATTAAACCTATTGTGTAACCATTTCATGATGTATATAAGTCAAATCCTTATGTGGTACCCCTTAAGCTTATACAGTGCCATATGTCAATTCTATCTCAATAAAACTGAAAAAAAACCAAAAACCAAAAAACCACCCTGTACCAACCACAGGATGGGGAGGCAGGGACAGGAGTAGCACCTGTAATGAGGGTCACATGTCCAGTGAGCTCAGGTGACCGCAGTCTGAGATGCTGGGATGGTCCTGAGCCGTGTCTGTATTGGGTGGTGGTGAACAGAATGAAGGAGGGGATAGTGCTGCCTCGACTCCCCCTTTATTTAATGATTACTTCTACTCTTATTTATAATACTACCCAAGGAAGGCCTGAACTTCTCCTGGGGTACTCGGCAGGCACGGCAGGCCCCCGTCAGAAACTCTGTGAAGTCCAGCCTTGGGCTGTGTGGTCCACCTGAAGTACAGGAAGCACCTGCCGTAACCACCTGGCCCTGGGAGCCACTGGCCTCTTCAGCCTCCAGCTCTCAGCTCTCCAGGTGCTTCTCAGAAGAGCCTCTGCTGCTGTTGGACCTGGCTAATATCTCGCTCCAAGCCTTCTCACTCTTCTAGGGAAAAAGACTCATTCCTCCGTGTATGTGTGTTTTCCGCTCTAGTCCTCCCTGTTCCCAAAGCACAAGAGGGGAAGTCACTCTTATCTGGACCTTTCTAAATGATCTCTCTCCTGTCTTGCACAGCCTTCAAAATCCGGTCTTTTGTCTTTCAAGCTCAAGAAATGTGTCAGGTAGGTGTGTTTGGACTTCCCTGATTACAGTTTTTGTCATCACTATTTTTTTAGCATCTTTTTTTTTTTTTTTTTTTTTTTTTTTTTATGATGTACGCGGGCCTCTCACTGTTGTGGCCTCTCCCGTTGCGGAGCACAGGCTCCGGACGTGCAGGCTCAGCGGCCATGGCTCACGGGCCCAGCCGCTCCGCGGCATGTGGGATCCTCCCGGACCGGGGCACGAACCCGCGTCCCCTGCATCGGCAGGCGGACTCTCAACCACTGCGCCACCAGGGAAGCCCTTTTTAGCATCTTTAATGATTACCAGTTGGATTTCCATTCCCTGTTTCCTCTTCTGTCAATTCTTTTGTGATGTTATGTTTGGGCACCTCCACTGTGTTGGCATATCCTTGAAATGACCTGCTCACATGTACCTGTCAGTATTCAGATGCCTTTTTTATTCTTGAGTGCTTTCCTTAATGCTACCAAAATCAGGAGGACATAAGGATGTCTATATGTAAATGTTAAGACATTAATCAATGATTTTGAAGCTAATGTTATGGCCTGTTACGTTATTTGAAGCACAGTTAGATCTTTTCTGTTTCATTCATTATCATCATTGATTGCTTTTACTAGCAGGACATTTTCTGCCCTTCTATTTTTCACTGTCTTCTCAGTTCTATTCACTGATTTATAATGAGAAAGGCTTATAGAGAGAAGGGCTTAAACATCAGAAGAAGATGCCCTTAGACTTTCATTTGACAAGCTGTTGGTCCTAGGTCCTAGGTCCGACCTGCTGGTAGATCTGTTGGAAAATTCAGATCAAGAGTTATTTAAATTTTTAAAAGGGAAAAATTGTACTATTTTTGTTATCAAAGTCAAGTCTGTTGAAGGCTACACAAAACCTCATGCTCTCAGGAAACCACAGGAATAATTACTTGCTGCTAAAATAGCACCTTCCAAATGCTTATGTGCTAAGTAGATGGACAAGTACACCAGCTGTCACATTAGAATTTTTCACAGTCTTCTCCTTGTCAGACAGGGACGTTATAATTGCAGCCAGAACCCAGAGGTTTGTACCGCACAGTTGGGAACACACTTGTGTTCATGCCAAGTCCAGAAATAAATCCTAGATGATGTTTAGGTTCAGCACGACATTAACAGTATTTTAGGAAGCAAACAGTTCAGGAGCCGGAATAATAAGAGATTGGGAATGAAAATAAGGATGTGTGGATAAATGTGCTCTTTTCTTATCACGTAGAGTCAAAAACCTGGACGCCATCATCAGGGCAAAGGACGTTCTCAAGACTGAACCTGGTCAGATTTCACCCACCCACTTCAAGAAAATAACTTAGAAAATCTTAAGAACTCAAACATTTCTTTATTGGCTACAAGAAAAGAATCAAGAAAAGCTTGTAGGAATTTTAGGTAGCTCTTACTTCAGTAGAATAAAGTTACTATTAAAAATATATCAGAATATTTTAATTCCTGCTTGATGGGAATTCTCTATGTCAGGCAAGAAAACTACAAGTTAGTATCTAAGCTCACCCTTCTGTTCCTAAAGATTTTCTGTTAACTATAATTAAACCAAGGAACGTCAGAAGGGTAATGGGTTTCCATATGGAGTAGTATACTAAAAATTGCTTCAAAATCAATTACCCTAGGGGGTTTTATTTATAGAACTCCCAAAGAGGAGATTTAGACAACATTTACTCCCCTCCAATGCTGACTATGCATTCTTGTTTCACTCTGGAGCATAGAGCAGGGACCTGACTTCCAGGGTCCATGTTAAGGACCTGCTGATGAGAAGGCTGTACTAAGACACATTCTAATTGGTAAAGGTCACTTCTAACATAAGAGTGGGTTTGCCATGTTTTGCCTCAAACCGAACACCCCAAAATACGAATCATCATGTAGAAATGTCAACTGTTTCTTCTGGTCACCTGTGACTTTGGCCAAGAGAAGAGCAATGTCCTCCGTGTAATCACACTTGCCCCCTCTACTCAGCACAGAGTAAAAAGGAAGCAGGCTTATGACGTCACGAGAGAGAAGAATGAACAAGGAAGAAGGGAGCCACAGGTAAGGGGAGGCACGTGACTGAACCCGGGTTCAGGATTCCTTCCTGGAGATATACCCTCACTAGGCCATCTGGTTCCCAGAGCTCGGGGTACCTGGGCAGTTCCCTGGGGGTGCCCAAGGGCTGCCAGTGATGACGAGGCCAGCTCCCCAGCTGAGGTCCCTCCTTCCCTGTTCGACCACCAGCAAAGTAGCACGACGCTCCACTGCCCCACCTGCCATCTGCCTCATCCCATGCAGATGGGGAGGACTCTGAGTGTGATGCAGTCAGCAGGTCTTCTTGGGGGTGCTCTGCAGTCACCCCATGCTCATCACCTCCTCCTGTAGCTGCACTGTCTGCCCAGCGTGTGCTCAGCCAGGGCTGCACAACCCTGCAGGCTAGAGGGTGGACTAGGTCCACATAGCGGCGTCAGCCTGCAGCCACTGCCTGAAGGACACATCCCCTCAGCTTGTTCTCCAAAAGCAGCACCTCGTTAACAGCTTTTACTCTGTCCAATCCCCGGATGTCAAGCCTGGTTGCCCATCTGCCCAGCAGCTGGGGAAAGAATTCTTACCATCGCTGTTAGGCTCCGCTTTCCCAGAGGAGCGAGGGCGAGGGGTTCCCTAGTCAGGGCTGGGCTCCTGTCTGTGCAGGACTGTGTGCAGGTTTAACTTAGCAAGTCCTAAATGAAGAGCACGCTGTAGACACACAGCAAGGGCTCAATACCCGGTGGCTGTTCTCATACTGCTATTGTGAATACACACTCCAAGGAGACGCTACATGTGTAAGAGGGACCTGCTTGATGAGACTCTGCCTGCTGAGGGTTAATCCATCAACTGCACTAAGGGACAAGAGGAGGGGCAGCAGCTGCCCCCTTCCTCTTTCACAGACGAAACACCCGTCAGGGAGGCAAAGTCCCACCAATAAGGTCAGTGGCGGATGTTTCAAATGTTCTGTGGGGTCACAGTTTGTCCCCGTGCCTCATCCAGTGTTGACACAGATGACTGGCGAAGGTGGTGCTGTGATTTAGGAGCTGGAGGGATGGAAGCAGACAGGAGCGTGTGTGAGAATGCAGCGCTGTTTGCAATAGTTTAAGCTGAAGCAGCTTTAAAACACTACACATTCTCTGGGGTTAATATTCTTTGGGGTTGAAACTGTCAGCTAAGTGACTCCAACCAGCCACGGTGCCCGAACACGGTACGGCACCTAAGCCTGGGGACCCTGGCCACAGTGCCCGGTGCTGCCATTGTTTGCCGCTCTGGGTCCTTCCCCATCAGCTGCTGTCTGTCAGGGCGGCAGGGACCAGCTGACTGGTTGGAACCATATGTGCTATTTCTGGGCATAGGATGTGAAGAAGGACATGCCACAGTAAGTCAGGATATGAGTCAGTTATTATAAAGTGTTAAAAAGAACTGTCTTCAAAGCATCCTGAGAGCATTACACCAGGCTAACTACTCTGAAGGAGCTATAGGTTGAAAGACACTTAGAATCACTAAGCCCAGGAGAAACCCTGAAGAACATGGATGATTAACATTGGTCAAAGGCCTGCCAGTGAAAAGGAATGGATAAGGCTGAAGCTAAAATCCAGAGGTCCTAAAATTTAGAGGCAAAAAGAAAATTTCCAGGACCACATATATCTCCAGCATACTTCCGTCAGACACGCAGAAGCAGTGGAAACATAGGCAGCTTGAAAAAGCTGTGGGACGTGGGTTTGCTTTATTTTCCTTTTAAAATAAAACACTGTATTTTTCAGAGCAATGTTTAATGGGGCCAAATTAATGGTCCTAAATTGGTTTTTAAAAAAATAAAAAATCTATTGGCACCGAGGTGTAAAGATACACAAAAGATGTCTCTCTGGAGTGCTGTATGCAAGAGGGAAAAATTATTAACCACACGACATCCACAAATCAGTTAAATAAATGACGTTATGCCCCTTTGATAGAATCTAAGAAGCTGTCAAAAGGAATAAAGTAATTTAAATATACTGGCATAGAATGATCCGTGATAGCTGTTATGGCAAAAAATCAAGTTGTAGCAAATGTGCATGGCAATCTCATTTCTGTTAAAAAAGGTATGTTTGTATATGCAGGAGAAAAAGTCACTAAGGGACTTCCCTGGTGGCGCAGTGGTTGAGAGTCTGCCTGCCGATGCAGGGGACACGGGTTCGTGCCCCGGTCCGGGAAGATCCCACGTGCCGCGGAGCGGCTGGGCCCGTGAGCCATGGCCGCTGAGCCTGCGCATCCGGAGCCTGTTCTCCGTGACAGGGAGAGGCCGCAGCGGTGAGAGGCCCGCATACCGCAAAAACAAAAACAAAAGTCACTAAGGAGCTGGAGAAAACCATTTACAACTGTTATTTTGTTCTTGGAGGCCTCAGGGAGGCCTAATGGCCCACTAAGTCCCTGAACGAATGGGTGAAGGCACAGCACGGTAGTTGGAGGCTGCAAAACCAGCATTTCTCAGATGGCATGAGAAGAGAGGGCTTATAGACATGGGGAGCCCTTTCTTTAACCCTGTCACGGGACCTCTGCTTTCTAGCTCCCAGGTGTGTCCTAGGGCCTGTGTAACGTTCTTTGGCTTCAGGAGTGGGGCAGTTCACTGGCTGGCCATAACCCCACTGCTCCTGTTCAGGGGCTGTAAACAGTTACCAGTGAGAAGTGACAGCAGCAACGCATCCACTCCAGCCTCTCCCTCCCAGCAAAGCCTCCAGGAACTGTCCTCTGTTTCAAGGGCCAGGGCAAGGGAACTTGACCTGCCACTGGGACCACAGGAATCCATCCTAGTGCCCTCCCTGTCAGGAATTTCCTCTCTGTAAGTAAACAGTCCTCTGGTCTGCTTCCAACAGCCCCTTTACCGGGAAGGTGGGGGAGATCGCAGGCCCATCTATTTAACCACAGTGCACGGGTCTGGAAACAGTACTGCCTCAGCCTTGTGTTGTGAAGGCTGAAGAAGCCCAGACGTCACTGTTCTTCACAAGCGTTTTCTATTCTCCACAAATCTCCTCTGAACGCCTTATTGTCTCTCCTTTCCCATCCCAGAGCTTCCCTTAGGTAATTCCTATTCATCCTCCAGATTCCGGCTCCAACGTCTCTTCCTCTGGAGAGCCTTTCCCAACACCCCAAGGCCAGATATCCTCCTTACACTCTGATAGACAGTCCCCATCGCAGAGTGAGTATCCCAGCTCTTGTTCTCTATTTATTTCTGTGATAACGAAACTAATGTCTGTTTTCCTCGTTAGAACACAAGCTCCTCCAGGGCAGAAACTGCACCTGCTCTTTCTGCATCCCCAGTGTGCGGTACAGCATCTGGCACGAAGCAGATAGCAATAAAGGCTCACTCAATAGAAGGCTGCTGCAGAGGTGACTGGGGTGGAATACACGGCACTGGGGGAGGGAGGAAGAGCAGCTGGGAGGGCTCTCTCCTTTGCTGTCACCAGCTGGCCTTCTTTATTTTTTGTCATGTGTCCAAGTGAGTGGTCAGCAAGTGGTCCCCTCTTAAAGTCTGAAGATTTATGTGAGGTGGGTACTAGTATTACATGACAGTGTTTAAAGGAATTAAGAGGTTATGGCTAAGGCTCCAGAAAGTTTCTCAGTTGAAAGAGCAGAACTTCTGACCATATGACTTCCTGGTTATTTCCTGGGACCTCTTTAGCTCTGGACCCCGGGGCTGCCCAGGGATGCTGGGGGTGCCCTGGAGGATGGATAGAATATAACAGGGGCAGAAATCCTCTGCCAACATCAGAGAAAGACTCAGCCAGCCCCGGGTGAGGGGTGGGGAGCCCGGAAGGGCAGGGTGGGCACTGACCTCGGCTGATGCGCTGCTTCTCCCCAGACAGGATGCCGGGGCTGTCGATGATGCTGATGCTTTTCAGGACCTGATTGGGCAGCTGGGAGCACATGAATCTGGAAGAAAGGGATCAAAGGTGGGATCAGAACCTGCATGTTGCAGAGTGCTCTAACCTCGGAGCTCCTTGGCCTCTCCTGGCTACTGACATCTTCTGAAAAGCGGGGGCTTGGAGGAGATTGATGGCACCTCCACTGGAGACTAGATGCTGGTTCACAGGGCAGCTATTGGAGGGTGGCCGGGCACTGGATGCTCCCTACCACCAGATCCCTTACTGTTAATTTTATTTTAGCTAACGTTTATTGAACACAGGTATTTTACAAACATCATCTCATTTGTTCCTCATATTAATCTCACGAGGAAGGCAACACTGTTTACCTCCGGGAGGTTACGTAACTTGCTCAGGGTCACTCAGAGCTAAGCTTTAAACCCAGGTCGGTGTGACTCCAAAGGCCACCAGCCCCACCCGCCCCTCCTCTATCCTGCTCCTTAGACAAACGTCCCAGACTTTTCCTCCCCGGGAATCCCATGCTTCCTTCAGGGTCACTGCCCCACTGGGCTGGGGTATCCCAAGCTCTGTCCAGCCCCTGTCACTCCCTAACGTGACAGCAGAGGTACTAGGGCCTGTTTTCACTGTCCGATGCCCCAGGGACATGCTATGGCTCCAGGCTCAGGGTGGGGCAGGCACCTGTGGGCAACACCCCAAATCCTCCAAGTGCTTCGGTGCCCTAAGAGTGGACAAAGGGGTAGGGGTAGGCAGGGTCCTGGCCAAGCATCTCCCAGCCTCCTTCCTTGTCCATCACCTTCCCGATACCACCTCCTCCTTCTCATCCCCATCCCTCTGCTGTGGTTCCTGTCGGCTGCCCTGGCGTTGGCCTTGGAAGCAGAGTGAAGTGGCAGGAAAATTGTGGCCTGTGCGTCAGCAGACCTGGGTTCAGGTTCAGCTCATCCTTTGCCAGTAACTTGCCTGGGACCCTGGGCAAGGGCTTCCCCATTCTGGGCCTCAGTTTTCTCATGTGTCAATGGAGACACTTGGACCAGGGGTTGGCGAGGTTCTTTTAGCTTTAACACGGTGTAACTCTAGAGGACCAGAGGGAAATGCTTTGTTACTTCCACCCCAGGCAACCTAGGGGGATCCCTGTTAGGCACTGTGTATGTTTTAAGGCAGAAACTAGAGTGTCTCTCCTTCTCCTATATTGTAAATGGCTAACTTTGGTATCTGTGTGGGCAAAAGGCTTGAAAATCCTTGGGGAAAGCTCAGTTCTTCCATTCAGTGGAAAAGGTGGGATTACTCAGAAAGTAAATATGCTGAGAATGCAGGAGAGGGAGGCCTGCCTGGCCCTCACAGCACATGTGGACAGCACAGCCCCCGGGCAGGCGTGGGCAGCCCTGAGAGAGACATGCAATTACTGACATTGCAAATGAACTTTCACTGAAGGTGCTTGGGACAAGTTTCTCAGATATTGTTTCCCACATTTTCAAGTCATCCCAGGAAGATGTAGGAATGATAACTATGATCATTTTGCAGCTGGAAAAGTTGAAGCACAGAGCAGTTACGACATGTGAGGCCATGCTGCTAATGCGTGGCTGGCTGGAGACTGCAGCCTGGTATTTCTGATGTCAGGTGAGTAGAACTCAACCCGTAAAGTTAAAAACCTCATAACATTAAAAATAAGGGGTCAAGTTAATTTATAAGAAGTCCCTCATTTCTGATTTTCTCCTGCCCCTCCACCTTTATAAACCCCACTGTCCAACACTCAGACAGCAGATCTGTGAGAATAAAGTGCACCGGGATCACTACACATTCTCTGTAAGTTCACAGAGCAAAAAACGCCATATTCAAGTCTCTAGATTGGGGTAGGAACAGAGTTCTGAGCACATCTGTGGTGGACTGCATTTCTTGTGGTAATTAGGTCTCTTATCATAGTCCCATCCTTTTTATCAGATGGCTCAAGACATCTGGCAATGCTGAGAAAACTGCACATATGTGAAACTTTTTCACATAAAGTATTCCTGTGAGAGGCAGACCTTTTTCCGGAACCACAAGCTCACACTTGATACCAATTTTTCCAAAACACAAAACCCTTGGATTCTAATGTGAAGTTAACAGAGGGATTCAAAATTTAGAAACCATCCACTCCCTCCATACAAAGAGACAAGGTTTCAACAACTCCCATGCCTCCTGACGTGACAGCAGAGACAAAATGTGTAAGCCACAAAACAAGATGGTCTGATGTGGTGATATCACCACGCAACATACAGGGAGCAGGCCCAGGGCCAGGAGGGATGACTGCAGACAAAAGGGGGGAGGGGAAGGGGAGGGGAAGGGGGAGGGGAAGGGGAGGGGAAGGGGGAGGGGGGAGAAAAGAAGAGGGAGGGGAAGGAGGATGGGCGGAGTGGGGGAGGGGAGGGGAGGGAGGAGAGGGGAAGGTGAGGAGGAGGGGAGGGGAGGGAGGGGAGGGGAGGAGGAGGGGAGGAGAGGGGGAGGGGGAGGAGGGGGAGGGGAGGGGAGGGGGAGGGGAGGGGGAGGAGGAGGGGAGGAGGAGGGGGAGGAGAGAGGAGGGGGAGAAGGAGGAGGAGGAGGAGGGGAGGAGAGGGGGAGGAGGAGGGGGCTCTCCAGGGGCACCCCGAGAGAGGGTGACAGGGGTTGTGTGTACAGAGCTGGACTTTGCACAGCCTGCCCAGCATGTGTGTGGGGGAGGTGGGGAGGTAGGCAAAGGAGCACAGGGCACAGTCAGCTTTCAGACCCCTGTGTGGGGGCATGGCCCACACTCTAGGGGTTAGAACCACACATACGTTTTCTTAAATGGTTGTACTATAATCAGAAAAAACCCTAATGCAATGCTGTTATAGCAATCTTATCTTCCTTTGATGTTCCATAAAAGGAAGGTGAAAAGTGGATTCTTTATTGGATATAACACAGTCAGCCTTGGGGCAGGCCTTTCCCAGTGATATGTCTGCTGCAATGTTTCCAAGCACAGATTTGCTGTCCCAAGATGGATTTCCTACTTCTTTCAGAGGGACTAACAAGCACAAAGTGTACCCGTGCCTTGCCTTCTACATTTCACGTGAAATACGCACACGTGCCAGTTAAGCCCAGGAGCCTCACGTAAGCTTTATGAAATATGTCCCTCACCCAGGGCTGGCTTGATATATTTTATTTTTGATAAAAGGAGAGGAGGAGGGGATCGAACCCTACATTGGACCTGAATTCCCCGTCACCCCACAACCAAGGAAGGCTTAGGGGTAGCAGAGAGGGGGTGAGAAAACGAATGGTCTGGGCTATAAGGTCTCAGGCAGGTGGCTGGAAGTCCTGCGGCACAGTAAGACAAGGAGGTAAGGGGATTTCAGTTCCTAAAATCACCTTCAAACACTAACATTCCAATTCAATGATCAACATTTTAAAAGAGCCAGGCAGTAGCTTAATAGTGATGTGATTTCCAGTGCAGTGATACCCAGTAGTTGCAGCAATGATCAAATGACACAAGCATCCACTGACCACTTACTGTGTGCCAGGCACTGTCCTAAGCACTTTCCATTAACGCACTCAATCACGGCCACAACCTTCAGCAGTGGGGCTGTGTGCCTCCATTCTACAAAGGATGAGACTGGGGTGGAGGGGAGCAAATCTGGCCACCCCGAAAATGTGTCTCATTGGCATGAGGATTAATTTAGGCTATTTTTAAGGCCCAGAAAGACTCAGGAAGAATCTTTGACCTCCCCTCTCACTGCCTAAGGAATGTAGACAGAGGACCTGTTCCAGGAAGGGAGCTGTCACCAGAGATAAACACAGTATGAACTAGCTGAGTATATGGGGGGAACCTCGCAAAGTCCATTTGTTAAAACTCCTCTCTGTGTCCCATTGTCTCTGCATGGCCCAGCAAACATTTGTTTACCAAACATTATTTTCCAGCTCCATGTCAACTGCCTTCTTCCCCTTACAGGTTCCAAACCACTACCCCCAACATCCTCTTTTGTCTTTAACTGAAGATGGTATTTAAGGTGAGGGCTTCAGCCATCTGGGGGAGTTAGTTACTCGGTTTTCCTGGATCTCTCCCATGTATACACGTAATTAAATTTTTGTTTGATTTTCTTCTGGTAATCTGTCTCATGTCAACTTAACTCTTGGACCAGCCAGAAGAACCCAGAAGGGTGGAGGAAAATCTCTTCCTCCCCAACAAGGGCACAGAAGGGTCACATGCCATAACTTGCCAAGTCACATAGCTGGTAGGTGAGGGAGCTGGGATGCGAACCTGGCAGTTCTGACCCCAGTCCGGCTCTTAACTGTTAGGCTGCTACTGCCATTTCATGCATTTGAATCACCGCTGTTTATCTTTATCAACAGAAGGCAACATCCTAAAATAAAGGAGTGACATGCCATAGCCCTGGAATTCCCCACCAAAGAGGCCCCTTTGTGTGACCTGCTCTCAATCCATTGGTGGAGGGTGGAGCAGTGACTGGGAAGCAGAAGATCTGGTTCTTGGCCATCTTCCTTCTCACTCCCCTCTTGGCCTTGGTCAAGTCTCCGAGCAATTCTACCAGCCTGAGGACTCCCAGGTTGTCTTTAGGTTCAAATAAACCTAAGCTTACAATGGAAGAGAGTATGGAGCTGTTTTTGCCCCAGTTCACTTTACTGATAAGAGTAAGATCAGAGAGATTACACAACTCCCTAAACTGGCAGAGTGAATAGCACCCAATATGCAAAAAGACTTTGACAACTAACCTGTAATAACCAATTATTATTACATGGTCCTACCACAAAGACCTGATCGAAACTTCTACTGCCTACGAGGAATTTCATTTCACATCCAGACAATGAAAAGCCCATGGTTACCCCTTAGACTGAGTCTTAAGGAACTACCACTTTTACAAGCAAAAAGATGGTTGAATATTGGCAATTCCATGCAGTTTGACCTAAACACAGACTTTTCTCAATCAAACCTCCCTCTCCCAACCACCATAGGGGAAAAAGCTGGTTTTCTGGGATGACAGGACCAGGGCTGTGCAGGCAGCTGCCAACAAAGAACAATGGCTTGATGATCCAGGAGCCACCACAAATCCTGAGGTTAAAGATTAACGGAAAGGGCTTCAGGGAGTTTATTACGGATAAGCACACCACAAACCCCAAAACAAAACACCCTCCACCCCTAACCAGTTAATCTCTCATGTTTAAAAAAAAAAATTAGTTTTGCTAGTGAATCAAGAGTGATTCTTGGCAAGAGCCTATTTTCCTTAATTTCTGCGGCTAAATTATCTGGTGGAGCCAGCATGTGTGTCGACCGATGCTGTTTACTTGTATTAAATCAGTTCTTTAAAAAATCCCAATGGTACTAAGTGACTATGTAATATTCACAGTCCAAAAAAAGTCTATTGAATGAAGCCTCATTCAGTTACAAACATAGAGGTAACGGTAAGTCCAAAAATACATATATATATTCTATTATTGCTAAATCATTATGCAAATTTAAGACAGTGGAGTTTTTTGGTCTTGGTTTTATTATTGGTTTGTTTTTTATCACACCATCACCACCATCAGGCCTGGCTAAAATGACAGGAGCATTGGAAGTACTGTTTAGATTCCTTCAGCTCAAAAGGAAGTTTCAAAATTTCAAGCCCTAGGGCCAGCAATTAAAGTTATTTTTCAAAGAGAAACAGAGAAGTAAATGAGATTAATAATTTCTTCCGTGGAAGTCTACAATTTAATCCTAAATTGTAGATCCTAAACTGAAAATGATGTCTGTAGCTATCTGGATTAAATAAAAAAAAAGATTACCATTTTCAGAAAAGTAGATTGAGGGAAAAATTTAACATGCGATCCAAATGCAGGCTGCAGGGGGAAGTGTCAGAGGCCAACTCCTGACATTTCTTGAACTGACCAAAACACGCTGCTGTCCCCCAGGGCTTGTGCCCTCAGTGTGCTGCTGGGTTGTCCCTCCCCTGGGTTGTTCCACCCCTGAGGTGGAACTGCCTTCTGACAAGAGACTTCGGAACCTCAATAACCACATTCCCACAGAGCAACTCCGAGACAGGCTTGCCTGTGGAATTCCTCTAGAAAGTAGAGCAGCACGGTGGAGTCTCAGAATGTCGCATTATTTTCCATAGAACTCTTTGTTCCACACTCAAGTCCTTTTCTTTTTCTATTGTTCAGGTGTGGAATTTCTAGCATTCAAAGCTGTCTTTTTGGGAATTTGTCTTCGTTCCTCAGAAGTGCACTGTAAACCTCCCGTTACCTTCTTAGAAACCAGCCTTAGAGATCGAGGCTTAAGCTCCACTGGTTTGTTTAATGCTTCGAGGCTGGTACCATCTTGCGAAGTACTAAACTCTTTTAAAGACTCCCCAGTGGGGGGTAGATGCCCAAGCCCACAGCCTGTAATGGGAGGGCCAGAATAATGAGACCTGTCCCGTACGGGTAGTGGGGACAGGTGGTTGCTCAGTATGGTGGGGGGTGGAAGTTCTCCACAGCAGACAACCAGTTCTCCTCCCTACTAAGTATTGTATTTTGACCTAATTGCCAGAAAGTATGCTATGTAGAAAGAAGTTTGCCTGCCTTTAGAGCTAAGCCTGCTGCTGTTCCCACAGGGATGCTATAATTACATACACACATTTGGGCACCCCACGCTAACTGACCCTCTTCCTTGTGCTAGTGCCGAGTGAAACGGCAGCACTGCTGTGTAGATACAACTTAAGCAGGCTGTTTACTCTTAAGTATGCTATCAGTTTCCAGGTGGTACATCCCTGACGCGAGCTTCAGGTATACATGGCCACCAGGTGGCTAGAAGGATAGGAACTCTTCTTTGCTGGTGCTTCATGAGGTGCAGGGCAATAGGTAAAAGGGAAGAGGGAGCCTGAATTCTAGACCTGTCTCTGCATCTTCTTGGGCAAGTCATTTTACTTCTTTGCTCTCAGTTTTCTCATCTGTAAAATGGCCCTAGTGTCATCTGTCTTATTAGCCCTGAAAAGAGGGTGTATGTGAAATTATTAATCTATAATTTAGGACATAATCATTATCATCTTCATCATCATTGTTGGCGGGCTAGATTGAGGACAGCCTTAAATGTTAGATAGAGGGCAGTAGGCAGTGATTCTCAGTCCAAACGTCCTCCCATTGGGCAGCTCAGTACAGCAGTCACTAGCAGGACTCTAGCCAGATGGCCTGGGTTCCAATCCCAGCACTGCCAGTTATCAGCCGAGTGGTCCTGTGGAACTTAAATGAACCTCTCTCTGCATCAATTCCTCCTCTCTACGTTCGGGATAATAGTAGCACCTATGTCACAGGGTTTTTGTGAGAATTTAGAGCTAATTTACAAGTAAAGTTTAGACACATAGTAAATGCCATATAAATATTTGCTATTACTTTTCTATGTATTCTGAATTCAATTAACACGATTATATAAAGCATGGGTTATTTTCAGTAGGTTTTAAATTCTGAGATAAAGAACTTTGCCATTCAAAATCTTTCCTGAGGGACTTCCCTGGCAGTCCAGCGGTTAAGACTTTGCCTTCCAATGCAGGGGATGCGGGTTCAATCCCTGGTCTGGGAGTTAAGATCCTACAAGCCTCGTGACCAAAAAACTAAAACATAATACAGAAGCAGTATTGTAAAAAATTCAATAAAGACTTAAAAAATGGTCCACATCAAAAAAAAAAAAACCCAAAATACAAAAAACAAAAGTCTTTCCTGAATGCTTCTTTTCCACTCTCATCTGCTGTATGCTTGGGATTTAAGAAAAAATAAATTTGTTAGGGAAGTAAATCATCTGCCAAAATAAAAGAAGCCAATAGCCACTCTCTCTAGTGTTTCCCTTGTGAATACAGACTTTATAACATGGGAATTTGAAAAAGGTGGCAGCTTATTTCTTTGCTCTAATGAATGAGGAAGCAGCTCAAAGCATGGGACTGAGAAGCAAAAGGGACAGCCAAGGAGGTGGGATGACCAGCCCTGGAAAACCAAGACTAAGTCTGGGTGTCAGGAGAACTTCAGTGGTCCTCTGGGCTCAGCTCTCTGTGCAGGAGGCCCCAGCACACGATGCCTGAGATGCGGTCATCCAGCTACTGTGTAACATTGCCAGCCACAGGGAGCTCACTACCTCACAAGGCAACTTGATCTATTTCTGTGAGGCTCAAATTATTAGAAGTTTGTTCCTTATACTGTGTGGCCTCATAATGTCCAAACCTGGGCCTTAGCTTTGCCCTCTGAAGTCACCCAGAGTAAGTATAAATGATCACTTCCTAAGAGAATTTTTCTAGTATTTGAATATGATAGTAAATTTTCTCATAACTTCTCTCTTTCAGAACACACATGCTCTGTTCTTCTGGTTTTGGACCTTTACGTGTAATGGGCAAGAATTCCAAGAACAGGTTTAAACAACCTGACCAAAGATGGCAGTTTGCTGGTCCTTACCGATTGAGGAAAGCATTTCCAAAGCGACTAAGCTTTCGAAATGGCTTCTTGGGGTCCACGACTAAAGCGTTCCCTGGGGTGCTGCCCTCAGTCTCCCCATACATCACGGCGATGAAGGAGTCGGTGGTGGGCTCTGGACCAATCCTCATGCCTGGGAAATCTTGCTCCAGTAAGTATCTGGGAGAGGGGGAAAAGAAAAGAAACTTAGCATGTGGTCACAAAGCAAGAGGACAGAAAGCTTCCTGGGGCTACCAATTTGTAACATAATCATTTGAAAACCTAGAATATAACCCCCAAGAAAAAGAGAATGATTGGCATTGTACTCTTTTGCTAATAATGAATTTTCAAAGCTTAGAATCTACAGACCTATTTTTTCCCCCAGTGTAAGGAGCCTAGTGAAAGAGGCAGACATCTTGCAGACCTGCTGGGCCTTCTCAAAGTGGCCCTTAGCTCAGCACAGCCATCCCCGGTCACGGTTCCATTGGCACAATAGATACTACCTCAGAGAGGAGTACTCAGCCAGCTCCTATGCATCCTGGAAGACCCTGCTCAGGCCCACCTCCTTTAGGGAAGCGTCCCCGTCCCTCTAGCATGTTGGGGACACCTGCTCTGTGGGCCCCAGGCACCCTGAGCCTGTGGCCATCGTGGTGCTCACTGTGGGTGCTGCACTTCTCTGTTTGTGGGCCTTGAAGACAGGCCCATATCTATGGCCAGATGTATATTCCCAGGACCCAGCACTATGCCTGCCCACAAAGGGCACCCAGTGTAGTGAATGAAATGATGAACCATCTCCTTCCTGATCACTGGCAGTCAGTGTGGCCCCAAAAGCCTCCCTGGGGCATTTTACAGCTCCCTTGGGATCCTGGAAGTCATGACCATGGAAGATGATTGCCAAAGAATTGAGCAGCAATGCAGACTGCTAAGGGTAGGGCTCGGATTAGATATTACCAGGGTCATCCCTAGCTTTCTGTGCAAATTGGAAAAAGATGCCCCTTCCTCTAGGCAGACCCAGCCCTGTGCCAGGGCTCACAGCTTAGCGAGCAGGACTCTCGCTGGATTTTACCCCCATATGCCCCGTTGCCCAGGTGCCCTCGTGCAGTTTGTTTAACCTGCACACAGTGGCCCTAGCAGATGTCACTGAGCATGTTCATCCAGGGGGCTGAGGAGACCAACTGATGCGCTACAGGGCATAGGACTGGCTCAGTGGCATGGCTGGCGTGGGGCAAGGGAGCCAGAGGTAGAGCTATGGGGAAAGTCTGCTCTCTGTGGGAAATGGCTGTGTCCTAACATAGCTCCCCCCTACCTCCACCAGCACATCATTTAGCTGAAGCCAGTCAGAGCCCCTCCCTTCCTCCCCACCAAGATTTCCTTTCCAGGATGTAGGGACACACTTAGGTATATGTATGCCTATATGGATGGAATGGGATGGGGGATGCAAAGACAACTCCCTCCTTCCTTTGCAACCAAGGGGAACATAAGGAGGGAGTATTTTGGAATACTTTTCACTAATCACCAAGCAACAGGTGGAAACGCCAACACCTTCAGAGAACACTTGGCAGGGACAGTGAACGGCAACTGGGGGAGGGGGCGGTGGAAGAAAATGCCTGTTTGAGGTGACAGAGCTTTGTCCCTGCCCTGCCAGGGAGATGATCCTTCGCCCTGGGAGGAGGCTCAGGGCAGAAACATGCACAACTTTCTCCAACTCCCCATTCCTGCAGCTTACAGTCTGTTTGGTCCTGAACCATTTCTTTTGTTTCTAAAATGTCTTGACTGATCAAATTGAAGCCCAGAACCTATGATTTTATTTCCAGGGTTAGAGGGAAAGAATGAACTACCAACCATCCAACACCATTTTGCCATTTTTCTAAGAATAAGTTAAGCCACCCTTTAGACTCATTTTTTCTCTGTAGATAAAACTGAAATTGTTTAGCACTCTTAGCAGGCTGTACTCTAAACGTTTGATCTTTTTATTTTTTAAATCTAAAGTTTCTACATTTCTATGAACTTGTAGAGCACCAGAATAGACACAGCATTTAAATATGTCCCTTAAATTTAGAGTAAATGTGAAAAAAATCAGATAACAGCACCCAGCATTCACCAAGTACAGTCGACCCTTAAACAACATGGGTTTGAACTGCACAGGTCCACTTACATGTGGATTTATTTTGGTAGTAAATACTACAGTACTACATGGTCCACAGGTGGTTGAATCTGTGGATGTGTAAGTACTGAGGATACAGAGGAAACGTGGGTATGGAGGGCTAACCATATGCTATATGTGGATTTTTGACTCCTCAGAGGGTTGGCACTCCTAACCTGTGTTGTTCAAAAGTCAACTGTTCTCATTATTTACCTGGTGTAGTACAATACTCTGGTGTAGTATACACTATCTACCTGGTGTATACTAACATTACCCCCATTTTACAGGTGGGAAAACCGAGGCACCAGAGAGGCTAAGCAACGTGCCCAAGGTCACACAGTAAGTGTTTCAGTGGAGATGGAATGCAGGCAGTCAGACAGGTCTTGTGCTGTCTCCAGATATATTTAAACCTGGGCTTCAGTTGGCAGTTTGTTCAGAGATGAGGCGCCCAAGGGGAGTTTCAGGGTGCCTCCATAAGGCACTATGGCCCAATTATTTCCTCCAAAGTGAGGGAAAAGAGCTCTCCAAACTGTCCTCCTGCATGGTCCCTGGGCTGCCCTAACAACAAGGGGCCAGCTCTCCCCATTCTCCCTGGAGAAAAGCTGGGGAGAGAAGATGCTATTTTTCAAAACATATTGAAACTTAATTTTTTAAAAATCTCAAAACTTTTTCAGGCACCTAGTAAATATTCTTAGGAGCAGAAAGGTTCATGTTTATAATCTCTTACGAAATTCCACACAAATCTTAGAAATACTGATAAAAGCTACAGTGATAGCATCACACATTTTGTGAAACTCCAGCACTTACAGAGCGTATGCAGAATGTGTGGATTTCACATACACATATGAATTTAGAAATTTAAGTTTTACAGCCACTCTGAGATCTTAAGTCTGAAACCATTCAACAGCAAAGCTAGAAGTCAAGTCCAGATCACTCCCATCCCATGTGCAGTTAGATTTCCACACCCCATCGCCTGGATGAGGCAGTGCCAGGAGGCCTGTGGGAGACACCGAGGAAGGGGGACAACTGGGGAGATGTCAGCAGCCAATGTCACCAGGCTTCCTGCAGCGCACGGCTCACAAAAAGGTTAGGTCCAAGTGTTGGTTTGAAACCTGACAGGCGCTTTCCCATAGAGTCAACGTTAACAGCAGTGGCTGGCTTGCCAAGATAGCCAAAAAAGGGGCTTGTTGCTGGTCAAACTCATGAGTGGCCATGCAGGACTGGGAGCCTGGAGCTTCTTCCTCCTGGCCGGAGGCTTTTATACCAGGCTCAGCCCCATAGCCTTGGGGTCCCACATAGCGCCCAGCTTCTGGGACCCCGAGTAGGACCTGTCAGATACATGAGTTAATACATGACACTCTCAGCTGATTGCCCAGAAGAGTCTTTACATTGGGGGATTGAGGGACTTGCCTGGCGGACCAGTGGTTAGGACTTAGCGCTTTCACTGCCAGGGCCCAGGTTCAGCCTCTGTTCGGGGAACTAAGATCCCACAAGCTGCATGGAGTAGCCAAAAAGACACCCTCCCCAAACGGAAAACAAATGCATTGCTACGCTGGGGGATTGTGAAACTCAGATATACTTCAGTCACACCCCCGGGCAGGCAGGCATGTGTCACATGCGGTGAGGGAACTAAGAACAGCCAGGACACAGAGTATCTGATGTGAACAAAGTGAGAATGAAGAGATGAGGTTCAAACCCAGCAACCTTGAAAGGAAGAGTCTGAGTGGATCCTGAGGTGGGATGCACCGAAACGGGTTACCCACCCAGCCACATGCACGACACTGATCAACTGTGATACTACTTTTTTTTTTTTGGACACCTCAGAGGCTTTCCCAAAGCTACAAGTTCCAGAGACTTTGTGGTGTTATCTGCAGTAACAGGAATTCAAAGGAACAAGAAAAGACTCCCCTACAGTTCAGAGCCGGCGAGCCCACTGCACCAGCATCCCGTGGGTTTTGTCCCCGGGTCCACCTCACTCTCCTTTTCCTGTGTTCTCAGAGAGGGCTGCTAACTCCAGTGGTGACTGCTCCCAAGAGTCTCCAGCCAAGTCATCAATGAAAAAAGGGGCAGACATTTGGACTCTAAGCAGCTGGACAGAGTGGGTGGTGGGACCTGACACTGCTTTGTCCCTGTTTGCTGAGGGCCACGGTTCGGTTGCATCCAAGTGGCTCCTGTGCTCAGCCCAGGTCAAGGAGCTGCTTTCATGCAAGGCTATATGTAGAAAGCGTCTTTCTTCTTCCACTGCTTAGGTTAGAAAATTTCTTTTTGACTTCATAGAAAAAATTGTCATTTGTGATGGGACCTAATGAAACTTAAAAGCTTTTGCACAGCTAAGGAAACCATAAACAAGACGAAAAGACAACCCTCAGAACGGGAGAAAGTATTTGCAAACGAAGCAACTGACAAAGGATTAATCTCCAAAATATACAAGCAGCTCATGCAGCTCAATATCAAAAAAACAAACAACCCAATCCAAAAATAGGCAGAAGACCTAGACACTTCTCCAAAGATACACAGATTGTCCATAAACACATGAAAGGATGCTCAACATCACTAATCATTAGAGAAATGCAAATCAAAACCACAATGAGGTATCACCTACACCAGTCAGAATGGCCATCATCAAAAAATCTACAAACAATAAATGCTGGAGAGGGTGTGGAGAAAAGGGAGCCCTCTTGCACTGTTGCTGGGAATGTAAATTGATACAGCCACTATGGAGAACAGTATGGAGGCTCCTTAAAAAACTAAAAATAGAACTACCATATGACACAGCAATCCCACTACTGGGCATATATCCTGAGAAAACCATAATTCAGAAAGAGACATATACCAGAGTATTCACTGCAGCTCTATTTACAATAGCCAGGACATGGAAGCAGCCTGAGTGTCCATCAACAGATGAATGGATAAAAAAGATGTGGCATATACATACAATGGAATATTACCCAGCCATAAAAAGAAATGAAATTGAGTTATTTGTAGTGAGGTGGTTGGACCTAGAATCTGTCATACAGAGTGAAGTAAGTCAGACAGAGAAAAACAAATGCCATATGCTAACACACATATATGGAATCTAAAAAAAAAAAAAAAAGGTTCTGAAGAACCTAGGGGCAGGACAGGCATAAAGATGTAGATGTAGAGAATGGACTTGAGGACATGGGGAGGGGGAAGGGTAAGCTGGGACGAAGCGAGAGAGTGGCATGGACATATATACACTACCAAATGTAAAATAGATAGCTAGTGGGAAGCAGCCGCATAGCACAGGGAGATCAGCTCGGTGCTCTGTGACCACCTAGAGGGGTGGGATAGGGAGGGTTGGAGGGAGGGAGACACAAGAGGGAAGAGATATGGGGATATATGTATATGTATAGCTGATTCACTTTGTTATACAGCAGAAACTAACACACCATTGTAAAGCAATTATACTCCAATAAAGATGCTAAAAAGAAAATTGTCATTTGTGACAGGGGAAGAACAAATATCTTCAAGACCACGAAAAGTCCCTCAACATACCCAAACACCATCCTCTCAAAGACGAGCTTAAGCATAACTAAAAAACAAGTAAACAAACAAACTAGAAGAGGCACATTACTCAATGATAGACATCCAAAATTCCAGCTGCAAACCTCGTCTCCCCTGGGTATTCACCCATGCATTCTGTCTGGGTTTTGTCTGTCACATTTGTGCTTGAAATAATGGAAAAGGCATTAATTATTTTAGTAATATACCTAACGTTTGAGAACTTGTTATGTACTAAAGTCTTTATATGAATAAACTTATTTAATCCTAAGTTCCTTATGGGGTAGGTACTATTTTTACCCCCCATTTTACAGATGAGAAAACAAAGGTTCGAATAGATTAAATCGTTTATTAGAACCTAGGATTTCTATTAGTCCTGTGAGAGCACTACCTACCCTAAATCAGAGCTTAAGAGGCTATCAACCTCCAACAGGCCTGTTTACAGGAACGGGTTTTGTGAATCATAACAAATATACAAATCTAAGACTTTTTAGTTGGTATTCAATCATTAAGTAAGCACTCTAAAAAGCAATATGGCACATCTATCTGGGGTGTTTTATGAGCATTATTTTTTAAATTCTCAAGCCAGAAATGAGAAAGAGAAATGGCTTGTGTAATGCTAAATGAGATTTTAAAATATTTGTGCATACAATGGCATCTGTGCAGAGAGTGTAGAGGTTTAATTCATTGCTGTGGTTTGGGACATTTTTTAAAAGAGCATTTAACTCTAACGGTCATTTTGTTCCTTTGAGCATTACTAGGGTTTTAAACCACAGAGCTAGGGTTTTAAACCACAGAGTTGTGAAAAAAATATCTGAAGTATACAACTTTTGAGTTCAGCAAGAGAAACAGTTTTATTTCCTGATTTTTAAATCCAGGGCTATGAATTTAAATACATTTCAATTTATAATGTGTTGGAAGGTTTTACATAATGTATTTTTGATTGATAATACCTGACCCACCATTTCACTAGGAAAGGGACTGGAAAGCAAGTGTTAGTCTTTCAACTCCGATTTGTCCTAAATCTGGAAATGATGTTTTTTAAGCAGTTTCTTTTGTTTATCCTCATGTTTAATACCAAGAAATGGAAATGTCAGAAGAATCAAACATTTATTATCACAAGTCTTATAAAAATGGTCCAGAATATATAATTATTTCCTAGCAATGAGTACCACCACCACCACCGCCACCGCTTGTAGACACCACCAAACAACAGATTATGATGAATACTAATAATAATGATAATAATCTTACAAACAACAGTTTATAAGGCATTTCACACATAGGCTTTATCCTTTCACCCTCCCTGTTGCTGGAGCAGGTATTTTTATCCCTAGCTTATAGAAGAGAAAACTGCGCTTATGACAAGTTAAGCAGCTTGCACAGGACCACATTAATACAGGACAATGACTAATTTGAACATTTTGATATGCTTCCATCCAGTCATTTTCTGCAGGTATAAGTTTTTCTTTATAAAATTGGGATCAAAGCATTTAAACAACTTTGCATCTAGACTTTTCACCATTAGTTTCTCCTCACACCACTAAAAATTATTTGAAAACACAAGTTTTAATGGCTGCATACTATTCTGAGGTGAGTTTGCATCAGTTTAGCCTGCCATTTCCTTTCTGTTGGCATTGAAATAGCTTCCCGTTTCTTGCTATTAAAAATAATGCTGATAGGGCTTCCCTGGTGGCACAGTGGTTGAGAGCCTGCCTGCCGATGCAGGGGACACGGGTTCGTGCCCTGGTCCGGGAAGATCCCACATGCCGCGGAGTGGCTGGGCCCGTGAGCCATGGCCGCTGAGCCTGCGCGTCCGGAGCCTGTGCTCCGCAACGGGAGAGGCCACAACAGTGAGAGGCCCGCGTACCGCAAAAAAAAAAAAAAAAAAAAAAAATGCTGATAGAAAACAAACTTATGGTTACCAAAGGGGAAAGGGCAGGGGGAGGGTAAATTGGGAGCCTGGGATTAACAGATACACACTACTATATATAAAATAGATAAGGACCTACAGTACAGCACAGGGAACTACAGTCGATATCTTGTACTAACCCATAATGGAAAAGAATCTGGAAAAGAATTTATATATATATATATATATATATATATATATATATATCTGAATCACTTTGCTGTACACTAGAAACTAACACAACATTCTACATCAATTATACTTCAAATAAATAAATAATGCTGAGATAAATATCTCTGAGGAAGCATCTACTTTAAAAAGTTTTTAGCTTATTTATTTTTATTGAATTATAGTTGATTTACAACATTATATTAGTTTCAGGTGTGCAGCACAGTGATCTAGTATTTTTACATATTATATTCCATTAAAAGTTATTACAAGATTACTTTAAATATTTAATCTTCTTTGAGTTATTGAAAAACTAAGTCAGGCCAAGCTTCACTTCCATTTTAAAACTCTATGTCTTCCTTAAATGTGAAACCTAACTTCTCTTTTCATTTTTGTTTTCCCTTAGTTAAATCATTGACATATTATCACCAGGACTGTTTGTTCAGATGACATCATCCTTGTAACTGCTCTACGTACTAAGGGAGTGGACCAAGAAAAACTGGAATTGCCTGTTGGACCAAGTATTTGGAACTTGCTAGGTAAAGCCTTTCATACCTCTATTTTTCCAGCTATGAGTGGAATTTAAACTACTTCAGGCTGGGATATGCTGAAGGCACAGTGCTGTCTAACCTATGTCATCATCTGGAGCTGCTCCTCTCCACCTTCCCTGCTGCTCTGGAAGGAGGGTGGAAGAAAGGGAAAGGAAGGAGAGGAGAACAAAGGGAGAGGAAGTTTACAGGAATCAAAAGCAGCATACTTCTGTGGGCAGGCCCCGCACCTGCAAACCTGCTATCAAGGGGAAATGGCCAGCACATGCTGAGGAAAGAGACAGCAAGCATCCAAACCAAAAACAGCCCTCGCGCAAAAATATATTAACCCCCCCACAAGCTATTCAGGGATGCTTCCTCATATAAATAGCCTTCCAAGACTACGGTAAACAATTGTTTCTCCTAAACTCACAGAGTAAGAGAAATAAAAGCAAAATGAAGAAGCAGAGGAACCACACCCAGTTAAAAGACCAAGAGATGGGCTTCCCTGGTGGCGCAGTGGTTGAGGGTCCGCCTGCCGATGCAGGGGACACGGGTTCGTGCCCTGGTCCGGGAAGATCCCACATGCCGTGGAGCGGCTGGGCCCGTGAGCCATGGCCGCTGAGCCTGCGCGTCCAGAGCCTGTGCCCCGCAACGGGAGAGGCCACAACAGTGAGAGGCCCGCGTACCGAAAAAAAACAAAAACAAAAACAAAAGACCAAGAGAAGTCCCCTGAAGGAACAAACAATGAAACGGACCTTTTCAGTCTAATAGACACGGAGTTCAAAAAGGAAGCAATGAAAATACTGAAGGAATTAAGAAAGGCTATCGACAAAAATGCAGATTACTGTAAAAAGGAACTAGAAACTAAAAGGAGGAGCCAAGAAAAATTAGAAAATTAATTTGCTGTGATGAAAGCTGAGCTAAAGGCATTGAATAGCAGAATGAATAATGCAGAAGAAAGGACAAGTGATCTGGAAGATAGAATAATGGAAACTACCCAATCAAAACAGCAGACAAAAAGCAGAATTAAAAAAAAAAATGAAAGCAATACAAGAGACCTATGGGCTAATATAAAGTGGGTCAGTCTATGCATAATAGAGATTCCAGAAGGAGAAGAAAGAGAAAAGGGGATTGAAAATGTATTTGAAGAAATTATGGCTGAAAATTTCCCAAATCTAAAGGAAACAGATATCCAGATACAGGAAGCACAGAGGGTCCCAAACAAGATGAACCCAAACAGACCTACACTAAGACATATTATAATAAAAATGGCAAAAATTAAAGATAAAGAGAGGATTCTAATGGCAGCAAGAGAAAAACAAAGAGTTAATTACAAGGGAACACCCATATGGCTATCAGCTGATTTCTCTACAGAAACACTGCAGGCCAGAAGGGAGTGGCAAAATATATTCAAAGTCTTGAAAGGGAAAAACATGTGACCTAGAATACTCTACCCAGCAAGATTATCATTTAAAATAGGAGGAGAAATAAAGAATTTCTCAGGCAAGCAAAAACTAAAAGAATACAGCAATACTAAACCTATCCTAAAAGAAATATTGAAAGGTCTTCTCTAAATAGAAAAGGAACAGAAAGATATAGGAAGGAGGAAATCACAACTGGAAAGTAAATCACTTAAATTAGCCAGTATATAGATCAAAAAAAAACCTATTTGTGAAAGCGATGATAAACACAAAGAACAGCAAAAGGATAAACATGAAGATGTAAAAAAGGACATCAAAATCATAAAATGTGGGGAAGGAGAGTAAGAAAATGCAGATTTTTTTTTTTTAAGCATATGTTTGAGCCCATATGACTACCAGTCTAAAGCAAGCAGATATAGGAAGGGGTTAACATACTTGAAAAACAGGGCAACTACAAATTAAAAACACACAATAGATTCACAAAAACCAAAAAGAAGAGAACACAACCATAAAATAAAAGGAAATAAACCACAAAAAGAAAAACAAAAAGAAAGGAACAAAGAAGAAACAATCAACTGGAAAACAAGGTTTCAAATGGCAATAAGTATGTGTGCATCAATAATTACCTTAAATGTCAATGGACTGAATGCTCCAATCAAAAGACATAAAATGGCAGACTGGATTAAAAATACAAGAGGCTACAATATGCTGCCTATAAGAGACCCACCCTAGGGCAAAAGGCACACATAGACTGAAAGTGAGGGGATTCAATGGACTGAATGCTCCAATCAAAAGACATAAAATGGCAGACTGGATTAAAAATACAAGAGGCTACAATATGCTGCCTATAAGAGACCCACCCTAGGGCAAAAGGCACACATAGACTGAAAGTGAGGGGATGGAAAAAGATATTTCATGCAAATAGAAATGACAAGAAAACGGGAGTTGCAATACTCATATCAGAAAACAAAGACTTTAAAACAAAGGCTATAAAGAAAGATAAAGAAGGGCACTATGTATTGATAAAAAGATCAATACAAGAGGATTTTATACTCATCAACATATATGCACGTAATATAGGAGCACCCAAATACATAAAACAAATACTAACAGACATAAATTGATGGGAATACAGTAATAGTAGGAAACTTTAACACCTCACTCACATCAATGGACAGATCGTCTAGAAGAAAATCAATAAGGCAACAGAGATCCTAAATGATACAATAGAACAGTTAGACTTAATTGATATTTACAGCACATTACGTCCCAAAAAAACAGAATACACATTCTTTTCAAGTGCACATGGAACATTCTCTAGGACTGACCACATACTAAGGCACAAAACTAACCTCAATGAATTTAAGAGTACAGAAGTTATTTCATGCATCTTCTCTGACCACAATGACCTGAAACTAGGAATCAACCATGGGAAAAGAAATGAGAAAAAAAAATGACTACATGGAGACTGAACAACATGTTACTAAAAAAAAATGGGTCAATGAAGAAATCAAAAAGGAAATTAAAAAAATACCTGAGACAAATGACAATGAAAACACAGCCATACAAAATCTATGGGATACTGCAAAAGCAGTTCTTAGAGGGAAGTTCATAGTGACACAGGCCTGCCTCACAAAAAGAAAAAAATCTCAAATAAACAACCTAAACTACCACCTAAAAGGATTAGAAAAAGAAGAACAAACAAAACCTAAAGTCAGCAGAAGGAAGGAAATAATAAAAATCACGGAAGAAATAAATAAAGTTGAGATTTAAAAAACAACAGAAAAAGCCAATAAACCAAGAGCTGGTTCTTTGAAAGGGTAAACGAAATTGCTAAACCTCTGGCCAGGCTCACCAAGAAAAGAGAGAGAACCCAAATAAACAAAATAAGAAATGAAAAAGGAGAAATCTTAACTGATACCAGAGAAATACGAAACACCATAAGAGAATACCATGCACAATTATATGCCAACAATTTGACAGCCTAGAAGAAATGGACAACTTTCTAGAAATATACAGCCCATCAAAAGGGAATCAAGAAGAAATAAATGATTTGAATGGACTGATCACTAAAAGTAAAATCGAATCTGTAATTAAAAAAAAAGCTCCCTACAAACAAAAGTCCAAGACCAGGGACTTCCCTGGTGGTGCAGAGGTTAATGATCCGCCTGCCAATACGTCGGACATGGGTTCAAGCCCTGGTCCAGGAAGATCCCACATGCCGCAGAGCAACTAAGCCTGTGTGCCACAACTACTGGGCCTGTGCTCTAGAGCCCACGTGCCACAACTACTGAAGCCCATGTGCCTAGAGCCTATGCTCCACAACAAGAGAAGCCACCACAATAAGAAGCCCGCACACTGCAATGAAGAGTAGCCCCCACTCACCACAACTAGAGAAATCCTGTGTGTAGCAACGAAGACCCAACACAGCCAAAAATAAATAAATAAATTTATATTAAAAAAAAAAAAGTCCAAGACCAGATGGCTTCATGAGCAAATTCTACCAAACACACAAAGAACTTATATTGATTATTTTCAAACTCTTCCAAAAGACTGAAGATGAGGGAACACTCTCAAAGACATTCTATGAAGCCACCATCACCATGATACCAAAACCAGACAAAGATAACACCAAAAAAGAAAATTACATGCCATTATCTTTGATGAATATAGATGCAAAAATTCTCAACAAAATATTAGCAAAACAAATCCAACAACACATAAAAAAGGTCATACACCACAACCAAGGTGGGATTCATCCCAAGTTCACAAGGATGGCTCAACATACACAAATCAATCAATGTGATACACCACATAAATAAAAGTCAAAAACCACATGATCATCTCAATAGATGCAGAAAAAGCATTTGAAAAAACTCAACATCGATTCATGATAAAAACTCTCACCAAAGTGGGTAAAGAGGGAACACATCTCACATAATAAAAGCCATTTATGACAAACCCACAGCCAATATAATACTCAATGGTGAAAAGCCGAAAGTCTTCCCGCTAAAATCTGAAACAAGACAAGGATGCCCACCCTCACCACTTCTATTTGACATAGTATTGGGAGTCCTAGCCACAACAGTTAGACAAGAAAAAGAAATAAAAGGTATCCGAATTGGAAGGGAAGAGGTGAAATTGTCACTATATGCAGATGACATGATACTGTATATAGAAAACCCTAAGGACTCCACCCAAAAACTACTAGATCTAATAAATGAATTTAGCCAAGTAGCAGGATATACAAGATTAACATTCAGAAATTGATTGCATTTCTTTACACTAACAATGAAATATCAGAAAGGGAATGTAAAAAAAAATACCTTTTAAAATCACACACACACACACACACACACATACACAAAATACCTAGGAATAAACCTGACCAAGGAGGTGAAAGACTTATACACTGAGAACTATAAAACATTAATAAACGAAATTAGAGGATTCAAAGAAATGGAAAGATATACCATGCTCTTGGACTGGAAGAATTAATATTGTTAAAATGGCTATGCTACCCAAAGGAATCTACAGATTTAATGCAATCCTTATCAAATTATCCATGACATTTTTCACAAAACTAGAATAATCAAAAAATTTATATGGAACCATATAAACCATATTGCCAAAGCAATCCTGACGGGGGGGGGAGAAAACAAAGCAGGAGGCATAACTCTCCCAGACTTTAGACAATACTACAAAGCTACAATAAACAAAACAGTGCGGTATTGGTACAAAAATAGACATACAGATCAATGGAACAGAATAGAGAGCCCAGAAATAAACCCACACACCTATAGTCAATTAATCTTCGAAAAAGGAGGCAAGAATATAAAACAGGAAAAAGTCTCTTCAGCAAATGTTGCTGGGAAAGTTGGACAGCTGCTTGTAAATTTGACGAAGTTAGAACACAACCTCACAGCATGCACAAAAACAAACTCAAAATGGCTTATAGACTTAAACATAAGACATGACAGCATAAAACTCCTAGAAGAGAGCATAGGCAAAACATTTTCTGACATAAATTGTACCAATGTTTTCTTAGATCAGTCTCCCAAGGCAATAGAAATAAAAACAAAAATAAACAAATGGGACCTAATCAAATTTACAAGCTTTTGCACAACAAAGGAATCATTAAAATAAAAATGAAAGCAAAAGGACAACCTAGGAAATTGTAGAAAACATTTGCAAATGATGTGACAGACAAGGGCTTAATCTCCAAAATACACAAACAGCTCATACAACTCAACAACAAAAAAAACCCAACCCAACTGAAAGATAGGCAGAAGACCTTAACAGACATTTCTCCAAAGAAAACATACAGATGGCCAATAGGCACGTGAAAAGATGCTCAATATCACTAATTATTAGAGAAATGCAAATTAAAACTATGATGAGGTATCACCTCACACCAGTCAGAATGGCCATCATCAAAAAGCCTACAAATAACAAACGCTGGAGAGGGTATGGAGAAAAGGTATACCTCCTATACTGTTGGTGGGAACGTAAGTTGGTACAGCCACTATGGAAAACAGTATGGCAGTTACTCAAAAAACTAAAAGTAGAATTACCATATGACTAGCAATCCTACTCCTGGGCATATTCCTGGACAAAATCATAATTCAAAAAGATACATGCACCCCTATGTTAATAGCACCACTATTCACAATAGCCAAAACATGGAAACAACCTAAATGTCCATTGACAGATGAATGGATAAAGAAGATATGGTACATATATATAATGGAATACTACTAAGCCATAAAAAGAATGAAATAATGCCATTTGCAGCAACATGGATGCAACTAGACATTATTATACTAAGTGAAGTATGTCAGAAAGAGAAAGACAAATACCATATGATATCACTTATATGTGGAATCTAAAATATGGCACAAATGAACTTATCTACAAAACAGAAATAGACCTACAGACAGAGATCAGACTTGCGGTTGCCAAGGGGGCGGTCGGGTTGGGGGAAAGAGATGGACTGGGAGTTTGGGATTGGTAGATGCAAACTATTACATTTAGAATGGATAAACACCAAGGTCCTACTGTATAGCACAGGGAACTATAACCAATCTCCTGGGATAAACCAAAATGGAAAGGAATATATAGGATTATTCCATAAACAAGGTTAAAAAATAAAAAAACAAAAAAAGAATACTTTCAAAACAGATTTTACTTCCAAGTGGATTAAAGAGTTAAATATTTTTAAAAATCTATTTAAAAAAAGAAAATACAGGTGAATATTTTCTAAATCTTAGGATAAACAAGGATTTTCTAGGCATAAGAGAGATAAAAGACATCTTCTATGGAGGAAAAAAATGCTAGATTTGACCACAAATGTTACATATTTCTGCACGTCAAAAATTATCATAAAAATTAAAAAGGCAAACCTCAAACTGGAAAAAAACTTATAATAACTATGACAAAGGACTGACAACCATTATTGAGTAAAATATTTAAATATCTGCAAGATAAAGACTAATACTCCAAATGAAAATTGGTCCAAGCTCATATACAATTCACAAAAAAATATACATGTTGGCTATATATTTTATGAGTTCAGCTTCACTAGATAAAAAAAAAAAAAACTTTTTCCTATCATATTTATTTGTTTTTAATAGTAATACTTAGATTTATCAATGGTTTAATGAAATAATAATCCTTATATTAGACTCCCTAATGGGAGTCTAATTTGAAATAACTTTTCTAAATAGGAATATATATACACACATGTGCACTCCTTTGTGTGTGTGTGTGTGTATATATATATTTAATATATACAGCACACACACACACACACACACACACACACACACACACACACACACAAAGTACATTTGTCAAGAGTATATATAGGGACTTCCCTTGTGGTGCAGTGGTTAAGAAACTGCCTGCCAATGCAGGGGTCACGGATTCAAGCCCTGGTCTGGGAAGATCCCACATGCTGCAGAGCACCTAAGCCCGTGTGCCACAACAACTGAGCCTGCACTCTAGAGCCTGCAAGCCACAACTACTCAGCTTGTGCACAACTACTGAAGCCTGCGTGCCTAGAGCCCATGCTCCACAACAGAAGCCACCACAATGAGAAGCCCTTGCACTGCAACGAAAAGGAGGCCCTGCTCGCTGCAACTAGAGAAAGCCTGTGTGCTGCAACCAAGACCCAATGCAGCCAAAAATAAATAAATTAATTTAATTAATTAATATAAAAATGAGTATATATAAACTTGAAAAATATTCATAACTTCTGATGCAGTAATTCATGCTCAGACGGCTATTCTAAGAAAAAAGCTAGATATACTAAGATTTATAGCCAAGAGTATTCATTGCAATATTAGGCATAACAGCATAAAATTAAAAACAATGTTCCTATAGAAATCAGTTGTATTTCTTTACAATAGTAATGAAATATCAGAAAGGGAATGTAAAAAAAAAAAAAAAAAAAAACCTTTCAAAATCGTGCCCCCCAAAATAAAATACTTAGGAATAAACTGGACCAAGGAGGTGAAAGACATCTGCTGAGAACTATAAAACATTAATAAAGGAAACTGAAGATGATTCAAAGAAATGGAAAGATATACAATGCTCTTGGATTGTAAGAACAAATATTGTTAAAATGGACATACTACCCATGCAGATTTAATGTGATCCCTATCAAATTACCCATGACATTTTTCACAGAACTAGAACAAATCCTAAAATTTATATGGAACCATAAAATCAAAGCAATCTTGAATTGCCAAAAGCAATCTTGAAGAAAAAGAACAAAGCAGCAGTCATAACCCTCCTAGACTTCAGACAATACTACAAAGCTACAGTAATCAAAACAGCATGGTATTAGAACAAAAACAGACTTAGGGGTCAATGGAACAGAATAGAGAGCCCAGAAATAAACCCAAACACCTACAGTCAATTAATCTTTGACAAAGGAGGCAAGAATATAAAACAGGAAAAAGACAGTCTCTTCAGCAAGTGCTGTTGGTAAAGTTGGACAGCCACAT
This sequence comes from Phocoena sinus, assembly GCF_008692025.1. Lineage (NCBI taxonomy): Eukaryota > Metazoa > Chordata > Mammalia > Artiodactyla > Phocoenidae > Phocoena > Phocoena sinus. The sequence goes on along the minus strand of NC_045764.1, from coordinate 92,274,379 downwards.
GTAAATCTGATGAAGTTAGAACACACCCTCTCACCAAATACAAAAATAAACTCAAAATGACTTAAAGACTTAAACATAAGACATGACACCACAAAACTCCTAGAAGAGAGCATAGGCAACAATTCTCTGACATAAATTGTACCAGTGTTTTCTTGTGTCAGTCTCCCAAGGCCATAGAAATAAAAACAAAAATAAACAAATGGGACCTAATCAAATTTATAAGCTTTTGCACAACAAAGGTAACCATAAAAAAAACAAAAAGACAACCTACGGAATGGGAGAAAATATTTCCAAGTGATGCAACCGACAAAGGCTTAATTTCCAAAATATACAAACAGCTCATACAACTCAACAACAAAAAACAAACAACCCAATTGAAAAATGGGCAGAACACCTAAATAGACATTTCTCCAAAGAAGAAATACAAATGGCCAGTAGGCACACGAAAAGATTCTCAACATCACTAATTATTAGAGAAATGCAAGTCAAAACTACATGAGGTACCACCTCACACCGGTCAGAACGGCCATCATTAAAAACTCTACAAATAATAAATGATGGACAGGATGCTGAGAAAAGGGAACACTTCTGCACTGTTCGTGGGAATGTAAGTTGGTACAGCCACTGTGGAAAACAGTATGCTGGTTCCTCATAAAACTAAAAGTAGAATTACCATATGATCCAGCAATCCCTCTCCTGGGCATATTCCCAGACAAGACTTTAATCCAAAAAGATACACACACCCCCATGTTCACAGCACCACTATTCACAATAGCCAAGACACGAAACAACCTAAATGTCCATCGACAGATGAATGGATAAAGAAGATGTGGTACATATATACAATGGAATACTACTCAGCCAAAATGAAATAATGCAATTTCCAGCAACATGGATGCAGCTAGAGATTATCATACTAAGTGAAGTCAGAGAAAGGCAGATACCGTATGATATCACTTATATGTGGAATCTAAAATATGACACAAATGAACCCATCTTTGAAACAGAAAGAGACTCACAGACATAGAGAACAGACTTGTGGCTGCCAAGGGGGAGGGGGTTGGGGAAGGGATGGAGTGGGAGGTTGGGGTTAGCAGATATAAGGTATTATATGTGGAATGGATAAACAACAAGGTCCTACTGTACAGCACAGAGAACTATATTCCGTATCCTACAATAAACTATAATGGAAAAGAATATAAAAAAGAATGTATATATATGTATAACTGAATCACTTTGCTGTACAGCAGAAATTAACACACTGTAACTGAAATGAAAACTACACTAGAAGGAATCAATAGCAGAATAACTGAGGCAGAAGAACAGATAAGTGACCTGGAAGACACAATGGTGGAACTCACTGCTGCGGAAGAGAATAAAGAACAAAGAATGAAAAGAAATGAAGACAGCCTAAGAGACCTCTGGGACAACATTAAATGCAACAACATTTGCATAATAGGGGTCCCAGAAGGAGAAGACAGAGAGAAAGAACCTGAGAAAATATTTGAAGAGATTATAGTCAAAAACTTCCATAACATGGGAAAGGAAATAGCCACAAGTCCAGGAAGCACACCGAGTCCCATACAGGATAAACCCAAGGAGAAACACACCAAGACACATAGTAATCAAATTGGCAAAAATTAAAGACAAAGAAAAATTACTGAAAGCAGCAAGGGAAAAACGACAAATAACATACAAGGGAACTCCCATAAGGTTAACAGCTGATTTCTCAGCAGAAACTCTACAAGCCAGAAGGGAGTGGCATGATATACCTAAAGTGATGAAAGGGAAGAAGCTACAACCAAGACTACTCTACCCGGCAAGAATCTCATTCAGATTCGATGGAGAAATCAAAAGCGTTACAGACAAGCAAAAGCTAAGAGAATTCAGTACCACCAAACCAGCTCTACAACAAATGCTAAAAGAACTTCTCTAAGTGGGAAACACAAGAGAAGAAAAGGACCTACAAAAACAAACCCAAAACAATTAAGAAAATGGTCATAGGAACATACATATTGATAATTACCTTAAACGTGAATGGATTAAATGCTCCAAGCAAAAGACACAGGCTTGCTGAATGGATACAAAAACAACACCCATATATATGCTGTCTACAAGAGACCCACTTCAGACCTAGGGACACATACAGACTGAAAGTGAGGGATGGAAAAAGATATTCCATGCAAATGGAAATCAAAAGAAGGCTTGAGCAGCTATACTCGTATCAGATAAAAAAGACTTTACAGAATGTTACAAGAGACAAGAAAGGACACTCCATAATGATTAAGGGATCAATCCAAGAAGAAGATATAACAATTATAAATATATATGCACCCAACATAGGAGCACCTCAATACATAAGGCAACTGCTAACAGCTATAAAAGAGGAAATTGACAGTAATGCAATAATAGTGGGGGACTTTAACACCTATGGACAGATCATCACTTACACCAATGGACAGATCATCCAAAATGAAAATAAATAAGGAAACAGAAACTTTAAATGACACAATAGACCAGATAGATTTGATATTTATAGGACGTTCCATCCAAAAACAGCAGATTACACCTTCTCCTCAAGGGATCACAGAACATTCTCCAGGATAGATCAAATCTTGGGTCACAACTCAAGCCTCAGTAAATTTGAGAAAATTGAAGTCATATCAAGCATATGTTCTGACCACAATGCTATGAGATTAGACATGAATTACAGGGAAAAAAACACAAACACATGGAGGCTAAAAATACGTTACTAAATAACCAAGACATCACTGAAGAAATCAAAGAGGAAATCAAAAACTACCTAGAGACAAATGACAATGAAAACACGATGATCCAAAACCTATGGGATACAGCAAAAGCAGATCTAAGAGGGAATTTAATAGCTATACAAGCCTACCTCAAGAAACAAGAAAAATCTCAAGTAAACAATCTAACATTACACCTAAAGGAACCAGAGAAAGAAGAACAAACAACACCCAAAGTTAGAAGAAGGAAAGAAATCATAAAGACCAGAGCAGAAATAAATGAAATAGAAACAAAGAAAACAAAAGCAAAGATCAATAAAACTAAAAGCTGGTTCTTTGAGAAGATAAACAAAATTGATAAACCATTAGTCAGACTCATCAAGAAAAAGAGGGAGAGGACTCAAATCAATAAAATTAGAAATGAAAAAGGAGAAGTTACAACAGACACCACAGAAATACAAAGCATCCTAAGAGACTACTACAAGCAACTCTATGCCAATAAAATGGACAACCTGGAAGAAATGGACAAATTCTTAGAAAGGTATAACTTTCCAATACTGAACCCAGAAGAAACAGAAAATATGAACAGACCATTCACAAGTAATGAAATTGAAACTGTGATTAAAAATCTTCCAACAAACAAAAGTCCAGGACCAGATGGCTTCACGGGTGAATTCTATCAAACATTTAGAGGAGAGCTAACACCCACTCTTCTCAAACTCTTCCAAAAAACTGCAGAGGAAGGAACACTCCCAAACTCATTCTATGAGGCCACCATCACCCTGATACCAAAACAAACAAAGATACTACAAAAAAAGAAAATTACAGACCAATATCACTGATGAATATAGATGCAAAAATCCTCAACAAAATACCAGCAAACAGAATCCAACAACACATTAATAGGATCATACACCATCAAGTGGGATTTATCCCAGGGATGCAAGGATTCTTCAATATATGCAAATCAATCGATGTGATACACCATATTAACAAATTGAAGAATAAAAACCATATGATCTCAGTAGATGCAGAAAAAGCTTACGACAAAATTCAACACCCATTTATGATAAAAACACTCCAGAAAGTGGGCATAGAGGGAACCTACCTCAACATAATAAAGGCCATATACGACAAACCCACAGCAAACATCATTCTCAATGGTGAAAAACTGAAAGCATTTCCTCTAAGATCAGGAACAAGACAAGGATATCCACTCTCACCACTATTATTCAACATAGTTTTGGAAGTCCTAGCCACAGCAATCAGAGAAGAAAAAGTAAGAAAAGGAATACAAATTGGAAATGAAAAAGTAAAACTGTCACTCCTTGCAGATGACATGATACTATACATAGAGAATCCTAAAAATGCCACCAGAAAACTACTAGAGTTAATCAATGAATTTGGTTAAGTTGCAGGATACAAAATTAATGCACAGAAATCTCTTGCATTCCTATACACTAATGATGAAAAAGCTGAAAGAGAAATTATGGAAACACTCTCATTTACCATTGCAACAGAAAGAATAAAATACCTAGGAATAAACCTACCTAGGGAGACAAAAGACCTGTATGCAGAAAACTATAAGACACTGATGAAAGAAATTAAAGATGATACCAACAGATGGAGAGATATACCATGTTCTTGGATTGGAAGAATCAATATTGTGAAAATGACTATACTACCCAAAGCAATCTACAGATTCAATGCAATCCCTATCAAATTACCAATGGCATTTTTTACGGAACTGGAACAAATAATCTTAAAATTTGTATGGAGACACAAAAGACCCCGAACAGCCAAAGCAGTCTTGAAGTAAAAAAACGGAGCTGTAAGAATCAGACTCCCTGACTTCAGACTATACCACAAAGGTACAGTAATCAAGACAATATGGTACTGGCACAAAAACAGAAACATAAATCAATGGAACAAGATAGAAAGCCCAGAGGTAAACCCACGCACCTATTGTTAACTAATCTATGACAAAGGAGACAAAGATATACAATAGAGAAAAGACAGTCTCTTCAATAAGTGGTGCTGGGAAAACTGGACAGCTACATGTAAAAGAATGAAGTTAGAACACTCCCTAACACCATACACAAAAATAAAGTCAAAATGGATTGGAGACCTAAATGTAAGACAGGACACTATAAAACTCTTAGAGGAAAACATAGGAAGAACACTCTTTGACATAAATCACAGCAAGATCTTTTTTGATCCACCTCCTAGAGTAATGGAAATAAAAACAAAAATAAACAAATGGGACCTAGTGAAACTTCAAAGCTTTTGCACAGCTAAGGAAACCATAAACAAGACAAAAAGCCAACCCTCAGAATGGGAGAAAATATTTGCAGACGAATCAACAGACAAAGGATTAATCTCCAAAATATATAAACAGCTCATGTAGCTCAATATTAAAGAAACAAACAACCCAATCCAAAAATGGGCAGAAGACCTAAATAGACATTTCTCCAAAGAAGACATACAGATGACCAAGAAGCACATGAAAAGCTGCTCAGTATCGCTAATTATTAGAGAAATGCAAATCAAAACTACAATGAGGTATCACCTCACACCAGTTAGAATGGGCATCATCAGAAAATCTACAAACAACAAATGCTGGAGAGGGTGTGGAGGAAAGGGAACCCTCTTGCACTGTTGGTGGGAATGTAAATTGATACGGCCACTATGGAGAACATTATGGAGGTTCTTTAAAAAACTAAAAATAGAATTACCATATGACCCAGCAATCCCACTACTGGGCATATACCCAGAGAAAACCATAATTCAAAAAGACACATGCACCCCAATGTTCACTGCAGCACTATTTACAATAGCCAGATCACGGAAGCAACCTAAATGCCCATTGACAGACGAACGGATAAAGAAGATGTGGTATATATATACAATGGAATATTACTCAGCCATAAAAAGGAACGAAATTGAGTCATTTGTTGAGACGTGGATGGATCTAGAGACTGTCAGAGAGAGTGAAGTCAGAAAGAGAAAAACAAATATCGTATATTAACGCATGTATGTGGAACCTAGAAAAATGATACAGATGAACCGGTTTGCAGGGCAGAAGTTGAGACACAGATGTAGAGAACAAACGTATGGACACCAAGGGGGGAAAACCGCGGTGGGTGGTGTGCTGAATTGGGTGATTGGGATTGACATGTATACACTGATGTGTATAAAATTGATGACTAATAAGAACCTGCAGTATAAAAAAAACAAACAAACCGAAAAAACAACTAATACTAAAGTTTCTTTGGGTTATTTGTATGGAAATATGTTAATATAACTATTTCAGACATTACATGAAATTTCTAAAAGTCTTATATGTTCTGGTATAATGTTATAAGTCATAATTCTAGTTATTACTTTAAAATGTATATCTCAGAAATAACTAAATTTCCTTGTCAACTGCATTATTATGAACTTTCATCAAATCTTTAACCGTGGTCATTTTTAAGTCTTTTGTCATTTACAGACAGTTCTGGGTGTACTCTGATGCTTTTGCAAAAATGTTCCTATAAAAGGGTTTCATCTTCAAGGAATTCATGGAAAAGACTCTGACAAGTACAGGTTTCTGGTAACTGACTATACTGCTGAACTGAATGAATGAGCATTTTCAGAACTCTAATGGAAAACTGATGAATTCATAAAAGTGCTAACAAGAGATCAAGATGAAAAATAAATTAATTACATGGGACTGAGTGAACTGATGAGGATGATTATAATTTTTGTGACTTTGTTTGAATTTAAAAAAAAAAGACCCAACACAGCCATAAATAAATAAATATTAAAAGAAAAAAAACTCACTGGATTTTCCAACTTGAATATTGGGATTGCAATAAAAACATATCAAAATCAAAAAAAAAGAAATTAACACATTGTAAATCAACTATATTTCAATTAAAAAATGGGAAAAATATTAAAAACAATGTTCCAAGCTTTATGATAGAGTATGATGCAAACATTATTTTTGAAGATTAATGACACGAGAAAAAATTCATCATATCGTATTAAGTGAAAAAGGCTGTTTATTAAACTGCATTTATTGCATAATCCCTGGTTTTGTAATCATGACTTCTATGTCTTCTTCTACGTCAGCTGCTAAAAATGTGAACAGATGGAGCTTGGACCATATGCCATGGAAGGTCCACCACAGTGAGTCTCTCTCTTCAGGCTTGATGGTTCTAGTGTCATGATTCCATCAACTGAATATTCATGTAGCAACGGCTCTCACATGTTTCCTGGGGGAGGCTGCCTAAGAATCACCTTGAGATATAGTTTATAAAAACAAAAAACAGATTTCTCAGTCTCATCCACAGAGATTCCAATTCATAAGGTCTGGGATGAAGCCCTGGAATCTGTTTCCGAAGGTGTCCTGGTGATCCTGACCCGCAGACAGACCCAGGAACCACAGCTCTCTAGTTCACAATTTTCCAAGGTTTTGAAAAGTACACTGAATGCCTTTTAGAAGTAAGCTTCTAGATGTCACTTCTCCTAATCCTCGGGTACTGCTGCCCTTTGTCAGGTAGACGATGTAATGAGTGGATGAGAGGCCAACCTACGGCGTCTCGCCGAGCTGACTGATGCTGCCAATGCCACACTCAACCTGGCCGGTACCGCCCCCCCTCCCTCAGAATCCTTGCTCCAAGTCCTGCCTCCTCTTGGGCTTCTGAAATGCCAGCCGCTCCCCCTCCACGGGCCCCTTCCATCAACTTCTAACTCTGCTGAGGCCATGCTCATCAACCAAACCTCCGGAACGCCTGTGACCAGGGCACGATTCCTCGCCTTCAGTGCCCAGCTGCTGAGAGTTTTCTATATTTGACGCTTCACCTCCCACTCATTCCTCAACCCTCTGCCACCTGGCTTCCATCACCACCACCTACTGACTCTTACCAAGGTCACCCTGGCTCCTGGCGGCTAATCCACTGGTTCCGTTTCCCCAAGGCAGCTGATGCTGCTGACCACCCCGCCCTCTTTCCCTGGCTTTTGTAGGGGTCGTCTTCTGTTTCACCTGTCTAGTGCCCATTTCCCCTACTTGATAGCCATGCCCTGAGAAGCTGCCTCTCCCCACCCTTAGTCCGTGAGGTTTGGGGGCTGACCACCCCACTCCAGGCACGGGTACTTCATTCCCCTGGCTCGAGAGATTGGTGCAAGGATGGACAGATGGCCAAAGTTGAGCCAATAAAACTCAAACCTGAGACTTTCTGTGAAAACTATGGGGAAAGGGGTTCTCTTTTTTCCTACTGGGGTTGCTGAGCCGGCAGAATGTGAGTCTGGAATTAGAGAGGGTCTGCCCACCCCACGAGGAACTGCCTGAGAAGGAAGCCAGCATGGGGAAGGCAGCAGAGCTGAGACAGCGAGTCCTGATGGCACCACGTGGGGTCTTAGGCCAGGCCTGAAGCCAGCACAGCCTGGTTCAAACAGTTTTGTGAGAAAAGGTATACCCTTTTTTTTTTTTTAATAGATTTTATTTTTTAGAGCGGTTTTACGTTCACAGCAAAATTGAGTGGAAAATACAGAGGTTTCCCACACACCCCCTGCCTTGACATATGCATCGCCTCCCCCATCATCAACATCCCCCAATAGAGTGGTGCGCTTATTACAACTGATGAACCCACCCTGACACAGCATTATCACCAAGAGTCCACAGTTTACATTAGGGTTCACTCTTGGTGATGTACATTCTATGGGCTAAGGTATACCTTTTTACTTAAAATTTTTTTAGTTGAATTGCTGTCACTTGCAAGCAAAACAGCCCTAAGATGGCTCTGAACCATCATCCTCCCCTGGCATTACTCCACCTACCTGGTGACATTTCCCCCAGCGTCTCCACAAGCTCCTCTTCCTCTCATTCCAGACCCATATGTCTGACCCCTCACGGACTCTACACCTGGGTGTCCACTTACGCACAGGCTTAAATCTAAACTCGTAAGTATGCCCTTACTCTTCCTCCTCTTGTGTCCCCATCTCAGCGGATAGCTCAACCACCTACCCGGTTACCCAAACCTGGGCCTCATCATTGACACTTTCTCACTTTCCCTTCCCCGTCTCCTTGGGGCAGCGAATTCTGGCTCATTCCATAGGGTTCAGCTTTTAGGTTGTATCCTCAGGGAGGCCTTTTCCAACATCCAAACCTGCAGGAAGAGTCCCTCCTATGCTCCCATCCCAAACTGTGCTTTAGTGTCACAGTTCTTGTCACCCAGAGCCCTCACAGTTTGATTCTTCTCCATAGTCTGTGATAGCTGGACCCATCCCTGAAATCAATAGTATTTGAGTAAAGAAACACTAGGCTGTGTAGGTATGATCTTATATATTGTATATTGTAAATAAAGTCTATTGTTTGGTGAAAATTAAATATTTCAGTATTTCGGCGAGATCTGTAAAAGGTATGGTACTTGACACACACTACTATGATTTTCAGGGGTCCAGCACTTGAATGGGGGTGAGAACCACTCAATTGGACCCACAGTGTTTCCCTAAAGGAGCTTTTTAAGATTATTTTTGATGTGGACCATTTAGTTTTGAAGTCTTTACTGAATTTGTTACAATATTGCTTCTGTTTTATGTTTTGTTTTTTTGGCCCCAAGGCATGTGGGATCTTAGCTCCCTGACCAGGGATCGAACCCGCACCCCCTGCATTGGAAGGTGAAGTCTTAACCACTGGACCACCAACCAGACTGCCTCCTAGTGAGTGCCTTCACTTCTCTTTAATAACTGAGTCTAGAGCCTACCAAAGGAATGGAGCAGAGCTTTGTCCTTAATCAAAATCTACTTCCCCCCATTTTTGAAAACTGGGACATTTGTCTGCTTCCAATTTTCTGATACTTTGCATATTCTTCATAATTTCTTACAAATCACCAAACACAGTTCTTAGAGCACAACTGCAAGTTCGTCCTATAAGGGCCTCCCATCTATCTATCCATCCGGGTATTTACTCGGTCTTGCCTGTGCCAGGCCCTGAAGAGCTCCTCGCAGTCTGAGTTTGAGTTCCTATCAAACATGGCTGGGCTCCCTTTACCATCCCTGGAGCATTTTCTTTGAGAGAAAAGGAGGAAGCAAACTAATAGCTGAGTAGTTCTGCTTTCTGTTAATGTTATAGCAAGAGTTCCAAGCAGTGAGCCTATCACTTCCTGATTCTTTTTCTTGTTCTAATCATACCTAAAAAGGCTTTTTTATTGTCTGAGGCATTTTTGCCCTCTCAGCCCACTCACTCCAGCTTCTTAGTGCTTTGTACTGTCCATAAACCTTGTTTTCACCCTTGTGTGTAGAACCCCTGCTCCCTTTTCCCCTATTAATGCTATATTTAATATTTAAAGTTTTAAAACATAATTACTTTTTCAAGCATTTTATAGGAAAACATCATACCTTGATTTTACTAACTTGAGTGTTATGAAGAATGTACATTTATACACTGACAAGACCATACAAGGGAACAAGCGTAGGGATGGTGTGATGGCTATTTGTACTCCTTTGTTCTCGGGTCTACTCCTTAGTTCCTTCTGTCCTTGTGTTCTTTCAGCTTACTCCCACTTTTTTTTCATTTGTTTTCTTTCTGGCATCCATTTTTATTTTAAATTATTGTACACAAATGCAGAAATTACTTGACTAGCACTAACTGCAGAATTTATAGAAAGTAAATAAATCACAGGATGCTTAATACTGAAAGACTGAATTGTTTTATATTTTTTAATCGAGATATAATTCATATACCATAAAATTCACACTTTTAAAAGGCACAATTCTGTGGTTTTTAGTATACTCACAGAGTTGTGAAACTAATACCACTATCTAATTTCAGAACATTTTTATCACCCAAAAAGAAACGCTGTACCCATTAGAAGTCACTTCCTATTCTTTTTTGCAGTGTGGATATCCAGCTGTCCCACCATCATTTGTTAAAAAGAATATCTACCCCCATTGAATTGTCTTGGAACCCTTGTAAAAACAAATTTATCATAGATGTATGGGTTTATTTCTGGACTCTCAATTCTATTCCGTTGATCTATATGTTTATCTTTAGCTAGTATCACACTGTCTTGTTTACTGTAACTTTGTGGTATGTTTTGAAATCAGAAGTATGAGAAATGCAATTTTTTTTTCAAGATTGTTTTGGCTATTCTGGATCCCTTACACTTCCATGTGAATTTTAGGATCAGCTTGTCAATTTCTGTAAAGAAGGCAACTGGGATTTTGCTAGGGATTGCCGTGAATCTGCAGGTCACTTTGAGTACTACTGCCATTCTAAAAATATTAAGTTTTCCAATCCATGAACATGGAATGTCTTTCTTTTTTTTTTTTAAGGCTTTCTTTAATTTCTTTCAACAAAGTTTTATAGTTTTCAGTGCATAAGTTTTATATTACTTTTGTTAAATTTATTCCTAGGTATTTTATTTTTTAAGGTGCTATTATAAATGGAATTTTCTTAATTTCATTTTCAGATTGTTCATTGCTAGTGTATAGAAATATAATTGATTCTGTATATTAATCTTATATCCTGACATCTTGCTGAACTTGTTAGTTTTAAGAGTTTTTTAAGGCTTTTCCTAAATCTTTAGGATTTTTCTATATACAGGATCATGTCCTCTGTGAATAGAGATGGTTTTACTTCTTCCTTTCCAATCTACATGCCTTCTGTTTCTTTTTCTTGCCTAATTTCCTTGGTCTCTACCCTTTAAAAGCCTATATAGCTTCCTGAGTGACTTCCTTTTTTTTTTTCCTTATTAGGATAAATTTTTTGAGAGAACAGGACAGGGTGTAGGAGGAAGAGAGAAAGTAGAGCTCTTAAAAATCAGAAGTTGTGGGCTTCCCTGGTGGCACAGTGGTTGAGAGTCCACCTGCAGATGCAGGGGACACGGGTTCATGCCCCGGTCCGGGAGGATCCCACATACCGCGGAGCGGCTGTGCCTGTGAGCCATGGCCGCTGAGCCTGTGCTCCGCAACGGGAGAGGCCACACAGTGAGAGGCCTGCATACCGCCAAAAAAAAAAAAAATCAGAAGTTGCAGTTGTGTGGTTTGAATGGATTTTTGGTGAACCTCACATCCTCTCCGTGGAAATGTCTTCCTTCATAGCACCTGGGCCCAGGGACTTTCTGGGGGAATCTCTGAAATCTGTTTTCCTCAGGTTTTGGACATAAGCCTGGCTGAACCCAATATCCAGCCTTCCTTGGCTGTTAAAGAGTCTACCATGACATGGCCACTTCCCCCGTGCCCATCTCTTCTCCTTCTCTGGTCAGTTCTTTTTTTTTTTGGTTTTTTTTTTTTTTTTTTTTTTTTTTACGCGGGCCTCTCTCTGCTGTGGCCTCTCCCGTTGCGGAGCACAGGCTCCGGACGCGCAGGCCCAGCCGCTCCGCGTCATGTGGGATCTTCCCGGACCGGGGCGCGAACCCGAGTCCCCTGCATCGGCAGGCGGACTCTCAACCGCTGCGCCACCAGGGAAGCCCCTCTCTGGTCAGTTCTTTCCTGCCGGTCAGAGGCAGAGCACCAACAGTTCCTCCCATTGCATCCTCTGTCTTCTGAGAAATAAAACTGTCAACGAAACAATAGGCTGTTTGTTTCTACCTCCAAAAGACTTTGACAAACATCTCCTGAAGTTCTGGGCCAGCTTTGTGACCCATGTGAGGAGAGTCCACCAAGACTCTCCTTCTATCCATCCTCCTCCTCACACTTGAGTCCTTCATGGTGATCTTCCACGCAGGAATGAGCACAACTTCTTGACACTCAGGTTCTCCATCCACCCCATTTAGGAGACCTCTTCATTAGAACACGGCACACACTTAATTTCTTCACTCTTGGTGAATGTCCTGGCTCACCATGTTTCAGTGGGGCTCTTAGTTCATCCCAGTTATGGGACAAAAGGAAGCAAGAGTAAGGTTTCATCAAGGGTGTGGAATGTACATCAAAGGTCTTGCTGAGTGGCTTTACAAGGAGAGAAGTTTCCCTCCATATCAGTGAAGGTTCTGTGTTACCAGTGACCTCTTGGGATATGCAGGAAGCCAGGTAGATAAGAATCTCTGACTATGCAGATAGGTGCACCCCATAGTCAAGTATGAGCTTCCAGTGCTCACTGGCTAGAAGCAAACCACCCAGGCACTGAGAAAAGACAGCCACGGATGCAGGCATGTTCCAGGACTGTCAGCACCCTGGGCCAACACCTCTGGCCCCCAGTTCCAGTGCAGGACTCTAGAGGGCAGCTGCCCTTTTGTTTGGGGCTTTCCTCCCAGAAGCTACATCTTTTCCTCCTAGCTCCACTCTGAAACCAAACTCCCGTCTCCGGTGCTCACCAACCTTCCTGTCTACCCTGATTTTCTTCTACCCTGTCTACCTCACAGGTCCACTTTTGTGCCTGCTGCCTAACAATAAAGTCACTTTGTCGTTAGGGAAGGTCTCAAGAGCAAGTGACTTCCTGATAAGGTGACTCCTCCCTCACCCTGGTGTTGCACATGGGGCTCCAGTGCCTCCTGAGAAGTAGTTCATTTGGATGGAGTTGCCAGACCTCAAAATCCATCTTTAAACTATGCTTAGCTATTCCACAAAGCTCCCCCCAAATGATGAAACAGAAAAACAGTAAACTGAAAAAAAGATCGATTCATGTTCCTGTGGGTTTGTCTGCCTTTGGCTTGCTTACTATCCAGGCTGTGGGAGCAGAGAGAGTGCCTCATCACATCCGGGTTGACACAGTATCAACCATGGCTCCCTAATCGCACAATAAAGCTCTCCTGGCAAGGACAGATGGGAGGAACTACCCAGGGTGCTGTGAACATGCCACCGCTAATGTCTGAGACTATTATAACAATGCTTACCTTCTTATCCTTTATTTGTTGTATATTTCACACACACACAAAAAAGTCCATCTACCACTCTTGTACCACTTGGTCATAATACTTCATTGTCCCACATACTTAAAAACTGGTTAGTATTACTGAGACCTTAAATGTATTGTGCCTCATCTTTCAAGGTATCAGTTACTGTAATATTTCTATGGTTCATTTTGAGTGTCTTAGGTGACATATTTAATACTGTTTTCAGCTTACTAATGAGCACCAAATAGAGCAATTTAAAATTATTTTCTTCCATCTTCCTTCACATTCAATTTACTGCCTAGAACTATATTTCAATAGAGTATATTTGTTTTACTGAATTCATTCACAGTGTATCTGCAGGCCTATATTTTCTGTAGTGACAACTACTCTATTTGTGGGAACTATTTAGGTCACTGGAAGGGAGAAAAAGAGGTCACTACTTAATAGAAATGGCATGTATCCAAATACCAATGCAGTTTTCTGAACACCTGTTGAACATCAATGATGAAGAGACTGTTACAATTTCCAAAACCCTGGATCAAAACCTTAAATGATTACTTTGTTTCAACTGACACAGTTTAACCCAGGAAAACAAGTCTCCTAACCAAAGAAAGTGAGTCTTAATATGCCAGCTGCTTTAAAAGTAAAACAGCCTCTTCAAAAAGCTATCTGTTACAATGTAAATGATTTCCCATCAAAAATCACTAGGAAGGAGCTACATGACTTGAATGTCAAGGCATGCACCGTAACTGTTTGCTTTTGGAGACACAGCGAGCATGACAATATTTTCAGCTGTCAAGGGTGAGGGAGGAGGGACTGACCCACCTAAGAAATGGAAACTAACGAATAGTAATATGACACTCCCCCTTAGTTCCACTGGGCATCCGCTGGTGCGGCGGCTACACACAGCTAACTTCCTAAGGCACGGTAAAGGGAGGCTGTGCAACAGCTGAATGAAGGCGGCCTCTCTGCCCTGTCCCCCGAACACTGTGGTGGAGGCGGCGTGCAAGGACCGCAAGGGAAGGGGGAGTGGGCAATACCCTCTACTGTTGCCATTCATTCATTCTTTCTTTCTTTCTTTCATTCATCCAACAAATAGTTATTCGCGGCGCACTGTGCTAGGGGCTTAACTTTCCAACTTTGACTCAATAACACATTCTGTTACCCCACACCTCCGTCCCCATTTCCAGCCGTAGCCCTCACTAGCTCATCAAGAAGGTGCTTATTATAACCTCGCTTTCCCTCCCTTCTCCGGGTTCCCAGGCTAGGGTGACAAGATAATGCCAGCCAGAGAAGTGCCTTTCCAAAAGCAAAGAAGGAGGGCTCGGAGTACGCAGACAGGGGCGGGGGGCGGTTTCGAGGACCCTCCTGGCTGCGTAGGGAGAGCCAGCCCCTACTTTGTCGGCCGCGCCCCGGGTGGGGCTTCGGACACCCGGGCACCGCGCTCAGACGGGGAACCTGAGGTCACGCTGATACTGGAGGAGGAAGCAGCGGAGACGGGGTTCCTCCAAGGGGAAGTGTGCGCTGCAGGAAGCCCGAGGGAGGCGGGAGACTGGTGACAACGAGCACACACGTGGGGAGGACCGCCTCCACCTAGGTGGTGGGGACAGGTTCGCAGGCAGGGGTGAGGAGCGGGCAGGGAAGGTTACCTGATGAACGTGGTCTTGCCCGTGCTGTACTGGCCCACCAGCAAGATCATGGGCTTGTTCTCAAAGTCGGCGTCCTCCAGCGCGGGCGAGTGGAACTCGTGGAAGCGGTACGCCTCCTCCAGCGGCAGCACCTTGCGCAGGTAGAGCGAGCGCAGGCCGCCCGTCACCGTCTGCACCGCGTCCGCGCCGCCCGCTCGTTCGCGCCCGCCCGCCTGCCGCCCCAACCAGCTAAACATCCTGCCGCCGGTCCGCCCGTCCGCACCCCGCGCTCGCCCTCTCAGTGCAGGTCCAGCGAACTGTCCCCACTCCGGACTCGACCCTCCCCAGCTCGCACTGAGCTGCCCAGGCCGCCCTAGCCACCGCCCGAGCTGGCCCCGCCTCGCGCCGTCTCAGCCAATCCCCAGTATCTACGTCACGGGAGCTCGTTCACTATTCAGAAGGACTCTCTCAAGTCCTTCCTCATTGGGCTGCTACCAGCGCGGGTGGAGGGGCCAACCAATGGAGAGGAGGTTCTTAATGAATTATTGATGACGGAGCCCTCTGGAGGACTGGGAGGGGAAGAGGGTGTTTCTCGAAACCACCAGCGCACTCTGGCCAGGTGGCGTCGGCTTCCGGGCAAATCTGAGCTGGTAATAAAAGAGCCTCCGGAGGCTCCTTAGTCTCCGGGGACGTTTACTCATTCCAACCCTGTGGACGTCGATGCTGGGGACAAATGTTCAGAAAGTTCACAGGCAGGTTCTTTCTACCTACTGGCAGGTTATTACACACATTTTATTGGTGAAGAGACCCTGACTCACGGACACAATTGACAATATTTGAAGTAGGGGAAATAGACTTCAATTTACTTGGGTATGTTTCTCCACACTGCCTCCACTAAATTCTGGGTCGATTGAAGACCTTTTGCCCTTAGTTTTCTTTATCTGACTTTCTGTAAATTTGAAGATTTAGTTATCCTCATTATTACAAACTCATTGCCACATAGTAACATAAAAAGACTGTTACCTCCTAGCTGTCTCTTTTTCAGGTGAAAAGGATACATCTAAATTGAGATTGGGAGAAATAATCAGCCATCACTTTTGGTGTCCTAGGTTACAGTTTTAAAATGTCTCAGTTGTTTCAGAGCATTTCTCAAGTGTGGTGGAGGGGGGCACCTGCATAAGAATAACCTGGGATACTTGTTAAAAATGCAGATTTCTGGTCATCACCCCAGGCCTACTGAATTAAAATACTGAAGAGGGTTGGAGCGCAACAACTACCCCCAGGTGATTCTGATGTATCCTAAATGTGAGGTAATAGGATCACAACAGACTTCTCACATTTGATAGCAATGCAGTCTGATTCAGTGGGTATGGGATGGGACCCAAGACTGCATTTCTAACAAGCCCCCAGGAGATGGATCTGCTTGTTCATGGATCATAATTTGAGTACCAAGGCTGTGGTGGAGAGAACAGGATTTGGCATCAAAAGACCTGGGTTTGAATTCTGACTATATAAATTAATTGCTATGTGATCTTAAATGCAATGAGTTGTCTCTCTGCCTCAGTTTTCTTGTTTGTAAATTGGGAATTCCTTTGGAGTTGCGTGGATAAAGTATTTAGATGGAGCTATGTGTGACTAAGGAAGTGCAAAGAAAGCCAAGGGAAAATGTAGTTAGATATCTGCCTCATGTCAAAATAAAGATTGAAATGTAAAAATAAAAAAACCATAGACCTACTAGAAGAAGAGCTACTACTTCAGAAGCTACTGAAGATTTGTAAAATTTGGAAGGGAAAAGCTTTTCTAATCAACATCAAATATAGAAATTATGAAAAAAAGAGTTGATAGATTTGTCAACAAAAAAGTAAAGGCTTCAATTTTTTTTAAATACATACAAACAAACCCATATAAACATACTCTTGCCATGTGATCCAGAATTTGCTCTCCTTGGTATTTACCCAAATGAGTTGAAAACTTATGTCCACAGGAGAACTGCACACAAGTGTTTATAGCAGCTTTATTGATAATTGCCAAAACTTGGAAGCAACTAAGATGTCCTTAACGAGGTGAATGGGTAAGTAAACTGTGGTATGTTTAGACAATGAAATATTATTCAGCTAAAAAGAAATGAGTTATCAAGCCAGGAAAAGACGTGGAGGAAACTTAAAACTATATTACTAAGTGAAAGAAGCCAGTCTAAAAAGTCTACATACTATATTATTGCAACTGTATGACATTCTGGAAAAGGCAAAACTATGGAGACTGTAAAAAGATCAGTGGTTGCCAGGGGTTAGAGAGGAGGGAAGGATGAGTAGGAAGGGCACAGAAGGTTTGTAGGGCAGTGAAACTATTCTGTGTGATAATGTAATTGTGGATACATATAATTATACATTTGTCCAAATCCATAGAATATATAACACCAAGAGGGAACCGTAATGTAAATTGTGGATTTGGGGTGATAATCATGTGTCAGTGTAGGTTAGGTTCATTGATTGTAACATATGTAACACTCTGGTGTAGGATGTTGATAGTGTGGGATGTTGATAGTGGGAAGGCTGTGTTGCAAGGATAAGGGATACATGGGAACTCTCTGTACTTTATACTCAGTTTTGCTGTGACTTTAAGACTGCTCTAAAAAAATTCTATTAAAAATAGTATATATAAAAAACCAAACAAATCCATAAACAAAAGTAAAGGGCAAAAGACAAATTGGGTAAAATATTACAGACATATGTGATATACATATTTAATTAAGGACATTAGAACTTTAAAAAGCTACTATGAAGTTATTAAGAAAGAAATGAATAAACTGAACACCACATTAGACAAATGAGCAAAGGACATAGACAACTAAAAAAACTAATACAACTGGCTAGTAAACATTAAATGATGCTGATCTCCATTAATAATCAAAGAAACAAATTTAAAATGAAGAGATAACATTAAGAATGGCAGACTTATTTTTCTAAGATGATGCCTAATGTTGGCAAGGGTGTATGAAAAGGTACCTTTTCATACATTGCTGGAGATGGTGTAAATTGGAACTTCTCTGGAGTCCATACTTATCAAAAATCTTGAAAATGCACATTCAAGACTTCTGCTTCTCAACATCATACTTAAGGTGAAATGACTGAAAGCTTTCCCTCTACAATCAGGAACAGGGTAAAGATGTCTGATTTTACCACTTCTATTTAATATCCTACTAGAGGTTCTAGTCACTACAATAAGGCAAGTAAAAGAAAAGGTATCTAGATTGGATAGGAAGAAGTAAAACTCTATTTGCAGAAAATATGATCATCTATGTAGAAAATTCTATGGAATCTACAAAAAAAGCTTGCAGAACTAAGTGAGCCTAGCAAGGTTGCTGGGTATAAGACAAGAACCTCCTGTATTTTTATATACTAGAAATGAATAACTGGACAATGAAGTAAAAAAAATCAGTATCATTTGCAATAGCATTGAAAATGTTAAATACTTAGGGATAAACCTAATTTTTAAAATGTACAAGGTCTATACACTGAGAACTACAAAGCATTTCTGGGAGAAATAAAGAAGGTCTAAATAAATGGAGATATATACCATGCTTGTGGCTCACAAGACTCAATATTGTTAAGATGTCAATTTTCTCCAAACTGATATATAGATTTAGTGCAATCCCAGCAGGCTTTTATTTTTGTTAATTGACACGCTGATTCTAAATTCACATGTAAATACAGAGGACCTAAAATAGCCAGAACAACTTTGAAAAATAACAAAGTTGGAAAACATACTACCTAATTTCAAAACTCATTGTAAAGCTACGGAAATCAAGACAGCATGGTATTGGTATAGAGATAGACTAATATATCAAAAGAACAAAATAGAGTCTAGAAATAGACCCACACATACATGGTCAATTGATTTTTGACAAAGTGCAAAGGCAATTCAATGGATAAAGGAGTCTTTTCAACCAATAATGCTAGAACAGTTGGACATCCATATGTGAAAAAATGAACTTTGATCTCTACCTTGCACTATATGTAAAAATTATCTCAAAATGATTATAAACATAAATCATAAATGTAAGACTTAAAGTTATAAAACTTCTAGACAAAAACATAGCAGAAAACCTTTGTGACCTTATGTAGGGAAAGGTTTCTTAGATGATACTAAAAGCATGATCCATAAAAGAAAAAAATTGATAAATTGGACTTGATCAAAATTAAGAACTCCTGGCCTTTGAAAGATACTGTAAAGAGAATGAAAAGACAAATCACAGACTAGAATACATTTGCAAATTACATATCTGATAAAGGACTTGTATCCAGAATATATTAAGACCTCTTAAATCTCAATATCAAGAAGACAGGGAGTTCCCTGGTGGTCCAGTGGTTAGGACTTGGTGCTTTCACTGCCATGGCCCGGGTTCAACCCCTGGTCAGGGAACTAAGATTCCACAAGCCAGGCGGCGCAGGGGGAAGAAAAAAACACACCAAGATACTGTTATATACCTATTAGAATGCCTGAAATTAAGTCTGATTATACCAGTTGTTGGTGAGGATGTGGAACAACTGGAACCCTCATTCATTTGCCAGTGGAATGTAAAATGGTACAACCACTTGGAAAACAGTTTGGCAGTGTCTTAAAAAGTGAAGCATACACCTACCACATGACCCAGCATGGGGGAGCAGAGGGAAGGATTACAAAGGGCATTAGAAGGAGACTTTTGTTGGCCTGAAGGATTTACTCATTACCTTGATTGTGGTTATGGTTGACAGTTGGATATATCTGTTGAAACTCAACAAATTGTGTACTTTAAATATGTGCAGTTTATTGTATGTCAATTGTACCTTTACTAGTTGTTAGAAATGCTCACACTTCTCAGGAATTTTATCCTGAGGGAATAATGAATGTAAAGATTTATCAAAGGAATGTCTATCAGCATATCATTTATAATAGTGAAAAGCTGTGACTAGTTGTCCCCCCATGAAAGACTAGTTAAGCAGATGATGGATTCCTATGCAGTCTCTGAAAATTGTTATATGAGTATTAATGACCTGAGAAAATGCTCAGAATATATTTTTAAGTGGAAAAAAGCAGATTACAGAAGTGAATCCATGTAATTGCTATGGCAAACCGTATGGCAGTTCCTCAGACAATTAAAGACAGAAGTACCATATTATCCAGCAATCCCATTTCTGGGTATATATCCAAAAGAATTGAAGATAGGGTCTCTAAGACATATTTGCATACTCATGTTCATAGCAGCTCCACTCACAATAGTCAAGAGGTGGAAGCAACCTAAGTGTTGATTGATGGATGAATGGATAAACAAAATATGTGTATATACATACAATGAAATATTATTCAGCCATAAAAAGGAAGGAAATTCTCTTAGGTCACAATCTCAATGAACCTCGAAAACATTATGCTACATGAAATATGCTGAGACCCCTTTATCCTTCCTGCTGCCTGGAATGTGGGCATGATGGGTGGAGCTCCAACAGCCATATTGGACCAGAAGGAAAACTTGAGGATGGCAGAAGCAAGAGCTGAAAGGAGCCTGGGTCTCCGATAAGAAATAGAAAAATAAACTTCTTCTGTCTTGTTTAAGCCTCTTTAGATCCTTTTTGGTTATGTAGCAAAAGCAATGTTAACTGATATAGAATTTGAATACGTGAATCAAGAACTTAGGGCATTACCTTGGCTAGAACTAAAGTGTTGCAAGTTTTCAAAATAGAAGCAGTAGTAGAAGACCTGGGTGTAGATGAGATTGCTTAAGGAGAGTATAGAGTGAGAAGGGGGGAGAGCTAAGCAAAGAGCCTCAAGGAGTACTAGCAGTTAAAGGAGAGAGAGGAGGTGAAGCCAGGGAAGAGGCTTGAAAATGTCCAAGCACATGTGGCCCCTTCCCTCTAGGGCTGGGTTGGCAGCCCCTAACGTGTGCCCCTGTGTACACAGCTAATATGAAACTTCCTCTTTGTATTGCAAGCCTCTGTTTCCATGGAGGTCTCCTGCATGGGACCAGAAGGAAGCTCCTTGAAGTGTGGGGTCAATTGTTCATCCTTTTTTTTGTTGTCCCAGTGCCTACAGCAGTGACTGGCACATAGTGGGAAGGCAATAAATATTTGCAAGTGGAACTGAATTGAACTGCTTGCTGTTGGCAAGGAAGTCATGGGAAGGGAGGGTTTCAGGAAGGAGGGAGTGGTCTGCAGGGCCAAAGGTGGTGAACAATCGAGTAAGATAAGGCCTGTAAAGGGCTGGTGCCATTTGGCTCAGTGTATTGGCAATTAGGAGGGCATTGGTGACCTCGGGGAGAAGTGTTTTCATGGAGACATAAGAGCAGAAAACATCCACTGTGGGGCAGGGTGACTGGGCTGTGTGGCAGTGTGGTGTGCTGCCTGCTCTCAGGAAGGAAAGGGGAGACAGGGAGGGAGGGACATTGGGGGAGAAAGGAGTTTTATTTAATCTTTCTATTAAATCATGTTATAGGCGGAGAGCAGGGAACCTGAGGCGGGAGCCTCCCTGTCCTCCCCAGGACCCTATGCTCTTGCCCCTCTCGGAGCTGATGATACTTTGTCCTTATCCCTTGTGTGGCCCTTACTCATCCCCTGCTCTGTGACACTGCCAGCACTGTTTTAGAAGCTAAGTCACTATTTAACTTCTCGAGTCTGTATACAAATCTTTTCATGTTTTACCCCCCAACCCAAATCTAAGTTCCTGGAAAGCAGAGGCTGTTCACAGACTGCTGTATATCAGGTAGGTGCTAGGCTGATGCTGGCCGCCCTTCTTTCCTCTCCGTCAATTAGTGCTTCATGAAAACCATCTGAGCTTCAAACAGCATAAGTCAGCAAGGGCTGGTGCTCCACTAGTCACTGCTGCGGCTTCACAAAAACAGAGGGGCACCCCACCACACAAGAAATGGGGAACCCCTGCAGGAGGAGAGGAGGGCTGGGATGAAAACAGCCTTCCCGCACCTCTGGCCGTGCGTGTGGGAAGCCCCGGCAGGGATGAAGGCAGGAGTTATGCAGGGTTTGCAGCACCAGATGATGAAAGCTGATCAGTCAACAGCGTTTACCCGCATGGCCAGTTTATTCTGTGCTCAAAAAATACAATGATTTGGGCTTCCCTGGTGGCGCAGTGGTTGAGGGTCCACCTGCCGATGCCGGGGCCGCGGGTTCGTGCCCCGGTCCGGGAGGATCCCACATGCCGCAGAGCGGCTGGGCCCGTGAGCCATGGCTGCTGGGCCTGCGCGTCTGGAGCCTGTGCTCCGCAACGGGAGAGGCCGCAATAGTGAGAGGCCCGCGCACCGCGATGAAGAGTGGCCCCCGCTTGCCACAACTAGAGAAAAGCCCTCGCACAGAAACGAAGACCCAACACAGCCAAAAATAAATAAATAAATACATAAATTTAAAAAAAAAAAAAAATACAATGATTTTATAAACCTCGTTTTACATACTTCGATGAATCCAAGGCAGGGCTGCCTTCACCTTACAATAAACACCCAGGTCTTACCCAGTGGCTCACTCTGATCATTTTAGGAGAACCCGTTTCTTGCAGATGGAAAGAAAAGATGGCAAAGTGGAGGCAGCTGGCTGCTCTGGTGCTGGAGCAGGGTGGGGTCCCAAGTCAGCATTCCCTGGGTGGGGACCAGCTTTGCAGGTCCAGGAGCCCAGTTTATCAGTGGCTCAGGGGAAGTGATGGATTCATGCTTTCCGGCTTATGAGTGAGCATGGCATAAACCCTCTCCTCTCAGACTTTAATATGCATAAGCATCACCTGAAAGCAGGGGAGAGGAGGTGAAAAATCTCCTTAAAATGCAGATTCTGAATTCAGTATGGCTGGGGTGCGGCCTGAGATTCTGCATTTCTAACCAGTTCCCCACCACACTTTGGGTAGCAAGGATGTAAATCAGAGGACAATTTTGGTAAACTTTTGACACCTGTCACCACACATCTCCTAACATCCAAAGGACTGCTTAGGGAACATGGTGGCCCAGAGAGGGCCATGTCTTCCAGGTTTGCTGGGCTTCACGTAGACCACATGCCTTTCTGGTCACGCCTTCCATCAGCACAGGCATCTCAATGGCTCAGGTTACACATTTCTCTCTTTTTTAAAAAAAAATTATTTATTTATTTATTTTTGGCTGCATTGGGTCTTCACTGCTGTACAAGGGCTTTGTCTAGCTGTGGAGAGCGGGGGGGCTACTCTTCGTTGTGGTGTGTGCGCTTCTCATTGCGGTGGTTTCTTGTGTGGAGCAGGGGCTCTAGGCACGTGGGCTTCAGTAGTTGTGGCACGTGGGCTCAGCAGTTGTGGCGCATGGGCTTAGTTGCTCCGCGTATGTGGGATCTTCCCAGGCCAGGGCTCGAACCCGTGTCCCCTGCATTGGCAGGCGGATTCTTAACCACTGCACCACCAGGGAAGTCCTACACATTTCTTTAGTTAAGTTCCCAGCCTGATGGGAGATGTGGATACTTCGAGCTTCTGTGTCCCAGGGCTTTCCCAGAGATTCATCTGGAAACCATCTCCAAAGATGAGCATTTCCCTCAGGGTTAACCTAGTCCTTTCTGGGTTGATCCTTTCCAGTTTTGTTATCTCAGGGTGACTCTTAAAGAGTTGGGATGTTCTGGCCATGGTGTTTACATAATAAATAAGAGAAATGCCGCTTAGAAATAAGTAATACCATCTGGAAACCAGAGAGGAGGGTTAGGGTTGGAGAAGTGCCTCTGGAGCAGGTTGGTCAGCGAGTGGTGGCCCTGTGGAGTGGTGGCACCAGGCAGCATCACTCACCTGATGCCTCATGTACCTGCCCAGACGTCCCAGAGCTGCATCCCAGATCCTCGTTTGGTGAACTGGAGCTGCAGACTTGGGCTTTGCCTGGCATTTCGCCGGAGGTGGATGCTCAGTCGAGGCTGCCCAGTGGGGATAAAAGGGATCACTTGTCCTCGGCCTTTAAGTGGTTGCAGAGGGGCTGCTGAAACCCCATCACCTGTTTGTGTTTGTTGTTGAAGAGACCAGGATGTCTCTAGTGCTCCATCTAGATCTTCAAGCATTATGCTTCCTATTAATAAGCTGATTCATAAAAATAAAAATCACAAAATACAATTGCCTATAAAAATCACAAGAATACAATTGCATTAAATTTAAAAAAGCATTTGAAGTCAGAAAGAGAAAAACACCGTATGCTAACACATATATATGGATTCTAAATAAAAAAACAAAATGGTTACAAAGAACCTATGGGCAGGACAGCAATAAAGACGCAGACATAGAGAACGGACTTGAGGACACGGGGAGGGGGAAGGGTAAGCTGGGACGAAGTGAGAGAGTAGCATGGACATATATACATTACCAAATGCCAAATGTAAAGCAGACAGCTAGTGGGAAGCAGCTGCATAGCACAGGGAGATCAGCTCTGTGCTTTGTGACCACCTAGAGGAGTGGGATAGGGAGGGTGGGAGGGAGACGCAAGAGGGAGGAGATATGGGGATATATGTATATGTATATGTATAGCTGATTCACCTTGTTATAAAGCAGAAACTAACACACCATTGTAAAGCAATTATACTCCAATAAAGATGTTAAAAAAATAAAGACCACCTTCAGAAATAAAAAAAATTAAAAAGCATTTTTCCAGAGAACCCAGAACGCTTCTCAGGTCCTCTTGTGCATTTCCTGAGCAGAGAGGAGTAGTGAGGGGAGGGCTTTGAGTTCCAGCTCCGAATCCAAGGTTTCTGGGGAACCAGCCTCTTATATAAATAAAATTGGGCCATGCTATTATTCTCCACACTTCAGGCATGTGTGGGAGCCTGTGGCTCTTGGATCCCCTTCCCTGCAGGGAAGGTTTAAAAAAAATTCCAGTGGGTATACTACTGGGCATATACCCTGAGAAAACCATAATTCAAAGAGACATGTACCACAATATTCATTGCAGCACTATGTACAATAGCCAGGACACAGAGGCAACCTAAGTGTCCATCAACAGACAAATGGATAAAGAAGATGTGGCACATATACACAATGGAATATTACTTGGCCATAAAAAGAAATGAAATTGAACTATTTGTAGTGAGGTGGATGGACCTAGAGTCTGTCATACAGAGTGAAGTAAGTCAGAAAGAGAAAAACAAAATATACATGTATGCTAACACATATATATGGAATCTAAAAAAAAAAAAAAAAAAAGGTCTGATCTGATGTACCTAGGGGCAGGACAGGAATAAAGACCCAGACATAGAGAATGGACTTGAGGACACTGGGAGGGGGAAGGGGAAGCTGGGACGAAGTGAGAAAGTGGCATGGACATATATACACTACCAAATGTAAAACAGATAGCTAGTGGGAAGCAGCCGCATAGCACAGGGAGATCAGCTCGGTGCTTTGTGACCACCTAGACGGGTGGGAGGGAGGGAGGTGCAAGAGGGCGGAGATATGGGGATATATGTATACATATAGCTGATTCACTTTGTTATACAGCAGCAACTAACACAACAGTGTAAAGCAATTATACTCCAATAAAGATGTTTAAAAAAAAATTCCAGTGGGTATAAAGCCCCATTACATCCCCTTGTTATTTTCCTTTGTCTCTTTCTCTTTCTCCTTCAACCTTTTTTTTTTTTAATTTTAATTTTTTTGATAGAAAGCCCAGGCCAGCCTGCCTGCAGCCCTTGCTAGACAGTGGAGCTGGCTCTGAGGGCCGGTCAGTCCTGGGTTCTGCACCTCTGATGCTAGAAGCAGACACAGGACTGTCCTGGGACTTTAGGGGGGACTCTTTACGAATGTCCTGGGACTTTAGGGGGACACTGGCTCTTCAGGCGTTTCTTCTTCTCTACTGCTAGTCGCAAGGCCTGAAGGAGCTTGTCCTTGTTATTCAGGATGTTATATTCGGAGAGCTTCACCAGCTTGTCGAAGGCGGCCTCTGTGTACGTCAGCTCCTTGGTGGCGTAGGGAGATTTGGGACCATAGATGTCAACCTGGCCCTGCTCCAGCTCCTCGGGGCTTCGCTCCACACCTGGAGGAGCAGAAGGACTTGCTGTAGCCCCTTATCACGTGAGGTTGTAATGGTTTGTTTCTACCCCTCTCCCCGAGGCTCACCCCTGCACACCCACAATAAAACGTGCCCATGTGCACACTCACACACGCAGATGCGCACACACACCTCCTAGCCCACCAGGGCAAGGGACATAGCTTGCCCATCTCAGGACCTCCCTGGCACCACACAGCGCCAGGCTGTGAATGACTGAAAGAGTAGAGCTTGACATCGCCGGCGCACAGGGGCATGGGGGGCCGTTCTGTCTCGCCGAAGCCAAGTTGGGCTCAGACAGGAGCTATGCCAGGCTTTCCTGTTAGTGCTGTCAGAAGACTGCATACGTCTAAGAACAGGAGCTCTCCGTCCAAGGCCAGTTGGGTGCGACCTGAGCTCCCGGCGGCTTACCTGGGGCCTTGTACTTTTGGAAGGTGTCACTGATGAGTGGGAAGAAAATCACAGTGGGGGCATCAGGCTCCTGGGAGCTCTCCATCAGGTAGCACTCCTTGAGGTTATCCTCCTCCTCCTGCACCTCATATTTGGGGAAGGGGATGTTCTGCTCGGTGCAGTACTTGCAGGTTTGTTTCACGGGCTGGAACATCACAGGAGGACATGTTTGAGTATCAGGCGGGGTGAGGGTGGGCAAGAAACACAGAATTCTTAGGTCCAGCCTTCTGATTTCCCCAGCTAACAACTCAGGTCTCCAACTGCTCTGCCTATGTGTGCTATTTTTAGGACAAACCTGGATCCGGATGAAGAGCCTGAGGCAGTAGGTTGGTGTGTGTCCAACTGCAAGCTCCTTCCCTAAGTAAACTGGACAGAAGCCCTTCCGATGATGCTTCACCCACAGACCTGGAGATGTGGCTGGCTCCCTAAGAGGGTGACAGCCATGGCTGGCCAGGCTCCTGCGGGACACTCATGGGCTTTGGAACGTGACAGGGCCAGAAAGGACTCTGAAAGGGCATCTTTATAAACAGGATGTAACAGAAAAAGCAGCAGACTTGGAGTATCAGAATCCCCTTAGTTCTTCCCCGTTCTAAGCTCACTAGCTGTGCGATCTTAAGCAAGCCATTTACCGTCTCTGTGCCTCACCTTCCTCACCTATAACATAGGAATAATAGCAGTTGTGCCATCTACCTCAAAGAGCTGGTGTAAGGATCAAGGGAGATCATGTGTAGGAAAGCATGTTGTCCCTTGTTTACAAACTTAGGTCATTATCATTGGTGTCATCCTTGTCATCTGTCTATACTCCCCTTTCCCTGGCCTCAGGATAGGACTGTATTAAAGTAGACCAGGGAGAGGAACCAAGATGGCAGAGTAGAAGGATGTGCTCTCACTCCCTCTTGCGAGAACACCAGAATCACAACTAGCTGCTGGACAATCATTGACAGGAAGACACTGGAACTCACCAAAAAAGATACCCCACATCCAAAGACAAAGGAGAAGCCACAATGAGACGGTAGGAGGGGTGCAATCACAGTAAAATCAAATCCCTTAACTGCTGGGTGGGTGACTCACAGACTGGAGAACACTTATACCACAGAAGTTCTGTGCCCTACATCAGGCTTCCCAACCTGGGGATCTGGCAACAGGAGGAGGAATTCCTAGAGAATCAGACTTTGAAGCCTAGTGGGAATTGATTGCAGGACTTCGACAGGACTGGGGGGATCAGAGACTCCACTCTTGGAGGGCACACACAAAGCAATGTGTGCATCAGGACCCAGGGGAGGGAGCAGTGACCCCAGGGGAGACTAAACCAGACCTACCTGCTAGTGTTGGAGGGTCTCCTGCAGAGGCGGGAGGGGCGGTGGCTGTGGCTCACCGTGGGGAAAAGGACACTGGCAGCAGAAGTTCTGGGAAGTAATACTTGGCATGAGCCCTCCCAGAGTCTGTCCTTAGCCCCAACAAAGAGCCCAGGTATGCTCCAGTGTTGGGTTGCCTCAGGCCAAACAACCAACAGGGAGGGAACCCAGCCCCACCCATCAACAGTCAAGCGGATTAAAGTTTTACTGAGCTCTGCCCACCAAAGCAACGTCAGCTCTACCCACCACCAGTCCCTCCCATCAGGAAACCTGCACAAGCCTCTTAGATAGCCTCATCCACCAGAGGGCAGACAGAAGAAGCAAGAAGAACTACAATCCTGCAGCCTGTGGAACAAAAACCACATTCACAGAAAGATAGACAAGATGAAAAGGCAGAGGGCTATGTACCAGATGAAGGAACAAGATAAAACCCCAGAAAAACAACTAAATGAAGTGGAGATAGGCAACCTTCCAGAAAAAGAATTCAGAATAATGATAGTGAAGATGATCCAGGACCTTGGAAAGAGAATGGAGGCAAAGATCAAGAAGGTGCAAGAAATGTTTAACAAAGACCTAGAAGAATTAAAGAACAAACAAACAGAGATGAACAACACAATAACTGAAATGAAAACTACACTAGAAGGAATCAATAGCAGAATAACTGAGGCAGAAGAACAGAAAAGCGACCTGGAAGACAATGGTGGAATTCACTGCTGCAGAACAGAATAAAGAAAAAAGCACGAAAAGAAATGAAGACAGCCTAAGAGACCTCTGGGACAACATTAAATGCAACAACATTCGCATAATAGGGGTCCCAGAGGAGAAGACAGAGAGAAAGGACCAGGGAAAATATTTGAAGAGATTATAGTCAAAAACTTCCCTAACAAGGGAAAGGAAGTAGCCACCCAAGTCCAGGAAGCACAGCGAGTCCCATACAGGATAAACCCAAGGAGAAACACACCAAGACACATAGTAATCAAATTGGCAAAAATTAAAGACAAAGAAAAATTATTGAAAGCAGCAAGGGAAAAACGACAAATAACATACAAGGGAACTCCCATAAGGTTAACAGCTGATTTCTCAGCAGAAACTCTACAAGCCAGAAGGGAGTGGCATGATATACTTAAAGTGATGAAAGGGAAGAACCTACAACCAAGATTACTCAACTCAGCAAGGATCTCATTCAGATTCGATGGAGAAATCAAAAGATTTACAGACAAGCAAAAGCTAAGAGAATTCAGCACCACCAAACCAGCTCTACAACAAACACTAAAAGAACTTCTCTAAGTGGGAAACACAAGAGAAGAAAAGGACCTACAAAAACAAGCCCGAAACAATTAAGAAAATGGTCATAGGGACATACATATCAATAATTACCTTTAACGTGAATGGATTAAATGCTCCAACCAAAAGACACAGGCTTGCTGAATGGATACAAAAACAAGACCCATATATATGCTGTCTACAAGAGACCCACTTCAGACCTAGGGACACATACAGACTGAAAGTGAGGGATGGAAAAAGATATTCCATGAAAATGGAAATCAAAAGAAAGCTGGATTAGCTATACTCATATCAGATAAAATAGACTTTAAAGAATGTTAAAAGAGACAAAGAAGGACATTCCATAATGATCAAGGGATCAATCCAAGAAGAAGATATAACAATTATAAATATATATGCACCTAACATAGGAGCACCTCAATACATAAAGCAACTGCTAACAGCTATAAAAGAGGAAATCGACAGTAACACAGACATAGTAGGGGACTTTAACACCTCACTTACACCAATGGACAGATCATCCAAAATGAAAATAAATAAGGAAACACAAGCTTTAAATGATACATTAAACAAGATGGACTTAATTGATATTTATAGGACATTCCATCCAAAAACAGTAGATTACACTTTCTTCTCAAGTGTTCATGCAACATTCTCCAGGATAGATCACATCTTGGGTCACAACTCAAGCCTCAGTAAATGTGAGAAAATTGAAATTATATCAAGCATCTTTTCTGACCACAATGCTATGAGATTAGAAATGAATTACAGGGGAAAAAACGTAAAAAACACAAACACATGGAGGCTAAACAATACGTTACTAAATAACCAAGACATCACTGAAGAAATCAAAGAGGAAATCAAAAAATACCTAGAGACAAATGACAATGAAAACACGATGATCCAAAACCTATGGGACGCAGCAAAAGCAGTTCTAAGAGGGAACTTTATAGCTATACAAGCCTACCTCAAGAAACAAGAAAAATCTCAAGTAAACCATCTAACATTACACCTAAAGGAACTAGAGAAAGAAAACAAACAAAACCCAAAGTTAGAAGAAGGAAAGAAATCATAAAGATCAGAGCAGAAATAAATGAAATAGAAACAAAGAAAACAATAGCAAAGATCAATAAAACTAAAAGCTGGTTCTTTGAGAAGATAAACAAAATTGATAAACCATTAGCCAGACTCATCAAGAAAAAGAGGGAGAGGACTCAAATCAATAAAATTAGAAATGAAAAAGGAGAAGTTACAACAGACGCTGCAGAAATCCAAAGCACCCTAAGAGACTACTACAGGCAACCCTATGCCAATAAAATGGACAACGTGGAAGAAATGGGCAAATTCTTAGAAAGGTATAACCTTCCAATACTGAACCCAATCACAAGTAATGAAATTGAAACTGTGATTAAAAATCTTCCAACAAACAAAAGTTCAGGACCAGGTGGCTTCACAGGTGCATTCTATCAAACATTTAGAGAAGAAATAACACCCATCCTTCTCAAACTCTTCCAAAAAGTTGCAGAGGAAGGAACACTCCCAAACTCATTCTATGAGGCCACCATCACCCTGATACCAAAACCAGACAAAGATACTACAAAAAAAGAAAATTATAGACCAATATCACTGATGAATACAGACGCAAAAATCCTCAACAAAATACCAGCAAACAGAATCCAACAACACATTAAAAGGATCATACACCACGATCCAGTGGGATTTATCCCAGGGATGTAACGATTCTTCAATATACGGAAACCAATCAATGTTATACACCATATTAACAAATTGAAGAATAAAAACCATATGATCATCTCAATGGATGCAGAAAAAGCTTGTGACAAAACTCAATACCAATTTATGATAAAAACTCTCCAGAATGTGGGCATAGAGGGAACCTACCTCAACATAATAAAGGCCATATACGACAAACCCACAGCAAACATCATTGTCAATGGTGAAAAACTGAAAGCATTTTCTCTAAGATCAGGAATAAGACAAGGGTATCCACTC
Source organism: Phocoena sinus (assembly GCF_008692025.1). Classification (NCBI taxonomy): domain Eukaryota; kingdom Metazoa; phylum Chordata; class Mammalia; order Artiodactyla; family Phocoenidae; genus Phocoena; species Phocoena sinus. The sequence continues at coordinate 92,243,089 of NC_045764.1, read as the reverse complement.
TCACCACTATTAGTCAACATAGTTTTGGAAGTCCTAGCCATGGCATCAGAGAAGAAAAAGAAATAAAAGGAATACAAATTGGAAAAGAAGAAGTAAAACTGTCACTGTTTGCAGATGACATGATACTATACAAAGAAAATCCTAAAAATGCCACCAGAAAGCTAGTAGAGCTAATCAATGAATTTGGTAAAGTTGCAGGATACAAAATCAATGCACAGAAATCTCTTGCATTCCTATACACTAATGAAAAATCTGAAGAGAAATTAAGGAAACACTCCCATTTACCACTGCAACAAAAAGAATAAAATACCTAGGAATAAACCTACCTAGGGAGACAAAAGACCTGTATGCAGAAAACTATAAGACACTGATGAAAGAAATTAAAGATGATACCAACAGATGGAGAGATATACCATGTTCTTGGATTGGAAGCATCAATATTGTGAAAATGACTATACTACCCAAAGCAATCTACAGATTTAATGCAATCCCTATCAAATTAGCAATGGCATTTTGTACAGAACTAGAACAAATCATCTTAAAATTTGTATGGAGACACAAAAGACCCCGAATAGCCAAAGCAATCTGGAGGGGAAAAAACGGAGCTGGAGGAATCAGACTCCCTGACTTCAGACTATACCACAAAGCTACACTAATCAAGACAATATGGTACTGGCACAAAAACAGAAACATAGATCAATGGAACAAGATAGAAAGCCCAGAGGTAAACCCACGCACCTATTGTTAACTAATCTATGACAAAGGAGACAAAGATATACAATAGAGAAAAGACAGTCTCTTCAATAAGTGGTGCTGGGAAAACTGGACAGCTACATGTAAAAGAATGAAGTTAGAACACTCCCTAACACCATACACAAAAATAAAGTCAAAATGGATTGGAGACCTAAATGTAAGACAGGACACTATAAAACTCTTAGAGGAAAACATAGGAAGAACACTCTTTGACATAAATCACAGCAAGATCTTTTTTGATCCACCTCCTAGAGTAATGGAAATAAAAACAAAAATAAACAAATGGGACCTAATGAAACTTCAAAGCTTTTGCACAGCAAAGGAAACCATGAACAAGATGAAAAGACAACCCTCAGAATGGGAGAAAATATTTGCAAACAAATCAATGGACAAAGGATTAATCTCCAAAATATATAAACAGCTAATGCAGCTCAATATTAAAGAAACAAACAACCCAATCCAAAAATGGGCAGAAGACCTAAATAGACATTTCTCCAAAGAAGACATACAGATGACCAAGAAGCACATGAAAAGCTGCTCAGTATCGCTAATTATTAGAGAAATGCAAATCAAAACTACAATGAGGTATCACCTCACACCAGTTAGAATGGGCATCATCAGAAAATCTACAAACAACAAATGCTGGAGAGGGTGTGGAGGAAAGGGAACCCTCTTGCACTGTTGGTGGGAATGTAAATTGATACGGCCACTATGGAGAACATTATGGAGGTTCTTTAAAAAACTAAAAATAGAATTACCATATGACCCAGCAATCCCACTACTGGGCATATACCCAGAGAAAACCATAATTCAAAAAGACACATGCACCCCAATGTTCATTGCAGCGCTATTTACAACAGCCAGGTCATGGAAGCAACCTAAATGCCCATTGAGAGACGAACGGATAAAGAAGATGTGGTATATATATACAATGGAATATTACTCAGCCATAAAAAGGAACGAAACTGAGTCATTTGTTGAGACGTGGATGGATCTAGAGACTGTCAGAGAGAGTGAAGTAAGTCAGAAAGAGAAAAACAAATATCGTATATTAATGCATGTATGTGGAACCTAGAAAAATGGTACAGATGAACCGGTTTGCAGGACAGAAGTTGAGACACAGATGTAGAGAACAAACTTATGGACATCAATGGGGGAAAACCCCAGGGGGCTGGGGATGGTAGTGTGCTGAATTGGGCGATTGGGATTGACATGTATACACTGATGTGTATAAAATTGATGACTAATAAGAACCTGCTGTATAAAAAATAATAATAAAATAAATAAAGTAGACCAAAAAACAGTTTCTTTCCCTTGAAAATCCAGAACTTTTCAAAAGGAAATAAATAAAAATAAATTAAAATCTCTGGTTCTAACTCTTTGGTGTAATTACATGGAGGCTCATACTTCCTGGTAGTGGGGAGACCATGTGATCACTTGGAACATAGGACATTACAAGGTCCTGAAGTGGTACAAAACTTTACAATTGACTGGGTTCTATTAAGGTTATTATTATTATTTTTTAAATTAATTAATTAATTAATTAATTTTTGGCTGCATTGGGTCTTCGTTGCCATGTGTGGGCTTCTCACTTCAGTGGCTTCTCTTGTTACAGAGCACGGGCTCTAGGCACACGGGCGTCAGTAGTTGTGGCACGCGGGCTCAGTATTTGTGGCTTGCGGGCTCAGCAGTTGTGGCTCGTGGCCTCTAGAGCACAGGCTCGGTAGTTGTAGTGCACGGGCTTAGTTGCTCCGCGGCATGTGGGTTCTTCCCGGACAAGGGCTCGAACCCATGTCCCCTGAATTGGCAGGCAGATTCTTCACCACTGTGCCACCAGGGAAGCCCTAAGGTTATTTTTTAAACTCTTTTTTATTTTGCAGCTAAAGAATTGCCAAATATGGGAAATGCTCAAATATAAGAATAAAATTGGAATTAGCTCAGTGAATCTAGTAAACCCATTGCATGAGGGCCAGCGGGCTACGCCCCTGAGGTTTGGAGGTGTAACCTCCATCAGGGATGGTGGCTTGAGCTTCTCCGATGCTGTCTAGGAGCCTGTGGGGAGTGGGGTGGGAGCCTTTCTTTGCCAAACTTGCCTTTGTCTGGGACCCAGCACAGTAATTGAGGTGGATGATGAGGTCAGCTTTTCTCTCCGGCCTGAGGATGGGCGGGTAGCTGGAGTTGATGACGAATGCAGTGTCCAGCAGGCACAAGTGGTTCACGGACGCTGTCAGCTTGTTTGGGAAGCCATCTAGCACCGAGTCTGAAAGTCAAGGCTTGTGGTTATCCTTACTCCTTGGCGCCCTGATCTCAGCAGATGGTCAGAGGCACCTGGTGGGGATGGGATGCCCTGCCCGGAGCTCATCCACTTCAGCCTGGCCTCCAGCCCTCCCCTTGGCCAGGGTACCCGGTGAGTCCCAGTGTCCCCCTGGGTAGGCTGAAGAAGAACAGCATTATCTGGGGAGTTTAGCAAGTTTTTTATGGAACATGCACAGAAAGCCCACTAAGGCTCAGCCACAGAATTTGTGGTGTAGCAGGGGCTTAAGACTATCCTATAAATTAGTGCAAACCGTGGGCCCAGAGCCAGCTGCCTTTTCTGCCCCGGATAGTGAGGACAAAGATTATTAGCCTAGGCTCAAGCAGCCATTGCAGGCTGTGGCCAAGTAAAATACCAAAGATGGTGGAAAGTCAAATTTAGAGCCTCAGCGGGGTGGGGACAAAGTCCTGAGTTGAAGCTGCAAGACCACAGTTTAAGAGCCAGCTCTGCCACTCACCATTTGGAGGAGCCTGGGCTGGGCCATCCCTGCCCAACTCCGGGGGCAGCACTTACATTAAAAGGTGTCCCCAGGGGCTTCCCTGGTGGTGCAGTGGTTAAGAATCCGCCTGCCAATGCAGGGGACACGGGTTCGCGCCCTGGTCCGGGAAGATCCCACATGCCGCGGAGCAACTAAACCTGTGCGCCACAACTACTGAGCCCACATGCCATAACTGCGGAAGCCCGCGTGCCTAGAGCCCGTGCTCTGCCGCGAGAGAAGCCACTGCAACGAGAGGCCCGCGCACCGCAACGAAGAGTAGCCCTCACTTGCCGCAACTAGAGAAAACCCGCGCACAGCAACGAAGACCCAACGCAGCCAAAAATAAATACATTTTTTTTAAAATGAAGGAAAAAAAAAAAAGGTGTCCCCAGAACACAACTGTAGAAAGTCAGGGCCCATACTTCCCCAACTGTAAAATGGGGTCAACTTCTACCTGCTGGGATTGTTATACAGATGCCATATAGAGTCATTGTACAGATTCAATTAATTAAATACACCCCCACTCCACCTGTTGTTCAAGGCATCACCAGATGTAGAATACACTATGGGGAGAGTCTGCCACTTGGGCCCAGTGAACATGGGCAGAGGAGTTTTCTCATCCTTTCTTCCTCCACATCCACTTCCCTTTCCTCTAAACAGAGGTAGGCCTCAAGGGGCAGCAGGTAAGGTTACCCTTCCACGTGGAGAACTGGCCGTTCTGGTAGTAGTCGGTGTGCATCTGCAGCCCCAGCAGGAAGTTGTGGAACTCAGACACAAAGGCCCGGGAGGTGAGGATGTTGCGGAAAGTATTGGACAGCCATGACCCTGGCGTCACCACCGTGGTGTCCAGCATGTTGGCATCACATTTGGGGATTTCAGGTAGGAGTGGCTCATCTTCTGCAGGGGAGGGGGGTGGATGGAGGACAGGTTACAGAGCTGGAGTCCCCAGATTGCCCAGGTGAAGCACCGCATGGTTGCCCCGCACCCAGGGGTCAGCCTGTAAGTGCAGTGCACACCTTCCTTGTCTAGTTCTCGGAGCCAGGAGGACCCAGGGGAGAGACATAGAACAGGGGCAGGGTAGAGGAGAAGGAGTGGGGTGACAGGCAAGGAGGGGTTCCAGAGAAAACACAGAGTCCAGAAGGGTGACCTTTAACTGCATTCATAGATCCCCACCCTCTGCAGCTCTCCTGGGTGCCGTGCAGCTCTTCCAAGCCTACCACACGGTGCATCCACTCCCCCGGGCCAGGCCAGAGCTGGCAAAGGTGTATCCAACTGCAATCACCCTCCTTTCCGGGCAGGGAAGACCCCCTAGCTGCCTTCCTATTTCCGTGGGCCATAGGGATGATGTTGAAACACGTGGCAGGTGGACTGGTCCTCAGTTGCTGATCCACCTTCCCCACCCCCGCCATCACCCAACCAGGAGGGGAAGCCGGTGGGTCACCCACCTATATCATGCACTCTCTCCCTTGTCCACCTGTGGAAAAACTCCTCCGAGGTGTGGGACAAATTCCAGGCATCGAGCAGGTTCAGGGAGAAGATGCTGCTCCACAGACCTAGGGAGCAGGACCAGCGGTGAGCCGCTCTGCCCAAGAGCCTCCAGGCCCACCCAAATACTGATTGATTCTGCCTTGGACTCGATGCCCCCTCCAAGTCAAGCTGCTCAGGGAGTGGGACAGGCTTTCATTTCCCTCTCCCCACAGTGCAGCTCGACATAAGTGACTCAACTCTTCTCCGCTCTCCTCTTGGAACTGGGAGAGGGTATGAAGGCATATAAGGCACAGCCCCAGGAGAGACTTAATGCTGACAAGTGCAGGCTTCAAGTTCAAGTCCAGAAATCACCCCTTGCATCAGTTAACACACTAGTTTAGGACAGCGCCTGGCACATGGTGAGCACTCAATAAATGTAACACCATCTCTTATTGTGATTTAAAAAGTGCAACACAGTAATAATAATACTCACGTGAAATCACTCACGTACATTGACCCATTTGAATCCTCCCTAAGGTTGGTTTTACTCTTAAGCCCAGTTTACAGATGAGAACACTGAAGCTCGGGAAGGTTAGGTAATTTGGCCTGCTTTGCACAGCTAATAAATGGGGAACCAGAGTTCAAGTCCGAGTGTCTCACCTACAGATCTCTGAGCCACATGCTCAACAGCACAGGTGTTCAGAGGAAGGAGAGGCTGCTGGGGGCTGTGGGCTTCGGGGCTGACTTCCCAGAAGAAATGGGGCTTAAGTGGGACTTTCTGGGATGGGTTGGATTTGGGATAGATGGAAGGGAGGGGGAGGCAGACAACTAGTTTAAATAAGGGCATAACTGTTGTTGAGGCTGTAAAAATGGGTCCGTTTTTTGCGGTTGCCCTTTGACAGATGTACTTTGGGCTCTGAAGGGGAGAACTCTACGAGTGGACATCACAGTCAGGCCCCTGCACTCAGTGGGCCTGGCTTCTGGAGGACCAGGGAACATAGTGTTGGGAGCTGGGCCAGGCTTCCCCAGACACTCTGTCTTCACCCTGAGGTCCCCTCTGGCCCCTTGGATCCCAGGGGCTGGTTCAAGCCCCGGAAACAGGCATGTTGCTTCCTGGAACCAGGGGGAAGGGGGTAGAAGTTCCAGAAGCTTCCATCTCAGCCTGCAACTCCCAGTCTGGTTCTGAACGGACACCAGGGAGACGACTGGAGACCAGGACATTGGGAGAGTCCCCTTTGTTCCCCAGTGACCCAGGAGCCCCTGTCAGGTCCTTCTGGGCCCACAGGCTCACAGGGAGATCAGGGCAGTCTGGGAGGCTGGGAGGCTCCGGAGCGTCTCCTGGAATGAGGGTATGCTGACAAATGCCAGGAGGGTCATATGCCCAAGGGATAACCCAAACCAGCACCAGCACCTGGCACATGATCCTGGGGGAACAGACCGTGTCTCCTCGTCATTCCTCTAATCAAACGCGGAGCCTGTTCCGCACGGGGCGGGGTTCCCAGGGGCCGCCCCCAGCCAGGAGTCACCTAGCATGTAGCACATCCGCGACTCTGGGATCCTCCTCATCAGCCGCCCCATGAAGAACTCGGAGCCGAAGAGCTCGGTGGGAATGAAGGCTCCATACTTCTGCAGGCCCACCTCGTAGGGGGAGAACTCGAACCACTCTGCACACGAAGCAGCAGGGCAGGGTGTCAGTCTCAGGCCGGGGCGGCCCCGCCCACCCTTCTCCCAGCTCGCGCCGTCTCCCCGGCCGCGAGGAGCCTGGGATGGGGAGGCCGCAGTTCCCCCGCAGGGCACAGGGGGGCGCCCGTGACCGGCTTCTGCTGGCCCGGCAAGACTCAGTGTTGCAAGCTGCACAGGCTCGTTTGCGCCTCATAAACCCGGACCAAAACCGGACCCCGAAGCAGGGCAGGTCTCTAGAGTCCCTCCATCCTGGCAGCTTAAGAAATGTCTAGGACTCTCTCCCTTCACGACCTTTATTTCCTCTATCCCATCAAATCTCTGCTCAGGGGAGCCATAGGACCCCTGCTGCCCACCAGCTACACGCGTCTGGGCAGAAGCGGGTAGCCAAGTGGATTTCTTCGGCTGTCAGCACATTCTTGGTGTGGAGGCTGGCAAAGGTATGGTGGCGGGATGTGTGCGCTGGGGTACTGAGTGCCTTTGCCCGCTGAGAAGGGACCCACCCCGCCCCGGGGAAATTGCTAGCCACCAGTGTTACCTCTGAAATCCTGGTTGCTTACATCATCCTTGACATTGATGGTGAGGTAGATGGGCAGGGGGTTCTGGCCCTGACACAAAGCAGCCCTCTGATCTGACAGTTTGCATTCATATCTCTGTGTGGAAAAATAATGGTTAAGGAGAAGGAGCAGACAAGCAGCCAGGAAGTGGTGCAGAATAAGAGGACAGTCTGGACCTCTGGCAGCCCACCAGGCTCCTGAGCCCACCAGGCTGCTCTGGAGGTCTCACCTGACACCAGTCAAAGCTGCTCTTAAAATGTACCCAGAAAATGTTCACGCATCCTTGGGCTGTTCATCACCCCAGACACATGGACAGGGTGGGACTGGATCTGCAGTTTAGAGCTGTCCTTCAGAGTCCTGGGGTTCTCCTCGAGTCTCAGGGACCAGAGAATGAAAAGGCAGGGGTGGAGGAGGCCACCACTGCCCCCTCTTCATCATCTTCCACCCTACTCAAACCAGAGCAGCTCCATTTTTTAAAAATCCGCTTTGCATGTTGGGCTCTCTCACAAATTCATTTGGGAGGCAAAAAAAGATTCTTCTTTTTAAACAAAAGATTTGGAAACTTGGCACCGGATGGCAGTCAAATTCCCTCTAAGCCCCCAGAGCACTAAGTGGTGTAATCAAAGTGGGAGTCCTGCAGATCAGCCTGGACCACAGGCCACCTCCCAAAGTGAATCAGCCAGTGTAGACAAGGCCAGTGGAGGCTTTAGAGGACCAGGCTCTGACCCCAGGCCAAGCAGCTGCCTGGTGGGTGACATCCATGGTTGCGCGAGTGTGTAAAGGCACAGAACCTGTGTGGGATGGTAAACATGTGTGGGTCAAACAACTCTTAGGCCTCCCTTGCAAGGCCAACAGGATGCCTGTCAGAAGTGGGCCCAGAGATATGGGCACCACAGCAATGACCGTCAGGGAAGGAGAGGAAGTTGCAGACTCGGGGAAGAGTCCAATCCACACTCATTGTCAAGGGGGCCTGAGGCAAAGGAGCTCCTGCCTTGGCCAGAGTGGAAGAGCAGAGGCCTCCTTCCATCAATCCTAGACTTGCTTTCCCAGGAACCTAGGCTCCTTCCTACACCAAACCCTGGGCAATGCTCAGACTCTAATGTTAAAAGCCTTGGAGCTTTCCTCCTCACCACTTGGAGCACTAACTACTCTAAGAAATATTAACTGTTGACGAAACGGTTGATGAAATTCCCATTTAAGGAACAGCACAGAGCAGAGCCAGAATTCAAATCCTGTCCTGCCTGAATCCAAAAGCCAACACCCTCAGCCTCCGCCTGCCCTGCTCCATCATGTGGAAAGAGTAGACAGTGGGTTATCAGAAAGGGCAGGGATCCATCAAAGGCTGTGAGTGCCCGCGTTTGAATCCCCACTGTCTAGCACAGTTCCTGGCATGCAGGAGGTACTTAATTTTGTTGAAAGAATGAATGAGGGAATGAATGAATGTTGAAGATGAGGTTTGGTCCATCCTTGGTTGCTCAAATTGTCTGTGTTTTCTGGAAGAGGGGATCTACTAGAAAAGAATTTGCTGTCCCTCTTCCTTCTGGTAAGTTCTGATTTGAATTCAGAACTCTTCAGACACCTTTGGGAGTGGGGCAGACAGCCATAGGCCTGGATAGAAATTAGATGGGAAGCCCTACTCTGGGGTCAAGCAACAGCCAAATTTGGTTCCACCCTGGGGCCTGGGCAGTCAGAAGGGTCCAGGTGTTAGCTGAGTTCACCCTGATGTCCGGGATGGCAGCATCCCATGGGGATCCCACTGCCCTACCACGGCCCACATGGCTCTCACAGCAGCTGGGTCCGAACACAGGCTGCTTCTCTTCTTGGGCACACACTGCTCAGACCATTGGATATCAGAGCTGGAAGGAACCTCACTGGGCTCATCCTCCGTGTGGTGGCCATGAGAAGGGGCCCAGCAGACCTCCAACTACAGGAGTGCAATTGGCTGATGGCCCAGCTACCATGCTCTGAAATCCAGGGCTGAGTTTGTTCTAAGGCCACACTTCCCACTGGGCTGGTCCCAGCCCATGACTGAGCGTGGCAGGGATCCTGAGGCAGGCCCACTGTGGTGGAGGGGAGGGGGCGGTGCCAGACTCCTCTGATGGCCAACTTGGCTGGGGAACTCTGCAAGGGTCACTGTGCTGACCTTTCAGACCGCACAGTGGGCTAGGATGCTTCCACCTGGCCTTTCCTTCCCTCTCTCCTCCACTTGGGGTCAGGCTTACATCACACTCTGATGGCTCCCTCCCCGTTTTCTCTCACAGGTTCTCAGAGGGCCCGCTGCCTCTCGGAAAGGTTGCACCTAAGTCACCCCTGATGTGAGGGTTTCAGTCATACTCCAAAGGGACTCGGGAAGACAATCCCACCATCTGCCTGCATCATGCGTTCTGATGCCTCATGCTTCTTAAGGCCCAAGGGTGCATCTGCAGGTCTAACCAACTCCCTCCTGCTGTGATGTACCTCCCGGTGCCCCAGTGAAGGCGGAGGGCTGGGCATCAGCCCCGGGCGGGTTGGGGCCCAGGGGAAGCTGAGCACCTACCTCGTCCCCCAGACAGGCCTCGACCAGCAGACCCCAGAAGTCTGTGAAGGTGACTTTGTAGCCTTCCTGCCTGCGCTGCTGCAGCTCCTCCCGGAATTTGAGGAGCTGATCTGGGAACAGAGCGGGCATCTTGTCCTTGACTACGTGCCTCCGCACCTCGAGGATGGCAAGCTCCAGGTTTTTGGAGGACCAGTCAGGGTCACTGTACAAGGTAGCCATGGTCCTGGAGAGAGACAGGTGTGGCTGAGAGAGCTGAGCCAGCCCTGGTCAGATCGACCCTGGACCCTGGCAGGAAAGGAGGTGGGTAGGTCATGGGAAACCCTCACCTGCCAGGAGAGGGGCCTGGAGGAAATGGGGTGAGGCCCGGTCGGGGAGGGGAGAACATTCTTACTCAAAGTCACGATTGCTGCCATTTCTTGACTGCCTGCCGTGTGCCACGTGGAGCACAGTGCTTAACAGTGAAGATTCTGGACCCAGATCTTCCTGGGTTCAAAACCAGACTCTGCCACTCACCAGCCATGGGATCTGGGCAAGGTACCTAACTGCTCCTCACCTCAGTTTTCCCATCTGTGGACTGGGGAGAAGGATGATAACTGCACCTACCTCACAGCGTTATTGTGAAGATGACATGAGTCAATGTAAAAGGATTAGGGCAGTACCGGGCACGAAGTAAGTGCTGGGGCCAGCATTTGACTCCAGGCTTTGCTGATTCCAAATCCTGGACTCTTCCCACTCTGCCACATTAATTCCCATAATTGTGATGCCAGCTAAGACTTACTTCCCCTTCTTCTTCTTAACTTCTATGTGGGCAGCGGAGAGGAGTAAAACAAAGATAGGTATCCCCCTAGCCCTGGGTCTTTGCCTCTGTCTGCCTCTGCTTGGCCTGGACCCGGCTTTTCTCAGTCTAGGTCAGGACAGCACCCAGGAATCCCCCTCCCCACAGTGGACCCGGTCTATAGCTGCACAGCTGTCTGAGCAGCGGCCTCGCCCTTCAGGAGGTTTCTTCAACAAAAAGTACCCTGCTCTCCATAAGGTTCACGCTGTTACTTTCATACCTTTAAAAAGCTTTATAAAAACATTACAAATGATTGATTTTGGTTTCACAAAATTCCTTCCCAGTGCTTTCCAGGCCAGGAGACACCCTACTCCCACCCCAGCTGGGTCTGAGTTCCTCCCAGTTTCCTGCCTGGCCCAGAGGTAGGCCAGGAGGATGCAGGTGCCCCTCTACCCTGGTGCAAGCAAGTTTATCTCCTTAACCTACTACCCATGGGCAGCGGTTTATCGGTGAGATTAAGAATGTGGGTCCCCTCCCCCCCCCAAAAAAGAATGTGGGCCCTGGACTCAGACAGCCTGGGTTGAAATCCCAGCTCTACCGCTCATTAGCTGAGTGACCTTGGGCAAATTCCTTTCTTTCTCCAGCTGTAAAATGAGCACAATGACAATATCTTCCTCATAGTCTTCTTGTGAAGAAGAAATGAGATAGTCCATTGGAAGCAGTCACCCCAGTGCTCGGTGCAGAGGCAATGCCCGTAATCGTCAGCTATCCTTCTGTCCTACCTGGGCTGAAGCCTCGGGGCCTCTGGTGCACCAGGAACCCTTGGTTTTCCTCACATCCACCCCCTCAAATGAAAGTTATCCAGAGCCCCTCCAGGATGAGGGACACAGCTTGGGACGTTGAGGGCTCTGAGGCCCACTAGTTACACACAGAATAAGATGCAGCCCTGGCTGAGAGGATGTGGGTAGTCACAAGGCCTGGGTCACCCTAGACCAGGGCTGCATTATGACTTTGGTGGGCCCCTTCCACCATAAAAATATTAAAAATTATCTTCTATGACTGTTGTATAAAGACAAATATAGTGATATATTACTATATATTAAAACACTTTCTTCAAACTAGGTTTCTTTTAAAGAACTTAAAAGAAATTACAACATCTTTGTGGGCCGCCACCGGCATCGTGAATCCCAGGTGCCGTGGCTCCTGTGGAGAAGCCAGCCTCGTGCTGGCCTCACCTGTCAGGGGAGCTAAGGGCTCACTCTCCCTGCTCACCAGCAAGAGTGAGGATGGGAGCCCGAGGATGCCTGCAGGGCAGAGGGAGCACGCAGGGCTGGGGGTGGGCTGGAACGTGGCAGCCAGAGCAGCGGGCCAGCTCCACCCACCCCAGAAGACCTGGCACAGTCTGAGAGAGGGCAGCTGCTGGGGAGATGCACCAGTGGCACCAGTGGTTCACTCATAACTGGCTGCCATGCTCCTGGGACCCTGCCATAGTAATGGAGTCATGACCAACACGTGTCCCTGGTGTACCCAGTACTGGGAGAGCATCTCACAACAACCCCATGAGGTCAGGGCTATTACTATCCCCACTTTACAGATACAGAAAATGAGACTCAGAGAAGTTCACCTGCATTCCCAAGGTCACACATTTGTGAGGGGTAGAGCTGCCCAGGTGTCACGAGTCACTCTAACTTGGGGCGGATAAGCTTTACCAGAGACCCCACCCCCGCCTGCCGGCCAGGCTGTTGGCTGCTCGCTCTGGGCTTCACCAGACAGTGGCCCCCCGCTCCTTACCAGGTGGCCCCTGACAGGCCAGTGACGTAGCTGGCACAGTTGAGGATGTTCAGCTTCTGCAGCCCCAGCAGGTGGCCATACATGGCAGTCATGGATCTTGTCCCACCCCCAGTGGCCATGATGGATATCAGTGGGACCTGGGGGCACATGGAAGCACACTGCTGGGGCAATGCTGGATAGGGGAAGACTTGGAGAGACAGGAGCTTAGAAATAACAGTGGAAGAGGAAGAGCTGGCTACAGAGAGCAGAGAGTGGGGACTGAGTGACATGAAAACTGCCTTTCACAGAGTGTCAAGCCTCCTGGTAGGTCTAGAACTGGACCTTAGTTCCAAACCCAGTGGTCGGTGTCGGGCTTGGTAAATTAGAAGGCCATGGCTGGAAGAGTTCTTGGCACTATTAATCTAGCTCTCAGTTAACAGATGATGAACTGGGGCCAGAGGGCTGGGTGGCTCGCTCAAGAGCCCAGCTAGCGTGTGATTCCCTAATGGCTGCAAATCAGCACCTGCTGTAGAGGGATTTGATGTCAGGCTCAGGCCTGGCACATGGTATGTGGTCCCTATAGACTATATGTGTAAAAGCAGGGGTAAATGGATTTTTGGTGTGGGAAGGAACACAGTTGTCACCTCTGGGTTTACTTAGGTTTAAGATGTCCTCAGTGTGTTTCCCTATAGATGGGAGAGCGAGGCGTGGAGTCTTTGCCAAGACTCACTCAGTTTTCATCTGAGTGGGGACTGTAAGATGTACTGTCGGCCGAAGCCCCATCACAGCCCTCCTCAGGGACGAGGTCTCTGTCTACACCTGTGGTTGGCCTCTGAAGTGCGGGCTCTCCGAGGGCTGACCTGCTGCTCAGGGGAGTGTGAGCCTCAGCCCCTACCAGGAAGGTGACAGAGGGCTCTGGCAAAGGTACCATCATCTACCCTGTGCACAGAAGCTGGCCCTGCGTGAGGAAGCTGCCTCTCTCCAGCCCCCCACTGCTGTTCGTTCTCTCTCTGTGTGTGTGTGTGTGTGTGTGTGTGTGTGTGTGTGTGTGTGCGCGCGCGCACGTGCGCATACATTTATGGGAAGGGAGAATTGAAGAATGAAAGGCCCAGGGCCTTTTGGGTGGAGGTGTGTAGAATGTGGGTGGTGGTGGAGCTTCCAGTGTTTTCCTGGCTGGGGAAAGGATGCCACATTGTCCCGTGTAGGTAAGACATCATTCATCATCTCAGGATCTGTTAGCGCATGGGGAGCAGCAGCTGGGGCTCCTTCCTTTCTCTCTACTCTGCCCTTCCTGCCCCTTGCGAACACACAACTGAATCACATCCAGCACAGCCCTCACCTGGGCACCTGGAACCTCAGCAGTAAGGGCCACCAGGAAAGGCAGTGCTGAGGCTGCCCTGGGGCAAGGGAGGGACTGCAGGGGGCAGCTGGCAGGCACAGTGTTCGAAGGACAAGCCTGGCTCTGAGCGGACCTCTGCTCACCCACCTCGTCTGCCTGCAGGTCCTCCTCCAGCTGCAACACCTGCTTCAGCGCCTCAGCCACCACCACCCTCCGCTTCTGCAGGAACTCCAGCTCTGCCTGGCACAGGCTGAAGCCTAGCCGCACGTCCAGTGCCTCGGAGCTGTGGGGACAGAGGAGCTTGGCTTAGCAGGTCTGTAGACTCCACCTCCGTGGAGAAGACATGGCTTTAGGGTCAGTTGGACCTAGGCTTGAAGCCTGGTTCTGCCAGGAATCACCTTTGTGACCTTGGGCCCCTGCTTTCTCATCTGTAAAATGGGGCTAATCGTGCTTAACTCCTGGCACTGTCTTCAACACTTAATGAGATAACAAATGTAAAGCCCCAAAGCCTTAGCTGGTGGACTGTAAGCAGGTACTCAACACAATTAGGGACTCGCTGAACCCTCTGCCTCTTCAACGAGATCTGGAAAGTCTTGAAAGCCTTCCCCCAGGCACCTTCTAGAGCCCAAGGCCAGACATGGGTGGCAAGAGGCCCTGAGATCCTTTTGGCCAGTCCCTCTGAATAAAGCTCTACAGTAGGGCTCTTCTGAGCTGGATAAACAAGGTCCTGTTCTCATGGAGCTCATATTCCTTGGTGAGCTTTTCCTGCTCCCAGAGTAAAAATCATCCTGTGTGACAAAAACCCTTCACATCCCTGATCTCACCCTGTCACCCCCACAGGTCTGCAAGGTGGGTGGGGCAGGAAGAGCATGCCCAACACTTGCCCTCTTTTTATCACATCCCTGATGTGAGCAAGTCCAGGCTTCTGGCCTGGCATCCAAGCCCCCACCTGATCTGTCCAACCTCACCTCCTGCTACTTCCTGGAAGCGTCCATCGGCTCTCAGAGCCCAGGAGTAGTCTGGGTTCTGAGCCTCCTCCCTCTGCCCATCAACATCCCTTGCATCCTCCAAGGCCCTCCTCCCCAGTGACTCCAGGAGAATGGACCTTGACAATTTCCAGCCTGAGTCTTAGTGACCCTGGTAACTATAAAGGTCACATCTCCTTGAAGGTAGAGCCTGGGAGCTCTCTCATTATGTTTCCTTCATGTCTGGTATAGGCCTGCAGACACAGCTGTGAGGAAATCTTCCCTTGGCCTCAACAAGGAATGAATAATAAAACAGCAATAATAATAACATTTGTTGATATTTTCTGAGTTTCCCACTTCGCAGATCACTGATTTCTTCACATGTGTTATCTCACTGGATCCTCAAAGCAACCCAATGATAGACAGTACTCCTGGTATTGCTCTAATTTACAGGTGAGAAAAACTGAGATTTAGAGAGGCTTAATAACTTGACCAAGGACAAACAGCTATCAAATTGTAAATGGAAACTACAGTCACTTGATTTTCAACAAGGGTGCCAGGACAATTCAAAGGGGGGAAAGAACAGTCTTTTCACCAAATGATGCTGTGACAACTGGATATGCACATGCAAAAGAATGAAGTTGGACCCCTATTTCACACTGTATATACAAATTAACTCAAAATTGATCATGGACCCAAATTGAGAGCTAAAACTATAAAACTCTTAAAAGAAAACATGGGAGTAAATCTTCATGACCTTGGATTAGGCAATGGTTTTTTAAATATGTCACCAGAAGCACAAGTGACAAAAGAAAAAAATATACATACACTGAAGTTCACCAAAATTGAAAACTTCTGTGCTTCAAAGAACACCATTAAGAATGTGAAAGACAATCTCCAGAACAGGAAAAATATTTAGAAATCATATATCTGACAAGGGGCTTGTATCTAGAATACACAAAGAAATTTTACAAGTTAACAATTAAAGGCAAGTCACCCACTTTAAAATGGGTAAAGGATTTGAATAGATATTTCTCCGAAGAAGATATACAAATGGCCCATAAGCCTGTGAAAAGATGCTCAACATCCCTGGCCGTCAGGGAAATGCAAATCAACACCACAACAAGATACCACTTTAAGTCCCTAAAGATAAATAAGTCAGAGGGACAGACCGAATGAGGGCACTTTACCAGGGTGTAGACTTCATGTGTAATTCACAATTCTTGTTCTGGGAATTGAAAGATGAAAAGTTTGTCAGGGATGACAGCTCAGAGCCAAGTGGTCCCAACCAAATAAGTGGAGACTCACCACACCGTGCCCGCCCCCACCCCGGGACGCTTGACTTAGCGCATGCAGCGCCCCGCCCGCGCATGCGCACACAGGTTCTCTTCCGGACGTCTCTCGCCCCCAACCTGGCTCAGCTTCCGCACCCTGTCTTTGGCTCCACAATGCAGCTCAGCGGTCTTCTTTCCCTTAAGACTCCTGTACCCCTGCCTGAGAGACCCGCCACGAGCCATGCTCCCCGCCGGGCTCCCCAGGCTCTCCCCGTCTCCCTTCCACAGGCACTCCAGGCTACGCTGCTCAGGGACCCCTTCCCAGACCCAGGCCCTCACCACAGGCAGGGTCACCGCCTGGCCGTCAGGGAGGCAATCCAGGGACTGGCACACAGGGTCGTTCTTGTACGCGTTGCAGCGGCAAAGCTGGAAGGATGGGCGGTTTCGTGAGGGGAGGGGCTCCTCCCAACTCGAGTCTGAACCAGCCCCTAACCCCCTACTGCCGCAGCCTCCTACCACAGAGCTCCACTGGCTCTTGGGCACCTCCACGTGGATCTGGGGCTGGAAGTACTTGGGGTAGTGGAAGCAGGCAGGGTTTGGGCCGCAGGGCTCCAGGCAGCGTGAGATGTGCTGGGTGTCCTCGAAGGACTCTGTCACTGTCACCAGGAGGTCCTTCACTGGAAGAGAGGACAAGAGGGCTGAGACCCCTGGGAAGCCTCCCACTTCCCACCCCAACTCGGCCCAATAAAAGGCCTAGGGGAGGCACCCAGGACAGGGGTTTAGAATTACCGAGGGCATTGGTTAAAATGCCCCAGAGAGTCTCATTCTGAAGGGTCAGGCAGGGCCCAGGAATCTGCGTTTTTACAAGGCTTTTGTGTGTGTGTGTGTGTGAGGTCTGAGAGGCTGAGTTTTCTGGACTAGTCCTCCTAGGTTCTGCTCCTCCACAAGGTGCCCCGAAGTTACCTTCCCACTGCACTGAAAGCAGGCCCTCTCCTTGCTGCCAGTTTGGGGGCAGAACCTCTTGCTTCCCCCTCCCTCCCCCATGCCAGTTGGGCTGTGCCGCTCTCCTCTCTGCAGACAGGGCTGGAAGCCTTGCATGGGGGGGATGGGGTGGAGTGGTGAGAAGGAGAGTCGCGTATTTGCGGATCTCTTAGGTCCCTGCCAGCTATAAAATGCGTTCCCCATGGAGCCCAGGGCAGCCATGGAGCAGCCAACTCTGGTGTTGACAGGGTTGGGAAGTGGCACTGTCCTCCCCACCCCCCAGCAGGCAGAGGTAGTCAAAGGGCTCACTTTTCCTATTCTTCTGACTCCTGGATTCTGCATGAACCTCCAGGCAGGACATTTGTCGAGACTGAAACAAAGGAAGGGGAGGTCATTTTGAGCACAAGCTTCCGGGGATGCTCTACCAGGCCACAAACTCCCAAAGACTGATTTTCAGGGGAGAGATTGATTTCCTTGAATCCTGAGGCTTTAGATGCATCTAATTGAAATGGCTGTACCAACAGCCTAATTATGAAAATCTTTTTAATTCTGAACTTGTGCTTATAGAGAGATTGGAGTTGGGGGAAAATGGGACGAGACTGATTCTGAGAGTGGGTGCTTTATTAGGGAGATTGCTGAGGTCATCGTTTTGGGAGATGGGATGCTGGTCCAGGTGTTTCCTCCCCAGGAGCAGGAGCCCAGCTGCTGCCCCCACCACTGCCCGCAACCCCTTTGTCTGGCTTCAGTTAGTCTGACTCCTAGCAGGCTCTGGGACAAGGGCCCAAGTTGGGCCTGGTTTTCCCTCCCACAGTTCTGTTCCCAAGAGCAGCAGCCACAGGTGGCCTCTGGAGCCACAGGAGCCTGGAAGGACAATTACCACCAGCACGCCATTCGTGATGAGACTCTCAGGTGGAGAGGGGCTGAAAAACAAAATGAGAACTCCTGGTCAGTCATATCGTTCTTTCTAAAAATTTATTTTATTGAAGTATAGTTGATTTACAACATTGTGTTAATTTCTACTGTGCAGCAAAGTGACTCAGTTATATACATTCTTTTTCATATTCTTTTCCAATATGGTTTATCACAGGATATTGAATATAGTTCCCTGTGCTTTACAGTAGGACCTTGTTGTTTATCCATCCTATATACAATAGTTTGCACCTGCTAATTCCAAATTCCCAATCCAACCCTCCTCTACCCCCTCTTCCCCTTGGCAACCACAAGTCTATTCTCTAAGTCATATCATTCTTGACTGATTTCTCACAAGGCTGACAAACAGCCTACGCAGGGTCAATAAGGAGATAGCAGAGCCTTCTTAATCCTTGTGAAAAATATTGGCTTAAGAAACCTTAGATCTGCAGATTGTCAAGGAGAAAACTGGCATACATTTTAAATAGAATGTCCAGGAAAAAAAAAGATTTATAAGTTAGAGGGAGTAGAAGAGTTTCTTTTCTTTTTCTTCCTTAAAGGATAGCTGTTCTTTATGTCCAACCAGATGCAAATGCATGGAGTTACGAGGATAAACAGGTTGCAAGAAAAGGCCAGAGCCCACCATCTCGAGCAAATGTAAACAGTTCTGGTAGCAATATGGACTCATCCTATTTAATTTGTGCATTTAACAAATAGTTTTGACCCAGCTAGAGAGGGGCCTGGTGAGTGTGAAATGTCCTTGTGTTACAAAGCTGAGAAAGCCTCCAAGGTTACAATTCACCTAGGGGAGTCCACAGCCTCCCTTGTCAAAATTAAGCCCAAGATGACTGTGTTTCCATATCAACTCTGATTACCAATGCTGACGTATTCCATTTTGTAAGCCACTTTCTAATTCACCCAAGGAATGTTTTTCCCCCTAAAAGTCCTGTCAAACCAAGAACTGAAGGAGAGAGCCCAGATTTTCTTTAATATGAAACAAATAAAGTTGATTTTAATTTGTCAAATTTAATTTAAATTTTAATTTAAGTTGATTTTAATGAGGCACCTCAAATAGTTCCAAGACCCCCTATGCAGAGGATTCTCCGGGTGGAATTTGACAAGCCTTCTTGTTCTTGTTCCTGCCTCTCATTGTCCCCCTGTCCCTGGGCTGTTAATAAGTCCAGGGGACTGAGTTCTGCCAGGGTTAAGAAGCTGGTTGCCCAATCACAAGGCACACTGCTGCCCCAGGGCAGGCTTGTCCCCTCCCGGCACGAACCCTACTCCCCTCCCTCACCGCCCTTCCCTCTCCTTTCTCTCTCTGTGTCCTCTTCTTCCCACACTCCAGCTCTGTGACCCAATTCCACTTGAGTCCACGGCACAGTCATACCTCCAGGACCCTGGACCTTTTTCTTAATTGGACATGATGAGAAATAACCCCACATCTCTGTCCTGAGCCTCCCCTTGACTTGGTTCCAGAGTTGACTGCGGAGGGGCATGGCCTCTGCTTCAGGCCAGGTTTGGGGGAGTTTGTTCTAACAGTCCTGGGTCCAGGAGGAGACGCCTTGGTCCTGACCTCTTTCTTAGCGTGGCCTCAAGAAGGCCCCATCCCCACGGTGGCAGGAAGTCTTCCCAGAGGCCACTCTCAGAAATGCTGGGGAGCTGAGGCAGGTGATTTGGCCAGAGTACTAGATCTTTAAAGCAATACTGACATCAGTAGACCTGGATGAGAAGGGGTGGGGCCCGGGCACCTATGGGATTTAGAAGTTCCCAAGTGATTCTGATGCACAGTGAGGAGCGTCAAGGGTGGGAGTAGAAGTGGGGGTGGGGAACTGCAGAAAGGAGGACCCAGCTGTACAATGCCTGTGCCCAGAAGCTGCTTTGGGGTCAGGACCTTGGTGGAATCCTGGGGGGTTGGGTCCTACTCACCTCTCCTCCAGCAGGAACTCCACCTCCAGCTCCTCCATGCCCTGCAGGGGGAGGAAGAGACTGCAGTTGTGAGCTGTGTCTACGCCTCTCTGCAGACCAAGATCCTGTGCCATCCCAGGAGACCCTGTGGACCTGCCCCTGTCCTTCGCACATGGCTGTCCTGCTGTCTTGGCGTGGGGGCAGCTGCTCCTGGCTCTTTTTGTCCCCTCTGCCTCCCTCTGTCCCCAAGTCTTTGATATCAGGAACATCACTGACCACCCAGGGGAGGGTCAGGGTGTGGAGTTGACCCCTAGACCCAGCAGGTAAATCTCTCTGCCCCAGAACATTTTCCTTTCATCCTCTCCCTCCAGCTTCCATTGCTCCCCTTCTTCTCCAAGGGGCTCAGGGCCTGGGACAAGGGAGATATTGCCCCCAGCAAGCTCAACTCTGAAGGCTAGGAGCCCCTTCTTTCAGCTACTGCTTTGCATCTCTTGCTGTGTAACTTCAGGAAGTCATGACCTCCCTCACTGGACCTTAATTTCCCCACAGAGTATAAGCCAGGTGAGGGCAGGATGCTTGTCCCTGAGGTGTCGCCAGTGCACGGAACAGTGCCTGGCCCATAGGGCATTCAAATACTTGTTGAATGAATTGATAACATCCTGGGCCTTTTCAGCTCTGACTTCCTCTGATTTGCATATTTGTACTCCTTATCTGTCTTCTGTCCCCTGGGACCATCCCAGAAGCGGGACTCTAAGGAAAGAAAGGGAATCAACACTTATTCTGTCTCCATTTTGTACTGTGAACAGTGCTAGATGCCTTAATTATGTATTCTCATTTAAGCCTCACAGTGACCCTGTGTGGTAGGTCTTACTATCACTATTGTATAGACGAGGTAACAGAACTCAGAGGAATTAAGCAATTTCTGCAGGGTCACAGAGCTATTGATAGTAAGCCAAAGCGCTGGGATTTGAACAGCAGTGCTATCTTCTCCTGACCTGGCTACAGAGAGAGGATCCCATAGAACAACATCATAGGAATAACCAGCTGCCCCTCGTGAAGCAGGAGGCTGAGGGCTGGGGCACCTGCACTCACCTCTGTGTTGAGTGGGAACTTCACGTGGGTTTTCTCTCGGAAGCAGAGCTTGGTGAGGTCATAGAGAACTGTCAATAAATGGTCATCTGGTGTCACCGTGTCGTCATCACAGACGCTCAGCTCTAGCACGTTCTAGGGGAGAATGGAGGGTGCAAGTCTGGTTACCAAGGTTGCATCAACCCATTCCCAGGATGAGCGGCCTGACCTCAGTCCTAGTGAGGAGGTGGGTCTGAGGGATGGGAGCCAGCCACCGCTCAGGTGTTAGGGGACATCTGTAGGGACATGAATTAAGAGAGGAAAGTGTCTATTCCCTTCTTTGCAACTCTCTGAAGCCTTCCTGCCCTTCTTCTCTGATTCTCCTACTGGGAAATTTTGCTCTTTTGCAAGCTTGGCAGGGGCTTGTGAAGTGTGAGGGATTTCATTTCACCTGGGGGAGAGATGGAAGGGCACAGCAGACAAGACCCCTGTCAAGACATAGAATGTATCCAGCATTGGGACCCAGGAGCTGAAGACAGTTTCTTTGGCACTAGAAAACCGAGCTAAAGGAAGCTAACATCTTCACACTCCAGGGGAGTGATGTGGCAAAGATTATAGAGGGTTTGATTGGGTTGGGATGACATATTGGAACTCTGTCCTTTGGCTCATCAGCCCCTAAAGAGGTCTCATGGATGGTCCCAAAGCTATATGTCAAGGATGGAGCAGCTACCCTGTCGTCTGGCTGAACTCTAAGGTCAATGATTTTAGGTGACATGGATTGGCCTCTGAGGCCACTTTTTCCAAGGATCCTGAGAGATGTAGGTTGGGGCTGGGTTTGCCTCTTTGGTTCCTATCTAGTGGGCATGAGGTGGTTCTGGGGGTTCCCAGCTGAATGAGATCTGTTGACTTTGTAATGACTAGAAACCAGGTGTGTCCCTGAACCAACCCAGCAGCCCCACAGATCTTCAGACAAAAGAAACACGAATTCTGTTTTCAAGATCGTAGGCTGAGCCCAAACTGAAATCCCCCTTTCTCACCAAAAACCATATATATGATAGAAAAGATATTTTTAAAACAATAAATATAAAGCCCTTCTTGAAAACAAAAGGATATGTCATTAACTCGGAATGGAAAAGCATCCCTAAAATATGAAAGCAGTAAGCTTGATGGAGCTGTCAAGCCTCAAATGCCTCAAGACTGGGTTTGATGCCTCCATGATGAGGCCAAGCTTGTCTTAAGGGCACCCTGCTGAAGCTGTCACAACTCAGGATGTTCAAGAGAGGATTCTCCCTCAGGAGATGTGAGCTCAACTTAGAGTCACCATATATCTGAAGAAGACAAATACCATGAAACAGCAACTCAACAAATGAAGAACACACACCCAAGGAATTAGAAATAATAAAGCCATCTAAAAAGGATTTAAGATAGAGAAAGCCCTCTGGCCGGAATTAGACTGGTCTTGGGCCTAGTGAGTAGAATGGCTCTTCTCTACATTCTCCTGCTTGGAGTATGTTCTGGAAGATACTGGAAATACACTCTATTTTGGGGCAGGAGACATCCAGTTCCAGTGACAATTAGGTAGGACAAGAGAGACAGGAAAGAGGGTAGAAGGATAAGTATGCCTAGAGGGACAAGCGTGAGACAGGCAGAAGGAGGAGTGGGTGAGTGGGGAGACAGATAGGTCGATAGGAGGACAAGAAGTCGGTAGAAAGAAAGACAAATAGGGACTTCCCTGGTGATGCAGTGGTTAAGAATCTGCCTCCCGATGCAGGGGACACAGGTTCGATCCCTGGTCTGAGAAGATCCCACACGCCATGGAGCAGTTAAGCCCGTGTGCTGCAACTACTGAGCCTGCGCTCCAGAGCCCGCAAGCCACGACCACTGAGCCCGCGTGCCACAACTACTGAAGTCTGCATGCCTAGAGCCCGTGCTCCGCAACAAGAGAAACCACCGCAATGAGAAGCCTGCACACCGTAATGAAGAGTAGCCCCCACTCGCTGCAACTAGAGAAAGCCCGCACACAGCAACGAGGACCAAATGCAGCCAAAATAATAAATAAATAAATAAATTTATTAAAAAATACAAATAGTCATTATACTACAAAGTCACAGTAATCAAAACAGTATGGTACTGGCACAAAAACAGAAATATAGATCAATGGAACAAGATAGAAAGTCCAGAGAAAAAACCCATGCCTTATGGCCACCTAATCTATGACAAAAGAGGCAAGAATATACGATGGAGAAAAGACAGTCTTTTCAATAACTGGGGCTGGGACAACTGGACAGCTACATGTAAAAGAATGAAATTAGAACACTCCCTAACACCATACACAAAAATAAACTCAAAATGGATTAAAGACCTAAGTCTGGATACTATAAAACTCTTGGAGGAAAATGTAGGCAGAACATTCTCTGACATAAATCACAGCAAGATATTTTTCAATCCACCACCTAGAGTAATGAAAATAAAAACAAAAATAAACAAATGGGGCCTGATTAAACTTAAAACCTTGTTGCACAGCAAAGGAAACCATAAACAAAACGAAAAGACAACCTTCAGAATGGGAGAAAATATTTGCAAATGAAGCAACTGACAAGGATTAATCTCCAAAATTTACCAACTGCTCATGTAGCTCAATAAAAAAAAAAAAGAAAAAAAAAAACAAAAAAACCTGAAAAAACTAAAACAACCCAATCAAAAAATGGGCAGAATGATCTAAATAGACATTTCTCCAAAGAAGACATAGAGATGGCCAAAAAGCACATGAAAAAGTGCTCAACATCACTAATTATTAGAGAAATGCAAATCAAAACTACAATGAGGTATCATTTCACACCAGTTGGAATAGCCATCATCAAAAAGTCTACAAACAATAAATGTTGGAGAAGGTGTGGAGAAAGGGGAACCCTCCTACACTGTTGGTGGGAATGTAAATTGCTATAGCCACTATGGAGAACAGTATGAAGGTTCTTTAAAAAACTAAAAGTAGAGCTACTATATGACCTAACAATCCCATTCCTAGGTATATATCCAGAGAAAACTATAATTCGAAAGGATGCATTCACCCCAATGTTCATTGCAGCACTATTTATGATAGCCAGGACATGGAAACAACCTAAATGTCCATTGACAGAGGAATGGATAAAAAAGATGTGGTACATATATACAATGCAATATTACTCAGCCATAAAAAGGAATGAAACAGTGCCATATGCAGAGACGTGGATGGACCTAGAGAACTGTCAAACAGAGTGAAGTCAGAAAGAGAAAAAACAAATATCATTTAATATCACTTATACTTGGAATCTAGAAAAACAGTAGAGATGAACTTATTTGCAAAGAAAAAATAGAGTCACAGATGTAAAGAAAAAACTTATGGTTACTAAGGGGGGAAGGCGGGTGGGATGAAATGGGAAATTGGGACTGACATATATACACTACTACAGATAAAATAGATAATTAATGAGAACCTACTGTATAGCACAGGGAACTCTACTCAAGTGCTCTGTGGTGACCTAAGTGGGAAGGAAATCTAAAAAAGAGGGGATATATGTATACGTATAACTGATTCACTTTACTGTACAGCAAGAAACTAACACAACATTGTAAAGCAAGTGTACTCCAATAAAAATTAATTTAAAAAAGAAAGAAAAACAAATAGTCATAAGAAGGGCACATGATCAGAGAGAAGGACAAGCAGGCAAGGAGGGGGATAGCAAGCAGGGCAGGCAGGTGCTGTCCCCCACGTCTCACCTTCACCTGGGTCTGGATCTGGAACTTGAAGCTTTCATTCCACTCTGGGTTTCGGCAGTTGGAGATGGTCCTAGTCCTCAGCCTCTTATGAGAACTGGTGGGCAGCCAGAGGCTCACAAAGCAGTCTGTCAGGCTTACTGTCCGAGAAGACAAGGGTGGGAGGGGAGGGTGAGGAGCCAACCCAGGTCCAGAGAGGAGAGAGTGTGGAGGCAGAAGCCAGCTTCTGGTCCCCTCCTGACTCATGGCTCTGACTCTCCAGAGACCTTTGTCCCAAGAACCCTGAGAAGGTAACGGACTGCAGGCTAGAGGTTTCACAGAGGGGACCCAGGTCCCACTGACTGTTCTCGTGGACACAGATGGCCTCTGGCTCTTCTCAGCAGCACCCTGGCTCTCTGAGCAAACACCTGTTGGTTTGGGACAAGGTACAGTTGCACAATTTTCCCTCTGCCAGGGGAAGATCTGGAGGACTAGCCCCCAAGGGCCCAGTTTATCTCTTGCCTTAGCCCAGGGTACCAGGGAAACCACAGTAGGGCCCAGCTCTTCCTCTGGGCTGAGGAGCAACAAGGATTAGAAGGGACACCATCGGCTGGGAGTCAGCCTAGAGGGCCCCAGCGGGGAAGGGCTTGAGTGGAACAAGCTATTCAGCAGGATCTAGGGGCAGGGACTACCATCCACACGTGACTAACGTCTCAGATACACCCCGACGGGCTTTTCATATCTCTGCTGGTCTCCCCACATGGGGTGTGTGACCCAAGAAACCCTCACATCTAAGACCACATACTTTATTTTTCATTTGAAAGAACAACGCAACTGTGATGATGCTGTAAGTGCTCTGGAGAAGGACAAAGGCTGTGACCTCAACAGGCCCTCCTGAAGTGAAAGAAAGCCTCCTGGGTCTTCTGTTTGGAGCAGCAGAAGGCATACAGTGAAAAATGGCAGCCCAGCCCAGCACCTTCCCTCCATTCTACCTGGGAGGAGGGAGGAAGAGGTGCCACGATTGCTCACGTCACTCTTCTTCGGTCATTCCCAGGGTACCCACCCGATTCATAGAGAACGGGAAGAGTCAGTACAGTTTCCAGTGTCAGAGAGTCTTCTAGATAGTAAAGCTGGGCAGGGATGCGAGTTCTGTACTGATAAGACTCATCCAAACTACCTCCTAATTATAATTAATAATGTCCTGTGAGAGTGGAACCAGAGGTGACCCACTCCCCAGACTGACTTAGTCCTATATTGTCTCTATACTGAGAACTTTATCAGACTTAATAACCATGGTTTGCAACACAAGCATCCCTAGTTTCTGATTTCATCCCCGCTGTCTGGTTAATCTGTGAGGGTTCACCATTCAGTGAATTGGAATTCATGGCCTTCCTCCCATTGAATAGAGGTGAGATGACCCTGTCCTTTAAATGTCATAATCATCATTAATCCAAACACAAAGAATGACCCAAACCCAACAGAGTCAAAAGAAAATGATGACATCATCCCTATCTTTCCTTCCACACCTAACCTGTTCTTCCTCACCGTCAACTCAGGTGTCCTGACTAGACACCAAATATCGCCTTTGACTCTCACCTTGAGTCGACTTAACTCCTTGGAGCTCTCCAGCCTGTCCACTTCTCCCTACTTGCATGGTCACTGCCTTGGTGCAAGCCACCTTCATCTCTGCTGCCACTGCCCCAGTGGGTGCCCTGTCTTCTGTCCTGCCCCACCCTAATCTTTTCTTTTTAGAGAAACCAGAGGGCTCTTTTCCCATCTGACCATGTCACTCTCCAGTTTAAGATCCTTTAGTGGCTCCCATATGCCTTCAGAAAGGAGTCCCACCCATTCAGCATGGATGCCCCTCCCACTTTCCCAGCCTCAGCTTCATCTTTCCATCTTCCCTATCACCCCAGCCCCTGCCCCCAAACACACACACACACACACACACACAGAGGTGTGTGCACACATGCACGCACATAAACACTCACACTCCAGACTCCAGCCAAACCCAGTCCCTTGTAGGTCTCAAAGGCCATGCCGTCTTGCAATGAACACCCTTCTGTTCCTCCTTCACACCACCCTTCCTTGGTTAGCCCCTTCAGGTTGCAGAAGAGACCTCCTCTGGAAGCCTCGTCTGAACCTCCAAGTCTGGGCCAGGTGCCTCTTGTAGCCCAGGGCCCTCTGCTCTCCTCCCGATGGAGCACTGGCTACAGTTCACTGCAATGGCAGGTCGGTGCATCTGTCTCCACCTCCCACTGCACCCTGGGAAGCTCAGGAGACCCATGTTGGCACCGCTAGATACTTGTTGAATAAATGAATGATAGAAAAGCCCAACTTCCTGCTATTGGGCTGTATCAGTACCCAAGAAATTCTGGGCTGAGTCACCACAGATATAGATAGGCATGTTTAATGGCTCTGCTCAGAGGGAGGCTCCCTGGGGACCTGCTTAGTCCTCCTGGACCCCTCCCTTGGCTTTTCCTGGACTCTGGGGCACCTCCTGCTGGTCTGCCTCCTGTACACAAGGAGCCTGCAGGCTGGGACCCACCAGGCCTACACCCACTTGCTTAGCATGATTTGAAGGACCCTGTAAAGGCCCCTTTCCCTCTAACATCCCTTTGCTATCATCAGTCCATGCCTAAAATTGTCCCATTAAATCCACTAAATAAAGTTTCAGGTACTTTGGCCGAAGGCTTAAATCTCTAATTAAGATAAAAAAACTCCTGGAAGAGCCAGGATTGATCAGACACCCACATGTCAAGCATTAATTTATTTCCCAGTCCCTTCGCAGGGAGGCATTCCACCTCCTCCCCAACAAGGTTGGGAAGGAGAGTGCAGCCCAAGAGGCGATTAATCCTGGGGAAGGAGGGATGATGAGGTAGCCGCTGGACCCAGATGACGATCTGGGGCATGGGCATAATTAACTGACTGTAAGGCAGTGACCGTCGAGCTGGCAATGAAGAGTGGTTAAGCAAGGATGACCCAATTCTGAGAATTTCAGGGACTTCAGGGAATTTCCTAAGCACAGATAGGTTCTAATCCTTGTTCTTCATGAAGTGACAGAGGGCTTGGTCATCAGAATGACATGTCTCTTTTCCCAGAATGTGGGTGGCCGAGATGACTCAATGATCTCTATAGATGTCAAGAACATTGTCTGCCTAATACCTTAGAGACATCTGCCTCACACCCCCTGGGAGTGCTCGTTTGAGTTTATTTTCCCAAGAGGAGTAAAAACTCTTGACAGTGGGGAGATTTCCGGGCTGATTTTCTCCCAGCCCTGGTGCAGGGCTGGGTGGTGTGCTCCTTGATGGGGCAGTCACCCCTGAATCTCATCCCTGAACCTCATCCCTTTCAGCCTCCTGGAAATCTTAGAAACTCAGGCACCCATTACAGGACTGAACCAGAGAAGAGCTTGTTTTTGATCCAAGCTGGAAGGCACAATGTGGGGCAAGGGTAACCCAGGACCTGCAAGAGGTTAGGATAGACTCAACCCAGGTGAGGCAGCAACAGATCCCAGCCCGTGACAACTGTGGATCCAGACACGTGACCTGGGCTGCTGACACCCCCAGACACCACGGCTGCCCCCGGACGCTGTTCTTTAGGGAAACGAGGAAAACATAAAAAGGGGTTCCCAAAGGGGCCAGGGTGTCCCCGAAGGGCAGCCTGTGTGCCAGAGGCGTGTGTGGGGAAGGGGGAGAGGAGGGTGGTGGAGCAGACCTCAGCCTGTTTCTCTGGTTCCTGTTCCCCATCCCACCCCCACCTCTAGGGCTTATAGGTGACGGGTGTAGCAGGGAGAAGACAAAAGGAAGGGCCCTGGACGCGGGGGAAGGTCTGAGCGCACAGGTGTAGGCACGCCGTGCGAGTGTGAGGCCCGCATGACGCACAGGGCTGGGACAGACACGCCTCCAGAGGAGCCGAGGCAGGCGAGGCAGCTGCCGGCATGTGAGAGCTGTGGCCGTCCCTGAGGGAAATGGGCTGAGGTGTCTGATGACCCATGCTGGCACGGCAGGAAAGGCAGAAGAGGCAGGCAGGTCCTGGGTCCAGCGGACACTTCCAGGCTCCTCAGGTCACAGTCACTGGTGGCCTGAGCGGTCCCGAGAAGCCCAAGAAGTCCGTGGCCCTCTGGCTGGTCTTGTGACAGAGCCAGGCCCAAAATGATGCTGGCTGCAATTGCTCCCCTGGCATGGGCTCTGGACACTCACCCTCCCAGGGGCCCAGTCTGAATGCTGCCTGACCCCTTTGTTCTCTCTGGGGCTCCAGGGCCCTCCTTCCTCCACCCTCCACACTCATCCTTACATGGCAGTGTTGCAGCGACAGCTTCGTGGAAGGTTCGTCAGCCTCTCCCACCTGTGCTCCTGCACCATCTGCGTATAAGCCCTCGGGAAGTCATGCAATCCCTTCCTCAAGAGCTCAGGTGCCCATCACTTAGATTCCTGTCAACCCTCTGAACGGCTCTGACCTCCTCCTCCTGGCTTGTCTCCCCTAACCCCCAGCGGTCCAGACCTGGCATCAAACACTGATTCTGCTTTCGGCAGTTAATCCTCAACGTGCGAAATGGGCCCCACAGCCCTGCCCTCAGGTTGTGTGGAAGATGAATGGTGTTTGGATGTCTGGCTCCAGCTGGCCCCCAGCAGGGGTTCGGGGGGACGCAGCTCTTCTCCCTCAGACTGGGCTCCCCAGGCCTCTGGATGCTCACACCCTGTCCCCTCAAAGCAGCTTTCCTCAGCTACTCCCAGCTTTCAGTGTCCTCCAGTTCTAAATTCTGTGGTAACAAGATGAGAATGCCATCCTCTATTACTACTCTATAATTGCTTTGGGCATAGACACCTCCCTGTGTATCACGGCTCTCCCAGGCTAATTGAATCCTGGGGTGAGGGCAGTATAACAGAGCTTTGGGGAAACTGGAGCCCTTGGGCGATTCCTGTGTGGTCACCAGTGAGTGGTGACCCCCTCAGCCATGGGCCTTGACACAGAGCTTTCTCCTCCTTGAGGGCCAAGCTTCCTCACTGGATGGGGTGGGGGGAGATGAGGGCAGCATAGGGAGGGGCTTTTGTTCTGCCCACCCAGATGCCTTCATTTCTTCCTGAAGCCAAAGACTTCCCTGGGTCCCCGTGGTCTGGGAATGCAGCAGGGGCTGGGATGAAAGGGACATTAAAGCTGCAAGAAGACCCTGCACAAAGAGCCCTGGTGAGTCAAACCACATCCATGGACTGAACTGAGGAACTCGGCACTATGGGGCACCTGGCATGCACTGTAGAACCCGTTTGAGATCCAGGTCCTGAGAAGAGCACTGGGGCTGGCCGGCAGCTGGCTCCATGGTACTCAAGGGCCCTTCCTTCCCCGCCACCCCTAACAGCCCCTAGACTCATGCAGAGGCAAGGAGTGCCCAGTGTGGGAAAAGCTACTCCTGGAACGGATCCCAGGGAGGGGAGAGTGGGGAGGAGAGAGCGAAGTGAGCCGTTGGAGGAGGCCGAATGCAGGGGCCGGTCATGCCAAGGGTGCAGCTAGAGGGAGGGGCCTGGGAAAATGATACAAACCCCCAAAGTCTGAAATACAACTTGAACATAGAGCGTGCACACACACGCACACACACACACTCATGCGTGCACACACACAGCCACACCTGACCATTTCTCCCCCGGGGCCTGTCTCCATCCTGGCCCCAGACGCAGAGAAGAAGGAGGGAAGAGGGAGGGGGATACTCACCCACGTCAGCCTGTTGGACGTTTTTCATCCGGATGACCCTCACTGTCAGCAGGTGGCATGGAGACAGCTCCTCCTGTGGATTGAGAGGACAGTGGACTCACTCTTTGGGTGATTGTGGCAGGTGGCCTTGACGGAGAGAGCAGCACAGGCTCCCACTGCCCAGGCTCAAGTAACCTCCCCACTGTCCATCGGTGTTTCTGGGCTCTGGAGGCTGCTTCTGGTCCCCAGGCGGCCCGAGGCTGTGGACGTGAGGGGCTTTGTCCTCACCCACTCTGAGCCAGCACACCCGGGAGAGGGACAGCTTCATGCCTGTTCCGTCCCTGTCTTGCTTGTTGGATCTTGGAATTGGAAGCCCTTTTCCTGAGCATTTGTACCCAGGCTTAGACGAGTCTTTTTACTGTCCACTCCCAGCCCACGCCCATGGCAGACACCATCGGACTCCTCCAACCCCACCCAACGACATTTATAGAGGCCTCTGAACTGGAACCCTTTACTCTCCACATAGTCCACTCCGTGTTACTAGAATCACTTTCTACCCTTCCAAGAAGATGCAATTCTTCTGTATTAAAATAATATTGGGGGACTTTCCTGGTGGCGCAGTGATTAAAAATCTGCCTGCCAATGCAGGGGGACACAGGTTCGAGCCCTGGTCCAGGAAGATCCCACATGCCGTGGAGCAACTAAGCCCATGAGCCACAACTACCGAGCCTGCGATCTACAGCCTGTGAGCCACAACTACTGAAGCCCGCGTGCTGATATTACTGAAGCCCGGGCACCTAGAGCCCATGCTCCATAACAACAGAAGCCATGGCAATGAGAAGCCTGCACACTGCAACGAAGAGCAGCCCCCGCTCGCCACAACTAGAAAAAGCCCGTGTGCAGCAATGAAGATGCAACGCAGACAAATAAATAAAAATTAAAAACAATATAACATTGGGATTTAGGGAAAAACATGAGAGTATGAAGGAAAACAGGCCCCATAATGCCACCACTCAGAAAAGGTCACTATTTATAATTATTTTTATTTTCAACTCAGACTGCCCACAGATAGTTCATCTGCCTTGGCGGTTAGCAGAGATGATACTATTTGTAATAGCATCTACTGAACACGTACTGCAGTAGGGGCGGGGCAGAGCGGGGCAGGGCAGGCACCGACCCTTAGTGCGAGACCCTGAGCTCAGGGGTTAGAGGTCCCACTCAGCCAGCCTCACGGGGGTCCTGGGGCAGAGAGTGCAGTGGAGGTGAACAGTGGCCTTCTCCCCAGGGCCCTCCAGCCTCAGGCCAGCGGGTGAGCTGGGCTCCTGGGGCACAGGCTGGGTGTTGGGTCTCGCAGAGCTCCAGAGCCCTTGCCATGGCCACCCACTGGCCGGGCCCAGGCCACGAAGCAGCAGTGAACCTCTCCGCAGTCCCCACCTCTGCGACCTAATGGCGGCGGGGTCTCCATGGGTCACAGGCCGTGGGACCCACCCCTGTTTGGGTGGCCTGAGGAGCCCAAGGGCCAGCTGGTTCCTGGGTGTCTGGCTTCCTCAGTGATGAGATCTGTGCAGGGTCCGGAGATCTTGCCCTGAGGACACCGCCAGCTGAGATCTGCCTCCTCAGCCAGGCCTGGGCACTGGCGCGAGGACCCAGACTGGAGGCTGGTCCAGCACTCCCAGGCAGGGAACCAGCCCACATAGGGACCCCCCTCCACTTACCAGAGCCTGGACCTCAGAGGGCAAAAGTTGAGCCTTGGGACCTTGCCCTTTCTTGTCAGAAGAGAGAATAACATTTGTTTTGGTGGAGGTTTACAGGCATATCGTGACCTGACTGTGACCTGACCTCAAGAACAAAGGATCGGACACCAAGAAGTCTGCAACAACTAACCATGCCCCTCCTTCACCTTTCCTATAAAAGGGCTTTGCTGAAAGCTTTCAGGGAGTTTGGGAATTTTTAAGGCATGAGCCACCAGTCTCCTTGCATGGCCCTGCAATAAACTTTCCTCTGCTCCAAACTCCGACATTTTGGTATTGTTTGGCCTCACTGTGCATCGGGTACACGGACTTGCATTTGGTAACATTACTATTTGCTAGACACTTCTCTTATAGTTTCTAATCCTCATAAAACCTTTATAATAGAGGTATTGCCATCTTTTTAAAAGTTAAGAAATAGTTGTCATATAACATTGTATAAGGTTGAGGTATACAACATAATGATTTGATGTATGTATTTAGTATTGCCATATGATTACCACAAGAAGTTTAGTTATCCATCATCACACATAGTTAAATTTTTTTTCCTTGTCATGAGAACAGTTATTTTGATGGCTGTCCTTCCAGCCTCTTCTGGGGCTTAATTCTGACCAGGAACAATAGGACGATGGCTGGGAAGATAGTTGCTTAGTCCCTGAGATAGATACATACGTCAGTTTTAGGGCTTCTTCCTCCTCTCTCCCCAACAACTGCCTCACAATTGGAACAAAAGCCACACTGGCGGACACATACAGGCCTGAGGATTCCTTCTGTGAGATTAACTCTGAAATGTTGAATATATTCATGGTCAATAACTTGCTCTAATGGGATTGCCTTTTGAGCTTTGTAACTGGGCCAAAGGTCACAACACTGCTTCTCTTTTGGTTCTGGAAATACGGCTCAGCCTCTGGGCACGTGGGCTCGTCATTCTCACTCCCCACCTGGGCAGAGCGTGTGTCCTGGTTTGATCTGGTGAGGAGGCAGGAGTCAGCTTTCATCCAGGAGAGCAATTCTGGTGAAACCTGTTCCCCCTGGCCCATTTTCTCAGAAGGCAGCTAGAGGGCTACAAGTGGGGAGCTGCCTGAGCACTCAGCCCAGGCAGGGGTCACTCCTCATGTCTCTGAACCCAGGGTCACGATCCTCTTGGCCATCATGGGTCTTCTCTTGCCTCCAGGAGGCGCTGCCCTTGGCCCTGCCCAGCTCCCTTGTGTCTTCCCTGGGAGAGAATGAGCTTCCACAGCTTCCCGCAGGACCTCACTTGAGGTCTCCCAGCCTTCCAGGAAAAGCTCTCTGCTGTCATCTAACACGATACCTTCCGATGAGGCTGACCATTTCTTTCTACTCTAACTCAGCCCCATTAACAACACAGCTACCACCTGCTGAGTGTCTTCCAAATGCTAAGTGTTGTGTATATAATCTCTATATTTTATCTTACTATTAGCCTTGCTTTACAGATAGAGAATCTGAGCCTAAGTCCTTTGACTTCGAGCACTCAGCTAGAATCAAAGGAAACTGAGTTTGAATCCAATTCTAATTCTTAAGCCCACGTTCATAACCACAATTATACTGTCACCTTACTTGAAAGCGACCGTCGGCAAACACGAAGACGGGTGCTGCTTACCCTGATCTCCTCGTGCTTGGTCTTGTCCTCTGAAAATCTATTTTCCTGGCAGAGTCTTCTTTTCACCCTTCATTCTCCCAGAGCCCCCAAATAATCCCCACACTCTGGCAGTCCTTCTATTTACAGTGTTCTTCTGACACATTTCATCACCTCTCTCTGTTTTAAACAGCCAGAGCACATCAGAACTGTAAGGGTACTTGGAGAAGTCCTCGCTTTCTAGCGGCCACAGATGGCTCCTTTGTGGTCAGCCTGGAGCCTCAGATTACACCTTTAGCCCAGGAATTTGCAGAAGACACCCAATTGCAAAGCACTCTTACATCTGCCAGCAGGAAGCCAGAGCCTGGAGGGTTTGAGAGAGAGCCCAGAGGGGCGGTGCGGAGAGGAAGGCAGTGGGAACATGGGACTCGGGTCTTGGGCCCAGATGATTCCAGAAATGAGGTCTGTGAAAAATGACCTTCTGGGATTAACATGAGTGTACATATTTTGCTCCTGAGATGATCAGCTCAATTGGAGTGCTGCTAGACACAAGCAAAACTTCATGGCCCCAGAGGTAATGAATAAAAAGACGTAATAGATCAAAGTACAGCGTCTGTGACTATGGGAACCTGAAACCAGTGAGCTTACGGAACCCAAGTGTATGGGGTAGCTTACGGGATCCAGGTAAGAACTTCAGGGACTTGGAAAAGCTCATCCTTCCGATAGGATGCCCTGGCTGAGCATCAGGGTGAAAGTTTAACAACAGGCATGGCCAGGCTGCGGCCCTGGAGTTGGGATGAGCAGTAATCCTCCAGTTCATGGGGGTATTGGAGGGTCCTGGGATAAGGACCAGGGAGCACTCCCTGGAGGGGCTAGAACTGAAGGCAGGGATTATTTGGCAACCAGTGGAGGAGTGTATTTAGACGCTTTAATAACCAGAACAGCTGTGCAGGGAGGGTGGCTGGATGGCAGTTTGCTGGGAAGTCACTGCTCAGGCTGCAGACACACCTGGCTCCAGCCTCCTCCCTCGCCTCGGTCCCTGGGGCTGGACTTGCCAGGACTCCATTTCCCCCGAAAACTCCTCAGGACAGGGGCATCTTGCCAGCTAATATGGAAAAGAGCTTGACTCTCAGCACTAGCTATTGTGTAATCCAATATTACCCCTTCCCAAACCCTCACTTTAGAGATAGGACTTTGGCGGGGAAGTTGGGAATACAATTCCTTACCCTCCTCTAGTGCGCTGGGCTCTGCTCTACCTGGGGTTGCTGCATCTGTTCTCAACTACCGCCCCCCGCCCCATCCCAGCCATACTCTGAGGAAGGCACTGTTATCCTGCTTTGCAGAGGAGAAGACCGAGGTTAGAGAGCTTGCATCTCACATGGGGTCACGCAGCCCAGAAGGGG
Source organism: Phocoena sinus (assembly GCF_008692025.1). NCBI lineage: Eukaryota > Metazoa > Chordata > Mammalia > Artiodactyla > Phocoenidae > Phocoena > Phocoena sinus. Next base: position 92,208,153 of record NC_045764.1, on the reverse strand, counting down.
CTGGGCCAGGACTCAGATGCAGATCCACCTGACTGCAGGGCAGAGCCCTCTCCGTCCACCTGGAGGCTGGCTCTCTCCGTGAATTAACCAACTCAGTTAAAAGCTTGCTCCAGGTCACGCACTAGACTAGTTAATAGCAGAGGCAGGAGTAAAACCCTCAGCTCCCATTTTGGGGCTGTCCTCATACCCAAGAAACTAGCTATCATCGCAAATTAGAAGAATATTTAGTTACAGATGGGCTCCCAGGGCCTGGCTCCCAGGTGCGGGTGAGGGTTGGGAGGAGGGTCTGACAACCCTGTTTCAGAAGTGGTTAGGGTCAGACATACCCTAACCACACCAGCGCATGAGGTCTGGGTGCTGACGAGGGAGTACAACTCCCGGGGAACCTGTGGGAACTCCCCTCCGCGGGGCTTCTCAGGGCAGGCCCGGCTGGCGATGCCACCTCCTCCTCCCTAGAGAGCTGGGTGTATCCATCAGTTCTGTGCAACACCTGTGTCAGAGCTCAGACCAGCCTGGCGATAGCTTCCAGGAGGCAAGGGCCCTCCCTAAAAGGAGAGCATTGGGATGGGAACTCTGTGGGATCCCAGAGCATTTCCCTGCTAGTCTGACCCCAGACCAGGGGTCACCTGGGAGGAGCCACTATGGCTGTTTTCCTTTTTATCACCCAGGCTAGGTGAGAGGTCAGGGCAAGAAATCCCAGCTCTGAGTCATGGACCCTCCAGGACCTGAGAGGGATGGGCACAGCTCTCAATTGCTTCATTCCCGCTTCAAGGTAAGCTCTGTCCCTCTGTGGAGGTTTCTCCTTGCCCAAGCTCCAGGAGACTCAACGAGACAGGAGAGGCAGGAGCACGTGTGGACCAGAGGCTATCTCAGCCCCCTGAGGGCTGTGGAGGAACACAGCCCAGAAGGCGATGTCTATCCTGGCCCAGGCAGCGGGACACCAGGCACTATACAGCATGCGGTTTCCCTCCTGGGCTCCTTGGAGACCGAGCAGGGTCTCCACCTCCCACCCCAAAGGGACAAGACACTTTCAGGGCATCACTCACCTCACTCCATGATTTAGTGTGGGCTGGGGGAAGGTAAGGAGGAAGATGGTGCTGCTGACAGCCCTTGCCATGGCATGCCTACAGCAAATTGGAAGACAGAGACGATGGGAAAGCCGAGGCAGAGCTGGTCTAGAGCCCTGGAAACCTGACCATGAACCTGGGGTGTCTCTGCAAGGCCGTGAGGGGCTGCATAGACCCAGGAGTCTAGACCACAGACCCAGGAGGGGTGCCTCGTGGCCAATGGAGACAGGTTGGCAATGGCACAGATCCTCACCGGACACCACACCACACACTCTCCCAGCAGGCAGTTCAAGACATCCACAAGGTAAATGCCTGCTCACCGTTAGGAGAGGCCAAATGTGACCCACCCCCAGCAGTGCTGAGCACTGTCCTCCTGGGTGCTGCTGGGCCCAGGACGTCCCTGAGCCACTCCGTAGAGTCTTGTCAAGCCCATGGGTATCTGCAGCTGGGCCATCCACCCAGGAGCCCAGCCCCAACTGGGCCAGACTGTGTCCCCTGGTGCCGGGCAGGGGCTGCCCTAGCCGAGGTGCTCCACGTCTCTGGAGTCTGCTGTGCCCCCAGCCCTCCCTGAACCTGTCTCCTGCTCTCAGCTCTGGACCCACCCAGCCCTGCTCCCTCACCTCCAAGGTGCAGGTGGCGGAGGGCCTGCCATCTTCCACTTGGCTTGGGTGTGACGGGTAGTGGGAGGCTGAGACAAGCATCTGCTTCTGGAGCATGGTGTGGCTCTGCCGTTGGGCAGTGAGATGGGGAACTTATACTCTTACTCAGAGCTCCGCCTTCTGGAAGACTCTTGGCAGTGTCTCGGATTCCCCGGGGAGGGGTTTAGGTAGGTAGACAGATGGCGTTCCTGGGCACAGGCCTCTTAGTATCAAGGGACCCTCAGGTCTTCAGATCCTGGAAATGCAGGGACAGCAGGGTCAGTGGTCTGCTGCCCCAAGAAGAATGACCAGATTGTCCACTGCCCCAGAGAATGGCAGGAAGAGGCTGCTGGACCCTCATGACTTCAGGATTAGCCCAGCCATGATTTGGAAAAGCTGTCTCTACAGCTTGTCAAGGTCATGGCTCAGAGGTGCCCCTCTGGGGGATATGCCCTCCTTCCTAACTCTACTTAGCCCCATGGCTCAGTGCCCCAGAAGCTGTAGGCAGGGACCTCAGGAGAGGCAGGGACCACGACCAGGACTCAAAGTTAGAGGATGAAGAAGGAAAGTAATCGCCTGAATCCCTGGTGAGGAGAGAGTCAAGGGCTAGTGGTCCCTGCCCTCCCAGGCAGGTGGAGAAGGGGTGAGCCCAGCCCCTGCCCGGGCTCAGAGATGCTCTCGCCCCATGCAGCTGATCCCTATCTCTGTCCTGGTGGCTGGCTCACTCTAGGGGTCTGGGGAGGCAGCTTTGCTTGCTCAGCTGCGCAGCTGGGAGCTTTGGGAATTTCCTGCCTGAGCTATTGCCTGGGGGCCCACAACCGGCTTTTCCGGCCCATGGATTAAAGTGATTTTATGAAACTAAGGGTGAGATCTGAATACAGGGCTGATTGGGCTTGAATGCAGGGATGGAACCTGGTCAGTGGTATCTGTGGGGCCTCTCCGTATGCCGGGTGGAGGACATCCCCACCCTGCTCCTCTCTGCTTGCCAGGCTCTCCAGACGGGGGATGGGGCTTTAGCTTGGACCCCTCCCAGCTTGCACCCTTCCCTGCCGCTGCCATGGCGCACTGCCAGGGACACAAACAGCATCCGCGCCCCTCGGTGGACTCTACCAAATTCAATTTAGTTCACAGCGCTTGGTGAGCACCTACTGCATACATGCTACTAAGAGAGGAAAGTCCAAGCTTGAAGCTGCTGACAGTCCAGCTGGGGAGCCAAATGCTTCCAACCCCTCAGAAGCTCTGAGTCTCCTGTGGTAACGGGGGTATCCTAGAAGGAGCAATATAAACCCTTTACATTTGTAAAAGTCTGTGGTTTGCAGACCTAATAACTGGCTACGGAGCACAGAAACGGGGAAATGAGTGTCAGCTGGGAAGGGAAAGAGTGGGCATGAGAAGGCTTCGTGGAAGAGGCAGCATCTGAATTGGGTCTTGCAGGAGAGACGGGATTGCAGTAGCTAACGATAGGTGAGAAGGGCATCATGGGAAGAAGGAACAGTAGGAACAGGAATAAGGAGGCCAGAAAGCAGGCTATGCTCAGGTATGTAAGTGGGCTGGTATCAGAGTAGCGAGCTGTGTGGGAGGAGGTATGGGGGGGTGGAGAGTGGGACACCGAGGGTGGTGGAAGTTGGGCAGAGAGAAGGGAGGTTCTGTGAAGGAACAAATCTGGAAAGATATATTAGGCCCCCATAGTTGTGACCTTTAAAAGGCATGCTTTAGGGACTTCCCTGGTGGTCCAGTGGCTAAGACTCCACACTCCCAATGCAGGGGGCCCAGGTTCAATCCCTGGTCGGGGAACTAGATCCCTCATGCCGCAACTAAATAACCTGCACATGGCAAGGAAGATCCCGTGTGCTGCAACTAAGACCTGGAGCAGCCAGATAAATAAATAAATATTTTTTAAAATTAAAGAAAAATAAAAGGTGTACTTTAAATTTGGACTTATTCTCTAGGCAATGGGGAGCCATCAATGGTTTTTGAGCAGGACAGTGACATGATCAGAGCTGAAATTTCAGAAGGCAATGGTGATTGATGTTGTAGACAACCCAGCCCACAGCACTACAATGTCCTGAATGTGATGTGGTGAGGCTATGGTGGGGGAAGGGGGACCCTCCCCCCAACGGAGGTGTCCGCCTGGTACCCGTTCCCTCCACCCCCCAACCCTTCACCATCAAATGGGCCCAGGGCAAGCCCCAAACTCCAAAACATTCCTCAAAGCCTAGAACTTGATCCTCCTCTCATTGAAGGAGCCTAGCCACAAATACCCACCCTACCCTGCTCCATCCATCCTCGGCAGCCTATGAAAACTCTGGGTCTCCAATCCTTGTATTTCCTCATTGTGCATAAACTCCTCAAGAGCGGGGCCTCACTTTGGCTGAATGAAATCAGATTGAATAGGAAGCTAACAGGAGGTGGGATGGAAGCTTCTTCCTCCAGACCCTCTACACAGCCTCTGACCCAGGTGGGAGCTGGTGCAACAGCAAACAGAGTGGACTCACCTGCCAGCATTTACTGCCTGGCTCTGAGCTGACAGGGTGCAGTCGGGAAGGAAACAACAAAGAATTTGTGATCTAGTGAGGGGAGCAGAGAGGGCTGAGTTAAGTGGTGAATTGTCTAGTGTGAACTCTAAGTAGGGCAGGAGGGGACAGAGGCCTTGTTGGTGGGAGCTGTGGGAGTGGGCTGGGAAGGTGGGGAGTGCCAGGCATAAGGTAACGTCCAACTATGGGGTGACGGGAGCCTAACCCCCTCCTCTGATCCAGTGTGTCTCTGAATGAACACACAATTAAAGCTACAACAGTATTCTTGGTACACAACTAATGCTCCAGATCAATGCCCCTGCCCCCAGAGCTCCTTCATGCGGAAATTCTGAAGCCATCTCCGCACAAAGTGGAGGGGACTTGGTTTCTTTCTACCCACCGCCCTTTCCTCCCTAATGAGCAGAAAGCCTGAGATCTCCCCAGAGCCCCACAACCTGCTCTTCTGAGCCTCCACCTCTGACTGTGTCCGGGGGTCTTGTTAACTGGCTCCCATTTATCAGGGTGACCAGGAGCTGCCTTCACCAGCCGCCTCTTGGTCTCAGGTAACCCAGCACTGGAAAGTACATTCCTCCCAGTGGCTCAGCTGACATCACTCCCAGGGGAACCAGCAAGGATGAATTCTTCACCTTTCCTCTTTCAAGATGCCTCGGGCGCCTGTCCCTTCCGTCCCACCCCATCAGCAGCATCTGATTCTCAGCCTCTTGCCTCTCACGAGTTTTTGCCCCCCACACCTGGCTGGCCAGTGAGCTTCGTAACCACACCCTCAACCTGTCATTCTCCTGCGCAACACATCTAATGCTTTTCCATTCTTGCCAACAAATTCTGGATTCCAATACCTTCCAAGCAGAGCCCAGAAACAGCCCTATGTACACATGAAATTTGATTATACAATGAAGGAAGTATTTCAAATCAGTGATGAAACGATGGACTATTCATTACTGGAAAAAGTATTATAGCTTACCATTTGGAATAATATAAAGTTAGTTATAAGGTTAAAATGAACTTCATAACCACACAAAAATAAATTCCAGACAGATTAAATATCTAAACGTTAAAATAACACTATAGAAGGTTTAAAATAAAATATTAGAGAATGGTGAGGAAGAGGAGGATTTTCCTAAACAAGGTATAAAACCTAGAAACCAATAGGGAAATGCTGCCAGAATTTTTTTTTTAATTAAAAAAGAATTTACTTATTTTTGGCTACATTTGTTCTTTATTGCTGCGCACAGGCTTTCTCTAGTTGTGGCGAGCAGGGGCCACTCCTTGCTGTGATGCGCAGACCTCTCACCATGGCAGCCTCTCTTGTGGAGCATGGGCTCTAGGCGCATAGGCCTCAGTAGCTGTGGCTCACGGGCTCAGTAGTTGTGGCGCACGGGCCTAGTTGCTCCTTGGCATGGGGGATCTTCCTGGACCAGGGATCGAACCCGTGTCCCCTGCATTGGCAGGCGGATTCTTAACCACTGCGCTACCAGGGAAGTCCCTGTTGCCAGATTTAAATACGTAGAAAGGGACTTCCCTGGTGGTGCAGTGTCCACCTGCCAATGCAGGGGACACACTTCGATCCCTGGTCTGGGAAGATCCCACGTGCCATGGAACAACTAGGCCTGTGCACCACAACTACTGAGCCTGCACTCTAGAGCCCTCAAGCCACAACTAGTGAAGCCCATGCACTGCAACTACTGAAGCCCACACGCCTAGATCCTGTGCTCCGCAACAAGAGAAGCCACCGCAATGAGAAGCCCGCGCACCGCAACGAAGAGTAGCCCCCGCTCGCTGCAACCAGAGAAAGCCCACGTGCAGCAACAAAGACCCAACACAGCCAAAGACAAAACAAAACAAACAAACAAAAAACAGAAATGTAAAACTGGGGTAAAGCAAAAGATGCCATAAGCACCATTCTACCTCCAAAACTTATCCCAAATTCCTTCCTCTTAATAAATATCTGTGGATAACAAACCACTCTTAAAAAATAACAGTAAAGAGTAGAGTCTTACCCTGCCTGATACTAAAATAAACTACAAAGTCACACTAACACAAGCAGTAGGGTGTTGGTGCGAGAATAGGACCAATGGAACAAAGTAGAGGGGGCAGAGATAGACCCCGATATCTATGGGAACTTAACATATGAGAAAATTGGCACCGCAAATCAATAGAAAAGGAACAGATTGTTTAAGAGGTGACATGGTCACGAGTGGCTCAGTGTATAATGTAAAATAAAACAGCATCCTCACCTGTCCCCATATAAAAAGATGGGCTGTAAATGGGGTGAACATAAGAAAGGGAGAACTATGAAGTTGGCAGAAGATAACATAGGAGAGTCTATTTGTGGTCTTGGGGATGAGGATTTCTTAAGCATCATTTTGAATCCACAAACCACAAGGAAGAAAATTTCTAAATTTGATTACATAAGAATTAAGGGTTTCTGTCAACTAAGAACACAGAGAAACTGTTAATAGACAGCCGACAGAATAACAGAAGACATTCGCACCGCATTTGCAAATCACAAAAGGATTAATGTCTAGTATATAGGAAGAATTTTTACATACTCCACAAGACGGCCATGCCAACACAAAAGTGAACCAAATATTTGAACCTGCAATATATAGGAGGGGAAACCCAAAAAACTAACAAGCATTTGAGGAGATGCTCAAAATCATTGGTAATCAGAGAAATTAAAACCAAAATGAAATTTCACTGCAGCTATTAAATTGGAAAGCACTGAGAAAGTTGAATAAAGATTGCCTTTCTTCAGGGAGAGAATGGGAAAGGATTTGTGGGTTCAGGGAAGTAACAATCAAGAAGACAAACTCGGGGCTCATGGGCACCAAGGGTGATAACAAGCCATGTCCTCGGCCCTCTGCACTCAAGTGAAATTATTTTCCCTCCTGCTTTACCCCAGAGTCACTGCCACTGCTCCAGCCTGAGTCATCATCTCCCTCATCTCAGCTATGGCATTAGCCTAACTGGTCTTCCTGCTTGTACTTTTGCCTTGTTATAAGCCATTCTCTACAGAATCTCCTAAAAACATAACTAGATTATTCGACAGCCCCAGTTAGAACCCTCCCATAGCTTCTGGTGGCTTTTACTTCTTGTCATGGCTTCTCACATTCTACTCCTTCCCTTGAACACAGTTCAGCTTGTGAAGTGGAGATGCTGCTTTATTTCACCCTATATAGTGAGCCACTTGTAGCCATGTCATCTATTAAACAGTGTGTTCTTTTCCTATTGATCCGTGGTGCCAATTTTATCATATATTAAGTTTCCTTAAATATCAGGGTCTGTCTCATGGCCCTCCATGCCCTGAACGTGGCAAATCCTTTTCCACATCAGGGATTTTTGCGCTTGCCTCTCCCTTGCCCGAAGTCCTTGACTTTCTGCTCTGTGCATAGCTGGCTCTTTCTTCTCTCTCATGGCTCTGCTCAAGCATCATTTTCTCCAGCAGGCCTGCCCTGACCACCCTTTATAACATGTATGCCTTTCAACCACTTACTTGCTTCTGTGTTTCTCTGGTTATTAATTAAGTTAAATTAGATCAAATCTAACTTAATATATCATATATTGATTTATCATGTTCATCTTTTTGCCTCGTTCCACCAGACCGTAACCCTTTTCAGGGCAGGAACATTGCTGGTCTTGTTCATCAACTGGAAACACCTAACGCCCATCAGTAAGAAGACGGTTAGTTATGGCACATTCACCACTGGACCATCACACAGATGCCGACAGGAACAGAGTGGCTACCATCTATTGAATGTTTACAAAGTGATGGGGACTATTCTTCATATCTTGTATTACCTGTGAAATAGATACTATTATGATCTCATTTTAAAGAATAATTGAGACATGGAGAGGGTAAGCCACTTCCTCAGAGTCACCATAGTAAGTGACAGGGCTGTGATGCAAATCAGTCCGTCCCAGAACTTCTGGCTTTAACCCTCATACACTCAGCCTTTTGCGAGATGCTACTGCCCTGGAAAATCAAGATTCTCCATTATGTTTTTTAAATGTCTCTTTATGTTCCTGTGTTCATTGATAAAGCTCAATTTCCTAAAACAAACATATAATGAGTAACACAGACATAGAGAACAAACTTATGATTCCCTTAAAGGGAAAAGGGGGTAGGGGAGGGATAAATTAGGAGTTTGGGATTAAGAGATACAAACTATTATATATAAAATGGGTAAACAACAAGGTCCTGCTGTATAGCACAGGGAACTATACTCAATATCCTGTAATAGACCATAATGGAAAAGAATATGAAAAAGAATGTATGTATAAGTATAACTGAATCACTTTGCTGTGCATCAGAAACTAACACAACATTGTAAATCAACTTTACTCCAATTAAAAACCATACAGTGAGTAAACACAGTTTTGACAGCATAAAGTAAAGCAAATATTATACCCTCCAAGTAAGAGGAGATTAAAAAAAAAATCAACCATTGAAGTTAATATGTCAAGATGTCTCAGAACTTCTGGTCAACAGATTAGACATGACTATTTCATGATGACAAGATATAAAATAAGGATAAATATGGGCTTCCAGTGGCATGGGTGGCGCAGTGGTTGAGAGTCCGCCTGCCGATGCAGGGGACACGGGTTCGTGCCCTGGTCCAGAAAGATCCCACATGCCGCGGAGCAGCTGGGCCCATGAACCATGGCCGCTGAGCCTGCGTGTCCGGAGCCTGTGCTCCGCAACGGGGGAGGCCACAACAGTGAGAGGCCCGCGTACCGCAAAAAAAAAAAAAAAAAAAAAAGGATAAATATGACAAGAAAGGCTCTTTATTCCAATGTAGGTAGTATTTATGTTCCTAATGTTGTCAATAGATCCTGCCCTTCTTTATCTTTATAAGCAGATGTTAAAGTCCTACTCAGTGCTTTGTATTCTCAAAGCATTTGTGTCCATAGCTCAACATTTCTCAATCTTGTGAGGTTTCTGCTACTAAAACTTGTGCCTCTGGTTTCAACTGGATGATAGGTTTTATCGTCCTGACTCTCTCTCACACGTAGCAAGACTGCCTGGAGCTTTCTGTACACTGAGTTTGCTCTTTGTCACCAGTCACCTCTGTGAGGATGACATTGTCCAGTTAGTTCAAGGTCTAGATGTTGAAGTTTCACAGACCTGGATTTGAACACTTGTTCTGCCACATGTTAGCTGCATGAACTTGGGTAAGTTTCTCCCTCTAAGCCTGAGTTTCTCCATCTGAAAAGTGGGAAGCAAAATAATTCCTACCTCATAGGGTGGTTGTGAAGACTAAACGAGATAAAGTCATAGCCCATGGCCGGCCCTTAGTTAGCGATGGATTCAATACAAGTGCTATGATCCACAGTACGGCAACCCCAGACACCAAGATGTCGTCTGCCCGAGGAGCTCACAACATACGTTGGGTGAGACAGGAAGGTCATACAGATGGTCTCAGGATGATCACGCCACGTATGAGGAGAGGTGTAAAAATATGTCGCTTGGGGATCACAGCCACCCAGGGCTGGGAAAGTCAGAAGAGGCTGCCTGGAATAGGAAAAACTTGAACTTGCCCTCGAAGGAAGGATCAGGACTCAGGAAAGAGCATTTCTGTAAGGTGAAACAGCATGAGCAAAGGTATGAAGACTCAGAAAGGATATTCAATAAGGTACCAAATGTCAAGTGTAAGAATCACGCTGATTCTTCTGTTGGCAGCGGTGACTCGTGAGCAGAGAATATTTAAGAACGAGAGCAAATCCTACTCCTACAGGCAGAACAGGTGGCCATCGGCACCGTGTGGTTTGGGTGAGCTGGAAGTCAGGCATGTCTCCTTCATCAGCCCAGGGTGGCTCCTTGGTGCAAGCCGTGGCCTGCAAAAGCCCCCTGATAAATAAATGCCTCCCCCTCTTCACCAGCCGAGAGTGGCCACTGGTCTCGTCCTACCCAAATGCCCTGCAGTCTCCCAGGGCCCCCAGTTCCATGCAGACTCTGTCTCAGCTTCTCTAGCTGTCACTCTGGGCCTGAGGGGACGGTACCCAGGAAGGATAAACATGCATGTCGGTGGAGGAGGAGGAGGAATCCGGAGCAGGGCCTGTGAGTGTCAGAGGGAGACGATGGGAAGCAAGGTTGCAGGCTCCATTCGTTTCTTCATGGCCTCTGGTCACCTGGCCAGAGCAGAGTCCCATCCATCTGTGTTTAGGTCAGGCTAAGTCTACACAGGCAGACACTGCCTTTCTGTCTGGTCACTTTACACAGATGGAAGGGCTTCCTGCTGGCCTCAAGGCCGGATATGGGCAGAGACCAGGTAGGGCAGGAGTCACCTGGCCATGGAGCCCGCAGGGCGCCAAGTGCCAGCCGCAGGTGGCATTGCTCAGTGGAGGAGACAGCTGAAGTGACACAGGTGGAGAACATTCACTGAGCACTCAGGAAGTGCCCTGCACCGGCTCTAATTCTGGACAGACTGACTCTGAACAGAGATTTCTTGTATGTAAGGAACTCTTTGGTGAGTCTCTCCTGGCAATCAAAGACTTAACAAAGAGTTAAAAAAAAAAAACAAAAAAACGGATGAAATGTGAACATTTTAACCTGTGTGGTTTTGTTTTATGTTTTTGTCCCTGCAATCCTTTTGGTCCTTTCTTCCCTCAAACTGGCCCCTGGCCTCTGCTGCCCTGAGGAAGGAGACCGTCTTCAAAATACAAAGAGAAACAGAAGATAAATCTTGGCTTCTAAATTTCTCTAGGCCTCAGTTTTCCTGTAAATAACAGATATGGAAAAATACATAGGCAGTCATTTATCCTTGCCCCACCTCCACCATCTGACAGCTGGCGTAACAGCAAGAAACTCTTGGGATCCAGAGCGGAGAGCACGTCTGACCTCTGGGATATGCAGCCTCACAGATGTGCCCTTTGGCCCCCAGAAAGTAGAGGGAAGAGTCCTGGGCAGACTCATGGAAACTCCGCAAGGCTGCCTGAGGGGCCCTGGAAGTTAGGAGAGCTGTGGGCCTGTGGGCGATGGTGGGGCTGAGTGAACCAACAGTGAGAACTGCTGGGCTGGGGTTGCTGGAGCCTGAGGACCCAGCTCGGTAAAAGCCACATGAGGGCATCTTGGCGGACGGCCCAGTAGAATGATTGCACTTTTGGCAAACTCATCATTTGGTGAATTGACTTATTCTTTTTACTTTAAAAATCAACTTTACTGAGGTATAATTTAACACAATAAAGTATATCCATTTGATGGGTTTTGACAACTATATACAAATGTGCAACCACTGCCACAATCAAGATGGAGATCATTTCCTTCGCTCCCCAAATTTGCCTCATAGCCCTTTTGGTCAACGCATCCACTTCTCCCTGGGCCTCAGGGAACCAGTGATCTGCTTTCTGTTGCTGCCAATTAGATGGGTCTTTTCTAGAGCTTCACATAAGTGGAGTCATACTGTTCAATCTTTTGTGGTAACTTCTTTCGTTTGGTGTAAAGTTTTTGAGATTTATCTATGTTGTTGTATGAGTTCTTTCTTTTTCACTGCTGTGTAGTTTTCCACTGTAAAAATTACAATTTGTTTATTCATTTGTCAGTTAAAGGATAAAGGTGTTTCCAATTTTCAGCAATTATGAATAAAGCTGTTATGAATACACACATACAGGTGTCTGCGTAAATATGAGTCTTCATTGCTCTTGGGAAAATAACTACGACTGGAATGACTAGGTCTGATTGATTTTTACCTAGTGACCCAGAGCTAGTGTGATGTCACATCTGGGCTTATCTGACAATCCCAGCCTCCTGTCCTCGGCACTTCTCCACTCTCCCTGGGGGTAGGAAGATGAGTTGTAGTGGTTCAGACGGGAAACCCATGGTGACTCAGGCCAGGGTGAGTGGCAGGGATGGAGAGAAGTGATGGGATTCAAGACGTATTTCGGGGGACTTCCCTGGTGGTGCAGTGCTTAAGAATATGCCTGCCAATGCAGGGGACACGGGTTCAAGTCCTGGTCTGGGAAGATTCCACATGCTGCGGAGCAACTAAGCCCGTGCACCACAACTACTGAACCTGCACTCTAGAGCCCACAAGCTACAACTACTGAGCCCACGTGCCACAACTACTGAAGCCCCTGCGCCCTAGAACCCACACACTGTAACTACTGAAGGCCACGCGCCCAGAGCCCGTGCTCTGCAACAAGAGAAGCCACTGCAATGAGAAGTCTGCTCACTGCAACGAAGAGTAGCCCCCGCTCGCCGCAACTAGAGAAAGCCCGTGCGCAGCAACGAAGACCCAACGTAGCCAAAAAAAAAAAAAAGACGAATTTCGGGATAGAACCATCACAGTATGATGGTTTAGATATGGAGGGCGGGGCAGAAGATGTCCAGTGGGCTTCAGTAACCTGAGGTGAAAAGATGTAATGCACAGGGGTGGTCCTGAGGGAAATCCATCAAGTACAAAAGTAGAGGGCAGAAGGGGAGAGACTGGGGAACTGAGCTTTGAGCTGGGTCTGAAATGTGGGCCAGGCTAGGAAAGGCAGCAGGAAGGGAGGGCATTCCAGGAAGGGAAGCAGCAGAATCCAGGTGAAGGGGTGGGAATGAGCTTGCCTTACACCATGTAGGCGGCACAGAGTAGGGCGAGTCCCGCCAGGAGGGAAGGGTGGGTGCCGGGCCATAGGGTGGGCAGCTGGGGTGGGGTCCGATTTCGTCAGGCCTCTGGAGCCAGGCAGAGGTATCAGCCTTGATGTCAGAGATAATGGGAAGCTGCGTGGGCTCTGAGGCCTGCAGTCAGCCACCTGTCACTCAGCGTTCCAGGTGTGCACCAGAGGCTGCAAAGACACCAACAAGCAGCCACAAAGCTTGTGCTTCCTGAAGATATTTACTGACAACCCACTCTGATAAAAGTATGGGTCGTTTATAGACAAAGTCTCTTGGCTTCCTTGGTTTCTTCCAACCTCATTGGCGATTCCTTCTCAGTCTTCTTTGGTGGCTCTTCTGTTTCCACCAGGCATCTAGAAGGTGGGGAGCAGAAGGGCATAGGCTTCTGCTTCTTCCCTTCTGTCCGCCCCCCCCCCACCCCCATTTTTGGGAGACCTCATCCAGCTTCATGGCTTCAACAACCATCTATATTCTGCTTCATGTAGTCAACCCAATTATCTCCCCGACCTATCTCCCAAGTTCCAGACTTGTGTTTGCACCTGCCCACCTGACATCTCTGCTCGGATATGCATATATCAAGCACCTCAAATTTAAAATGTCCAACACAGAAACCTCCAGTCTCCTCCATCCCGACCCATTTGGGGAACCCTACCTTGGTGTTCCCTAGATGACTAAGGGGTACCTCCCAGTTATTAAGGCAAAAACCTAGGAGGCGCCTTTGTGTTCTCATTCCATATCCAATCTATCAGCAAGATAGAAGTTCTGCCTCCAGAAAAATTCAGAATCTGTCCGCTTGTATTTAAGCCGCCTCCATTTCCTCCTGGATCACAGCCAGAGCCTCTTCATTTGCCTCCCTGTTTCCCCTCAGGCAGTCCATTCCACAGACCAGCCGCAGTGGTCGGTGTAAAACATAAATCAGATAAAGTCCACCCTCAGATTAGAAGCTTCCAGTGGCTCCCGCCTGATGCCCCAGAACAACCCCAAAGCTGCCTCCTGCTGCACTGGGTCAGCATAAGGCACTGACTACTTCCTCTCTTCCCCTGCTCTCTGCTCTCCAGACACACTGGTCTTCTCTCTGTTTCCAGAACAGACCAGCCTTGTGCCCACCTCAGAGCCTTCACACTTAGAAGTTGCTCTCTGTGGAACATTTTCCCACCGGTCTTCTTATGGCTCAGATCTTGGTTCAGATGTCACCATCCTACCTCCTGTCTGTCCCCTCCCTGCTGAAAGTCACCCTCTATCACGTTTAGTTCCAGTAGCTTTGACATAGAAACAGTCATGTATTTATTTACTGTCTGTCTCCCCCATTAGAATGTAAGTTTCAAGAGGGCTGGATCCTGTCTGACCTGCTCAGTGCTCTGTCTTCCACTCCTAGAACAATGCCGGGGGCACAGTGGGACCTTGATAAATATTTGTTCAAGGAATGAATATGTGCTTCAGATGTGGTTCCTGGTCTTCCTGAGATGGAAGACGTGTAACAAACCACAGGAAGAGTTGCCTAAGAATATAGTGCAGGAAACGGTAACTCTGAAAACGAGTCCGATAAACTCATTTTTGCTGAAGTATTGCTGGATGACGATATGCTACCCAGTAATGCCAGCCTCCACGGGGCCCTAGAAAGATGAAGACGTAATCTACAGGGTGGTCCTGGAGGGAAACCCTTCAAGGACCAAAATGGAGGGCAGATGAGAGACTATTTGAAGATTGGTGGGTCCTTGTGGGTCCCTCAAAATTTGCCATATGGAGGATTCCTCTGTCACTGAATGCAGACACATCCTCCCCAATCATACACATTCCCCCCACATACATACATTCCCTGATATTACACCCCCTCTTGCAGAGCTGACTGTGATTCTTCTTATCTTGTTCAGGTATTTCATACCGGTCTTAGGGAAGAACCAATTGACAAGCTTCTGAGAAATTCCATGGAAATTTGCAAAAATAAAGCACTATAAACTCTGACATTTCACCATAAATCTTAACAAATTATAGTACAGGCACACAATGGAATATTATTCTGCCATTGAGGTGACAATTATGAAGTTTAGTTATCAGCCAAGAAAACATTCATGGCTGTAATTTTAGGTTAAGACAAAAAACCTGGACACAGATCTGGTCTAAGTATTATAAGCACAACTATATCAACATTATCTAAGGAGAAAAAAGACTGAAAGGGAATAGTTATTGTATTGAGTTGATGCGATTACAATGGGTTTTTCCTTTATGTTTCCAGACATTTTTTGAAATGACTTTTACACACATAAAAAAGAAAATATTAAGGTTAAGCACAGTGTCTTTGCCTCTGTCCCAACCCTGTGGCCTTCCTGCTCTTCCCTCAAGCAGCTGAAACAAGACAAGGGCACAGCCTCATTCCTGAGCCATGTCAGGCATGGGGATGACAGGGCAGAGGGGAGAAAGAATTGTAACGTCACAACAACGACGACGACAGAGGTCAGCATGGTTCCAGCTTCCTGTGCTCCAAACACTCTGCTATCCACACCTGACATGATTTTGCCCCAGAGGTGGAGAAACTGAGAGGTGAAGTCTGAGAGGTTAAGGAACTGGTCTGAGGTCCCAGGGTTGGCAACTGACAAAGAAAGTTATGGAAGCCCTGGTCTGATTTCACAGCCCACGCTCTCAACCACTCTAAGGAGGACGGCGCTCTTACAGATACCGAACCCCTGTGTTTCAATGGCTCTCACAGCTTTGAGGGGCCACCTCTGAGTCAGGAGGCCTCTGATGCCAGGGAGGGGCAGGGGGTGCAGGCCCCTGACCTCCCAGCAGGGTTGTAGCTGGTGCATCTCCCGCTGCATCACATCAGGAGCAGGCCTGGCCTACTGGACCACAGGGACTTCCCCACTGGGGGACAGGGGACTACAGGAAGGGCGGGAAGGTGTGGGGCAGAGAGGGGGAGAGGAGCCACCACTCTTCACCTGTGACTCTGAGAGGGGTCACCGGCAGGGGCCCTGGTGCTTCTATGGGGCAGTCAGTCTGGTCAAGGGGACGAATCTTGGGGGGACTGGTCATCTGCCCAGCTGCCCTCAGGTACCTTGGGTGGTGGACACTGGGTTGACAGCCACAGCTATGAAGTGGGACCTACTGGGGCCAGGCAAGGTGACCCCGTGGTGGAGGGCCAGCAAGCCAGGGTCCAGACAGAGTGGGACAGAGGCAGAGGGGTCCACAGGGGGCAAAGTGACCATGACGCAGTGCTCCTGTGAACAAGGCCCATGGGCAGACGTGAGCCTTGCCCCCTGCTGAGCTCAGCCTGGCACTGCTGCTGAGACCAGAGCGGCCAGAGGGGCACAAGAACACGGACCCCTCCCCATTGCTGGGAGCCCACAGGAAGCTCACACACCTGCCCGGTGGAGAAGCTGGGGAGGCAGATCTGGATCTACTGATGATTGCCTAAAGCCAAGGTTCAATTTCGGTAGCCCACTCAATTTACCAGATGGGACTGACTTAGTCAAGGTTTTCTCTTCACTGGCCCATAGGTGGGGTCCGTGAGGAAGGCCAAATCAGTACATTCCCTCCAACTTCCTCAGAGCTGCGTGTGGTTACGGTTATGACCCTGCCCTGCCACTAGGCTAGATGGCACAGGCTTAGAATCTATATGTGCCAGGTGGTCTGCTAAGTCATTCACCTGCAGGATGCTGACCCCTCTTCCCAGTATCATATCAATTGAAACACCTGCCATCTCAGCTCTCCTATCGACTTAGCTGTGTGACCTTAACCCCACTGAGCCTCACTTTCGTCATCAACAGTAATCCCTCCCAAGCACATAGAGTGCATGCAGTAAAAGGTCATCACCGTCAGAGTTAACAACTCTGTGGGGCACAGAGACAGGTAAGGACGGGTAGGTGATGGGCGGGGCCAATGGGATGCATCTGGGAAAGAAAGAAATGAAAACACAACCTGTTAACTCTGCAGCAATGCAGGTGATCTTACTTATAGTCAGGAAAACAGGGGTAAAATTTAAGGGGCCAGGAGCACTCCCCAGAAATGCAGACATACCTGAGAGCCCCCAGGGGCCATGGGAAGTAGAGGTGGGAGATGGGGAGTTTCCAAGACCTGTGTCTGCTCCAACTCACTGACACTCCTTCCTGCTGTGCTGCCTTCTTCATCCCCTTGTAGGCTCTGCAGGACAAACACATCAGTTCCCGAGCCAGGATGGCCTTCTGAGGTCTGGATAGTCATTCCAGCCACGTCCACCTCTCTGGGGCTTAGAAGAGGCTGTTTGGTACTGGGTTGGTCCTTAACAGCGAGGCAAACCGCGGATATCCTTGGGAAATTTCAAGGGGGTTTTGCAAAACAGCAAAAGCAATGTCATCGGATTCCTCCTGAAGATAAATGAGCCTGATGATTAAAGAGGTGAAGGAAGTCAGTGCTTAGCTAAAAGAGTCCCACATCTCTGTGAATACATCAGCCAATCTGGGCCGACTTTGGTGGAGAGAATGTTCTTGCTCTGCGTAGAAAGTCAGCAGCAAGCTACAATTACATTCACCTGGAGCAGCTCTCCTCAGGGGACGCCTGCATTTCTGAGCTCAGATCCAGGCTCCTCACTGCTCAGGGCTATTTTTAAAAGTGTGACACTCAATATGTCAGTGGGGAGGGAAGAGGGAGCAAGGGCTGAGGGTCAGGTGGCTGAGACCATCTAGGCCCCTGGTGGAGTCCCTGGCTCTTGGCTGACACCCCCAGATCTCTCTTTTGAGCCCTGAAAATAAATCCCTAGCCTGGTGTTCAGCGCTGATGGAGGGGCCACAGGCCAGAAGGGAATTCAGTAATCTACTCTGCCTCTCATTTTCAGCCCTTTCTTTGGTTTGATAGATGCTGTTTCTGGCAGCTTGAAGACAATGCATCATAGCTCCACAGTAAAAACAAAAATGCAAAAATAAAAACAAAAAACAAACCCTCTTTGTGTCTGTTTACAAGTGTTTTAAAATATACATTCAAAATGTGCATCTTTCTGTTTCTCTGTGTGTGGGCTCTGAGTGATCCAGCATCCTCTCTAGCTGGGGCCACTCCATCATCCCCCTCCCCATTTCAAGACTCTCTTTTCTTTTTTTTTTTTTTTTTAAACATCTTTATTGGGGTATAATTGCTTTACAATGGTGTGTTAGTTTCTGCTTTATAACAAAGTGAATCAGCTATACATATACATATGTTCCCATATGTCTTCCCTCTTGCGTCTCCCTCCCTCCCACTCTCCCCATCCCACACTTCCAGGCTGTCACAAAGCACCGAGCTAATATCCCTGTGCCTTGCGGCTGCTTCCCCCCAGCTATCGACCTTACTACGTTTGTTAGTGTGTATATGTCCATGACTCTCTCTCGCCCTGTCAAAACTCACCCTTCCCCCTCCCCATATCCTCAAGTCCGTTCTCCGGTAGGTCTGCGTCTTTATTCCTATCTTACCCCTAGGTTCTTCATGACATTTTTTCCCCTTAAATTCCATATATATGTGTTAGCATACGGTATTTGTCTTTTGCTTTCTGACTTACTTCACTCTGTATGACAGACTCTAGGTCTATCCATCTCATTACAAATAGCTCAATTTCATTTCTTTTTAAGGCTGAGTAATATTCCATTGTGTATATGTGCCACATCTTCTTTATCCATTCATCCGATGATGGGCGCTTAGGTTGTTTCCATGTCCTGGCTATTGTAAATAGAGCTGCAATGAACATTTTGGTACATGACTCTTTTTGAATTTTGGTTTTCTCAGGGTATATGCCAAGTAGTGGGATTGCTGGGTCATATGGTAATTCTATTTGTAGTTTTTTAAGGAATCTCCATACTGTTCTCCACAGTGGCTGAACCAATTCACATTCCCACCAGCAGTGCAAGAGTGTCCCCTTTTCTCCACACCCTCTCCAGCATTTATTGTTTCTAGATTTTTTGATGATGGCCATTAAGACTCTCTTTTCTGAGGCTGTGGTTCTCCCGTGGGGCCTGCCTCTGGCCTAAATAGCCCTGTCAGAAATCAAGCAGCAGTCAGACTCCCAGGTCTGACTGACTACAGTCGTGTTTGGTGGGCGGGGGGGAGATGTATGTAAAGTGTCATTTTTCTGTTTGTGCTAAAAGGTAGTAGAATTCGCACCCTCTACCCCTAATTAAGTCACTTAGCATTAAGGATTATTTTCAGCTGAAAGCAATTAAGAAGAAGCCCATACAAGAAAAGCTTTTTGCTCTCCCTCTATTTGCCTAAAAGCAGTAGGTAGTTTCCTTCAGTCTCCACCAGTTAGAACAGAACTTAATCAGCAGAGACAATTCCAGACCTTCATCAGCCCACAGAAGCGCCAGTGGTATAACAGTAAATTATAGAAAATATGTGACTAGGAAGATAAGGGTTAATTTAACCAGGTCTGTTTGTGCCTCTACTCCTCATCTTTAGGGATAAGGATGTTTCTTTCCTCCTAGTATATCTTCTAAACACATAGAGTTGTTTAAAAAACTAAATTTATTTATTTATTTTTGGCTGCATTGGGTCTTTGTTGCTGCGGGTTTTCTCTAGTTGAGGTGAGTGGGGGCTACTCTTCGTTGCGGTGCACGGGCTTCTCATTGCCGTGGCTTCTCTTGCTGTGGAGCATGGGCTCTACGTGCACGGGCTCAGTAGTTGTGGCTCACGGGCTCTAGAGCACAGACTTAGTAGTTGTGGCGCACAGGCTTGATTGCTCCGCGGCATTTAAGAACTAACATTGACTGCAGCCCACTGTTTGCCGGGTGTTAATTCTCACACTTCTACGAGGTCAGCATCGTCATCATTATCCCTACTTTACAAATGAAGAAACCAAGTCTCTTGGGGCTTCCCTGGTGGCGCAGTGGTTGAGAGTCCGCCTGCCGATGCAGGGGACACGGGTTCGTGCCCTGGTCCTGGAGGATCCCACGTGTCGCGGAGCAGCTGGGACCCGTGAGCCATGGCCGCTGGGCCTGCGCGTCCGGAGCCTGTGCTCCGCAGCGGGAGAGGCCACAACAGTGAGAGGCCCGCGTACCGCAAAAAAAAAAAAAGAAAAAAAAAAAGAAACCAAGTCTCAGAAAGGTTGATAACTCTCCAATAGTTTGCTCTGGAGCCATGGGAACCCCTTTCTGCCCCACGAGCCCATACCGGGCCCTTGGCGGGCTTGCTCCATCCAGAGTGGGATCCAGGCCTGCAGGAGAGGCACCTAGCCTTTTGTGTCTCTCCTGATGTCATCAGATACTTTCTCCCTGGACCTGTAATGAGATATTCTAATTATTACCTCCCTGTATCCCTGGCTACAGACAAATCAGCTCCTTTTGATAAAGCCCCACCTCCCTATTTTTTGAGCAAAATGAAGTGAGTTTTTGTTGCCTGAGACGAAAGTGCCTTTGGGAGACCCTGCCTACAGCTGATGGGGTGACAGCTACTATGCCCTGGGGGCTTGCCAGGCACCACTGGACTCTGAGCCCTTTACAAAGGGAACCAGTTCATGGGGTAAATATGGAACAATGTTATTTTTCTCACTAACTGTCCCCAGCTATACTCTGTCAAAGCCTCCTTTCCTGCTAGATACAGATATTTGAGAAGAGACAGTCCTCCTAACAATGAAACCAGAACCATTTTTCATCTAGACACACACATTTTGATGCATATTATGTTTATGTTTGTAAATTTTTTCTTTTTTGTTCCCTAAAATTGAAGGCCTGCAGGTGCACAAAATACTTATTTAGTCCTTAGCTTCCAAAACCTCAAGACACAATGTACCCCTACACGACTAATTAGTTCACTGTGCCAGGAGCCAGTTCTAGAATGTAATATAATTTAATGTAAACACAAATGGGATAATTATTATGGAATGGTTTGGTATTGCTGGTCTATTTGACAACCCCTTTCTCTGCATGGTTTTCTCCCTCTATTTCTCAGTATGGGGACTTTCTTGTTGGAAAACTTCCTTCTTTAAAAGAACTTGGCTCACGGGCCAAGCGGCCATGGCTCACGGGTCCCAGCTGCTCCGCGGCACGTGGGATCCTCCAGGACCGGGGCACGAATCCGTGTCCCCTGCATCGGCAGGCGGACTCTCAACCACTGCGCCACCAGGGAAGCCCCAAGAGACTTGGTTTCTTCATTTGTAAAATAGGGATAATGGTGACGATGCTGACCTCGTAGAAGTGTGAGAATTAACACCCGGCAAACAGTGGGCTGCAGTCAATGTTAGTTCCTTTCCTGCTCAATCCCCATTACAGAAAGTGTGGCTTCAGTAATCCAGCTTAATATCAGAACTGATTCATGTAAATATTGTAGATCTGTTGGGACTAAAATGATCTCAATGATTTTTTTTTTTTTTTTTTTTTTTTTTTATGCGTTACGCAGGCCTCTCACTGTTGCGGCCTCTCCCGCTGCGGAGGACAGGCTCCGGACGCGCAGGCCCAGCGGCCATGGCTCACGGGCCCAGCCGCTCCGCGGCATGTGGGATCCTCCCAGACCGGGGCACGAACCCGCGTCCCCTGCATCGGCAGGCGGACTCCCAACCACTGCGCCACCAGGGAAGCCCTGATTTTTTTTTTTACAGAGAAAAAGATATATCGTCATTTTTGTCTTATCCCATGAAGGGGAGAGTGGACATTTTCCTAATTTTTCCATCAAGAACTAGCCTTGATGGAGGTGCACTTGTCACCTCCACCCCCATCCCTGTCCCCTCCCCACAACAGGAATTCTTCATCACAGAGCAGGAAATGGGACAGGGCTTGGCTCGAGTTAAAATTTCCCTCATTCCTGAGGCCAGAATGCAGAAATAGGGAAAGGAAGGTAGCTCAGAGCCAGTATGGGGCTGAAGCTGCAGTGTAGAAACCCTTTTGGACCCTGCCACCTTGGCACGTCAGGCCTTGAGGAAAGTGGCTGTGGGCTGGTGCGAGCCTCATGAGCTGAGGAAGCCAGAGTGGGTCCGAGTCAGGGAAATGGCAGACAAGCCAAAGCCACCTGCCCTGGGGGGCGCGGAGCCTGTGGGTACGTGCCCCGCAAAGCCCTCTCAGCTTCATTCCCCAAGAAGCGCGCAGGGGCAAGCCAGGCAGCAGACCTGGTGGGGTCCCCTGTCATCCCCAGCTTGTCCAGTAGTGGGCAAAGAGGACAAGCCCAGAGCAGCTGGAGCACCTGTCTTTCATCATCAATGCTTCAGGACAAGAGCAGAGGGCCGTAGCGGGGTGCTAGCATTGCCTGTGCTCAACAGCGACACCATGTGGCACTGACTATATATAAAATAGATAAACAACAGGACCTACTGTTATAACACAGGGGAACTACATGTCAATATCTTAAACAACCTAAAATGGAAAAGATCTGGGGGACGGGATAAATAGGAGGTTGAGATTAACATATACACACTGCTGTATGTAAAACAGGTAACCAACAAGGACATACTGTGTAGCACAGGGAACTCTACTCAATATTTTGTAATAACCTATAAGGGAAAAGAATCTGAAAAAGAGTATATATGTATAACTGAGTCACTGTGCTGTACACCTGAACCTAACACAACATTGTAAATCAGCTATACTCCAAAAAAAAAAATAAAAGCTGAAAAGTCAGCTGAAAACCTTGGCTGAAGGGAGGCTGCCCAGTTTCCTCCCCTCACAATTTTAATGGCCTATGGACCCACCTCTTTGGACTAATAAGCAGCCCTGGGTGTTTTGTGGTTATCACTGACGGGAGACAATCCAGGGAAGGAAAAACATGTTTCTAAGCTCGGTTAGTGGAGGCTTGAAGTCAATTAGATTGATACATTCAAAGAGTATAACTCTCAATCTGAACTCCCCAAGTTATGAGGAGTGATTACACATTATTACATTGGGGGTTAATCATCACCCCAGGTGTAGGCAAAAAATCACATAAAACACCAACGCCAATTTGTGAAACTTCTCCTGACACCCAGAAGAGTACCTTCACCCCCCTTCCTGGATTTGATGGACTCACAGGTGATCACACTTCCAAAGAAAGAGGGGATTCTCCTCCACTTCCTGTTGCCTACTTCAGTAGGTGGCCCTGTCATCCGTCCAGTTGCTCAACGGATTAGTCAGAACTCTTTCAGTTTGAAGTGTTGGGAGCACGCTTAGCATCAACAGGAATGTATTGCTCATCTAGCTGGGAAAGATGCTGGATTAACTCACAAAATTGAGAAATGAAGACCCTGGGAAGTTGAGAAAGGAGAGAGAACCTGGGATTCGGAGCAGCAGAACTCTCTTCTCTGTCCTGCTCTCCTCTCCTCTTCCCTCTGCTTCTCTTTGCCCTGGGACCTCATGTCTCTCCTAATGTAGACAGTTCCCCTCCACCGGCAGGGATATAGTCATTAGCAGCCCAAGCTTCCCAAGCCCACCAAAGGAGAAGTTTTCTCACCAGGCACCTTTATCCTAGGGAAGGGCTCTCTGATCGGCTTGCAGTGGGTCAGTGTCTACCCCTGGGCCAACTAGTGCCAAGGAGATGACATATGTGATCTGGTCACACCCTCTCACCTGAGGCCACTGAGCAGGGGTTGTGGCAGAGAAGAGTGATGGGAACTCTCATTTTCTGGGAGCAAATTGAAGACTAGCACAAGTCCACCCTGCAGATGCTGGTATCCGAAAGCATTTTATAATAAACTCCCAGTTGGACCTTAACATACATGCAGAAAAGTACATTAATCATAAGTGGTAGTTTGATGAATTTTCACTATTGAACACACTCACAGAAACAGCACCCTTGATCAAGGGACAGAACATTATCAGTATCCTAGAAATCTACCTTATGCTTCCTTCCAATCCACCACTTTCCTGACCCCCCAAAGGAAAACACTATCCTGATTTCTAATACGGTAATTAATTTGATCAATTTGGGAACTTTATATAAATGCAGTCATTCAGTATTATTCTTTTATGCCTAGTTTCTTACACTCAATATTATGTTATGAAATCCATCCATATTATTGCATGTGACACAAAGTGTTCATTTCACAGCTGCATAGCATTGCATTGCATGAATATGCCAAAAGTTTATACATCTAGAGGCTTTACCTAGGCGTTTATGTCTTTGAATTTTGCTCTGAATTATATCCTTCTTTGGATATACGTGTAAATGCTGGTCACTAATTAATATTTTTAAATTAATTTTTATTTGGAGTATAGTTGCTTTACAGTGTTGTGTTAGTTTTCTACTGTAGGGCAAAGTGAATCAGCTATACGTATATATGTACTCTCCCTCTTTTTTGGATTTCCTTCCCATTTAGGAACCCCACAGAACACTGAGTAGAGTCCCTGTGCTATACAGTAGGATATCATTAATTATCTATTTTATACACAGTATCAATAGTGTATATATGTCAATCCCAATCTCCCAATTTATCCCAGCTGCCCTCTCTTTCCCCCTTGGTATCCATACATTTGTTCTCTACGTCTGTGTCACTAATTAATACTTAAGGTTGCTACATGAGATTAAAAGCGTATTTTGTGGAAAGGTGTTACAGAAGGATGAGGATGCTCTGCACACTTGAGGTCCACCTTTCCTCACCTCTTTTTGTCTGGGCAACAATCATTTGTCAACACAGCCCCCTGGTGGCGACTTCCTGAACTGCAACCACGGCTCATAGCAGAGGTTAATTACCGGCTTTTCAAAGTATTATATAAAGTAACCGGTGATGTTTATGGAAATAAAAGTGCTCCATCTCCATCTCACAATCTAAAATACTGATAAAAATTTAAAATAACAACTACCATTTATCAAGTACCTACTATGTGTCAGATATTATGTCAACTTCAACACAGTATTCTGTGTATTCCTTACAGCAAGGCTATGAACTGGTTATTGTTGTCTTGTTTTTGAGGTGAGAAAACAGACTTAAGGAAGTTCAATACTCACTCAACGTTCATTCCCCCAGACCTCTCCCCGAGGAGGTGTGGGGTTGGACAAGAGCTTGCACCCCTCCTGGGGCTATCTGCTGGGAGGCAAGTGCTTCCAGATCCTCTTCTCACGTCTCCCTCTCTGTCCAAGAGGACGGGAGTTGCACTCCTGCTTTCCCCCATCCATTCCCGCAAGGGGTACGCGTTGTTTTTGTGATTGGCAGAGGCTCGAGACATTGATTGGGTCATGCCGTACTAGTGGATGGGTTAATACACCTACAGATCAAGAGTCGTGTGGGTGTTTTCTCCGTCTTCCTGCACCTCTGCAGCATCAGGTCAGCCTCTCCTCTGTCCTTGCTAACTGCTCCAGACCAGGTATTAAGAAGGATAACAAACCTTTCTTGGTTTGCTGGGGACTTTCCCCCCTGTGCACTGAAATTCCCAAGTCACAGGAACTGCCTCAGTCCCCAAGCAACTTGACTTCCCTTCTCAACCGTGAGCAGGTCAGGACCAAGTTGTTCCACAGACTCAGCTGTTCTAGATTCTCTAAGAGGATGAGACATTCTTTAGGCCTCCTGGTTCATGACACATGAGCCAATCAGCAATCAGCAACTACCATTAGGAATGAGGATTATCAGGTGAGCTTTGACAGCATGTGGGATGGCCCAGCATGTGGGTTCTGCAGGTGGCCTGGGTACAGGCTTTGGTTTGTTGTACACAGAGCTGCCAAATCAGGTATGGAAATACCATGTTGTTAACCACAGGCTGTGATAGTCCCCCAATTAGTGATCCTAAGTCTTTATTTATTTATTTGTGGTACGCGGGCCTCTCACTGTTGTGGCCTCTCCCGTTGCGGAGCACAGGCTCCGGACGCACAGGCTCAGCAGTCATGGCTCACGGGCCCAGCCGCTCCGCGGCATATGGGATCTTCCCGGACCGGGGCACGAACCCGTGTCCCCTGCATTGGCAGGCGGACTCTCAACCACTGCGCCACCAGGGAATTCCCTCAAGTCTTTATTTTTTATTATGAAATGTTTCATAATACAAAAGGATACATACCATACACACTCATATATGATGTAAAAAGTAATAAAACACATATACCATGTACTCACCACCACTACCACCCCTGCTTGAGAAACAGAATATTTCCAATTGCTTTTGAAGCTCCTGTGTGCCTCCCTGTAAGGGGTTACAACTCATCTGAATTTTGTGTTTATCATTTTCTCAACTTTTGTTATATGTTTACTACATATCAATAATAGATTGTGTGGCTTTTGGATACTTGAGTACTAATCCATAATGCATCCATACTTTCTTTTTTCACTTGACCTTGTGATTTGGGGATTCATCCACAATAATGTGCAAAAAACTGCAGTTCATTTTCCTGCTGTATAGTATTCCACTGTTTGACTATTCTGTAATTTATTTATCCATTCCACCTATTGATGGACATTTAGATTTAGCTTTTTGGTAACACAGACAGCGCTGGCGGCAAACAGCCTCTCATATATGACTACCTGGTGTGCGTGTGTACAAGTTACTCTCCGGTATATAACTGATCCTGAACGTCTTTACTGATCGCCCCAGTGGCAAAGTGCTGTTCTCTGGTTTGATTCTCCTTGCACCTCAGAGTTCCGAGTTCAACACTCACATTTCCACTAAACCCTCTTTCCCTGTGTATTAGTGAGGATTCATGACTGTGAGTAACAAAATCCCAACTGAAGTGAGATTAAGCCAAAAATGAGCATGTGTGTGTGGTGTGTGTGTGTGTGTGTGTGTGTGTGTGTGTGTGTGGGTGTGTGGGTGTAGTGAGGCATGGGTGCAGGAGGAACGTGTTGGAATGAATGTATGATTGAGCAGTCAGGAGGGGGACTGATTGAAACTAGTGTCACCTCTGCAGCCCTAAAAGAAGTCTCTTGGTGTCCCTCTGGCTGGTCACCTGCTAATCCCTGAGCCAGTCCCCTGTGGCCAGGGGGAGCACAGTGTACTGCTCTGATGGACCAGGCTGAGCTACAAGCCCAGCCTGGAGCTGGGGTGGTGGGTCAGAGCCCTAAGCTTGTGGGCTCGAGAGTAAAGGAGAAGGAGTTCCTCATTCCTGAGATGGGTACTGCTCCTAAAAGAAGGGTAGTGACCACAAAGTAGCCTAAAACAATGAGTGTCTGACTTGCCCTGGGCTTGCATGTGGCTGGACAAGGTATGTCGCATCCTCGGTGTCTGTTTCTTTCTCCTGGCTGAGGGTGATGAGCTGAAGGTCCCTGCGATCTCGTCTGGCTCTGAACTGTGAGCTCTGGCTGCCTCGTCATCCTCCTCCTTTCTCCTCTTGTGTCTCTTAAAATCATAGCTGGGCCCAACCTCTGTGGCGCTGCGAGGTCAGCCTTTGCTTCTCCAGTCTTCCAGAGCATTCCCCATGGAAGTTCTCAGAAATGCCAGGCTGCAGTTCTGAGCTCACCTCCACGGCACATTCATTCTGAACCACATGATGTGACTTCTCAGAGGCAGCTCACCCACCGCAGGACAACTTCTCAAGCTAAGCCCGCCACGAAGGCCGGAAGTCTTTATCTAAAGTACCTCATCGTTCTCACCACAACCTTTCTTTCAGGCTGCAACCTTCAGATGTCTTCTATGGATCTTCACCTTCCCTTATGCCCCCTGAATCCAATCTGTCACACCAATTTGGTCATTTCCTTCCTATATTATGCCCCTCAGGCCCCCTCTCTGCTTCTTATCGCTTTGCTCACTTTGATGAAGGTGGCTGCCATGCTGTGACCTGCCCTGTGGACAGGCCCGCTGACAGGGAACTGGGGGCAGCCTCAGGCCAACAGCCCATGGGGACCTGAGTTCTGCCAGCAGCTGCATGTGTCAGTTTGGAGGTGATCCTTCCCCAGGGGAGCCTTGAGCTGATCACAGCCCCAGCCAATGCCATGACGTCAGAGGAACGGCTACATCACGCCTGGGCTCCGCCCACAGAAACCAAATGAGCTGCAGGCAATTGTTGTCAAGAGGTGGAGACAGCAGACATCCTGATCTTGTACCTGAACTTTAAGGACATGAATCTAAGATTTCACCATTCAGGATGAAAGGAATTTTTTTTCTTCTTCTAATGGACACTCTATTAGTCAGGGTTCTTCCGAGAAACGGAAAAGAGAGAGCGATTTGGGGAGTCCAAAATCTGCCGGGAAGGCTAGGAGGCCAGAGACTCAGAAAAGAGCTGCCGCCTGAGGCCAAAGGCCATCTGCTGGCAGAATTCCCTCTTGCTCTGGGGAGGTCAGTCTTTGTTCTATTAACACCTTCAGCAGATTGAATGAGGCCCATCCACATTATGTAAGGTAATCTGCTTTACTCAAAGTCCAGCTGATTTAAATGTTGTTAATCTCATTTGCAAAACACCTTCATGGAAACATCCAGGATGCTGTTTGACCAAATATCTGGGCACTGTGGCCCAGCCAAGTTGACATAAAATTAATCATTACAGATACCCTGTACCAGTTAAGTAAATGCCCTTCTTTTTTTTTTTTTTTCCCCGGTATGCGGGCCTCTCCCTGCCCTGGCCTCTCCCGCCGCGGAGCACAGGCTCCGGATGCGCAGGCCCAGCAGCCATGGCCCACGGGCCCAGCCGCTCCACGGCACGTGGGATCCTCCCGGAATGGGGCACAAACCTGCGTCCCCTGCATCGGCAGGCGGACTCTCAACCACTGCGCCACCAGGGAAGCCCATAAATGCCCTTCTATTCCTAATTTATTAAGGGCTTTTCATAAGTCCTGAGTTTGTGTTGAATTTTATCAAACAATCTTTTTTTTAAATTAATTTATTTGACTGTGTTGGGTCTTTGTTGCTGCATGCGGGCTTTCTCTAGTTGAGGTGAGTGGGGGCCACTCTTCATTGCAGTGCGCAGGCTTCTTATTGTGGTGGCTTCTCTTGTGGAGCAAGGGCTCTAGGCCTGTGGGCTCAGTACTTGTGGCACGTGGGCTCAGTAGTTGTGGCTCGCAGGCTCTAGGGCTCAGGCTCAGTAGTTGTGGTGCATGGGCTTAGTTGCTCTGCAGCATGTAGGATCTTCCTGGACCAGGGCTCGAACCCGTGTCCCCTGCATTGGCAGGTGGATTCTTAACCACTGTGCCACCAGGGAAGTCCCTCAAGCTACACTTTTATATTACTATTCTCATTTGATCTATATGTTATTACATAAAATTTATAAGTTTTCTAAAACCCTTCTTGCGTTGTTGAAATAAATCCAACTTGATCAGGAAACAGAAATGTTTTCTCAATTCACCCTCTGGCCTCACCATTCCCACCGCCACCACCATGTGCTGGCCAGAAAGCAGAGTGCCACGCCCAAGTGCAGCACTAGGGATGAGACCCCCTGCAGGGCCTTCTGGTCCGTGCCCACCCCCAGGCCATCTCTGGGCTTGGCCCAGGACAGCCCACAGGCTGCAGGAAGAGGACTTGCACAATCTACATGGAGCCGTGGGTGGGACCTGACAGCTGTCCCAAGTCACAGTCCTCACCCAGATAAGGTGGGCTGATGGGATGTCCTGGTAGTCAAGAGGCCTGGGGTACCAGCTAGGTAGCTGGTGGTTGGGGGGTGAAACAGGACAAATATACTCACATGCACACTCACGTACCAGGTAAGGACTTGAGCTTCAGCCATGGCTGCGTAAGCACTCCTTGGCTCTGGGTCTCTCCGGCTTTACTGAAGTTCCCCAAATGGGACAAGTCTTTTTTTCGCTTATGCCCCCTTCTCAGTCTCCAGAGCCTAGGCACTGAGTCAGCCAGGCTGCAAGGTTGAGGGCACAGTCCTCCAGACTGCCAGGAATTCTGACCCACTTTTAGAGGGGCTTACCCAACTGTGCAGTCTCAGGGACAGCCCCTACAAGACTGTCCTCACTTCAGACACCAGCTGCAAGTTCAGGGGTTCCCCAGGACCACCCTCAACTTTTAGACCAGCTGGCTACAAATTCGGGGGTCCCAGGACCACCCTCAGTTTGATCATTTGCTAGGATGACTCACAGAACTCAGGAAAGCTCTACACCTAGGATTACAGTGTGTTTAGTTTGGTTTTTTTTACAGTGAAAGGGATACAAATTGAAACAAGCCAAAGAAGGAGACAACAGGGCAGAATCTGGGAGAGGCTAAATGGGAACTTCCAGCTGTCCTTCTCCGTGGAGTCACCTCTTCCCAGCCACAGTGAGTGACAGTACGCCCAGAGTATTACTAACTGGGGGCCTTGAGCCTTGATGTCCAGAGTGTTTACCGGGGCTCCATCACTACTGCCCACGTGGCTGACCTTTAGTCTCCAAGCCCTCTGGGAGGTCAGGCTAATAGCTTTAGTCCCAGTTCCTCTGGAGGTGGAACTTGATAACAGTCTCTTTCAGAGGCCTCATCACAGATCACACTGTCAGACTGTCAGCGGCAAAGCCCCCAGGCAAACAAAGACTCTCCATCAGGCAGGCATTCCAGGGGCCAGACCCCTCTTAAGTCAGGTTAATCCTTCACAGTACAATAGGCCAGCTCCAAAGTAAGTGCCCAAAGACACCGGGTGGTGTGACTGTTAGAAGCCTGGCCTTTGATTTTAAAGCCAGTTCCAGCTCTGGCTTATGCCACTCCTGAGTTCAGTGATCCTTAGGCAAGTTGCTTTACCCATGTTGATACCACCAGCCAAAGACACCCCAGGAAACATCACTGTAGTTAAATGATTGAGTTTATTGGCACTTGTTGCAACCAAGGAGACCGTACACTTGTGGGGAACCACGGAGTGTCTCAGTAAGTAGGAGGTAGGAGGGGGTTTATTGTAGGATTTGGGCTTGTATGAGGTGATATTTACAGTGTAAAAAATTAATAAACAGAAACCTCAGGTAGAGTCGGGAGGCCAGAAGGGGTTGTTTCTCATGCACTATTAACAATAGCAGAGACCAACAGGAAGAAGAAAGACTCCTTTCCTGGCAAGGACTCAGCCAATGAAAAAGCCATGGACTCTGCTTACTAGAGCCCTCCCAGCTTCCTTTTCCTCTCTGTAAAAGCATTCTCTTTCCACTGCAATGTAGGGGCTTGCACACACCACACCCCCGACTCTACGGAGGCAGAAGCTTCCTGCACTTAGGGACCCTTCCAAACCTCACCCCTATGTCCTTCTTCAGGCTGTTCATCTGTGTATCGAATAAACTGGTAAACGTGTTTCCCTGTATCCTGTAAGCCATTCTAGCTAATTATCGAATCCAAGGAAGGGGTCATGGGAACCCTAACTTATAGCTGGCTAGTCAGAAATACAGATAACAACCTGGGACTTGCAATTGACATGTGAAGCGGACGCAGTCTCATGGGGCTGTTCCCTTTAACATGTGATCTGATGCTAACTCCAGGTAGATAGTGTCAGAATTGAGGTGAATTGTAGGACACCCAGCTGATGTTGCAGAGAATCGCTTGATGTAGAAGAACAGCCCCACTCATTTGGTGACCAGAAGTGTCAGAGGTGTTCTGTTTGAGAAATAAAGGAGAAACTGGAGTGTTTTTTCCTACTCAAGCCAGTAGATTACTGTCATCGACATCACTGAAAAATAAGAGTTTGTGATAAAATGGAGAAACTGTAGAATCAAAATAAAGCCAAATACATGAGAGACAGAGGGAAGGAATGTCCTGAGGAGAGGTCATCAGATGAGGGCCACGGTCTGTCACTGTGACACCTAACATGGTGCCAGGGCAGCCAGAGTTGTATGTGATGTTTGTGTGTGTGTGTGTCCCCTTTGAGTGTGGGAGATCATAAGTGAGTACTAGTAGCAATACATAAACTGGATTATATACCATGACCAAGTGGGATTTATCCCAGTAGTGCCAAGTTGGTTTAACACCCAAAAAATCCATTATTGCCACATAGGCACATTAAAGAATAAAGGGGAAAAAATATAATTGTCTCAATAGACACAGAAAAAGCATTTGACAAAATTCAACACCTTGCATGATAAAAAACACTAAAGGAGGCTAGGAATAGAAGGGAACTACCTCAACCTGCTAAAGGGCATCTAAGAAAAAATGCTTTCCTTCCAATATTATGTACAAAGACAAGTATGTCTGCTCTTGCCACTTCTATTCAACATTATACTGTTCTAGTCAGGAAATATACAAAAGCATCAATTTTTATCTCTTTATAATAGAAATGAGCAATTCAAAAAGAAAATTAAGAAAAGAACTCAATTGATAATAGCATTAAAGAGAACAAAATACTTAGGAATAAACTTAACAAAACAAGTGTAAGACGGCTCACGGAAAACTACAAAACATTGTAGAAGGAAATTAAAGACCTAAATAAATGTAAAGACAGCACATGTTCATGAATTGGAAACTTAAATTAAGACGCAGTGCCCCCCAATTCATCTATAGATTCAATTCAATCTCCATCAAAATCCCCAGCTATCTTCTTTGCACAAATTGACAAGCTAATCCTAATATTCATATGGAAATTCAAGGGACCCTGAATAGCCAAACAATCTTGAAAAGAAAGAACAAAGTTGGAGGACTCACACTTCCTGATTTCAAAAACTTACTACAAAGCTACCGTAATGAAGACACTGTGATATGAGCATAAGGATAGACAAACAGATCAATGAAATAGAATCAGAGTCCAGAAATAAACGCTCACATTTACAGCTAAATGATTTTCAACTGAAGGTGTCAAGACAATTCAATGGGAAAAGAACAGCCTTTTCAGCAAATGGCTGAAGAACTGGATATTCACTTGCAAAGAATGAAGTTGAACCCCTACTTCACACATAATACAAATGTTAACTCAAAATGATGGAAGACCTAAATGTAGGGACTAAATCGATAAAACCATTAGAAGAAAGCATAGATGTAAATCTTCATGATCTTGGATTAGGCGATGGCTTCTTAGATACAACACCAAAAGCACAAGCAGCAAAAGAAAATTTAAATAAACTGGGAACCATCAAAATCAGAAACTTCCGTGCTTCAGAGGATATCATCAAGAAAGTGAAAAGACAACCCACAGACTGGGAGAAAAACTGCAAATCATACATCAAATCAGAGAACATATGAAGAACTTTCTCAATTCAACAAAAAGGACAAATAATCCAATTAAAATGGGCAAAGATCTGAATAGATATTTCTCTAAAGAAGATATACAGGACTTCCCTGGTGGCACAGAGTGGTTTAAGAATCCACCTGCCAATGCAAGGGACACTGGGTTCAAGCCCTGGTCTGGGAAGATCTCACATGCTGTGGAGCAAACTCAGCCTGCTGTACCACAATCTTACTGAGCCTGCGCTCTAGAGCCCATGAGCCACAACTACTGAGCCCACGTGCCAGAACTACTGAAGCCCGCATGCCTAGAGCCCGTGCTCCACAAGAGAAGCCACTGCCAATGAGAAGCCTGCACACTGCAACGAAGAGTAGCCCCCCGCTCGCTGCAACTAGAGAAAAGCCCGCACACAGCAATGAATAACCAATGCAGCCAAATAATAAATAAATACATACATTTATTAAAAAAAAAAAGATATACAAAAGGCCAATAAATATGTGAAAAGATCCTTAACATCAACATTATGGAAACGCATACAAGATACCACTTCAGGGGCTTCCCTGGTGGCGCAGTGGTTGAGAGTCCGCCTGCCGATGCAGGGGACACGGGTTCGTGCCCCGGTCCGGGAGGATCCCACATGCCGCGGAGCGGCTGGGCCCGTGAGCCACACCTACTGAGCCTGCGCGTCTGGAGCCTGTGCTCCGCAGCAAGAAAGGCCGCGATAGTGAGAGGCCTGCGCACCGTGATGAAGAGTGGCCCCCCGCTTGCCACGACTAAAAGAAAGCCCTCGCACAGAAACGAAGACCCAACCCAGCAAAAATAAATTAATTAATAAACTCCTACCCCCAACATCTAAAAAAAAAGATACCACTTCACACACACTAGGATAGTTATAATAAAAAGACAGACAGTAACAAGAGGTGGCAAAGATGTGGAGAAAGGGGAACCTTCATACAATGCTGACAGGAATGTAAAATGGTTGCAGATACTTTGGAAAACATTCTGGCAGTTCCTCAAAAGACTATGGACCCAGCAATTTCACTCCTAGGTGTACATGCAAGAGAATTAAAAACATTGTCCACCACAAAAGAATTGTATATGAATGTTCATAGCAGCATTATTCACTAATAACCAAAACTAGCCGAAACAATCCAATGTCCATCAGCCCATGAATAAAGTGTGGTATATCTATACAGTGGAGTATTTACACAGCCATAAAAGGGATTAAGTACTGATACCTGCTACATCATGGATGAATCCTGAAATATTACGCTAAGTTGAAAGAAACCAGACGCAAAAGGCTACATATTCTATGATTCCATTTATATGGAATGTCCAAAGTAAGCAAATCTAAAGAAACAGAAAGTAGATTAGTGGTTGCCTAGGGCTGGGGTGGGTTGTGGTTTGAGGTTGACAGTTAAGCGATGAGGGGTTCCTTTTTGGGTTAATGAAAATGTTCTCAAATTGATTGTGGCGATGCTTTCACAACTCTGAATATATAGTAAAAGCCATTGAATTGCATACTTTAGATGGATGAATTATATGGCATATGGATTATATCTCACTAAAGTTGCATAATAATAGTATAAGAGGAGAGGAGCAGAGGCAGTAAGGGAAGCCTGTCAGGACGTACTGTGATTCCTGATACCTGGAGCCACCTTCCAGGCCCTCCCCTGCCCTGCCTGTCCCCACTCCTGGTCTGGCACCTCCAGCTTGCTCCTCAAACTCCATTCTGTTCAGGCGTGAAAAGAACTACGTGTAAATGTTTGCTCGAACCAGCTGTTCTATATGCTGGCCTGGTAAGGAGTTTATTGTCAGCTCCTTCCAAACCAGCTATGAAGGTGAGGGAGAACTCTGGGTAGGACACAGCCCCTCTGGGCGATGAGACCAGCTGCAGAGGCGGCCCCAGGCCTGGGAGAGGCCCGGAAACTCCAAGCCCCGTGAGGGCCGCGGCTGTACCCACTGCAGGTGGATTAAGCCCCCAGCCCCCAGGATCAGAGCGTGGCCCTCAAATCTTGGGGACCCCGAGAAGTCTCAAGTCTGCGGCCCTGGAGGCCTGGCCCCCGGGGCCCGGTGCCTCAGAGAGGTCCTCAAAGCCTGCAGGATGGTGCCCTGGCTGTTCCGTACGTTGTAGTCACTAAGCTGCAGCAGGCGGTCAAAGTCTTCCTCCTTGTAGGTCATGTTGAACATGGAATAGGGGGAGTTGACCCCCGTGAGATCCACCTGGCCAGCCGGGAGCTCTGCAGGGCTGCGCTGGACACCTGTCCAGGGGTGGAAGGGGGTTAGGCGCAGGGCCCAGAGGCCTCCACAGCTGGCTGGACACAGGGGTGAGCTGCTCCCCACTGAAGGGGTTCCTCCCAGCCCCGTGTCCTTTGCCCAGAACTATAACTGTGGATAGCAGGATGCTGTTTTGAGGTATGGAGCATGTGCTGCTTCCCACATTTTCTCACAGCATTACACATCTTCCACGGTTCAGGCCCCGCCCTGGTATCTACCTCACCCCCAGGGGTAAGGCGGAAGCAGCAGAAAAACAAAGCCCTTTAGGTTAGTGGGTGGATTCTTAAAACTCATGATGGAAGCAAGCGTCTGAAAACCAAAGAGCTTTTGTTTTGCAAGAAACAGTCTTTGTTGAGAGAGAAAGAGAATCCCAAGATGCGGGCTTAGCATGTTAAGAGTAAAGCTAGAAGGTTTGGAATTCTGGCAGGAACTAGAAAGCCAGAAGATTGCACAAAGGCAGAATTAGGTTTTCCCATCAAAAGGGGATAAAAGTCTGACCAATTGGTGGGAGGCGAGGATTAGAAGGAATGTGATGAGAGTTCAGATTTCGGGGGCCCTGGAGTAGAGGCCCAGCTCCCTGAGAAAGGACCCTAGAATGGTCTGCGGTAGAATGACAGAGAGGCCAATTGTGACCCCAGACAGGTTTAGGGGAATCTGAGAGAGAGGGGACCGGGGCTTTTCTTTTCTGGCTGTCCAGCCTGGGGGGCCTTTAGGAAGTCCTCCAACAATGTGGTACGCAGTAGTGGCGGACGGTGACAGGGCAGGGATTCCCATACATGGCCCCTGCCACAGAGTGGGGGAGCAGAGCCCAGTTGTAGTGACGGGCATGGGGAGGGGGAGGCCAAAGGAGCCTGGGGTTATGACAAAGAGGACACCAGCCCAGTGGCTTTGCAGACGGAGGGCCTCTACAGGGATCTGGGCATCCACAACAGGCCAGGGTATTGCCATGTCCCAGACTGGGTGGGACTAGCCTTAAGACTCCTGCCTCTGCTGGCTGCAGGGGCACTGGGAGGGCCCAGAGCGGTGCCTCTGAGGGGCCAGGCTTCCAGGCTGTCAGGAAGGGGGGCTGCCTCACCTGGGGCTGAGTGGTCCCTGAAGGAGGCGTTTACCAGCGGGAAGTGAAGCAGGACAGGGGCATCAGGGCAGGTAGGGTCTGAGAAGAGGTGGCACTCCCAGGGCTGGCGTCGGTCCTGAGGGCTGGGCTCCACACGGGGGAACGGCAGCCCCCGGGCCCGGCAGTCTAGCTCCGTCTGCTGTAGCACCTGGCGGGGCAGAGGGAGCTCAGAGAGCAATGGCTACTTCCCAGTCATCCCAGGTCAGCACTCTAGAAGATGCTAGGACAGCTCCAGCCCAAACTGACTGCTCAAGACAACCTGGTTCTGTCTTGCTCGTGGCCCAGTCAAGCTACACAGTGCCTCGGAGGGAAGCAAAGGATCCCGGTGGTCTGCAGTATTGTTTGACTAAAATCTTTAGGTGGGGTACAGATCTAGCACCCCATATGGGATCGCTGTTTCTGGGATATTCAATCTCAGAGCCTCCAGGGCCTCAGTACGGGACCCACTTCTGTCTCACAGCCCTACCCACCCCCTTCCCCAGAGTCCTCAGGGAGGCCCCTGGGAGGATGGACGTGGACAGGCCAGGCTCTCCTCCTAGCTCTGTCCAGTGGTTCCTCTTGGGGTGGGCATGGTGAGCTTCCTCCCTGTCTACCGTTCTTGGGAGCCCAGGGCCCCAGCACCTCCACAGCCCTTCCCAAACCTGGCAGGAGACTTTGAGTCACAGCCTGTCATCTCTCCCTCCCCCTGGGGACCCAGAAGTTCTGGGCCAGTGGCCCTGCTGCTCGTCCCTGGAGCATGGCCTGGGTGGGCGAAGGGTCTGGGGTTCCCATGGGGTGACCAGCGGCACCTCAAAAGGCGAGGATAGAGAGTAGTCGAAGGATAGTATGAGGTCCAGCCTGCGGCCTGGCCGGAACATGGAGGGACAGCTGGTGTTGAGGAAGTAGCCAGCATCCACCAAGCAGAGCTGGGGCTCCTGCGGGGTCAGCTGGCCAGCGGAGGAGTCTACCTGGCTGTCTGATGGGAGAGGTAGCAATAGTCAGGGGCAGCCAGTCCAACACAGACCATCCACCCACCCCTTATACTGCATTCGCCTCCACGTCCCCTTCTAACCCCTGGTGTCACTCCCTGAATGCACGTACCAGCCCAGCCCTTCCCAAGACCTCCTCCAAGCCACACCCCAGGAGTGGATGCTGGGACCCCCCAGGACTCTGCCAGCCCCAGCCATGGTCCATCTCCACCCAGGAGCCCAACCTTGTTACATGGGGACACATGGCAGTGGCCCTTACCTGCCCAGGTGGAGAAGTCCTTCTGGGCACAGTAGTCCTGGTGCAGCTGGAGGCCCTGGAGGAAGTTGGAGCTGTGCTGGTAGAGTGGTCTGCTCGTCAGGAAGCCCTTCAACATTTGGGCTAGCGCTGTTCCAGGCTGGAGCCACAAGGCCTCCGGCCCTGAGGAGGTCCCCGAGGAGGGAGGGGATTCCTCTGAGCCCAGAGAAGCAGACATTGGTCCATTGAGGGGTCTGGAAATGCCTGGCCCTCCCTCCCCTGACAGTCCCCCCCCGCCGACCCTGTAGCATCTGAAGGGGAAGCGGCTTCACTGCAGGCTCCCCTCAGTGCCTCCCTTTCCTACCCAGGCTCCTGATCTTGTCCTTGATGTGCTGCTTCCAGGCATCACTGGAGCTGGTGAGGTTATACCAGGCATCCAGCAAGTTCAGGGAGAAAATGTTGCTCCAGATACCTGAAGGCCAAACTCCCAAGAGAGGTCAGCCTCAGGCCTCAGTGCCCTGCCCCCCATCACTTGGAAGGCAGTGGTCCCCACCCTTGAGTGCAGATGGAGAATAGGAGGGGGAGCGGGCTGCCTCTGCAATGGCCCTTCCCCCCAGCTCAATATCTGCCCTCCCCGGGTGCTCTGCCCAGACCTGGTTACAGGGCGCTCAGAATGATGACCGCTCACCTTCCAGGAAGCAGATGCGGGACTCAGGGATCCTCCTCATCAGCCGCCCCATGAAGAACTCGGAGCCGAAGAGCTCAGAGGGGATGAAGGCGCCGTACTTCAGGAACCCGACCTCATAGGGGAAGAACTCGACCCACTCTGAGGGGCCAGGAGGGAAAGGCAGGAATGAAAGGACAGTGGGTTGGGGGAGCCCCAGCTCTGACAAGGGCCAAAGACACTGCCGCCCAGCAGGCCTCCGCCTCCTCCCCGCCCGGCTGACTGTTGAGCTGACCTCTCCCCCACCCAGCCCCTTGTCTACATCCTCACCACCACAGCCCTGCCCCGGGACGGCGAGCTCTGCTGGCTACCTCATCAGCCCATCAGAACCACTGTCCTTCCAGAAGGCTGGCCATCTGTGCAGGAGTTTCCTGTGTGAACTCTCTGGGGGCCCTCAGGGTGCAGAGGAGGTGTGCGTGCACGTGTGTGTGTTGGAGGGTGGAGTGGACAGGACTGAGGACTGTACCCTTGAAGTCCGGGGTCTGCAGATTGTTCTCTTTGACATTGAGGCTCAGGTAGAGGGGCAGAGGGTTCTGGCCCCGCTCCAGCGCAGCTCTCTGTCCTGACAGCTTCTGATCCATCACCTGGGGTGGGGGCGTGGGGGACAAAGTAAGGTTGGGAGCACCCTGGAGGCAGGGTGGGAGCACAGGCTGGGGGTGAGGAGCGTCGGGGTCTCCATGTAGGGCTGTGCACTGCGTACCTGCAGACAGCACTGTTCACAAGGACCACAGTGTCAACAGTGACACCCACCCCTGCATCCTGTGGTTCCAGTGGCCCATCTTTATGGGTTGAAGCATGGAGGGTACATGGACCCTGATGCACAGGCACAAAGGCACACGCGCGTACACACACACACACACACACGCTGCTTTCCAGAAAGGACTCAGAAATCCCCTTTCAGTGTACACTGTAAGCTTTGCCAGGGGATGGGCTGCCCCTTCTAGGTTCACCTGGACCAGTTCAAGTTTCAGCCCCTGCCAAACACTCTCCTGACATCCTCATCTCCTCCTTTCCTGCTTTGCACAGTACAAAGTTGTACCCCACTATTTATCCTTGCCTTTTGTTTCTAATTTTCCCTCCAATAGAACTCCAAGCTCTGGCAAGGACTCTGGCTTGCCTTTTGGGGAAGCCTCCACAGAACCTCACTGAATTCTAGGGGAACAGAAAGGTCTCCTTCTATCCCAGACCAGAAATGAAAATAGAGTTCATCTCAAGCCTCAGCAAGGTTAAGGGTGGTGACTGCCTGGAACCCCACCTGGGGAAGGATCCTGCTGCCACAGGCCCTGGGTTGTTACTCACGGAGCAGTATGAGTACCACCTCTCTCTTAGGCTCTCTGAGCTGCAAGGCACCCCACTCAGCAGCTAGACCTAGGAGGTTCCCACCCTGCCATATCAACCTTTAGCATCAGATTTACTGAGAGTTAAATATACAGATTACTGGGTCTCTTCTGAGAATCATCAGAAACCACTTAGGAATTTGTCGTTTTAAAACCTCCCCAGGTGACTCTGATGATCAGCCAGATGTGCATCCCGGGACTCTAGCCCAGCCCATCCAACAGGGAGTCCGGCTCCCGCACCCATGACAAAGCCTCAGCACACCTGCTGTGCTTCCCTTCCCCTGGCAGCCCTCTGTCACACAGTGAGAGCACTCAGGTCACAGTCACCTTTTCCTCCAGTTCTTCAGTGGTACCCAATATGACTTGAGTTATAGGGAATCCATAGGAAATTCTCCAAATACGGCTCAAGCGGCCTGGCACTGAGCATTTGTTATATTTACAAGTTAGTC
This sequence comes from Phocoena sinus, assembly GCF_008692025.1. Taxonomy (NCBI): domain Eukaryota; kingdom Metazoa; phylum Chordata; class Mammalia; order Artiodactyla; family Phocoenidae; genus Phocoena; species Phocoena sinus. The sequence continues at coordinate 92,168,369 of NC_045764.1, read as the reverse complement.
CTGTGGGTGTAAGTATGTATGTGTGCTGAGGAGGGAGGGGGCTTGATGAATACCTGTGATTTCCTTTCTCAAAGTCTTTTATTTAGGAATCCTGTTTGCCTGCTCTTTTGACGTGTACAATCTTTTACTACAGATGCAACTTCTGCCCTGGAAAAGCCTTGGAAAAGGGTCAGCACACCTCTCTATCAACTGAAACAGCACCCAGTATTCCTTTTCCTTTTAATAGCTCACCAGTAAGTCATGGCAAGTCTCTGGATCTCTACCCGCACCCCCCCTCCCAGTTTCCAAATGAGGGTCCCCAACCCTGCAGAACACCACTCTGATGACTCAAGGGTCCCACCTGGAGTGTGGGAGCTGGGTGCAGTTGGCGGTGTGTCAGTGTGATCTGGGTCTTGCACAGGGTGGCACTAAAGTGTATATAAAACCTTTTGTCTAGAGTTGAAGAAAAATATGTAAGACCTTTTTAACTCAGGAAAAGATAGGAGAAAAACTGTAAGTTTCTCCTTGAAGAATGGTGAGCAGCTTCTAAGCCTTTCAGTGGTTGCCAGCAAGAGAGTAAAAACAAAGTTTCAAAGAGATAATTTGAGAAGCACTGATTACAACAGGTGTATTTTGTAAGTGGGTTTTTATAAAAACTGAAGTAATATTATAAAAGTATGTAGACTAAGTAAGTTGTTCTAAGTTTCAGGGTGTAATATTTCGCTAATAATACTTAGTATTAATGAAATTGTGATTTGTTGTATATGGAGTTATATTTTCTGACGACTTCAAATGACTTTTGGTACTGTAGCTCAGTATAGTATAGAGATAATAAATACTTATTTTTATCTAAAGGAAAATTTGAAATCAGCACTAAATTCTTCTCAATAAAGAATTATTTTAAAAATGTGAGCTTTAAGAGATAAAGCATGATGACTAAGAAAAGAAAAGAAACAATATTTGCAAAGCTTTCACATTGTGACAAAATTTTTTAAACTGCATGGGTACTCATTTTAAAGAATGCATTGTTGTTCAGTAATATGGCAAGGATTTTTATCCTTGTGAACAATAAGTTTGTCTTTTTTAAAATGACTACAAACTGTGTACATAAAACCATGTATTAAGTCATTACTGGAGGATCAAATGTAATTAAATATGTCTTCTTTATAGCCTAGGATCAAATTGCATTTTCTAGCACTTCATAAAATGAACTGTTAAAACAAGTTTTCCCCACTCTATAGTAATTAATTGTTGCCAACAGGCAGAAAAGTCAGTTAATAAAACACAGCACCCTCAAAACCAAACATGAACTTAAACAGTAGAGCCAAAGAATACATGGGATATATTAATAAAATAAAAACATTTCAAGTAATTATGTTGGTTTTATAAATTCCATGCCATTTCGACAAAGATCCCAACAATATTTATCATGAAACTTGACTAACTGATTCTATTATGTATATAGGAGGGCAAAGGGCCAAAAGTGGCCAAGATAATTCTGAGAACCAAGGTGGCAGATGGGGGTAAATTTGCCCTATCAGAAACTGAGATTTATCACAAAGGTAGTAACTAAGCCAGGGCAGGATTGGCACAGGGATAGAGAATGAGCCCCATTAGAATGGAATAGAGGGACTCCCTATTGGCTAAGAATCCACCTGCCAATGCAGGGGACACTGGTTGAGCCCTGGTCCGGGAAGATCCCACATACCGCGGAGCAACTAAGCCCGTGCACCACAACTACTGAGCCTGTGCTCTAGAGCCTGCGAGCCACAGCTACTGAGCCCGTGTGCCACAACTACTAAAGCCCACACACCTAGAGCCCGTGCTCCGAAACAAGGGAAGCCACTGCAGTGAGAAGCCTGCACACCTCAACGAAGAGTAGCCCCTGCTCGCTGCAACTAGAGAAAGCCCGTGCACAGCAATGAAGACCCAACACAGCCAAAAATAAATAAATAAAATAAATAATTTTTTTAAAGAAGTTAGCATTAAAAAAAAGAGGATGTCCCAATGACAAATATACTTGAAAATATGCTCACTCTCACTAAAAACCAAGGAAATGGAAAACTACAATAAAATTTCCTTTCACACCCATAAAATGAAAAAACATTTAAAAGTGTGAAGAGCATGTAGAGAAAAAGAAACTATGATACACTGGTGCTGGGAGTGTGAATTAATACAACCTTTTTGGAGAACAACTTGTCAATAGCTAGAAAAGTTGAAGATACACTACCCAATGGCCTAACAATTCCACTACTGGCTATCATCTATCTTCAAGGCTTAGAGAATCTCTAACACAAGGGCACAAGGAGACTTCTACAAAACCATTGTACAAATAATATTACATTTTTCTTAAGGATATATATTTTTAATAAAAGTATGCATAATAAACGTATATCTAATAAAGTATATAATAAAGGTTTATAAAATATGTTATATATTATATAATATTATAAAGTGTACAGATTGCAGATATGTATGTGATGATAAAACTAAATTCAGGATGGTGGTTACCTCTGGGGGTGGGAGGGAAATGGGACTGAAAGGGGGGTCCACGGGGGGGCTTTGGCTCTATCTATAATATTTCACTTCTTAGGCTGATTAGTGAGATCACGCATATTCCTTATATTATTCTTCATGCTTTATGCATTTTCTTAAGTCTGAAGATCATTGTGATAAATTTTTAATATTAATATTTTATAATAAATATTTTTAAACTAATAACTAAAAAACAAGAATGGTTGGTAATTTCCAAGTAGCACTGGGCTTGCCAACAAGAATAAAATTTAAAGAAAAAAGTTAAAACAAATTCACTTTTGGCATTAGTTTACACGCTAATCATTCTTGGTCAAACACCTGATATCCAAAGATAAGAAAGGTAAGAATCTTTCCTCTGCTAATAATATTTGATAGTTTACTTTTTTGTTATACATGTTAAAAATACTTTCTGTGTTTTAGCTGTTTCAAATGCTTTAAAAGAAACTTTGTTCAGATAACTATATGTGGTAAAACAACAATGTGAAAAAAATTCCTGATTTTAATAATTACATCAGTTAATGTAAGATTCAGCAATTAACTTACTAAGCTTTCCTTAAAGAAGCAACGCATAAAAAATTTATTTGCTCAGTTTTGTATTAGTGGTATTAGGATAATAGTAAAGAAATAGAATAGCTAACACGTAATGCTTACTCTATGCCAAGGCGCCACTGAGTGCTCACAGCAACCCTATGTGTTAAGTACTCTTCTCATCCTCATTGTACAGATGAAAAAAACTGAGGCACAGAGAGGTTAAGTAGTTTGCCTAAGGACACATAGCTGGTAAGAGGCACTGGGATTAGAATCTAGGAAATCTGGCTCCAGAGTCTGTGCTTTTAACACTACCATGAAGATGATGAAAAATACATTTCATATTACAGTATAAATAAAATAAAATGAAAGCTGTTCCAAAAACCTCACTGACTCTTAAACACGATGCTTAACTGACTTTGACATTGGTCCTTAGCTCTTGGGAGACCCAGAAATTTCTGTTTCATGGCAATCAGTTGAAGAATAACCTGATTCAAAATGTCGGCATCCCGAAGTTGGCAGACAAGGAAGTACAGCAGTTCCCACATCCTTTAACCACTGGCCTCTTACCCAGCAGGAAATGTGCGTGCACACGTCAGCTAGTTACAAGGCTGCCCCAGCCCCCACCCTTGCACATAGGCTCCGCCTCGCATGCGCAGGAGCCCTACCTGTCCGTGCAGCGCAAACTCCAGCACCAGACCCCACAGGTCCACAGAGGTCGTGGGGTGGCCCTGCTCAGCCCGTTGTTCCAGCTCCCGATAGTAGCTCGCCAGGCGCTCAGGAGAGAAGGCCTCCAGCTTGCTCTTGGCCAGGTGCTCCCGGGCGTGTCCGATGGGTCCCTTCAGGTCCCTCTGCGACCACTCAGGGTCCCCATACAGATGGGCCATTGTCCTGAGAGAACAAAGGGACATTACAGTCTGAGGTCAAGGCCCAGCATGGGTCGCTGCAACTCCAACTTCCACCCTCCGACTTCTCCCAACACGTGGCTCTGGCTGCCAAAGCCCCACCTATCTGGAAACTGCCTCAGGGCATTCTCTCCTTCTTGATCTGTACTGTCCAATATAAATAGAATGTGAACCACATATGTAATTTAAGTTTTCGTAGTAACCACATTTTCAAAAAGTAAAAAAAGATCTGAAAAATTAATTTTAACAGTATATTTCATTTAATTCAGTATCTAAAATTATCATTTCAGTGTGTAATCGATATGAAAATTAATATAAATATTCTTTTCAAACTGTTCTTTCAGAATTCACTGTGCATTTTATATTTATAACACATCTCAGTTTGGACTAGCCACATTTCAAGTGGTCAATAACCACACGTGACTAGTGGCTACTGTATTGTACAGCACAGCTGTAGACCCGTACTCCCATCTTTATAGATCCGTCCTGAAGCCCTTTAAGACTCTGCTTGTCAACAGCTGTCACCTAAACTCTGAGTTTACCCCTCTTTTACTCCTTAAAGTCACATTTCGATAAGACTCAAAGGAATGAATCTCTAATGGTGAAAAGTTCCACTTCGTCATAGGCAGAGTGGAGCATAGGGTGGCAATGTTGTCTTTAGGTAAAATAGCATCTCTTGACCTCAGTTTCCTCATCTATACTATACAATAAGAGAAACGACCCCAGAGAGTGTTGTGAGGATTAAATGAGGCAACGACAATTAAAGGAAAAAAAGCTACCAATTTGGAGCTCCTGGTACATGTCAGACATGTTAAATGCTTTACGTGGGCTGTCCCACTCCAGTACTATGGAGTATGTAGTATTATTTCCCCCACTTTGGAGATGAGTCGACTGAGAAGCAGGGGAAATAAGTTGCTCAAAGTCACCTAGCCAGTAAGTAGTGCTGCAGAAACTCAAACCCAGCTCCTTCTGGATCAGTAGCATGGAATGGATGTCCTGCAATGCCTTGCCCATGGCAGGACCTCTGAATGTCCGTTTCCCCCCTTTTGAGAAAGTCACTTGGCACCCATCAGAACATACTGCTCACACCCACTTAGAGGGCCCCTCTGACGTCCACTCCATTTCCCCTTGGGGCCTGATCATCTCTGCTCTTCCAAGTCCCAAGGGCCCCCACCATGTAGAGCCCGAGATGCCACTGAAGTAGGTCACGCAGTCCAGAAGGCCCAGCTTCTGCAGGGCCAACAGGTGGCCATAGAGAGAGGTCATGGCCCGGGCACCTCCTCCTGTGGCCATGATGCCCACAACGGGGACCTGGGTTGCACAGACACAGGTTGGCTTAACAAGGACAGGGATGGAGCTGCCTCCTGCCTCCAGGGAAGGGACTCGAGGTCAGAGCCTGAAGGAGTCAGGGTTAGAGCTAGCGCCCGGCTCCTCCCCAGCAAATGACAGCTCTCAGCCTTGGATAGATCCCCAAAGAGAGCTTCCCCATGCTCCACATCTCCCCACATATGCCCACTCCTCAGCCTCTGCTGACTGGAGTATCTGGAGAGGGCATAGCAATCAGGCACTCCCTTAAGGCGAGTGCAAGGTATCTGTACCCACATCCCCCTTCCCCCACAAACCTCATCTTCCTGTAGGTCTCTGTCCAGCTGCAGGGCCTGCTTCAGGGCCTTGGCCACCACCTGCTTCCTCCTGCTCAGGAAGGCTTTCTCCTCCGCACACAAATCGAAGCCCAGATGCACAGCCAGCTCCTTCAGGCTGGGGCAGTGGAGGATCCAAGGATCAGGGGGCACCTGCATAGCTCAGCTACTGGCTGGTCGAGCCCACAATAGCTGCCACATAAACTCCTTGCTCCCAACCCCTAGGACCACACTTTCCACATACTCCCCAGCCCCGTGACTACCCCTGTCTCCCACAGATATGAATGTCCCTTACCAGCTCTCAGCCTTGAGCTGCAGCTTCACTCCTGGGGCCTGAAATCAAAACAAGAGACCCCACTCAGAATGTCCTAGACCCTGAAGGGAGTGTGGGTATCCCCTGGGGGCCTTGGGGTCTTTATTCTCACTGGCACTTCCCATCCAGCTGAGGCCACTTACATTTGCAGCAGGAACGTCAACTGTCACCTCCTTCCCCATGGCCAAGGACCTTAGGGGTACAGTGAGGTACCCAGCTGAGTTGCCTGAGTTCCAGCCATTGCTTTTAGAGGTCTGGAAAGAAAAGTCATTCATTCATTCACTCACTCAACAAATCCTTACTGAGTATCTAGACAGTGATCTGGACAGACACAGACCCTCCTTGATAATACAAAAATAATTACAGTATTTACAATTATTGTAATTAAAAAATTACAATTACTAATCGGTACAAAAATAATAATAGCTAACTGAATCACTTTGCTATACATCTGAAACTAACATAATATTATAAATCAACTAAACTTCAATAAAAAATAATAAGCATAGGGGGCTTTCCTGGTGGCGCAGTGGTTGAGAGTCCGCCTGCCGATGCAGGGGACACGGGTTGGTGCCCCGGTCCGGGAAGGCCCCACGTGCCGCGGAGCGGCTGGGCCCGTGAGCCACGGCCGCTGAGCCTGCGCGTCCGGAGCCTGTGCTCCGCAACGGGAGAGGCCACAACAGTGAGAGGCCCGCGTACCGCCAAAAAAATAAAAAAATAAATAAAAATAAAAAAATAAGCATAGCTTATATGTATTTAGTGTATTAATAGCTGATATGTGTTTATTTATTATTCTGAGTCACGTGCATGAGCTTATAAAGAAACAGGTAACGAACTGACGTTAGTAGGTATTGTAAAGGAAATAAGCAGGGTGATGTGATAGAGTAACCAAAGGTGGGGTATGTAGAATCTGTTTAAGATGCGGGAGAGGTCAAGGAGGGCCTCTGAAGAGATGCCATCTGAGCTGAGATCTAAAGGAGGAGGAGAAAGAGGAGCAGGCAGCCTCGGAAGGAGCCGCAGGAGGACAGGGAAAGCACTTGGTATGTTGGAAAAGCAAGAAGAGACAAATATGGCTGGAGCATCGTGAATGAGGGGGAGCATGGAAGAAAATGAGGCGACAGAGGTGCGCAGGGGCCAGGTTATGCAGGGCCTATGGACGCAGACATGGGATTTTATTCTAGGAGCCTTATCGGAGGAGCCATTGAAGACTTCAAACAAAGACTGACATGGCACAGCAGCCCCCCGTGCCCACGCGAGGCCCCTGGTGATCCTCCCTGTCTGCCAAGGGCGTGGTGCCTAACTGGGGGAGGCTGACAAGGCCACAGGGCCCTGACCGTGGCAGGTGGACGGCCAGAGAGAAGCCTGCAGCAGGTGGAGCTGGCCCGAGGCTGGGGTCGGCAGGGGAGCTCCAGAGCCAAAACCTACCCTCAGGCACCCAATCAGCTCTGCCTCTTGGGCTGTCAGGTAGTGGAAGCGGAAGGCAGAGGCTGTTCCCAGGGCAGATGTCTGTGTGTCCTCATATGAGCCCTTCAGCACCAGCTCCAGCTCCAGCTTGTCCTGATCTAGGGAGAGAGTGGACAGGTTAGCACAAGGGAAACAAGAGCCCGGAACCCCAGCTAGGATCCAGGAAACCAGCAGTACTGCCCAAGCCATGGGGAGGCCGGGTGGCTGGACCATGGCAAACAGCATTCTGGAGAGGGCTCTCCCCACACCCCCCATGGGACCCCCACCTCTGGCGACAGGCCTTCCCCCAGGTCAGGGGGACTCTCCTGCCCAGAGGAGACCAGTTGCCTTTGCGCTGTGTGGGCAGCCTCCTGCTGGACAGGTTCCCCAGCCACACCCAGCAACCCTCCACACCCCAGGCAGAGGCCAGACCTCATGCTGAGCAGGTCTCACCTGCAACCTCGGCTGTGCTCCCTGTGCTGTTCAGGTGAATGTCCAGGCAAGACAGTTCTCGGGCCTGGGGCAGATCACGTCATGGGCAGGGGGCTCTGCAGGGGAAGCTGAGGTCTCCCCTCAACCTCACCCCCTGAGCCCCCTGTCCCAAATCCACCACGCGCAGAGCCAGAAGTAGGGTCCAGGGTAGGACCAGTCCTCCCATTGACCGACTTGCCAAGTGAGCCTGCTGCTTTCTCTCTGTAACGCGTGCCAGCTGATGCCTGCAGCCCACTCAGCTCTGGCCGCTACCCTGTCCCTGAGAACTGCTGAGCTCATCAACATGAGGTCTCCAACACCTCAGATGAAAGGCAGCTGCCATAGGTGTGGCTATTTTAAGATGTATTTGAAAAAGTAATACTAGCCCATCAAACAGGCACTCTAGGACCCCAAGGGTGGATGCCTGCTTCAGTTTTGAACGCCAGCTGCCTTACTACATGCAGGGCCTGGCTTAGCTCCCAGGTCATGCCTGTGTCGCTCGTTGAGGGTGTTCCTTGGAGTAGAAACTTCCTAATCCTCGCTCACCGCACATTCCTGTCCACTGCAGCTTCGTGAGCTCGCTATGCTTTAGGAGAGCTGACCCTCCATTGTCCGGAGGAGAAGCTGATTGACCCCTGATCCTATCTCAAAGCTCCCTGACTGGAAGCACACCACACTGTAACCTGAGCCTGCTGGCCTGGCCTTCGAGAGACTTCCTCACCCCCTTCAGGGCTAAGAACTATGAAGTCATCACACAGAACAGAACACCATCAGGAAATGCCTAAAATTCCCCCAATGTTCCCTCAACCCTCCTGCCTTGGGCCAGAATTCCTCTCAGCAGAGCCTCAGGCCTCCCCTCTCTCTCCGAGTTCTTTAGCCCCAGGCCCCTCCGAGGCCAGACTGCAGCCCCAGGTGACCACCTAGCAGGGAAGTGGACTGGTCTTACTGCAAAGCCCTGTCCTTGCCTTGTCCCTTGCGGCCCACCTGCCAGGCAGCCCTGCCCCTACCCCAGTGTCTGCACTGGGGCCCCTCCCTTAGCGCACCCCACCCCACGGGCCTGGGGAAGATGGTTACCACAAGCACGTTGTTGGTGATGAGGTTTTCTGGGCAGCCTGACCTGGAAAAATCAAACCATCCAGAGTCCGGCCTTGCAAAGGCAAAGGCTTTCTGCACTGATGTGCCCCCTCCCAGCCAGGCTGCACCCAGGTGGGGCCTCCCTGGGTGACACTGAGGGTTCTCTACATCCTGGGTATGATCCAGGGTGTGGGGAGATGCTTCTGAAGAGTGAAAGGTCCTCACCTTTCACCATGGCAGACAAAACACCAGCCTTTCTATCCTCATTTCTCTGAGGGTTCCCCCAACCCGACCGGCAGGGGTAGGAGATGAGGAACAGCAAATCTGGGCTGGTCAGACCAATGGGAAGATCTGGGTTAAAGGCATTTTCCTAAGGAAAGCCTGGGTCCTGAGACACCCCCTGAGCTGTGTGGTATTACTCACGTTTTCTCCATCAGGAACTCCACGTCCAGCTCCTCTGGTCCCTGAAATTAAAGTTGAGCAAGCTGTCAACATGCACACATGTCTTTAGAGTTGACACAGCTCCCTTATGTATCTCATCATCCCGAGCAGCCTCTAAGGGAGGCACGGTGTTACAACTCTTCCCATTTTACAGATGAGGAAATCGAGTCTTGGGGAAAGATGGGCTACCTGCCCAAGTTACCCACAGCTAGCTAGATCCCTGCCTGGCAAGGCTGTAGGGGAAGATGTAGACCACAAGCCAAAGGAGGCTTGAAGATACCCAGGGCCCATTTCATCTTCCTCTCGAGGGGGACCAACCCCAGAACTCTGCCCTCCCTCCAGGTCTTGGGCACCATGAGAGGGTCAGAGGCAGTAAGCAAGAGTGATGAGCCCACACCCCCCGAAAAGTTGGTCACAACGAGCTGTGTTTTGTGGCATATGAGGAGGTTTGCCATCACCCAAAACCTTCCTTCCTGGTAGCTGACTAGAATTCCTCCCTTAAGTGATTCAGCCAGTAACAGTCAAGTTAACCTCCTCCTTTCCTATGAAAATGTAAATATCTCTGGGTGGGCCTTCCGTCTTCCTGCAAAGAAGTTCAAACCCAGCAGCATCCCAACAGACGGGAGAAACTGTGCCACTTCCTCAGCCTGGAGCTGAGAGGTGGGGCTGGCGGGAACCTCCACCCACCTGGGGATGCAGGGAAAAGGTCTTCCGGAGCAACCTGCCAGGGAGGACTTCAGAGACATCACAGAGAACCTTGAAGCAGGCATCGTCCATCTTGACGGCATCCTTGTCATAGATGCTCAGCTCCAGAACATTCTAAGGACCCGAGAACAGCAACGTAGCACGTTATTAACACATAGTGTGGCTCACACCTGTTGAATCCTCACTTGATGCCGAGGGCCGGGAAAGATTCTTATGCCACTGCACTTTGTACTTCAAAATAAAAACACTGGTAAAACCTAGAAGTGGTAAAAGGAAATCCAGCAAAGTTCCTAATTCCCCCCTGCTCATTTTTGTTTTTATAAAAAATAAAACTCTTTTGAAGTTTCCCCAGCCCAACCCCACCCCTGCTTGGCTGGTTCCCTAAGGCCTGGTAGGTACCAGGCACTATACTGGGAGTGCTCTGTACGTGATCGCATTTAACCTCAAACAACCCAGGCAGGAGGGCTCTTGCTGCCTCCACTCCCTGGATGGGTTTAGGGAGGACCAGTAGCTTGCCGTTCACACATTCTCTCACACACGGCACCTCCAGGCTGGGGCACAAAGACACCCCCTTCCCCAGTTTCTCTGCCTGAGCTCCGGAGGAAGGTGTACTCTACCCCAGGAACCTTCCCAGTGTGGGGCACAGCCTGTCCTCAGGGGGGTGGCCAGGGGTCCTCTGGCCTTCACCTTGACCTGACTTTGGATCAGGAAAGTGAAGGTCTCATTCCACACAGGATGACTGGAGTTGGTGACCGTTTTGGTCTTAAACTTTGTTCCAGGTGCGGTTGGCAGCTGTAGGATCACATAGGGGTCTGCCTTGCTCACTGCCAACATCAAGAGAACCGTGTGAGACAGAATTCCTCACACCCCTCTCCAGGGGCCTCACCAGGTTTCTCCCAAGACCCCTGCAGCCACTCCGGGCAGCCCAGCCCAGCCCAGCCCAGCCCCAAGGCACTGGGCCTTCCCCATAGGACCTGGTCCTCCCCACACCCCTGGGGCCCAGGACACAGTTACTCACAGAGGTCAGCCCAGCCCAGGCCCCGTGCCTCCAGGACTCTCACACTGAGCTGCCAGCAGGCAGAGGTCTCCCCCTGGAGAGAAATAAGCCGCAGAGTCCCTCCTGCTCAGTTACGAGCCCCCCCAATTTGTGCCGAGGCTTCTCCTGAGATGCTGCTCGCTGACGCTGCCAGGCATTCTGGGGCCAAACAGCCTTTGCCCATCACTGTCCCTAGGGCCATGGTCCTGGGCCGCAGCAGTCAGGGAATGGCGGTAGAATTTGTGGGGCGCCCTCCCTTCAGGGACAGGATTGCACAGTAGAGAAAGCAGGAAACAGAGGGCCAAGGAACGGCCACCACACTGGACATGTCAGTTTGGGGTCAGCCACCCCCAGAGCTCACAGGGAGGGCAGCCCTTTGGTGAAGCATGGGACCCTGCTGCCAGGCATTCCCCCGGCCTCTGGACAGGAAGTGGGCATGTGACTCCAGGACCCTGAGCTCTGGGGATCCCAGTGCTCCGTGATGGCCTCAGGTACAAACTGTCTCTTGGGTGTGAATTGGGAAACTCCAAGAGCATCAGGCTGTTACCGTGTGCAGGGGGTGAAAGTTATTAAGATGGTGGCGAGGCCACATCAGCCCACAGGCAAGCCCAATAAGGTGGAAGAAGAAACGGAGTGGGCAGAAGCTTGGAGGGACCAAGAAGACAAGCAGTAGTAAGTGGCAGGAGGAAAAGCAGAGGGCAGGGGGGATGTGGCTGAATTCTGCTGGGACAGGGCCCGGCCGGGGCGGGGTGGGGGCGGGCGGGTATCTCAAACCCCTACTTCTGAGGTCCTTGCCACTGCTGAGATCCAGGGGACTCTTTGGTTTCTGTTCTTCCTGAGTGAGGCCCTGCTGAGTAGATTTTTCTGGGCACCCTGCACACGTTTCTTATGATAAGGCCCTGTGATCTGAGGCAGAGACAGCACCGTGCTTGCATGGTGGACATTCAGCCTTGCATGGTTGGGAGACAGCGCTGCGATGAAACCAAAGCTCTTTCCTGCTCTGCACCCTCCCACGACCAGTCCTACTTCTATGCGTGTGATCTGAAAGTCTAGGCTCCCACCAGGAAACGTCTCTGCTCTGCACAGGTGCTACCTGCCAGGGGCTGGCTCAGTGTCCACGGCACCGGCTCTCCATGCCCCACAGAGAAGCTTAAAGGACAACGGGTCACAGCAAAGCCAATCAGGCTTGTGCCCTTGCCCCGACCCTGCTACCCTGTGTCCCCACATCATCCCTGTCTTGTGGCTTCTTGCTAAGTGTCTTTGTCATCCTTGTCAGCTCTCTGGCAGAGCACACATGACCCTCCCAGCAAGGTAGGCTCACTTCTCCCTTCTTGGGGATCAATGCTAGTGACATCCACAGGCCTTAAGCCAGAGGTTGTAGTTGACAGGGATTTAGTATCATTTTAGGCACCTGGCTCCATTTCCTCCCCACACCCAGATTCCATCACCGCCCATCACAGAGGTGGTGCTGGCTGGGACCTGGGTTCCTGTGAGGAGTTGTGGTTCAATGCTCGCTCCAAGCCAGGGCGAGGCAGAGGCAGCCAAGCTCTACCCCAGCTCCCACCCCGATCCTCAGGGCCACAGCCTGTGGGCTGCTCTAAAGCCACTTGGGGCTATTAAGAATCGCCCCCAATTGCTCACTTTCCAGCCAGCCACCATACCCAAATTGGGGTGTTGGCTGCCCATTTCCCCCTCTGGTCACTGAGAGCCTCTCAACTTCAGAAAGCCCACCGTTTCCTGGAGGGTATTTTTCCTAAGATGGAACCCCATTCTCCTCACCTCTAAGAGTGTCACTAACACAGAGCACCCGGAGGATGGGCTGTGACAATCACTATAATGACTGGCCATTGCTGGGCAGAAGAGCAGGTTCCCAGCCAGGTTGTCTGGATCTAAACCCTGGTCCTCTGTTTACTTGCTGTGTGAGCCTGGACAAGTCACTAATCTTCCTGGTGCCTCTGTTTCCTCATTGTAGTGGGACAAACAATAGTATCAACCTGACATTGTGTTCTGAGGCTGAAATGTGTTAATGCCTGTAGAATGCTTACCAAAAAGTAAGCAGTTTCTAGGTAATTGCTCTTATACTTACTATTTATTAAGTGCTTGTTATGTTTCTAGGTGCTATACTAAGCATATTACATATTCAAACTCTACTTATCCTCCTGACAACCCTCATAAGATAGTTCTCTCATTTCCTCCCATTTTACAGATGAGAGAATTGAGGCTTAGCAAGGTGACTTGCGCTAGGTCACAGAGTTAGTTAAGTGATATAGTTAGGATTTAAACCCAGGTCTTCAAGGCCAGAGCTCACAACCCCTTTGTGGTTCTACACTCTTAGGACTTTGCTTCTTTGTAACGCATGCAACTCTCATCCCCTGCCCCATGGATATCTAAACATTAGAATTTCATAGATTTATTTTAGACAAATAGGATTATTTAGCCAACTAATGTGTTAACTAGTAGGATTCTTTTCTCCTGAGGGCTCTGGGCTTCACCTTGCCTGTTGAAAGATCCTGCCACCTGGAATACTGCCTTCATTGATACTGACCCCTGGATGCTCCTGGAGGGGTCTCAAGCAGGGCGCCTGCACCCAGCTTCCTGTAGCATCCTGGGAGTGCCTCTCTGCTGAGAGTCCCAGCCACCCTCTCTGCCCCTGCACAGGAGCCCCGGGGCCTCCTCCATCCTCCGTGGCTCAGTGGCTGGTCTCTGCCCCATCACAGAGGATATAGCCCAAGGGAGATTGAGCGGGGTCCAGAGGATCTATAACCATGAGGTCTTCAGCTGGGGGAGTAAAAGGATCAGGCTGCCTTTTCTCCCTGCTGGCACCCAGTGACCCGCAGTAGGACAGCGCGGGGAGGTTGGAGAGACAGGAAGTGGGAGCTGCGGGCACAGCCTCTGAGTCAGGCTGGGATGACGCTCCTCACCCTGGTCTCCAGGGCCCTAGATTCTATGGATGCTAATTGATCATCCCACCCACTCCCCATCCCTAAGCACAGATTCCCTCGCCATCTGCCTCCTACCTCCAGCCTCTGCCTAGGCAGAGACTCCAGGTCTGGGACCCAGCCCCTCTCCAGAGACCAGAATCACCTTGGTTTCAGCTATGTCAAGCTTGTTAGAATGCATGCTAGCTCCAGGGCCTGTCCTGAGTGATGCTGACAGGCTCAGTGACATTATTACCTGGTGAGGATGGCCAGGTGGTCCCCTAGGTGTCATTCTCTCCATGCCAAACCTTTGGCTCCACTCCAGGCCCAGCTCCCTCCAGGATGACAGTTCCCTGGCTGGCTGGCAGTGACTACTCCGATGGAATGGGACTGACGGTGGACCTGCCAGCCTCTGAGGAGCCACGATCCTATAAACAGCCAGAGCCCCACCTCCAGGTCACTCCCTCAGCCCAGTACCTTCTCCTCTTCTCCTGGAGGCTGAATCAACTAGCTTTTCCAGAAACTTCTGGCAAGGCTCCAGGACCTGCAGGTGGAACATCGCTTCCAGACCTGGGATGTCAGGATACAAGAGAGGGGGAAGTCAAGTCCCGGGAGCAGCGACAGGAAGCTGGTTTCCCTGAGGCTGAGGGCAGAGGGCAGGGTGGGGTCAGAGCTAGGAAACCCCTGCAGCCCAGCCCCAGCCTGAGCCAGGCCAGCCTCTGGGGGAGGAGGGCACCTGAGAGCAGATGAGCAGCCAGGAGCCTGGGAGTAATAATAGGGCGGCCCCAGGGGCGGGCTCTGAGCAGACTCTGGAGACCTAGCTGCAGGGGGCTCCGGACTCTGGCTCTAGGCCTCTCACTCCTTCCGTGTGGCTGGTCCTAGGAATTTAGAGGATTTCTGTTAAAATAGAGTGACAAACTTTGTAGTAAAGGTAAGAGACCAATCAGGAAATTCTTAGATTATGAATATTACAGAAAAAAGCTCTGTGAAGTCACCTGTTTAACCTATTCAGTATGCACAACATGAAATGTTCTCCTGAAATGCCATGACCTCAGTCATTTTACTGTCAATTCGTTATATAATTGAACAATAATGATTGTTTTTTGAGGCAAGTGAAACTGAATTAATGTTAACCTATTACAAATGGATCTAAAATGTATTATTACAGAATCAGCCAGAAAAGAACATTAGTAATGGTCTATGAAAAATCATTTGAATGAGAGCTATCAATACTTTAAAAAATGTAGAACACTGCAAAGAACAACTTATTCCAAAGTGGGTCACAGATGAAGCAATGCACAAAGTCACTGGCTGGTGAGTAGCAGAGCCCAGGATTACGCTCTCTAGACTGAAAGCTCTACCTCCACCCCAGAGTGGGCTCAGCCCAGCCTGGAGCCCATCCAGCAGGAACGCCCTGGTCATTGGTGGCCGCCACGGGCTGGGCCAATCCCAGAGCAATCTGGGACCACAGGAGTCCTGAGGAAATACATCCCCCTGGGGAGTGAATTCACATCTCCCTGAACTTAACGCGGGCCTCATCTGGGATCGCTTCGGGGAACTACAGAGGCAGAGCTGCAGCATCACCCTCCAAGTGGTAACCCCCGGTGCCAGCCCTCCACACAAGTATGGGAGGGCCAGGCAGTTCCACACCCCAGAGGACGGGGGTCCCTGGGCTCAGCTGGCTCAGTTTCCCCATCTGTGCAGTGATGGTGTGGTAAACGCTGCACCTGAAGAAGCCCATGAAATCCTGAGTCAGAGATTCTTAATTCGTATGTGTTAGTAAAGCTAACGACCATTCGTATGTGTTAGTAAAATCTGCAAAAGTAAGCTACTTTAACTACAAACGGTGAAGACCGCTGTCTTCCCATTCTTTTATCTCATCTGTTAGCGTTGATGCAACTGTGGTACTTTCAGGATCCAAGGAGAAGTTGGGTTAGAGACACGTACGTCCATTTCGGCGCAGTGGGACATAGTTATGTGGTTTTCAGTTGGTTTCATGTATAGTGAAGTTACTGCCAGCCATTCTGGTTTAGAAATAGTTTCCAAAATACTCCTACCATGCACTGTGCCAACTCATCTGACATTGTGACAGAGGTGTAGGCAGAGGCTGTGCTGCAGTACAAGAAGAGTAAGGTAGAGGAAGATAGACAAGGTCTGAAACATACAGACCAAAACAAGCCTGTGGAAAATTCGTCCAAACAGGCACATGAAATCCTAAGTGGAAAATACAATCTTGTTGAAATATGATCAAAACAGAAGTCTCCTGAAAGAGATGCTTTCAATCATGCCTTAAATGCTTTTATTCCTTTATTTGATGGGAATTTCAAGAAATAGAAGTTATCATATTCCTGTACTACAAGCAGGTAGCATATCTAGATAGCTCAGAGAGGAGAGAAACTGGTTAGAGGTTGTAGCAGATTTTATTTTTCTAAAGATGGTTGCAACAATGTCTCCTGTCCTCATGCTCTTACCCCTCCCTCATCAAGAGGTGGACACAGATTCCCTTTCTCTTGGACCTTTTGGGCTGGAGCCGCTAACTAATAGGATGTGAGGAACTTGACGCTGCTTGACTCTGAGGTTAGGTAACAAAAGGTGATGTAGCTTCTCCTTGACGGCTGGAAAACTCCCACTGAGAGCCACCATGACAGATGTCTGAGTCCCTGAGGTTCCGTGCTGTGAGGAAGCCAGGTCATGTGGAGAGGTCAAGAGTCCAGGGCATGGGGATGCATAAGCCTTCAGGTGATTCCAGCCCAGCTACTGAGTCACCCCCAGCCTGTGCCCTTTCTGAATTTTTGACCCACGGAAACTATGAGCCTAATAAAGGGGTTACTGTGTTATGTCATTGAGTTTGGGGTGGTGTGTTACATAGCCATAGTAACTAAATCAGAGCTTTTCTCAAATTTGCTAACAATCCTAAAGTTTTACATGGCATTGTCAGTGAAGAGCTGTGAAGCAGAAGGAGACTACAAATAATTAACTATTACCAACTATCAGTAATTTAAAAAACCAAATTTCGTTCATCCAGGCTGTGGGAAGATTTCTTTCTATTTGATCTAAGAAGATGATTTTACAAAATTTTCCTCCCATCACATGAAGGGTTAATACTATCAAGGTGCCTCATCATTGTTGCTGTTGACCTTGATCACCTTGCTGAGATAATGTTTGTCTATCTTCTCTATTGTACTTTACTTTATTCTCACTTTTCATACTGTCCTTTTTGGAACTAAGTCACTAAGCATAGCCCGCACTTAAGAAGTGGGAGTTATATTCCATCTCCTTTAGAGGGGAGTATTTATATAAATCATTTGGAATTCTTCTGCATTGAAGATTGATTTGCCTCTCTCTCTCACTGACTTATTTAATTCAATCATTTATTTACACCTGTGTGAACTTATGGATATTTATTTATGCTTTGGGTTATAAATACTATGTTAGTTATTTTGTTGCTCAAATTTATATGTATATGTAATATATATTAAAAATATTACAGGGGCTTCCCTGATGGCACAGTAGTTGAGAGTCTGCCTGCTGATGCAGGGGACACGGGTTTGTGCCCCGGTCTGGGAGGATCCCACATGATGTGGAGCGGCTGGACCCGTGAGCCATGGCCGCTGAGCCTGTGCGTCCGGAGCCTGTGCTCCACGACGGGAGAGGCCACAACAGTGAGAGGCCCGTGTACCAAAAAAAAAAAAAAATTACATATGTATATATAAACCTGTGTGTGTATAATATATATTATATATTAATATATATTAATCCATGTATGTACACATATCCATAATTATTTCTACATGTATCTATCAGTATCTATATTAAGTTAAACATAAGTTCATACTCATAGAGTCTCTAGCTCTAACCCAGTACCTTGTGCTTCATTCTTGTCATCTGGGATTTTTAAAAAAATGAATTAATAATTAAAAATCTAACAACAACAAACATAAAACTCAAGACCCAGATTGTTTGGTGACAAGTCTTACCAAGAATTCAAGGAATAGACACAATTTTAAAAGTGCATTTGAAAGGCACCAAGAAAAACAAAAAAAACCCCAAAAAACAGGAAAGACGTTCCTAGATAGAAAGACTGCATATCTAAAGATGTCAATTCTTTCCAAAAATAACCTATACATTTAATGACATTCCAGATGAAATCCCAGAAGGGTTTTCAATGAAATTTGACAAGCTGAATCTAAAAAATATATATAGAAGGTCAAAAAACAATAATAGCCAAGACAATTCTAAAGAAGAACAGGAAGGGGATTTGCTTTACTATAAATTAATTATAGCTGAGTCTTGGTGCAGGAGTAGACAACTGGACAAATACAACAGATTATGGAGCCAATAAACAGATCCACACATATCTGGAAAATTGTTAGATGAGAAAATTGGCAGTGTAGATCAGAGGGGACAGAACTATTCATTAAATGGTGCTGGCAAAAACATAATTTAGGTCTTATATTTAAAAGTAAAGAGTTTGATATTTACAACATCAGAATAAAAAGGGATTTCTTAAGCAAGAAACAAAAACCACAGACCATAAAGGAAAACAATCATATACTCAATTACATTAAAATGTAATTAAAATACAAAACTTCTTTTTAATAAACGACACCTTCCAAAGTTGAAAAAATAAGCTACAGACTGAGGGAAGATATTTGCAATACATTTAGTCAAAAAAGTATTGGAATCAAAAAATATCTTTATACATTAACAAATCAGTCAGAAACAAAAAAAGAACTGAATAAAGAAAATGGGCAGAGTATATAAACAGTCACATCACAGAAGAGCAAACGAGAATAGCCAAGAAACATACAAAAAATACGTGCAACTTCACTAGTATTCAGGGAAATGCAAATTAAATTCACAGTAAGATACTACTTCATACACATCAGATTTGCAAACATTCAAAAATCCTACAAGATTTTTAAATGATGAAGTAAATTAAGCATTTTTCCTTCTCCCCTTGGAAGTCTTCCAAAAGCAACATGAGAAAATAATAACAGAAACACAAACTCCACCTCTGATAAAACTAAAAGACATTTGAATCCCAACCCACAAAACATCTGGAAGGACTGCCAAAAGTAATGAAGATCAAGCAGTAGGGGCAGGTAGAGAAGCAAGGATGCAGGCGATGCCTGAGCTCAGAGACAGTTGAGAGTGTACATACCAAGGTGCAGAACACACATTGAATTGCAGAGCCAAAATAAGGAATGGGGTGCATGGGCTTGTGGCAGGAACTTCCCTGGGATTGGTTTAGTTATGAGAAATATAGGAGGTAGGGCTGATTGATAAATCCCAGAGACAAGTCCCTTGAACACGAAGCTGGGTATTCCAACACCTGAGCAGACCCACAGCTGCCTATCTCCTTTGGCTGCATAATGGTGAAGTAAAGGAACCCATCATGCTCACTACCCTAAGACATAAAGATGGTTCCTGTTGAGGCACTAGTTGCTCAGGTCTCTCCTTGAGCCTTGAGATTAACTTCCTGTAAATAGTTTTTATCTGTTATCAGGGTTCCCCAGAGAAACAGAACTAATAGGTTGTTTGTATGTGTGTGTGTGTGTGTATATATATATATATATATATATATATATATATATATATAAAGTGAGTTATTATAAGGAATTGGCTCATGCAATTATGGAGGCTGACAACTCCACAAACTGCAGAGTGGAGACCCAAGAGAGCCAATGATGCTCATGAAGTCTGAGGCAGCTGGCTGAAGAATTCCCTCTCACTTGTGGAAGCCAGTCTCTTTGTTCCAGCCAGGCCTTCAACTGATTGGATGAGGCCCACCCACATTATGAAGGACAATCTGCTTTACTCAAATTTAAATGCTAATCTCATCCAAAAACACTCTCCAAGTTGACACATAAAATTAACCATCACAGTGTCCTGGGTTTGGTTCCTTAGAAGCAGAGCCTGAGGCAGGGATTTGGATGCACTTGTTTTATAGAGGAAATCCTCTCAGGAGACTAGCAGTGAGGGGAATCAGGGCAGGAAAAGTAGCTAAACAGCTCTAAGCTGCAGTCTAGCTTCAGGACAATCCTTTGGAGACTTCTGCAGCACAAATGACACCAGATTGTTTCCATTTTGAAGCAAGGGGCCTGGTTCTCTGAACTTCTGTGTCTGTTGGGTGTTGACTGTGGGCTACCCCGGAGTTGGGGGTATGAGTGAGAACATCACTTCCTTGGGTGGGTGGTTAATTTTATGTGTTAATTTGGCCGGGCTATGGTGCCCACTTGTTTGGTCAAACGCTAGTTTAGATGTTGATATTTTGTAGATGTAACTAATTTATAATCAGTTGACTTTGAATAAAGGAGTATTGTAGGTGGGCCTCATTCAATCAGTTGAAGAGCAAAAACTGAATTTTCCCAAAGAAGCAGGAATTCTGCCGGAGACTGGAACATCAACTCTTGCCTGAGTTTCCAGCCTAATGGCCCCTCTACAAATTTCAGACTTGTCAGACCCCACAATCACATGCACCAATTCCCAGATCCCCTCCTCCTGCCGCCCTCTCCAACTGGTTTTTTTTCTCTGGAGAAGCCTCACTGACACAGCAGGTAAGGGGGCTTTTATTCAGCCAAAGGTAAATCTCTGGAGGAGTTACCTGTGAACCGTTAGCAACTAACCATTCCAGCAGCTGGAGGATGGGTGCACTGGTCTGATAAAGAGAATCTGGGTAGGGCACCAATAGCATCCACTACAGTCCATCTCCTGCACCACTCAGATCCACTTGCTTCCCACATGAAATTCATTCAATGCAGGAACAGCTTTTCCATGATTCTTGTTGGTCACAATTTCTGGGGACACATACAAGAGAAGAGTTAGTGGAATACAGCTTGTGCTGCTACAATTGGTCCCAAATCTGTAGCTGATACTGTCATCTTCCTCCTCTACCCCCCATTCTAGGCTCTCCTCCCCCCTGAGCCAGCACTTTTGCTGGTCCAAGCAGCTCTCATGGTGGGGTGTCCTAGACCCTCATCCCTGAGGGATCTGGAGTTCGGGTTACCGCGCTATTATCAGACCATGGTTGCTACAATTGCCCATTTTACAGTTAAAACTTTGTGTGAGAAAATCAAGGATCATTTGATGCCAAGCATATTCCTCCCTGCTCTCGTGCTATAGCAGCAGCCCTAGCTCCTGACGATCAGAACCAATTACCCCTACCAGTATGGTAAGTAATTCCTTTCTTTGCCTGCTGGTCTATTAGCATGAGGAGCCCAAAGTGACAAGGCAGCAGCCATAGTTTTAAGTTTAGTGTGACTCACTGTGTCCCCATATAGAAGCTCCCTGGCCTGGGAGAGCTGGGAAGAGCAGCCCAGGGAGGGGTGTGGCTGTACCCAGCACAGATTGGGTTAAATCTCCAGCCCTTAGAGGGACAGAGTGTGGCCCCCTAAAGTCTCTGGCAGCCTCCTTCACCCCTAACTCCCGCTGTATCAGGGAGCCTTGAGGTCCGCAGCATGGTACTGTGGTCCCATGGGTACAACAAGCTGTCAAAGTCTTTCCCCTGGGACACCATGTGGGAAAAAGAACAACGTGAGAAGTCAAAAGAGTTTACTGCCCTGGACACCTGCCTCGGGGAGAAGAGGAGGAGGTTAGGAGCAAGTCACAGAAGCCCCCCACGAGGCCTCCAGGTCGGGCACAGGCTGGCCTTCATGTTTGGAACTGGAAATACCTGGGGGCTGGTCCCCACCTGAGAATCCAAGGGGTCCACGGCTGTTTATCTTCCTTTCCCAGGAGTAAGGAGAACACCATTGGTTCTCTGGTCTATCATTATAACTATTCACTGACACCCACTCTTAACCCATTTGCCCATCTCTTGCTTCATTACTCACTGGGGAACAGTCAATCCTGGTGGAATCCAACTCTTGGACCACTTGGCACCTGCACTCACTTTAACCCCATGACCAGGAGCCTCAAGTCGGTCCCTGTGTTGCCTAGCAGGCCTAGCCCCTGTCCTTAGTCCATTCCCCTCTGCCACTCCAATAACTTGGTCATACTTTCTCCACCATCCATAAACCTCTAAAACCTCCTCCAAACTCTCAGCTGATGACCTTGATTCCTATTGCTAATTGCTTCTGTTACCTATACTGTCTCCAATTTTTCTCCTCTTGTTTTCTTGAACCAGTCAGGTTTCTCTCCCACTGCTCTACCAAACTGCTCTTGTCAAGACCCCCAGTCAAAGCCCATGGCTAGTCCAGTGATGAGTTCTCAGTCCTCACCCTACTTGACGTCTCAGCAGCATGTGACACAGGTGATGGTGTTTTCCTTGAAATGTTTTCTTCCCCTGGCTTCCTGGACAGCACACTAACCTGGTATTTCTCCTCCTACACCACCCACTCCTTCTCAGTCACCTTTGCTGCTTCTTCCCACCTTCCTGACCTCTCCAGACCTACATCAGTCCACACAGCAAACAGGTTCCAGAAGAGTCTGGATGCCCAGTCTACTCTCCAGCTGCTGTTTTTCCCACCCACCCTATTCCTGCAGCCTTGGGCTCCTCCCAGCCCATAGAAGGGTACCTGCACGGGGGTGATGTCCTCTGGGGCAGCTGGAAACATCAGGACCTCAGGCTGGCGCAGGCCATGGCAGCAAGTCCCTGGCCATGCTGTCCCTCAGTGAAAGGGGATCTTGGGTCCTGGGGCCCCACACTGCCTCTCACCCCTGAATTCACTGAGGGACAGCTGCTTGTCTGATGGGAAGCTGCTTGTCCAGACAGAGCTCAGGACTAGATTCCCAAAACCGGGCATAGTCTGGGAATGAGAGAAGGAGCCTCCAGATAGTGGCACTGTCTCTCATGCAGGCCCCTCCGTAGCCAGCATATGGGGCATCAGGGGGGACTTGAGAAGGCAGCCTGCCTGCAGTAGTTCTTGCTCAGAGGAAGGCACAGATCAGGAAAGGGGGGTGCAAAGGAGGCATCTAGGCTAAGGTCATCAGGGGCTTCCACTGAGCGTGAAACTTTGCAGGTACCCCTGCGAGCCACTTGCCAGCCTGGTGAGGGCAGGGAAAGGGGCTTGTGTGAAGGCTGTGGCCTCAGCTGTTGATCCCAGCAGGTAATGCAAGAATGTCATGTCTGAGGAAGGCCAGGTGGTCTCTTAAGCTTGTACTTCCCACCCCTTCATGTCACAGTACCCCCATGCTGCCATGTCACTGACCTGAATCACTAGGATAAATGGACAAGTCTGCAGGGAGCTGGTGGAGGATGGCCAAGAGGGCTCCAAACGCCCCAGGCCCTTCCAGGCACCTTGAGGGCTGGGGAACTCGATGTCTCATTCAGGAATATCAGAGAACAGCAGCCACTGGCTGGGAAGACCTGCCCTCGGCTACTGGTTCACTCTGCCCCTCCCCTCCAGCCCTCGCTCCCTGGATGGTGGCAGTAACAATCCCACAGGGACGGGGCCTTAAATCTGCCCAGCTTAGCAAGGTAAGGATCTGTTAGGAGGTCAGGGCTCCACCCTCTGGGTGGCTCCCACACTGAGGGCTTTTTCCTCACCTCTTGGATGTCAGCCAGCACCACCAGAAACCTCTGGTACAGCTAATAAAAAAAAGAGCACACATACGTGCACACAGGGACACACGAAGATGGACCACCTCCTCCCATGCCAGGAGGAAGGAGGGAGAAGGGGAAGATTCATGGAGCAAAGACAAGGAGTGAGTCCTGTCAAATGTCCGCAGAAGGCCAGGTCCTTCCCCTGGCCTAGGGGAGGGTTGGGGCCTAGGGACAGGTCACTCTGGCCAGCATTACCAGCCAGCCCTACCCCCAGTAAGGTGGCAGCAACAAGCCCAGTTCTGAGCCAGGTTGCTCTGAATGTACCTGGCAGGAGGCGGGGAGCGATGAGGACCAAATCATTTAGGACCAGGCAAGAGGTCACTTCTCTGCAGCTCAGAGCCATCAACACCCCTTAGAAAAGAGCAACCAGCAAGTACTGAGAGCACGCAGCACGCCAGCCACTGCTCAGCGTGTCACACACCTTGTCTCATTTCACCCTCATGGCTCCCTGTAAGTGGCCTCTGAGAGCCACAGTGAGGCCAGCAGCTCTCAAACCAAGAGACTCCTTACCCTTGCAAGTGTCAGAGTCAACTTGTCCCGTGGAAGAGTGGACCTCAGTTCTGATTGATGGTGCATTTGGGGACTAAAAAATATATTGGTGATCAAAAAACTCAGATATTGTTAATAGAATGTTATGGAACAATGATACCTAACTTTTTCTATTATTTAGGATATGCAGTTGCTGATTTAACCTAAGTTATTTCTTAAAAAGACAAATTCAGAAAATGTACTGTGTAACTGAAAATTGTTAATTTTTTTAAAATGCTGGGAAGTGATTTCAGCCTGTCCTCTGTCTTTCATCTTGAAACTGGAATTCTCCTTTGTAATATTTTACTTACCCCCCGCAGCACCAAACCCATCAGATATAAATACAGATTAATAATTTCATAACATCACTTCAAGGCTCTGAAGTTCTCTAGAACTGCATCCCTTCGGCCTCCTCCCCAAGTCCCACACTGCCACCTGAAGGTCACTGCGCCATTGCATGGCCAGTGACCTGACCAGGAGCCGTCACAGCCCAGAGCTTGTACACAACCCTCTCAGACATGAGATGACAATCAAGAATTACCAAATATATAAAGAAGGTAAAGCCCATGAAGGAGAGGCAACCTACCCCAAGGAAACTGTTCATGTAACAATCAGGAAAATACCATGAAATGCACATATTAACACCATCTGAGGGAAGTGGTGAAGCATTTCCATGCAATGAAAACAAGTAGTTTTGGAAGATCCTATTAGGGAACTTAAACAGGGAAATGTGACAGTCAAAAGTTAAACAAAACCCCCCAAAAGATGGACAGAGAAGCAGTCTGGACACAGGTGGAGTATATATTTGCGAACCAAAAAATCATGCAAAGAAAATCCCCAGAATGCGGCACAAATGAAAAAAATAGAATGTGTAAAAGGAAAGTTTAGGGATACAGAGAATCAATTCATACATTTCAATATCCATTTAATAGGAATCCAGAAAGAGAATGAAGAAGAGTAGTGTTTTGATACAATTGGTAGATAAAGACATGAATCTCAAAATCGAAAGAGGTCACTGATTTTTTTTTTAAGTTCCCAGTTTAGAAAAATCATAGTGAAACTTTTGAAAATCGAAGACAAAGAGAAAACCCTAAAAAATTAGGTAAAGACAAATTACCCACAATGGGATGAGAATTCAGCTGACATCAGGCTGCCCATTGGCAATATGCAATGCAAAGAGGCATTAAAATCTGAGTAGGGACTTCCCTGGTGGCACAGTCGTTGAGGGTCCGCCTGCCGATGCAGGGGACACGTGTTCATGCCCCAGTCCGGGAAGATCCCACATGCCACAGAAGCGGCTGGGCCCGTGAGCCATGGCCGCTGAGCCTGCGCGTCCGGAGCCTGTGCTCCGCAACGGGAGAGGCCACAACAGTGAGAGGCCCGTGTACCGCAAAAAAAAAAAAAAAAAAAATCTGAGTAGATGTAAGCCTGAACCAAGAATCCTACCCTAATCCAGACTATTATAAGTCAGGGCAAGAAAAGACAATTCCAGACATATCAGGTCTCAGAAGGTTTACATTCCACAGATCCTCCACTATAGAACTATTCAATTTTGCACTCCAACAAAAAGAAAGATAAACCCAAAAGGAAGACAGCAGGTCAAAGGATAAAGACTCATAAAAGATGTGTAAACACCAGCTAACCAGACAGCCTATCTCAAGAGCAATTGTCCCCAGTGAGCAGGCATGAGAGAACCAAGCTACCCCGACCCCATGCCAGCCAAAAGCACTGGCCTGTTAGAAGCCCAGCTCCCTCAGCAGCCCTGCCTCCCCGGTTCATGTCCAGCTGGAGGCCTGGGGTCCCAGGCCAGGCTGGAGGCACAGGCTGGGATCTAGACACCTTCCTCCCAGCTGGGAGCCAGAACTAGGGTCTTCTTCCCAGAGTCAGGATGGGTGAGGCTTTGTCACATAAGTTCCCTGATTAGAAGAGGAATTGTGACTTTGGCCCTGGAGAGCATGCGTGTGTGTGTGTGTGTGTGTGTGTGTGTGTGTGTGTGTGTGTGAGAGAGAGAGAGAGAGAGAGGTTGAGGGAGGGGCTGTAGTCAAAGACAGCACTCCTGGCAGAGTGTCGAGTGAGTAGAGTATGGCAGCCGGGCCAGTGAAGGGCCCCAGGTGGCTCAGCGCTGGGTGGGGTGTGGGTAAGAAGAGGCCACAGAGGCCCTAGCCAGAGGGAGAGGGCCTGAAGACCTCCACACTAAGCCCAGTCAGGGTGGATCTCCTTTCCACACACCTAAAATCTGCCCATGCTGGAGAGGCTCCAGGTATTTGGAAGGTCCCGGGTGGGTCAGAAGAAATGATAAACAGATCCTCCAGAGAGAGAAACAGATCCCCCAGAGAGAGAAACAGATCCCCCAGATCGGTGGGGTACATCTGTGGAAAAGGCAGGAACCTGGGCCTCTGAGTTCCCAGCCAGGCTTCCTCTACCTCTGCCCATCCCTGGCAGCTGACAGGCCCCCACTAGGAACACGAACACACACGCAGGTTCACGTTCGCTCCGCCCCTGATAAATGGATACGCCCTCTAGAAACACCCATTTAGCTTCTGGGAGGGGTGAGACTATTTGCACGAGGTGGCAGCTGTACCCCTGATAAGAGAATGTGACCCAAGTTTAAAGAGCGAAGATGAGTAATTAGCAGGGGGACCCACCAGCTGGAGCCCACCCAGCCAGGAGGGGATATCATCCCACAGGGTCCACCACCCCTCCCTCTACCAAGCCCTGGTCCAGAGCCCACAGTCCCTCCTCTGTCCCAGTCCCCCGACTCCAGCCCGGGTCAGCCTCCAGCCCTGTCCCCAGCCTGTCGCTGGCCCAGAGCCAGCCGGAGGGCCTGCCGCACAGTCTCCACGTTGTTCAGAACGTTGTATCGACTCAGGGCCACCAGCCGCTCAAACTCCTGGGGCTCGTAGGTGAAGTTCATCATGCCATAAGGGGTGTCTGGCCCATTGATGACAAAGTCCCCACAGGCTTTCTCCTCATCTGTTTGTCGTTCCACACCTGCAGTGGGACGGGGAGAGAGTCTGGGCTAGGGCACTCTGTGGCTAGGAGCTGCCAGTCCAGAAACCCCCCTTCCCCAGAGCATCTGGCTGGTCTGTGGGCTCTGCTTGGGGCCACATCTCAGCTCTCTCGCCCACCAGGAGGAGCCGGGCCAGTGTGCATGCCGAGTCCAGGAAGCAGTGGCCAGCTCGGGGCCTCCAGGAGGTACACTGTCCTGGGTCCAGCACCCCATCACCACCCCAGGGCTCCATGGGCCAGACCTAGACCTTCCCCTCACCCGGGGCCAGGTGTGTGCGGAAGGTACGGTTGACCAGGGGGAAGTGCAGCACGATGGGTGAGCGCAGGTCCTCGGCCTTGGCAAACAGGTAGCATTCACGGGGCTCCTTCAAGTCCTCAGGGGGCACCTCAGTGCTGGGGAAGGAGATGCCTCGGTCCAGGCAGTACTTCCCTGTCATCTGTAAGACCTGGGCAGACACCCAGCCCTGTGAGCTTCCGGCCCTGCCTGAGGTGCCCT
The DNA here is from genome assembly GCF_008692025.1 of Phocoena sinus. Lineage (NCBI taxonomy): Eukaryota > Metazoa > Chordata > Mammalia > Artiodactyla > Phocoenidae > Phocoena > Phocoena sinus. The sequence goes on along the minus strand of NC_045764.1, from coordinate 92,140,801 downwards.
GGCCTCACGCTGGCCCAGGCTTCAACGCCAGCCCTGTCTCCCAGCAGCCGAGTGACTACAGGCAGCAAGAAGAGAACCCGCATCTGGGCGTGCAACCTGTGCATCACCCCACAAGTCTCGAGGGAGCCACTGATAGAGACTCCCTGGAGGGACCCTGATGGCTCTGTTGTTACCATAGCAACAAAGGGACAGCAAACCTGAACCCAGGCCCAGATAGGAGCAAGGAATCCTATCAGGAACAGCAGGGTCCAGAACAGGGGTCTTCTCTTCACCGGGATAAAGGCTCCTGAGGACTCCCTCTGGCCTCCTCTCCTGAACCCCACTCTCCTCCATCACCTCAGCAGTCCTCCCCTTCCAGCTGGGGAGACCAATGCTGCTAGCGGTGTTTGCAAGGTGCCTGCCCAGGCCCTTCTCGAAGGGCAATGCCCCAACACCCAGCCAGGCTGCCTTAGCAAGGACCCCCCACCCCGCACCGTACCTCAAAAGGGGCATCCAGGGAGTAGTCGAAGGACAGAATGAGGTCCATGGTTCTCTGCGGCTGCAGGCTCAGCGGGAACGGAGAGTTGATGGCAAAGCCTCCATCCACCAGGTACAGACAGTCCCGCATGGGAGTGAGCTGGTTGGGGAAGGCGTCCGGGTGCGAATCTGCACAAAGACAAATGCTTGCTCTTTGCAGCAGTCCTCTTCTCTTCGCACTGGGAACGCCCCACTGTTGAGAGTTCTCCTCTTCCTACAGCCACGGGGTCTCCCACCGCAGCCCCCAGCCTGCCTTCCAGCACAGTCATCACAGTCCTTCCCCCACTAGCCCCTGGGCAGCAGGAGCGCCCCCACCCCAGGTCAAAAGGTAGCACTGGCCCCAGGGAGCCAGAGGCACAGGCAACAGGCGGGACCCCGCCCAGAGCAGCACCCACCTTTCCAGGCCAAAAACTCCCTGCCAGACACATAGTCCTTGTGCAGGCAGAGGCCCTGGGTGAAGTTCGAGTTCTGGGCTGAGGTGAAGCGGTAGGTGAATATGTCCAGCACAGCCTGGGAGAAGGGCCCTTGCGGGGTGAAGAGCCTGGTTCGCAGCCTCGCTGGGTCATGCAGCTGGAGCTTCTGGTGGTCGTCTAGGGGTGGGTGGGATGGTGAAATACCGTGAGAAGCCCTCCTTTGTCCAGCAGTCCTCACATCTCAGGGGAGGCCCTCTGTCTCCTCCACACGTCTCTCCTCCTTCCCCACCCTGCCTCCCGGGTCTCTGACCACTGCTTCCCCGAACCCCTTTTAAATGACTTTTTCTTTCATGTTCCCCACGTTTTGAAAGTTGACCTGCACGTATTAAAAAAGTTGAAAGTTGACATTGCATGTATTAAACAACATCACCTACCCTTAAAGTTGCATATGCAACTTCCAATCAGAATTTCACCCATTAAACACCCACTGAACAGTTACCACGTGCTGTGGTGGCCACTGTGCTGGGCACGGAGATGCAGAGGTGAACAGGGCCTGACCCTGGCCCTCCAGGGCTCACGGCCTATTTAGGGGAGAATCTAAAGAGGTAATAAATGGTGACAGTGTCCCGAGGTAAGGACAACATGGGATGTGCCTACGGTTCTAGGGAAACTTGGTGGTCAGACCCTCGATCAGCCTGGAGGGATGGACTGGAACAGAGACGTCCCCTGACAAAATGATGTCTGAGCTGAACTTTAAGAACTGAGCAAAAGTTATCCAGGGAAGAAAAGTGGGAAAGGTGTTCTACGCAGCAGGGGCTGAAGCGGGGACAGAATGTCAACCAGATACCCAGTGGCCCTGGGCTGAGTTGATCTAATGGGAGCCCAAGCGGAGAATTAAAGGTACAGGTTTATCACGGAGCACTCACAACTCCCACTAGGTTTTCTGACATGGGTTCCCCACCCCTTAGCCTCTCTGTAGACCTCTGGGCATCCAGAGACCCTAAGCGAGAAGTCATTTTCTCAATATTTCTCTGAACCGAATAGGACATCCAAGTCCTTCACTGCCTCCTCCCACATTCCTCATGCTTCTGCCAGGGCCCTGCTGCTGGAAAGAGGTATTGCGGGGGCTGGCAGGGGGGAGGGGAGGTTTGGGGGAGCAGGCTCTCTGCCCTCACCTGTGATGTTTACACTGTCTCTGCACCTTTGTAGGAAGCCGAGGTCCAAGCCGGCGATCTTCAGGAAGATCTCATCCAGGCTGGCTGCAAACGCGCTGCCCCATATACCTAAGGAGAAAGGCAAAGTCCCCGGCCCTCACAAGTCCTCCACCGGCATCACCAACTCAGGGCCTGGCGCCTGCCCTGTCCCCTTGTCCCCAGGCCTCTGGCCTAGACTCACCCTGCAGGTAGCAAATCCGGGGCTCGGGGCGGAGCTGCAGCAGTCGCCCCATGAAGAACTCTGAGCTAAAGAGCTCAGTGGGAACATAAGCGCCATACTTGGGTAAGCCGACCTCATGGGGGGTGAACTCGCACCACTCTGGGGGTGCAAAGAGAAGGGAATGTCACCAGGGGCTTCCCACCAGAACCCCATGCTTCCCCTGAGCCCTTGTGACTTAGCAGGTATCTTTGCCTCGTCAAGAGCAGGAGGCAGCAAGCCCACTGTGCTCCAAGGCTCCCACCTGTGCCCTGACAGCCCTGGCCTCTACATCCTCACACTGACCATTGCTCCCACCAGCTTCCTAGGTCCCCACACCCGGGCACCTGCAAAGTCTTCCCCACTGATGTTGTTGCGGACGTTGACACTGGCGTAGATGGGGTAAGGGTTCTGGCCCTGGCTGACCGCCTCCTGCTGGTCAGACAGCTTGGCAGGATTTTCCTGGTCAGGAAAGAAGGGAGGCCACTTGGCCTTTAGGGAGTTCCCTTTCCCCACCCCCCTGGCCTGAGGCTCCGCACCCTGCAGGTGTGGTGTGCCCACGAGACTTTGGTTGCTAAGGCCAGGGCTCTAGAGACAACTCTCTAAGGGACAGGCTTTGGGCTGCAGCAGAGGTGAGGCCACATGGGGTTCGTGCAATTCCAGGGGCTTTGGACCCCCTTCCCTCCCATTCAAGAAAGCCTATCAGAACCCAAGGGAGTCAAGTGACATTTTTAAAAGGATAACTGGGGCTTCCCTGGTGGCGCGGTGGTTGGGAGTCCGCCTGCCGATGCAGGGGACGTGGGTTCGTGCCCCGGCCCGGGAGGATCCCACATGCTGCGGAGCGGCTGGACCCGTGAGCCAGGGCCGCTGGGCCTGTGCGTCCGGAGCCTGTGCTCCGCAACGGGAGAGGCCACAACAATGAGAGGCCCGCGTACCACAAAAAAAAAAAAGGAATAACTGAAAATCCAATCTACTTTCTTTGAAAAAGTAAATCACTAGAAAACATGTATTCTTTTCTTAGACATCACATTCATAACAGATAGCCACACACCAGAGGGCCAGGCCCCGCAGGGCCCCAGGGCTGAGAACCTCGCTCAGCTCTAGTCTCATCTCCCGATGCATGCTGGGCCTGCAGTTCTAGGAGAAGCCACCAGGTGGCGAGAATCATGTCTGCTTGGCCGTCGGGCTGGAGTGGCATTCTGCCTCAGCAGGAGGTTGAAACCATTTGGGACCCTTTCAAAGCACACTTGTACTAGGGCTCGACCCCTCACCAACCAAAACCAGTATCTCTGGAAGTGAGACCTAGGCATGGTGTTTTTGGAAAGCTGTACAGGTGATTCTAATATGCAGACAGACCTGAGAACAGCAGACCAGCCTCTCCCTCCCAGGGAAAGTGAGATGAAGTGTGTCAGCCCACCCAGAGATCCCACCCCTTGCCCCCAGGGAGCTCAGACTTAAAGGATAGCTTTGCAGATCTCAGATCTTAGCCTAATGGGTAAGGCAGAACTAAGTGCTGGTGGGGCAGGGTGGACAGGAGCCATGTTCATCTATTACCTGCTCTTCTCTTACCTCCTGGTATAGGAAATATTCAATAAGAAGCCCCCAGAGGTCGATGAGGGAAGCGCTGTGGCCACTGCTTTCCCGGATCCCCAGTTCCTGGGCATAGTACTGCAGGCGTTCCATGGACATTGCCCCCATCTTACTGCTGCAGACCCGCGCCTGGGCGCGCTCAATAGGGCCCTTCAAGGCCACCTGGGACCAGGCTGGGTCCTTGTAGAGTGTGGAGATGCACCTGGGCATGGAGGGAATTAGGAGCGTGGGAGCACAGTAAGGGGAGAGAGGGATACAGGTGTCTCTGAGTCACCCCTCCTCCCCCATCCCTTGCACCCACTGGCCTGCACCACCCACTCAGAGGGCCCTGGGGACTCAGTCCCTTACTGCCCTTCCTGACCCCTTTGGATCCCTGCCCCTCCCCACCAGATCACCAGGTCATACCTCTGCCTCTTCAGGGCTCTCCTTTTTTTTTTGCTCTGCCCCTACCTCACTTACCAGGTGGACCCAGAGACTCCGCTCAGATAGGTCACAGTGTCCAGGACGCCGAGCTCCTGTAGCCCGGCCAGGCTGCCATAGAGGGAAGACATGGCTCGGGTTCCACCTCCCGAACCCAGCACAGCCACCACAGGCACCTGGGCACAATAGTAATCATGATAACTTCTACCCCACTATTGTTCATATATTATTGCTTAGCATATCAGATATTGGTCTAACAGCCCAACTTGTATCATCTCTTTCAGTCTTCAAAGAAACCCAATGGCATCCCCACTTTACAGGTGAGGAAACTGAGGCACATGAAGTTAGATAATGTGCCCACAATCATACCATCAGTAAGTAATAGGCTGTCAGACTGAAGCAGTATAACCTCAGAGATGGCTCTTAACATTATATCAGGAAAGTATGTACCTGGGAGGTATATTGGATTCACTCAAAACACCTAAAGCAGGGTTTCTCAACCTTGGCACTGTTGGTAATTTTGGACCAGATAATTCTTTATTGTGAGGAACTGTCCTGTGTGTTATAGGATGTTTGGCAGCATTCCTGACCTTCACCAGGCAGATGCCGGTAGCATCCCTCTCCCCTCCCCTAGCTGCGGCAATGTCTCTAGACAGTGACAAATGTCCCCTAGGTGGGTGGGGGGATGAGATTGCTCCCAGATGAGAACCACAGAACTGAAGTGACAAAGACCAGCAGGCAGCCTGACCTGCCCCAGACACGGGAGGTCCCCAGATGTCTCTTCAGGATCAGAGGTTCCTGGTGGGATCAGACTAGAAGCTTTTGGGCTGCTCAGCTTTTCTACGAAGGTTTGGTTCATTCCACCCCAGACTTCCGGTTCCTTTCCCTGTCCTTCCTTTCTTCCCGTCTTGAAAAAAATGCTCCCTGGCCATTGCCCCGCAAGGTCACTGTCCCTCCAGAGCTCTGGAGGAGACAGAGCTCCCTGAAGGCAGATCTGTGCCCTCTCTACCCTCCACCCACAGAGCGGAAATGGGGCACAGCGCAGGCATTACCAGATGAGCGGTAGGCTTGCTCAGCTTGTCAGCACTGGGCACAGGCTATGTCTCCTTGGACATCTGCAGCCAGAAGGAAGCCACCAGCCTGTTCCTGATTTACCACAGGTCTCCCCCTCAGCACTGCCTTTCCTCCTGCCTCCACTTCCAAATCCCTTTGTCCTGTTATGCACTGAATTGTGTCCTCCCCAAATTCATATGTGGAAGCCCCCATGTGACTCTCTTTGGAGAGTCTATACGGAGGTAATATAGGTTATGTGAAGTCATAAGGGTGGGGCCTTAATCCCATAGGACTGGTGTCCTTGTAAGAAGAGGAAGAGAGAGAGAGATTCCCACAAACCCCTGCACGTGCACAGAGGAAAGGCTGTGTGAGGACACAGCAAGAAGGTGGCCGTCTACGAGTCAGAAAGAGGCCTTGTCAGATAACGACCCTGACGGCACCTTGATCTTGAACTTCCAGCCTCCACGTGAGAAAATAAATGTCTGTTGTTTGAGCCACCCAGTCTGTGGCATTCTGTTATGGCAGCCTGAGCAGACTAATACACCTCCCTTGGCTGGGGCCGTTCAGCCCTCGTTCATATGGGGTCACATGACTCTCCCAACTGTGCCCATCAGCTCAGGCAAATGGGCCTGCCCCCTTCTTCCTCTGGTCCCCGCACTTCCTCAACACTTCCTGTCACCTCTTAGACACACAGTCCTCTCAAGGAAGAGGTTGGATTTGGTCCCAGCAACTCTGGTGTCTGGTTCCTCCATTCCACACCTGGTTACTGTCGGGAGCCTGGCTCAATCCCAGCACCTGCTGTAGGGCCTTGGACACGACGTGCTTCCTCTTATCCCGAAACTCCTGCTCCCCGTCACAGAGGTTGAAGCCAAGACGCAGGTCCAGGTCCCCAGAGCTGTCTCAGAGGGGGTGGGGGTGGGGTATTGGGTGACTGTTCAGTGGAGAGCCTCCGGCCAAACCCATTTTCACGGGAGCAGACAGATGCACATTCCGTGGAACCTCCCAGAAAGATGCCACAGGACCCAGTCACCCCCAACGCCCACTGAGCCATAGGCAGAAGAGTCCACACCACTCACCTCACTTCTGCCTTCACACTCATAGCCACCTCCTGGCCCTGGAAGAGACAACAGCCCATCCCTGAGCACACTGAGAGGGACTCGCATTTGCAGCCCCGGTTGCTCTGGTAATTCTGGCCCAGGTGTGGACACCATGGCTGGCCTGATTTGACCCCCTCCCCCAGACCTTTTGTGGGGGTCACAGAGCAGGCAGGGGCCCCTCAGGCACCCAGACGGAGCCTTACCTCGCCCAGGGCCACGACCTGCTGCTGCTCCCGACCTAGGGCCAGAGAGGAGAGCAGGATGCCCGCCTCGCCCAGCTTGCTGGTCTGGACCTCCAGCTCAGCACTTGGGCCGCTCTGCAGAGAAGAAAACACCCAGGAAAAGGGGCCTCGTCCAGGCTGGATGGATTCTGTCGTCTGCGCCTTCCCAGGCTCCGTCACTCACCTGCAGGACCGTGAGCTTCTCTCCCAGCTCCACCTCCAGCCTGGAACTGAGCACTGGGTTTACGTGGAAGGTGAAGGTGGCTGGGAGGCCTGCCTCCAGGGGAGGCTGCAGGGGCAAGAGCTGGGGCTTCTCGTAGGCCCCGGGCACTGCCAGCCGAATCTGCCTGGAGCCTGGGAACAGAGGGCCTAGGTGAGTGCCAGGTGAGGGGGTGAGAGTGGGGGGTGCGTGGCCCGTGACGGTAGCACGCCGAGCCGCAACTCTCCTTTCCTTCCCCTTGGAAGTGCCAGCTCATCGCCCTGCCCACTCTCTGGCAATGGGCCCTACAGACATCATGAAGGACATTTGGGGTCTTATAACCTGCTCTGGTCAGAGCTGGGAGCCTGGGATGGGGGCGGCGCACACAGTGCTCAGGGAAGGGCCCCTGTCCGGAGCTTATGGGGCTGAGGATTTTGAGATTATTATTTTAAGTATATAAAATATAATTCTATAATTACCATATTATAATGATCATATATTAATCATTACATTTATTACCAGTTTTCAACTGGTAGTTCCCCCTCTCTTGTTCCATTCAAGCCCCGTGCTCATTGCCTTGGGGGAGGTTTGTGGCCAGAGAGAAAGCAAACAGGCTGCACGTTGTTTCCAAAGCATAAGCCCTTGGGAGAACATAGAGGGTTTGCAGGGGATGTAAAAGGAAGAAGTGCGTTCGTGGCACAGAGAGGGTAGGCTTGGGGAAGCGGAGGAGACCCAGCCCCGGCCTTGTGAGGCCAGCTGGTGGGAGGCAGAGGGAGGCCTGTGGGCCCAGGAGCAGCGGGGCCCACCCTGTTCCTGTAGCTTTCTGGAGAGCAGGCAAGACCCCAGAGAGAAATGGCTACACATGACACCCAGGAAGAGGGGACCCCAGACAGACCCACGAAAGAGCCCCTAACGCCTCAGGAACCGACGTCCAAATGGAATCCCTGCCCCTACATGCCCTCCTTAGCACTAAATGAGACCTGGGGACTTGACATGACCAGGGGTGGGAGGGAATTAGAGAAAATAAGGAAAGTGATCCTTCTCTCATATCACGGTTTACAGACTGAGACTGATAAGGGCTGTTCACAGTCAGAAACAACAGAAGCTGTGGTGGGGAGAGCAGATGGGCCCCGGGTGTCACAGACCTGGGCCTGGGCCTGGCTCTACCGCTTACTGGCTGTGTGACCTTAACAAAGTTTCTTCTTTGAGCCTCAGTCTCATGAATTAAAGGAGGATAATGACTGTACCTACGTTACAAGGTTGTTATGAGGATTAAAAGAGAAAACACTGCAAAACGCTTAGACCAGTGCCTGGCTCATAGTAAGTGCGCCATGTTACCCGGGCACGACTCAGCCCATAGGCTCAGACTCCCAGTGTCGGAGAGGACCTTAGCTGTCATGCAGCCTCCGCTCCCCTCCCAAAGCTGGCACCCCTCTCGAGTGGCTGTCCCCTGTGGCAGACTGCCATGGCCCCAGTTCTTCACTTCTGGAGTTCTCACTGTTTGCCATGCGGCCTTGGTTTCTCTCACTAAAGAGCCTGGCTATATTCATTGCCCTCCAACTTAGAGTCAGCCTTGTGCTTGTTTTGGTTAACAAAATGTTAGTGAGGGCTGTGATGTGACCAAAGGCTCGAAAAGCACTTGCTCATCCGGCCATGCGCTCTTGTACCTCTGCCAGTGTCTTAAGAACATGCCCAGGCTTGTCCGCTGGCCACAGGAGGTGGATGAGGGACATGGGAGCAGAGCCAGGTCACTCCACCAAGCCCAGCCTAGATCAGCCATGCCCCAGCTGACCACCAGATGTGTCTGCCACTGAGATTTTGTGGGTGTCTTTTGTACAGCAGTAGTTGAACCGATACAGCCTCTGTGCTTGAATACTTCCAGGGACGGAAATTTACTGCTTCTGGAGGCAATCCACGTCATCCTTGGTCAGCTTTCAGCAGTGAAAAATTAAGAACTTTCTGCCCCAGACCCATCTTCTTGAAACCAGCAGTCCCCAGTCCCCCAGGAGAGAAGGCAAGACCCGAGGCCCCTGACCAGACTCACCATACTCTTGATGTGGGGCTGTCCCATCTCCCCTGAGGGTGCCCTGGATTCTCAGACAGGGCTGAGCCTGAGGAAAGCAGAGGCCTGTGGGAGCCAGACAGTCCACAGGGCCCTTCACAGGGCCTGAACCAGGATGGAGGGAGGGAAGTGTATCTGGGGCAGGGTCGAGCTAACATCCTTCCCAGGGCCTGTGCCTTACGAGCAGGGGTCTTCTGTCACAGCACCCCCCCCCACCCAGGACTCAGAGGAAGTGGTCCCTGGTGGGAAAGGGGGAGGAGATGAGGGGCCCTGATGGTGGCTCCTTGGCAGACTCAGAAGCCAGGTGAGCAGTGTGCTGTGCATAGGTGGAAAGCCTGGCTTCTGGGCTATTCCATCAGGTGGGAGGCAAGGTGCCCCTTTGTCCCTGGAGGTGCCTCCCCAGCACATCTCCCCTCTGAGGAGGGGTTGAGTGTCCTTCATGCAAGTGGGCATGATGGGCTCAGTTGTGGACTCCCCAATCCCCCGTCCCCCAGCCCTGGGCAGCCCCAAGCTGGCCACCCCTACTCACCACCAGGACCCCATTGGTGATGACTTCAGACACCGGCACCTGGCTACAAAGGATGAGGGGCTCATGGGATGCCTGAATCCCTCAAGATGGCTATTACTATAATAATGTAACCAAAGCAGCTGGAAGAGCCTGGGGAGCACAGCAGGTTTGTGGGTAGGGGTGGGCATCAAGGTCAGGACATCCCCTCTCAGGCCAGGCCAACGCAGGACATGGTGACTGACAGCTGGGAGCTTTGGGTGGGTCTCAGAGTAAATGGGAGGGTACAGGCTCCACCTGGACTCACCTGTCCTCCAAAAGAAATTCCACCTGCAGCTCTTGCGAATCCTACATGGAGGGAGCAAGGGAGCGCCAGTTTTCAGAGGTCCCAGAGCCTCAGGACCTTCCCCTCCCACCCCCGGTTCTACTCAGCTCCAGTGACTAGAAGGCCAGACTGATGCTGTGGCTGCTCGTGAGCACAGGACAGGGTAGCGACATCGCCACTAGGAGCTCCATCTGTTCAAGGCTGTGGACAGGTGCTGTTCTAGACACTGAGGATTCAGCAGTGACCGAGACACACAAAGCCCCTGCCTTCAAGGAGCCCACGTGTTGGCTTCCCTCAGGGAAGGAGTGCTTGTGGGAAAGATTTGTGGGGTCATTGCTGCAGGGTGGAGGAGAGTCTGTCTTGGAGGTTGGGCCTGTGCTGATCGGGAGCCCCCTGTGCCAGGGCCTCTTCTCCCGGTACTGGGCTTGTTGCTGGCGCAGGTGGAACCGCTCACCTGGTGGCTGAGTGGGAAGGTGTGTCTGCACGGTTGGTGGGGCTTGAGGCTCCTCAGGTCAAACAGCAGCAGGGAGAGCTGGTCACTGTCCAGGACGTCCTTGTCGTAGAGGGTGAGCTCCAGGACATTCTGGGAGCAGGGCAGGAGGCAGGGGGGCCTGAGGCAGGGCGGAGGGCAGGCACCTGGGAGGAGCCCTCTCCCTCCGCAGCCCCAGCCCCTCGCTGACCCTCACCTTCACGGCGCCGTGGACCCGGTAGTGGAAGGTTTCGTTCCATTCGGGGTCACGGCAGTTGGCTACCACCCTTGTCTGGGCCGGGCTGGGGGACGCTGTGTGCAGCCACAGCTGCACGTAGCAGTCTGCTTTGGACACTGTAGGTGGGATGGGGAGGGTTCCTCAGCCTCTAGCTCTTATGGCTGGAAAGGTTGCCTGGAGGAGACTGGGGCTGGATGGGAAGGGGCAGAGGAGGCTGCCCGCATAGCAGGGTGGGGCGGGGAGAGATGCGGGAGAGCCCATGTCCTTGACTCCGTCTCCACCAGTTACACCTCCCATTCAACTGAATGGAGATCCTGCTGCAGCCAATTCAAAAGGTCGTGCCACAGTGCAGAGCACTGAGTCATTCCCAGAAAGGGTCTGATTCAGTAAACAAGGTCCCGCCCAGTGTGAGCACTGGCGTGGAAACCCCTAGAGAGAGACGGTAACTTGTGGCAGCAGCAGGCCTCACACGCTCACCCAGGCTGGCAACCTCCACGAGCCAGCCTCAGGGAGGAGGTGGTGGTCTGCACACTGCCTTCCCCTCCAGCTCCCGCAACCTGCCCCGGGCTGTGGCCCGGGCTCCCTCACCAGAGAGCCCTCCATCCGCTCCCCTCTAAACACACATGCACGCTTCAGGCCAGCCCCTGTTGAGCTCTGGGGAGGCCCCAGGGAGAGGAAGGGAGAAAGCATGAAATTGGGGGTCACTCACACAGGTCTGCGCCCCGGATATTTCTGGCCCTCAGCACCTTCACCTGGAGGTCATAGTATGGGTGGGTCTCCCGCTGAAAGGACAGAACTCCGGGGACTCAGCTCCAGGAAGCCGGGTGTGAGGCCTGACCTCCCTGCCATGGTGCCCACCCAGGGCTTCCCTTGTCCCATCGCAGAGCGGCAGCCTGGCCCCGGGTCACTGACGTCACTGTGCCAGGGACCCAGGAGGCCTCGACAGAGCAAGCGCTGGGAGCTGAGTGTGTTGGTGATGAACCTGACCTTGGAATCAGTCAGGCTGGGATCAAATCTAAGCTGCACTGCGGACTAGCTAAATGGCCTTGAGACTTGATTTCCCTGTGCTTTAGTTTCTCTGTCTCTAAAGTGGGGGTTATGATGATAATCTCACAGGGTTGTAGCGAGTTTTAAATGAGAAGTCGTACAAACTGCCTGGCATAAGTGCTTAATACGTGGAGCCATTTTCACTACTTATGTTTATTATGCACCGTGAACATGCAGCCCCCCTGACTACAGTGCTGGGGCTGTAGCTTGAGAGTCAAAGCGAGAGCTGGAGTGATGTGCTTAAGAAGATTAAGTATCAAAAGAGAAAACTGTGATGGACCCCACCCACTAGCTCCTGACAAAGGCTAGAAGATGGCCCAAGAGGGTGCGGGCAGGTAAAGGGAAACCAAGAGTCACCCAGCTGGTACTGGTCGGATGAGTCACTAAGGAGACGGCAGCTTGGGCTCAGGAGAGATAACAGTAGACTGCAGCCTCCTGGGAATGAGACTATCTCCTCCAGATTCCAGCGAGTGCCTCATTCCCCCCACTCCCTCAACCCCCAAACCCCATTCTATAGCCAGGCTAGGGCTTACCGGGCTAAAGCCCATCAGCTGCAAGTGTCACATGGCTTCCATTTCCTAACCGGGGGTGATTAACGTCAAGATTATTATTATTTGGCCAAGCTCTCTAAGCTCTACCAGGTAATCTGGAGCAAATCAGTCCCGGCCCAGATCAAAATGCATTCCCTGGGCTGGCCCCAGTCTCCACAGGGCCCTGTGCGCCCAGGACTCCTCCTGTCCACACCCCCCCAGGGGAGATCAGGTACTTTACCCACCACCGCCTCCACTGAGGTTCCCTCTTCTGTCTCTTCTGCAGCAACACCGCACCCATGAGGGGCAGCTCCTTGCCTGTCAGCCATCTGGGCCAGAGCGCCCAGAGCATGGCCGGGCAGCCTGGCTCCCGGCAGGAAGCCCTGCCTGCGCTCCTCTGGCTACACTGGCTGCTGGCTCAGGTCTGACAGGTAGCTGGAGTGGGGAGGGTGGAGCAGGCTGCTCTGCTGAGGAGTCACAGCTGAGGCTGGAGGTGGGGTTTGACGAGCTCCAGGAAGTGACTGGAGCCCAGTGTCCTCTAGCAGGAGGGACTTTAGACCCTCTCAAAGAGGATGAGGAACTGGCACTCTGGTTCCCAAACCTGGACCCTGGTTATCATGGCGCTGCTTATGGAAAATAGATGCCCGCGCCTTACTCCCCAGACGATTTGATTTATAGGGTGTGGCTAGAACCCAGGTGTTCGTACTTCCATCAAGCCTTTTAGATGACGCAGACACAGGTGGTCCAGGGAACAGCAGAGCCAGGAAGTGCTGCATCAGGGGCCTAGGTTCCCCCAGCTATCAGAAGAGACTCAAACTAACACCTTTCAAGTCCCACCTCCCCCACAGCTCTTAAGCAGAAACATGGAAATCTCTGATTCCCCACAGTGTTTCATCTGGACTCAAAGGTGTTTCTAATCCCTCAGGGCCTCTCTCATTTGTTCCCCAAACACTGAGAGGCTGGTGTGTGCCAGACACTGCGCTAGGCCCTGGTCCAAAGGTGAGGAGGGCCCAACTGTATCCTGAAGAAATTCAGACTCATGATTCCCCGCGGTGGCTTCTAACCAGGACCCCTTCCTGAATCCGCGGAAATACCTGGATGGCCCAGGAACAGAAGTAGGGATATGGTCAGGTGGTATCGATAAGGGCAGGTAAAAACCGGCCTGCCTGTCCTTAAGCTACTAGAGATAAAGGCTTTAGAGGGTCCCCTTTGACCATCCTGAGCCTTAGGCTGTAGGTGGTGTGTAATGCTCCCTTTTCTGCAGACCGCAGCCACCTAGGTGGCCAAGACAGGCAAAGTTTCTGGAAGAAAGGATCTCTAGGGCAGTGAGCTGTTGGGAGATACATTTGTTTTCCTCAACCAAGACCCAATCATCTCCACTCTCCTCCCCAGTGCCCAAGTTGGGAGACTGAAAAGATGACATTCCAAAATAAGGTGATTCAACTCTGAAATGAACTCTGCAGGCAAGTTCAGACCAGAAATTCCCAGAACTGCTGTTGGCAAGGTCCCAAGGGGGAGGACCTGGTTTTGCTTAATTTGGAGCATGAGGCCAAGACCTGTGCTGGGGTCTCAGAAGTGCCAGAGTTCCAGCCTCTTAGTAACCTGTATGCACAATGTGGAGGCCCACGGAGCCACAGCAGGGGATTCTGAGAGAGGGGCACGGAGCTAGCTGGCGGCAGAGCCAGGCCTGGCGTCCAGGACCCCTGACTGAGTAGAGTGCTTTCTGGGCTGTACCACAGTCTCTCCTGGAAGTCATCGGACCCATGCCTCAAGAAAGTCATACCTCTTAGTCCCAGACGTTTTTTCATCCCCAGGGAAAACTCAGGATAGCCAGAGATGGCTCCGGAGAGGGACACAGAAGGACCAGATTGCCTTTTTGGAGCTGGCCAAAGTGGACCAACACTTCTCCACTTCTCAAACATCGCTAGGTCCCTTAATCCCACCAAGTCAACATCTTTCCTGCCTGTCTCAGTCATTATGAGCTGCAGGAAGAGGAAGAGGCAAAAGGCCCTAATATGTGAAGCGAAGGGCAAGTAGTTTGGATCAGCTAGAGTTGCAGTGTCTACTAGCACTTTGTGATGCTGGAAATGTTCTGTATCTGTGCTGTCAACATCAGCTACACGCTAGCTGTACTGGACGGCACACATCAAGACAGCAGTGTTATACTTTTTTTCTCAGTCACTAATTGGATTAGTCTTCTCGATTATTAATGTCTCATTGTTATTTTCACCAAATCCCACAGGAAAGGGGGAAAAAGAGACCCAGACAGGCTTGGTTTCGTACTTCATGATGTTTATTATGAGAGATCTTTGTCATCCTCACTACAGAGCTTTCATCTCCAGCCTTCTCCACACCTCCACGGAGGTCAGAGAGTCCAGGGAAGGAGAATGGAGTTCAGGAAAACTGGGTCGTTTATGTATTCCAGAAGGGAAGGAAACACACATTCTTCATTCTACTGCTTCAAACACGTGTGCCACACAGGTAGGGAGATACACACACCACAGGCGGGGAAGGCAGGGCGCGCGGGGCGGGGCCAGTTTCTGCGGCTGCTCCCAGTGGAAGCTCAGTCCAAGCCGCTGCAAACAGGGCCCTGGGGAAGCACTGCATCTTAGCGGGGGCGTGGCCAGTGGGACACGGATCTTGTGAAGCGCTGCTCGGCTGCCTCTGTGAGCAATGCTGACGGCCCTCACTCCGTCCCTTCAGACCCTCCGCAGAAAGCGTGCCTAGGAGGACCCTCATCTATACCAGCAAGTCAGGCTAGAGCACAGGCCCCAGATAGCACGGTGCTGGGGTTTAGGAAGGATCTCATGTCAAGGACAGGCCACTAGAACAGTGTCAGTATCGGGTGCTGGCACATACCCTCATTACTGTTAGCGACACTGGGGTAACAAGACGGTGCATCTACAAAATCCCCAGGATGACAGGACGCAGGGCCGCTGTCCCTGTGTCCTCAGCCTGCAGTGCTAGGCACCCCTCCTGTGGGCTCTAGAGCCCCGTGGGAGGCAGGGTCTCCCCCGAACACAAACAAGTGCTCAGCGGATCTGGAGGGGAGTTATGTCACAAACTCCTGCTGCCAGCAGCTCGGCCGACTCTCGGCTGTCCCCGAGCACCTCACAAGCACGCCCTACATCACGTCAGTGTCAGTTCCTGATCTGATCGTTCTCTGAGTGCAGCAGAGATCCACCTACTTACCATAACCCAGAGCCATCCTCCAACCCCTGCAAAACAAAGCTGGAGAACAATGGCCAGGCCAAGGTGTAAGGTAGGCAGATGACACTGGCTGGGAAGAGCACAAAGCACGCTACTCAGAAAGCCTAAACCAACCTGCCCTGGGTGGCTGGTGGATGAACCAGGAGCAGGGGGCCTCTGCGGACACCTGCCAAGAGGTCACATACCCAGGGCAGCCCACCCTTAGAGCAGCCATCACACTCGGCCCTAGGGACCGAGAATGAGGCTCTCCTAAGCTTCCAGGCATAGTGCATACAGTCCAGGGAGGATCTATTTACAACACACCTGACAATCGAGCAATGTATTCCTAGAAACTGGGACTTCCTCTTGCTTCTCATTTTACCTTGTTTAAAATACTAGTTATTCCCGGTGTCAGGAAAATAGGAGAGAAAGTCTGGGTGGAGAAGTGGGGGGGTGAGATAAAGGAAGAAAATAAGTAGAAAGTGAAGGAGACTGAAAAATAAAGATCCGAGTGGGGAGACTGGTGCGGGGACACAGGGTCAGTGACTATAAAGTGACCAGCATTACCTAGAGGACGGGCCATTTGGCCTTTGCAGCCAGAGGAGCTCTGGTACTCCAGGACTTCAGGCAGCCGAGCTGAGGGCTCCTGTGAAGTCCTGCATGTATCTTAATAGAAAACTTGGAATAAACAACCCCAGGGTTGCAAACACTTGAGACAGTTTCCTCATTCGGGTGATTGGAATGCAAAGACAGGATGGTGCCCTTCCCCGTCTCCTCCTGTCCAAGCAGGTATAAAATTCTCCGGAATTGCCTGCAACATAATGGTATATAAGGTGTAACTAATTGTTTTTTCTATTAAAAGTCTGGCAACGCCAGAACACAAGTCTCATTGGTTCAGAGATGTTCCACGGCACAAGGTAGCCAGTAGTGTCCAAATGCGGAGACTCCTGGTGGTGGCAGCAGCCCCCGATTCCCCAGGCCGGGGCTCTCCCAGCCTCTGGGCTAGCCGAGCTGTCCGCTGCTCAGTCTTCGGCTTGCTGGGCTCAGGTGTCAGCCGGGTTGACCTCTTTGGAGCAGAAATAGTGCACGACCACCCCATTGGGGTATCTTGCAAATGCACTGCAGGGAAGGACAATGACCTGGGAGTGAGGACTGCCTCTAAGAGAAGACCACCTCTTACTGGAAAAGGCACCTTACCGCGTGCCATTCCAGAAGCCGCCCACCCTAACCACAAAGAACAGCCTGGCATCTCTGGATTTACGTAGCCGCCATCTCTAGCAAATATCCGAACAGAGGATGAGGTCCATGCCATTTGAGCACATGGGGCTATTTCTTACTGTCATCAGTGTGCAAGCACAGGCAGATGGGGCAGTACCCCAGCCTGGCTCAGCAGCGGCTGAGAGCCGACTGCTCATCAGAACAAGTTTGGGGCTATTTTTTTTTTTTTTAATATTTGTTTATTTATTTGGTTGCACCAGGTCTTAGTTGCAGCAGGTGGGCTCCTTAGTTGTGGCATGTGAACTCTTAGTAGCAACATGCATGTGGGCTCTAGTTCCCTGACCAGGGATCAAACCCGGACCCCCTGCACTGGGAGTGCGGAGTCTTATCCACTGCGCCACCAGGGAAGTCCCTTGGGCTAATTTTAACAAAGGACAGCGAGTCTTTCTAAAGAAAAGGATTCTTCCAGCCATAAAAGAAAAAGGACAAATCATTCCTCTTTGAAGGAAAGGGGACTGACTGGAGTATATGCCCAGCCCACAGGATTTTACTCAAGTCATGAGGCAGCAGGTTGAAAGACCTTTTTCTTCCTTCAGAGGTGTATCCTTAAAAGATAAGGACTTCCTGCCCACATACAGCTCTCACACACCCCCTGGCTACATCACAATGTTTAGCTGCCAGAGGGGAAGGGCTTTATGGGCAAGGAGTCAAGAGCTCCATGCCATACATTTCAGGCCTTTAAATTCTCAAACCCCCTCCATACCCCCGTCAGACAACGTGGCCTGCCCTCTGGAGGCTCAAGAACTAAAAGCGGCCCGGATAATCTGCAGCTGCACTTCCCTCTTTGGTTAAGGGGCATAGGGACATTTAAGTCCATCCTGAGTGTGACCCACATCAGAGCCGACAATGCATAGCTGTGGATGAGGCTCACCTGTTCCCAATCTTCTTCTTACACACCATGCACACCTTCTCCTCTGTGATGATGCACTTCACCTGCTGGTGTAAAATCCGCTCTTCCTGGACCTGGGAGCAGAGAGATTGGGGGAAAAGTCCCAATGTCCAGCAGGCATTTAGAACAGAAGGAAGGGCCGGCGCTGTCTCACTTCCCAGCCCACAGAGACTCCCCTAATTGAAGCACCTGCATTTAAATGCCCAGTTGGTTACCGATCAGCTTGAACTAGAGTTCAAAAGCATAAAGCTCTGCCTTTATCTACAGGGAACGCGGTAACTGTCTCACACTGAAAAGTACCCGCCTGCCCTCATGTCTGAAAGGCTCATACCCTCAGGAACTCTGCATGGAGAAGGTTCTTGAGCACTTGATTGAACCGTTTCCTTTGTGCATTCTCTTCCAAGACCTTTTCCAGAAAGATGCGTATATCGTTAATCTGAGTGTTCGCTGGCAGAAGGTTGATGGCCTGGGGACGGGAAGAGAGAAGGGAATAGGGTGAGGCAGGACACGAGTGAGACTGAGGAAATGCCTGACGTCACGGAGCTCTCGAACCCCAGTCCCTCCTCTGGCCCCTCTTCTCATTCCATGCTGTCCACACGCGCCCTCCGTCTCCCCGAGAAGAACTCCTGACCTTGGTGGTATCCAGTTTGCCGTGGTGCAGCTCGAGGACCTGCAGGGCAGCTTGGAGGTTGGCTTGTGGCTCCAGCAGTTCCAGCTTGATTGGCCCCAGGCAGTGAACGCTGGGTGGGGACAGGTACATCCGGAGCAGGGACAGATACACCTGTCTCATACACAACAAGCCACACATGTCAGGCTGGCAGCAACCCTCCCAGAACCCCCAGTGTGACCACACCTATAGGCAAGAGGGTTGGTCTATAGGAACAGCTGTCACGGAGCATTTAAAACCCATCATTTTTCACCTTTTAAAAAATTTCGTAAAGTCAGTCAACTGAAGATGTCAAAAATTAAAGACTGTGTTCTCCCTGAGAGAAAAAAAATCAAATGCCTTGTATTTGTTTTGCATTACACTGTTAACAAAACGACTCAAAGAGATCCCTCATTTCCTTTGGCTTTGAAGGCTGAGACTCTGCCACGTATTAGTAGGTGAGGATTACCCAAGATGAGATGCTGCATCTCCTACTGGTACCCGTACCACAGAGTTTCTCAGCCTCAGCACTCAATATTCTGGGCCGAATAATTCTTTGCTGGGTCTGTGCTGTGCACTGTTTAATAGCAACTCTGGCCTCCACCTCCTAGATTCCAGTAGCACCCCTACCCCCAGTCATGGCCACCAAAAACGTCTTTGTACATTGACAGATCCATGTGCAATCTAGACAGAGCACACGTGTGCACCTTACCAGAACCATCAGATGTTCCTTCTCAACAGGCTGACCACATAAATTTATTACACAAGTCGGGATTCTTTCGAGAGTAAAGGGGCAGGGGTGCTACGAATAATCACACGGACGACGACAGATGTAAGCCAGAACCATCCCAAGCAAACCAGGATCATGGTCACGCTGCCTCTACCTCAACACGCACGTGCAAAACCAATCAGCACATTGACCCATGACCTGTCTTATCTTAGCAATTCATACCAGGGTCACCTGTGGCCAAACCAGAGGGGTTAGCTATGCTAAGAGGGACAGTGCAATGCACCCGTGCTCCCTGGGGCCAGGGTCACTACTTACATCTTTGTTGCCATCTTTATTTTGGTCATAATGCTTGTGGCAGTACCTGCAAGGGAGAAAGTGGTCAGACAAGGCCATAGAGACAGCGCATCGATGCTGCCTGCGTGAGCAGCCTAACGACAGCAAAATCGGGAGCCAGCACACGAGGTGATTCTCGCTCTTGCTGAAGGGTGGAGGGGTGGCTTTCTTAGCTTCTCACGCCTCTCATCTCTCTGGAGGGCCTCTTTTAGACCCTTGTGAGGTGGGATGACAGGGTCAACGTACTCTTCAGCCATTCTCGTATCCTTCAGGATGTGGACATAGATGAAGAGAGCTTGTTCGTGTTTCCCCATGCGTCCCAGCAGGAGAGCACGCTCTTCTAAGAGGCCTGTGCGGAAAAAGGTGTTTAAGTAACCATCATCCCCATTAGGCATGCCCAAGGCCAGGGGCTAAGCTATTAGAGGAATGGATATTGGGGAAATATAAAAGGGGAAAAATATTTTTATTACTTGGGATTTTTTCAAGGAGAAAATTACTAAAATTTTTAAAAGGGAAGAGGGGAGGGAGCTATTTTAGGAGGTACTTTATCCCATCTTTTTTGTGATTGCTTATAAATGGGGCAACAACTCTTGATGATCAGCCAAGTGCATAATAAGCACCTACAATGTACCAGGCACTTCAGCTAGGTAAACAGACACCTGGTCTCTGCTCTCATGGAGCTTACACATCAGACAGACATGTGTCTTTTTTCAGACATACGTCTGTCTGATGTATAATTAGACATTACGCCAGATTATAAAAACTGCTAACCAATGAACTTGGCCAAGAATATGTACTGAAGCAAGAAACAGCTTTCAACCTGGCCATCAGTTAGCATGTGGTGGGGCATCCCTAGTGGCACAGTAGTTAAGAATCCGCTTGCCAATGCAGAGGACACGGGTTCAAGCCCCGGTCTGGGAAGATCCCACATGCCGCGGAGCGACTAAGCCCATGTGCCACAGCTACCGAGCCTGCACTCTAGGGCCCACGAGCCACAACTACTGAGCCCACGCGCCTAGAGCCCGTGCTCCGCAACAAGAGAAGCCACCGCAATGAGAAGCCTGCGCACCGCAACGAAGAGTAGCCCCCGCTCGCCGCAACTAGAGAAAGCCCGTGTGCAGCGATGAAGCCTCAACGCAGCCAAAAATAAATAAATAAATAAAAATTAGCATGTGATTCATACCCAAAAGAGACTCCTCTCAAACAAAAGTGAGCCTTCAGAGGGGACAGAACAGGAGCACAGGCCTGAAACATGTGGTTTTTCCCAGGCCCAAACTTTTGGAGGGCTGGGGAACTGGTAAAAGGGAAAGATCCGTTTTTGCATTACCTTCTGCTAAAGTGGCTCTGGACCTAAGCCAGACACTCACCATCAAAAGGAAAATCACAGATGAGCCGGCCTGGGTCATAGTAGCTAGAAATTTCCAAGAACTTAAGGAGCTTCCGTCGGTATTCTCCCAGATCTCCTTCTTCCTCACCAGCAGGGACTGGAGCTTTGCCTTTAAGGAAAACCACGCTCAGCATGAAAGGATGCTGTCAGGCAGCAATGTGGGGTCATTAAGAAAGACGAGAGGGATGGGATTCAATAATCAGAAAGGGCCTCCATGGTGGTTTCCAGTTGGCCTTCTCTTAGCTTATGGTCTCTACATGGCCCCAAAACATCAGCTTGAGGAAAGAAGAAAAAAAACCAAGCTGCGTAGAGAAGCACTCTGCTACAGAAACCTTTCTCTTATCAGCACAGGCGTCACTCTGCGGACAGATGTGCTCCTTCCCCACCACCAGGGGTGACGCCGAGGGGAGCTAAGAGGTGCCCAGATCCTGGCACCAGCCCCTGAGTCTCACCTGCGGGGTCACTTAGCTCCTCTGAGGCACTTCCTGCCCACCTGGGCCTGCAAAGAAGGTCTTCTTCCCTAAACCACCCATGACACCCTCAGGTCCAGCTCTCCTCTAAGGCCTGGGGCCACCCCGCTTTCCAAGAACTGGTACCTGCAGGGAAGGACAGGAGATACTCCTTCATCAGACCTTGCACCTTCTCACAGTACAGCTGGATCAGGCAGTTGTGGAACCGAGAGCCCGTCTCTTCCCAAACGTGGATGACGTGTTCCTGAGGCAAGATACAGGTCTGCCTGGTACCCTCTGTGCTGTGACCCAGCCCATTGCCCAGGCTCCCTCACATTTTTAAGGCCCAAGAGGTCCCATCCAGATTGTCCCCTAATTAGGCCACAAATATTACCAAAGGATAGCTCTTCTAAAACCACTGGGAAATTTCACAGTACAACCCAGCAGTATCAGGAATTATTGTCTTGATTTCCAATCAAAGCTCCTTTATAAACTCTGTCTCATAATCCTCCAAATCAGCCCATGTAATTAAGGTTGAGTATTTGCATTCTGGTACTTAGGACTGACTTGCTGTCCTTCGGTCACAGTTGAGTCTGGCTGTACAAATGTGGCTTTGAAATGTTTTTCTCCAGCATCCTTCTCTTTTATCCCTCTGTACGTCATCTTTAGAAGGTAGCATCTCTAAATCTTTAGAAGGTAACATCAAAAAGTGCCATCTCCAGCTTGGTCTACTGGGATCTCTGTCTTCAGAAGATATTACATTCCTTACATTCCTTCCAATTCCTTCCTTACATTCCTTCCAATCCCCAAGGGACACAAACCCTAATCTGAACTGGCTAATCACTGACTCATGCAGTCCTGGATCCTGGGTTTGAAGCCTTTTAGTTCAGATCAAAAAAATACCTTACCAGATATGGAATTGCCAGACCCTTAAAATTCTCCACTAAGAAGCCAAGCACTCGGTCTCGCGGCAGAGACTCCACCTCTGGGAGGTCCTCAGTAAATATCTGTTGGAACAAAACCCGAGTTCTAGCAGCAGAACCATATGATGGCAATTCTTCCAAACGCACATGCACACAAGCGTAGGGTCAAGGGGACAGACACTGTATGGGAAGGGCATCCGTGGCCAGTTACTATGGGACAGACTAGGTCGCAGGTCTCCTGGCATCTGCACCAGGCTCTTTCCACTCCACTCATTGTGTTCCATGTTTCCCAGTCTTTGAAACACCAGAGAACTGCATGAATCCTTCCTCCCCCTCCATCCACTGCCATCTGAAGTAGAATCAGGACCAACCGTGGTGCCAGATAAATCCAAGGGGCTCCGTGACCTACCTTCAGCCCATCCTCTGGAAAGTCTCTCAGCACCCACACTGAGTAGGAGAAAATCAAATGCAGGTTTTCCGTGCCTATAGGGAAAAGTCAGCAGATGAAGCCCACCCACTCTGCCCATAGGACCGGGAAGGCAGATGCCCAGGTCGCCCAGGATTTATCTTCCGGAGGAGATAGCTCTGTCCAAGCACCAGTCACTCAGGGCTGCTTGGGCCTACCGAGCTGGCTACACACCAAGGAGCTGTCATGGTTCCATCACCAGGGGGACGTTCACCCCAGTCAGAGGAACCCAGTTGGGTGAACATGAGGGAGGGAGGGGGAACGACCAGTCGGAATCAGAAAGGGAGAGAGGTCAGGTCCACTTGCACCGTCCTCTCCCTGCGCCCCTTCCACAAGCTGGACTTACCCAGATGTTGCAGGTATTGCACTGTCCTCTCATGGCCTTTCAGAGGGGAATTCGCTTTCTTGGACTGGTCCACCAGCACCTGCAGAGCTGGCCACGAAGCCCAAGAATAAGGTCATGAACCCCTTCCAGAAGGTGTATCTCCTTGGAAAGTCATCACACTGTAAGCAGTTTTTGGCAGGAAAGAGGTCTTTGCAGGAGGCCCCTTTGTCTTGTCACTAACCTTAAACTGGGCACCTACATGCTCTGCTTATCTGTAGCCCTAGCACACCTTTCAAATCTTGTGATCACACAATACTTTGCTTAACTCCTTGGTTCTTTCCATAGATCAAAGAAGTAGAAATGAAGAATAAGTAATTAAAAGAGGGCCAAATCTTCTCCCTAGCTTCCCCTTCAGTAATCTTGTGAACAAACTGTGTGAACAAGATAGCATCTAAAGAAAAATCACGAGAAGGCAACAGGCCTGCACACAGTGGGGGACGGCCCCTATCTCAATGATTAATTGAGATTACTTCCCTTTTTCCCTTTGTCGAGCAGAATCTCCAGAGGGGGTTTTTGGGGCACACTGAGTCCACCATCTCCCCAGACTGCCAGCACTCTTAGTAAAAGCAACTTTCCTTTCTTACCAACATTTGTCTCTCTCTCGTGTATTGATTTTTGAGCGGGGAGCAGCCGGACCTGATTCGGTAACAACACCTCAGTCAAAATACAAGAGATTCTCCCAACCAAAGAAACCTCTCCTCCACTCACCTTTCTCATGGAGCCCCTTCTTCTCGTACAGGATGATCAGTTCGCTGTACTTGTGAGCCTTCTTCAGCACGTGCTCGCTCTCTTCGATGTGGCAGTGGTTGTTCTCCAGGCGCAGCAAGGGGGCCACCAGGGCCACGTTCGTCTGCAGAGGAGGCAGGATTTCAGCAGAAGCTGCTTCCTGGGGAGCCCGCCCCTTCCCCAGCCCCGGCCTGCTTCAGGCTGAAACACCAGAGGTGTGACAAGCAAGAGAGAGCAAACAACCCTTTGCCAGGACTACAGGTAGTACCTTGTAAAGCATTTATGCTCTTTCAAACAACATGTTTCAAGGGTTTTCTTGGGAGAGGGTAAAGAAAGGGGAAATTTTCTTTGGGGAAATACTGTCCCTGTTCACCTCGTAGCACTAACCCCCATCTTAGCAGAGAAGACCAGCCCACTGTAAGATTCTGGGTCAACATCTTGCCGTATCCCCTCAATTCCAAGAAGCTCACAGACGTCAGACCAAGAGTAGCTGGTTCCTGTCATCAAAGGCTTCACTCTTACCAGGGGCAGGGACCCAGAGTAGGGAGCTGTGGGGACCCAAGTGCTGGAGGACTCACATGGAGGTAGCACTTGAGCAGGGTGGTGTCAATGATTTGCAGCAGCTTCTTCTTGGATTTGATGGTAGGAGTGCCTTCCATGAGCGGGGAGGTGCTAGACTGGTGATCAGAGTCATTCAGCTTCTTGACCAATTGGCTTCGTTTCTGCCAAGGCCAAAAATGTGGGGTCAAGGCCAGGACTAAATCTTTCTTTATCACCCAAGCTACTAGGCAATTCCAAATATGTCTAAATCAGCTCACACCTACCCACCCTGATCCCACATGAGCATTCAATTTTTATCAGGGATCAAAATAGATGACCACCAAATCACCAGACACAAAGACAATGATCTACTGAGTATTTACTACAGACCAGGCACTATGCCAAGCACTTTATATATTATCCTATTGTAAACCTGAAACAAATGCAGGTAATATTAGCCCCATTTTATAAGTGAAGAACCTAAGGCACAGATATTAGATACCTCCTAAGTGGCAGAGGCAGATTTCAAATTAGGGTCTGATTCCAAAGCCCCTGTTCTTTTCTTTTTTTAAATCAACTTTATTGAGGTATAAGTTATATACAATAAAATGTACCCCTTAAAAGTATACTATCAGGGGCTTCCCTGGTGGCGCAGTGATTGAGAGTCCGCCTGCCGATGCAGGGGACACGGGTTCGTGCCCTGGTCCGGGAAGATCCCACATGCCGCAGAGTGGCTGGGCCCATGAGCCACGGCTGCGAAGCCTGTGCGTCCGGAGCCTGTGCTCCACAACGGGAGAGGCCACAACAGTGAGAGGCCCACGTACCGCAAAAAAAAAAAAAAAAAAAGTATACTATCATATGCGTTTTGACAGATATATACATGCATGTAACCACCATCCCAATCAAAAAACGAAACATTTCTGTTACCCCTGAAAGTTCCCTTGTGCTCTTCCCAAAGAATCTCACCCACCCTCTACCCCCACTGATCTGATTTCTATCACTAGAGATTACTTTTCCCCTGTTCTCGAACTTTATATAAACAGAATCATCCAGTTTGTACTATTTTGTGTCTGACACGCCCATGGTCTTATTTGTTCTACCAACTCTGTGGCACAATGCTCATGTCAGTTACCTCCACATATTCCAAGCTCAGTGGAGAAGGCCAGGGAAAAATGTATGCTTGAAGTCGCCTAAAGCTAAGATGTTGAAAATAGAGGGTCTTCTGTGATGCCACACGCTTGGGAGACTTTCTGTCCCGGGAACCTTTTTTCACTTGGCTCATGGGGTGTGCAGTATGCAGACAGGGGCAAGTTTGTGTGCTGTCAGCCACCCCTGGAACCCAATGTCAAGGAAGTGCCAAAGCAATGGATGCCTGACTGGACCTGTGGGACACCCACTGACCCAGAAGCAGGTGATGGGAAGCTGGCTTACAATTTTCCTAGCAATACTTCTCATGCCCATCCAGAGGACCTCTTACAAAGGTCAGCAGAACACTTCTGGGAAAAAATTTAGTAAGTTCTCTGACTCTGAGTGGGTGAACAGGAAATAAATAATAACCTTCTGCACAGAAATGTAGGGTTCAGAGGCTTCAATGGAGACATTAGTTTTAGTGCTGACATGAAAATTTCACTTATCTGCCATAACAGTAAATTGAAAATAATTTAAGTCTAAATACTCCCCGTAAAAAAAACATAGAAGAATATTTAATGACAGGGAAGGACTTTCCTAATATGTGGCTAAATGTTTTAAAAGTAAGCTATAAAACAATATATAGCTTGATATCCATTTGTAATAAGTAAACTAATATGTAAATAAACAAAAATTATTCACAGGTACAAATAAAAGTCTGGAAGGACAACACTAAAATGTTAGTTAATTTTCTCTGGGTGGTAGAGCTATAGGTGATTTTTATTTTTGTTTTATACTTTTCTGTGTTTTCCAAGTTTGCTGCATAGAGCAGGTATTTTTTCCAAAAGTATATATATTCCCAAAAAGTTTGTTTTAAAAAATGTATTCTTTTCTATCATCTAAACTTTTCTGTTTTTATTTCCTATAATAGCTTAGTGTGAATTTACCATGAACTGAATGTGTTTCCTGGTATCAGGATTTAGCAAAAAAGAGCTCAATACTATTGTTAAGCAGGGAGATGAAGCAGAAAAAAATGTCCACCCCCGCCAGACTTCAATAGTGTTCATTTATGGAACACCTGTGGCATTATAGAAGGCCCCCAGTTCCCTGCCATAGAGAAGCAGGTACTGGAACTTCCAGGTAAGCTCTTCCATATACTTCTGTATATACCTACCTGTGTCAGGTAGTCAATCAGAGCTAAGTGAGCCTTCTCCAACTCAGCCCCAGAGAGCACAGGCAGCGGGTTAGGATACTGTAGCTGCTTCCTGTAGTCTGTGGGTAGCAGGTCTGGGTACAGGCCCATCACATGTGTAGGATCTACATGGAAAGTAAACATGATTCCCCAGAAAGGAACACAGCAATTTAAGGATAAACTAAAACAAGACTAGTTCTACAGCAACATAAGTTCCAGACTGACTTTTTAAAACGAATGACTCTTGGGGCTTCCCTGATGGCGCAGTGGTTAAGAATCCACCTGCCAATGCAGGGGACATGGGTTTGAGCCCTGGTCTGGGAAGATCCCACATGCCGAGGAGCAACTAAGCCCATGCACCACAACTACTGAGCCTGCATTCTACAGCCCGCGAGCCAGAACTACTGAAGCCCGTGTGCCTAGAGCCCATGCTCCACAACAAGAGAAGTCACCTCAATGAGAAGCCCGCGCACCGCAACGAAGAGTAGCCCCTGCTTACCGCAACTACAGAAAGCCGGCGCACAGCAATGAAGACCCAACGCATCCAAAAAAAAAAAGAATGGCTACTACCAAAAAGACAAGAAATAATAAGTGTTGGTAAGAACGTGGAGAAAAGGGAACCCTTATGCACTGTTGGTGGGAATGTAAATTGGTGCACCTACTAGGGAAAACAGTATGGAGGTTCTTCAAAAATTTAAAAATAGAACTACCATACAATCTAACAATTCCACTTCTGGGTATTTATCCAAAGAAAATAAAAACACTAATTCAAAAAAATATATGCACGCTAATGTTCACTGCAACATTATTTTTGCCAAGACATGGAAGCAACCTAAGTGTCCATCGATACATGAATGGGTAAAGAGGATGTGGCATATATATATACGCACACAATGGAATATTAGTCATAAAAAGGAATGAAATTTGCCATTTGCAACAACACGGATGGACCTAGAGGGTATTATACTATGTGTGATAGATTTTTTAATCTGAATTGGCTCATGTGCAGCTGGTAAGTGGGAGAATGGTGTAGGTATGAGGCAAAAGTTGTTTTGGTTGGTATGCAATTTTTCCCAGCTTGTTAATGCTTTGAAGTGACCAGGGGCAAGCTTTCTTACAATTAATGAGAAACCTTAACTTATACAGGAAGATCTAAAGAAAAGAGCTGAAAATCCTATAAATTAGTGCAAGTAATGGCTGATTAGTAGCTTCAAAAACCACTATACTTTCTACTAAGTTAAGCCATCTGGGGAAGATGAGAGTAAAAATGAAGCAAAGATGTTTCCTAGGGGCTTCCCTGGTGGCGCAGTGGTTCAGAATCCGCCTGCCGATGCAAGGGACACGGGTTCATGCCCCGGTCTGGGAAGATCCCACATGCCGTGGAGCGGCTGGGCCCGTGAGCCATGGCCGCTGAGCCTGCGTGTCCGGAGCCTGTGCCCCGCAATGGGAGAGGCCACAACAGTGAGAGGCCCGCGTGCCTCAAAAAAAAAAAAAAAAAAAAAAGATGTTTCCTCCGCATTAATTGTTTTGGAGGTCTCATAAAGAAGTCTGCACCCAGGATCAGATTTTTTACTTTGATGAAACTAGTTTCTATCAGAAGCAAATGTTCTCAAAGATCTTATCTCAAAAGAGAAAGCACAGCCCCAGAGTTTAAGATAGCAAAGGACTATCATGCTGGGTACCAAAAACAGTGGGAATTTCATTTTAGTAGGATAGCTATTTTTAGCTATCCAGTTCCAGTTACAAAGCTGCCTATGATTTGAGTGGTCTGCTCCAATGTTATTTGCCCCTTAAGTCCTGTTATTTTTCATATTTGTTATAGAACATAAGGTTCTGCAGGACCACATTCAAGGCATTATAGCAAAAATACCTGTACCTCGATACATATAAAAAAGGGCACCCTAGGTGCCACATGAATATTCTGGCCATTGTAAGGGATCTAGCCTCCCAAATAAAGGGACATTCTATTAATATATCAGTCTCATGTGTCAGGGTCAATCTGTCACTAGGGGTCTGATGATCTCTGAATATACTAAGAAATCTACTATAGGACCTAAGGACCAGTCCTTAGATTGAAGTCAGTCAATGGAGACGCTGCCCCAAAGGCCCCAAAGGCCCAGTCAATAGCCAGCTGTCCCCAGACCACATCACCACCAGCACATACCTCCTGCTGCTGGTAAGGGTCCACTTGTGCCTTATCTTCCCTACTAGACTGCTCTTTGAAAGCAGAATTCCTGTCTGATTACCGTTGCCTGGGGCCCAGCAGAATGTATTGCACTCTCTTAAGAGTTCAGTATATATTTGTGGAGTGAACAAGTTAAAAAGTAGTAGCTTCATTAGGATTGATTTTAAAGTTCAAGTATTGTTGGTACATGGAAAAAGGGTCAAGTTTTTACAGCAGTTCTAGCTTATTATTCCAGTGTCTTCCCAAAGAGCTGGTGGCGTACTGAAAACAAATGCCCCAACTGAGTTCATTCAGAGGAAGGATGGTAAATATTTATCAATTTCAGGGTACCCAGCTTCCATCCTCCTTCTTAAGAGCAAACTATTTCATTTTGGTGGGCTCCTTCTTCCAGACCATGTGTCGTCTTGGTGGGAGAACAGTTCAGGCAACTATCTTTGCCTTTAGAAGCAGAGTGTAGCCACAACCTCCTTTCCCACCCCTAGAACAGTCAGAAGGAGTGACACCATGACCTAATCCTGGCCAATCAGATCCCTTTGAACTTGAGAAAGTGATTCAAGGATGACAAGCAGTATGGCACACATCAACATATATCCAGTCCTACACGCTTCTTTTATGTAATGCTGATACTCCTCCATCATGAGGTGGGGTCTGTGTTCCCTTGCCTTGAACTTGGAAAGCCCTGTAAATCAATAGAATACAGGAGAAGTGACCATCGTAAAAAGCACTGAGGCTTCCACCTAGGCCTCCTGGATCACTCACTCCAGGAAAAGCTAGTCACTCTGCATGAGGACACTCAAGCAACCCTATGGAGATACCCACCTGGACAAGAACTGAGGCCCCCAGCCCATAACCAGCCAACATGTGAACTATGAGAGTGAGCCACCTTGGAAGTAGATCCTCTAGCCTAGTCAAGACTTCAGACAAAGGTAGCCCAGCCAGTACACAACTGCAACCACATGAGAGACCCCAAGTAAGAACTGCCCAGCTGAGCACTTCCCAAATTCCTAACCAACAGATACCAAGAGAGATAACAGACGATTTGTTATTTTAAGTCACTAACTTTTGGGATAATTTGCTACATGGCATTAGACAGCTAATACAAGCTGATGGGGGCAACTTTTATTGAGGATGCAACAACAGGGGAGGTGGTGGCAGTAACAGCTAAGGAAGTGGCTGTGCCGGTGGAGGACTGCCTGTCCTGGCTACAGAGGGATTACTGTCCAGCTTCCTATTTCCTGCTGGGAGGTCCTCCGGAGCAACCTTGGTTCCTACTATTCCCAAGCCTGGTCCCCCATTCATTTGGTAGGCTCCTCCACCTGCCATTCCCTTAATATTCCAATAAGCCATGCTTAATTTAACCAGATACTGTTTGAATTCTCCAGAATTGGTCTCTACTGCTCACAACCAAGAACCTTAACTGATACAGGGAGTTACCACAGTTTATTGCTGGCCAAGGTCAAGGGAAGATGCAAGAAAGGTAAACAAAGAGGAGAAAAAAAGAGGAGATAGAGAGTCAAACCAAGTATATATAGATTGATCTAAATTAAGCAAAAATGGAATATACCCAAATGAAAAATTTAATAATAATAACAGCAAACACTTACCTGGCATTTATTAAGTACCACACACTGTTCTAAGCACTTTCCTGTTCTAAGCACTTGACATAATCTTCACTGCCACACCATGAGGTGAGTAGTATTATTCTCCCTGTTTTGCAGAGGAGAAAGCTGAAGCAGAGAGAGTCCAGTCTGCCTGAGGTCAGGCAGTCTGCCTCCAAAGTACCTGCTCCTCATCACAATGCTCTAGTGTCTAGAGAGCTTTTAGGACACTGAGAAAAGAAAGGGATTTGCAGCACTGCCCTACGTGGCTCTTAAAAATGACCTACAGGTGAGACTTCCCTGGTGGTGCAGTGGTTAAGAATCCGGCTGCCAATGCAGGGAACACGGGCTCGATTCCTGGTCTGGAAGATCCCACAAACTGCGGAGCAACTAAGCCTGTATGCCACAACTACTGAGCCCACGCGCCTAGAGCCCGAGCTCTGAACAAGAGAAGTCACTGCAGTGAGAAGCCCACGCACCGCAACGAAGAGTAGCCCTCACTCGCCGCAGCTAGAGAAAAGCCTGCGTGCATCAACGAAGACCCAATGCAGCCAAAAATAAATAAATTAAATTAATAAATTAAAAAAAAATGACCTACTGTTGAATCCTACTAAGTTCAGGCCAGTGACTTTTGTCTAGAACAGCAGTCAATAACCACTAGATGATCAAACACACATGTGTTGACTTGAATGACTTTCTGTTACCTTCCTCTAATGGCAAGGGCAACGCATCCCAGAAAACTGGAAGTCTGTATATGTAGGTGAGACCAGAGTCGTAAGATCAGGACTGTAAATATGTAGCCACATGGCCACCCACAGGATCCTGTTAGGTACGAGGATCAATTTAGATGAGCATAAACTTTCCCCATTCTCAGAAGTCTGGTGTCATTTCTCCCCATCCTTTCCAGTTCCCCCTCCCTCGATTTAGTTCCTTAACCCTAGGCCATACCCACTTGTTACCTGTGCCAAGTTTAGCAAAGACCTGCATGGACTCATCAAAACGCTTCTGGCAGAAGAGGTTGAAGGCATACAAGTTCTTGATGTGATGGATCTGTTGCTGTTTTTCACTGTCGGAATCATCTTTCATTTCCTGATAAGAGAATATAATAGGTAGGAGCACACTCACTCAACAAATATTTATTCAGTATACACCAGGTGTCAGACAATACCCTGAAACATGCTATGCCCTCACAGACTGCCCTTACATTCTAATCATAAGTCACTATGCAATTAAAATACAATAGGGTTCCTACAAAATACCTGACCAGTACTCCTGAAAACTGTCAGGGTCGTGAAAAATAAGGAAAGACTAAGAAACCGCCACAGCTCAGAGGACACTAAGAATGCATGACAGCTAAATACAATGTGATTTCTGGATTTGAACCTGGAACAGAAAAAGGGACATTACTGGAAAAACTTGGTGAAATCTGAATAAAGTCTAGAGTTTAGTTTTAAAACAAAAAATCAAAACAAAACAGGGTGAGTGATGACAGAAGCATGTGGGTAGGATATTCAGTCTAGTGTGAGCAGTGGGTCCAGGAAGGCTCCCAGGAGGAACGTAAACTGAGACACAAAGGATGAGCTGGAGTTGGCCAGGCGAGGCTGGCAGGTGACAGACGGGAGGAGATTCCAGGCCAAGAGGACAGCAAGTGTGCGCAGGGCTCTAAAATGACAGAGAGAACATGGCCTGCTCAAGGAATGAAAGACGTTTAACACAGCTGGCACAGTTGGGAAAGGTCCTGTTCACAGTAAAATCCAAATGAATAGAGCTACTTATTATCTCTGCTTCTTCCTTTAACCTCTTCCCCCCTTATACCCTTTTTAACCAATCTTTGCCACATTTAATTTCTTCCTTTGAAATGTCTCTCCATGTCAACTATACCCCAATTTAAAAAAAAAAGGTCTCTCCATGTTTTCCCTTCTTTTCTTTTCCTCTTCTATGCGTTCACCCTAGTCCAGGCCATCATCAGCATGTTGCCACGCCTGGGCTAAGCTCTCCTGCTTGGTGTTTTAAAGGCTCTCAAAGCCTGGCACAGCCTCCTTAGCTAGGTTATTCCCAGACATTCAAGTCACACCCTACATGCCAGTGAGGATGGCCTCCAAACATCCTGGAAATACTTGTTTCCACACTTGTTTTCACTTCTTCTTCTTCTTCTTCTTTTTTTTAGATGTCGGGGGTAGGAGTTCATTAATTAATTAATTTATTTATAGCTGTGTTGGGTCTTCGTTTCTGTGCAAGGGCTCTCTCTAGTTGTGGCAAGCGGGGGCCACTCTTCATCGCGGCGCGCGGGCCTCTCACTGTCGTGGCCTCTCTTGTTGCGGAGCACAGGCTCCAGGTGCGCAGGCTCAGTAGCTGTGGCTCACGGGCCTAGTCGCTCCGCGGCATGTGGGATCCTCCCAGACCAGGGCTCGAACCCGTGTCCCCCGCATTGGCAGGCAGATTCTCAACCACTGCACCACCAGGGAAGCCCTGTTTTCACTTGTTTAACTTCCTCGGGCTCTGTAACTCTCCCTGTTCCCTGCTCCTGCTCCTACCTATCCTTAAAAGGTCCAACCTTAGGAGGCCTTTTCCAGCCCAAAGCAAAGTTTAGTACATAACTGCCCTCTGAAAGTTTCATGTACGTTCTCTGATTAATTTAAATAAAAGATAGGTTCCTCAAGAGCTAAGATGATATCAAACAACCTTCTTTTGTCATAGAGCAGAACACCTAGTAAGTACAAGCCTAGAAAAGAGAAGGGAAAATGGAAACCCACTTCCATCTTCTCTACTGAAGATTTAACAGACAACCTGCAGCAGGAAGATCACTGGAAAGACCTGAGACCTTCCTTTTAAGAAAAATAGATACTAAAAAAAGCTATGTGTTACATAATACCCTTTTTATAAAGTTCAAAAACTAAACACATATTCAAGTACACAAATATATATGAAAGATTAAACAAAAAAATGTTAAGGGTACGATAAACACAAAGTTAGGATAATGGCTGTGTCTGGAGGGTAGGCAGAGGGATGGGATGGGGAGGGACATATAGGTTATGTAAGTTATTTTGGGGGGATAGGATGGTGGGTTCATGGGTATCATTATTTTAAAAATGAAAATAAAATAATTTAGAGAAACAGATGAGTGGGGAGAAAAATAGTAAGGTGCTAAAATTAAATGGCCCAAGACAGAAACAATCTATGGTATATTAAATGTGTCTAACTACTAAGACTGGATTTTTGTTTTATATCTAGAACTTATACACCCAAAATAAATGTTGCTCTTCAAAAGTATACACCATATAGAATTATAAACATATGTATTCCAAAATTTGTGCCCACTGTTTCCCTTTCAGAAGTAATTTATAAGATACTCTGAAAACTAAGTTTTCCTACTATTATCTTCAAAAAATCTCTTCTCTTTTTCCAAATTAGCACTGTCCAGTTTAATGACTAAGTGAGGCTTGAAATGACTTTTAGTTGTTTCATAAAATCAAATCCACCCTTTAGAGATGACAATAATCACCACTGGGGATGTTTAAAAGAATAAGACAAAACTTGAAAGTCAATCTCCAAGAAGTGTTTTGGCAATGAGAGCATCACTGAAAGAACAGTATGGTCAGTACTTTGCTGTGAGTAACATCCCACAAGTAACATCCCATCCATTCAAGGAGAGTGAGTCTTGTGACTGCAGCCCTGCTGAACTGAATGTAGCAACCTGAGGTGGGTTCAGAATACCTAAAGAAGGCCTACTTACCCAAGCCCAGGAGACTACTGGTGAAAGGGATTTTGAGAGGCCCTGTAGTTGTTGCATTCAACCACACTGTAATCTTGACAGTTATGACTGTTATTTTAATGTTAGCATTGTCCTTAATTTTTCAAGGCCATACCATATCTATTAAATTATTTTACTGTCCTATTAATTCTATGAAATACTAGTATAATTTAGTATAATTTGCATTCATTCTACATTTGACAGATAAGCAAACTGAGATAGTGAAATCATTTAGAGTCACATAGATATTTTATGGCAGGGTCAGATCCTGAATCCAAGCCCCCTGACTTTCAGCTCTGTGTTTATTCCTCCAGTCCAAACTAAATAAGAACATCTAAACTAAAATCCGCTACTCTGGAGAACAATGAGGAAGGCCCATTTCTCACACCCAAATCTCAGAAACAAGACTTACTGCAAGCTGCAGAGCCAATTCAAACTGCTTGTCCTGGAGAAGCTGTTGGATTTGGGTTGCCATGGGGACTGGAATGAGTCTCCAAACAAAATGGTTGCTGGCCACATAGATAATGTTTGATCTGGAGACAGAAGAGGATTAGCAAAAGAGTGCTGGCTTTATGATAACACAGATAACTTTAAAGCTTTGCAATAATATGGCAGCTACAGTCAAGAAAGAAATTCCTTACCCTCCTGAGGTAATGAAACGGGGCCTTTGCAATTCAATGCTCTGGACCAGAAGCCTTGGCTCAAATGTCCGGATCTCCACATATCGAGGCAACACTGCAATGATGTAGGGAGGCTGGTGCTCTGCACAAGAGAGAACATCTTGAGTTGCGCTTCTGTTCTAAGCCTTTAGGGTTATGGACTGTTTCAGCTTCTCAGTTCTAAGCTGCACTTGGATCTCCAAATGGTCCACTAGTCAAATACCAAGCCAGGATCCTACACTGTGATATACAAAGAAAAAAAAAATGTTTGTCTCAGTGATGCTAAATCTCCTGCACAAAAAAGATGCATCCAGCTTTGCTCAGAGGGACGTGACTCCACTCCTACTATTTCCCCGAGAGAGCTGGGTGAAAGCGTCACTGGCTCCTTTCTCATCCGTCACAAAGCCAGGCCAGACCAAGGCCAGCTGCAGCTCCCCTAACAATGAGTCAGTGGGAGAACAAGGTTACATAACTTCTTTCATTCTCTTAGGAAAGGCAAGAGGAGGGCAACTTCTC
The DNA here is from genome assembly GCF_008692025.1 of Phocoena sinus. NCBI lineage: Eukaryota > Metazoa > Chordata > Mammalia > Artiodactyla > Phocoenidae > Phocoena > Phocoena sinus. The sequence continues at coordinate 92,105,736 of NC_045764.1, read as the reverse complement.
TTTTTTTTTTTTCCCTAAAATTATGCTAGAGAAAGAGATCCACATTTCTGGCCAATGTTATTTCTGCTTGAGATTTTCACAGCGAAAAGATGCAGAACTCCACCTAATGCTCAATGGTTCACAGAGAAGGCAGCTGGATGGCATTCTCGGTGCAGCCATTTTCTTACATGAGGTAACTAGTGTGCCAAATTCATAAAAACAGAAAGTAGAATGGTGCCAAGGGCTGAGGGAGGGGAAAATGGGTTCTTGTTTAATAGGTACAGAGTTTTAGTTTTACAAGATGAAAAAGTTCTGAAATGTGCTGCATGACAATGTGAATATACATAACACTACTGAACTGTGCACTTAAAAATGGTTAAGGTCAAATTGAAGGATAAAAAACCATATGATCATCTCAACAGATGCAGAAAAAGCTTTCAATAAAATTCAACACCCATTTATGATAAAAACTCTCCAGAAAGTAGGCATAGAGGGAACTTACCTCAACATAATAAAGGCCATATACGACAAACCCACAGCCAACATCATTCTCAATGGTGAAAAACTGAAAGAATTTCCTCTAAGATCAGGAACAAAACAAGGCTGCCCACTCTCACCACTATTATTCAACAGTTTTGGAAGTTTTAGCCACAGCAATCAGAGAAGAAAAAGAAATAAAAGGAATACAAATTGGAAAAGAAGAAGTAAAGCTGTCACTGTTTGCAGATGACATGATACTATACATAGAGAATCCTAAAGATGCTACCAGAAAACTACTAGAGCTAATCAATGAATTCGGTAAAGTAGCAAGATATAAAATTAATGCACAGAAATCTCTTGCATTCCTATACACTAATGATGAAAAATCTGAAAGAGAAATTAAGGAAACACTCTCATTTACCACTGCAACAAAAAGAATAAAATACCTAGGAATAAACCCACCTAAGGAGATAAAAGACCTGTATGCAGAAAACTATATGACACTGATGAAAGAAATTAAAGATGATACCAACAGATGGAGAGATATACCATGTTCTTGGATTGGAAGAATCAACCTTGCAAAAATGATTATACTACCCAAAGAAATCTACAGGTTCAATGCAATCCCTATCAAATTACCAATGGCATTTTTCACAGAACTAGAACAAAAAATTTCACAATTTGTATGGAAACACAAAAGACCCCGAATAGCCAAAGCAATCTTGAGAACGAAAAACAGAGCTGGAGGAATCAGGCTCCCTGATTTCAGACTACACTACAAAGCTACAGTAATCAAGACAATATGGTACTGGCACAAAAACAGAAATATAGATCGATGGAACAGGATAGAAAGCCCAGAGATAAACCCACGCATATATGGTCACCTTATCTTTGACAAAGGAGGCAAGAATATACAATGGAGAAAAGACAGCCTCTTCAGTAAGTGGCGCTGGGAAAACTGGACAGCTACATGTGAAAGAATGAAATTAGAACACTTCCTAACACCATACACAAAAATAAGCTCAAAATGGATTAAAGACATAAATGTAGGCCAGACACTATAAAACTCTTAGAGGAAAACACAGGAAGAACAGTCTTTGACATAAATCACACCAAGATCCTTTTTGACCCACCTCCTAGAGAAATGGAAATAAAAACAAAAATAAACAAATGGGACCTAATGAAACTCAAAAGCTTTTACACAGCAAAGGAAACCATAAACAAGACGAAAAACAACCCTCAGAAAGGGAGAAAATATTTGCAAATGAAGCAACTGACAAAAGATTAATCTCCAAAATATACAAGCAGCTCATGTAGCTCAATATCAAAAAAACAAACAACCCAATCCAAAAATGGGCAGAAGACATAAATAGACATTTCTCCAAAGAAGATATTCAGATTACCAGCAAACACATGAAAGGATGCTCAACATTACTAATCATTAGAGAAATGCAAATCAAAACCACAAAGAGGTATCACCTCACACTGCTCAGAATGGCCATCATCAAAAAGTCTACAAACAATAAATGCTGGAGAGGGTGTGGAGAAAAGGGAACCCTCTTGCACTGTTGGTGGGAATGTAAATTAATACAGCCACTATGGAGAACAGTATGGAGGTTCCTTAAAAAAACTAAAAATAGAATTACCATGTCACCCAGCAATCCCACTACTGGGCATATACCCTAAGAAAACCATAATTCAAAAAGAGACATGTACTACAATGTTCACTGCAGCACTATTTACAATAGCCAGGATATGGAAGCAACGTAAGTGTCCATCGACAGACGAATGGATAAAGAAGATGTGGCACACATACACAATATTATTATTACTCAGCCATGAAAGGAAATAAAATTGAGTTATTTGTAGTGAGGTGGATGGACCTAGAGTCTGTCATACAGAGTGAAGTAAGTCAGAAAGAGAAAAACAAATACCGTATGCTAACACATATATATGGGATCTCAAAAAAAAATGGCTCTGATGAGCCTAGGGGAAGGACAGGAATAAAGATGCAGACATAGAGAATGGACTTGAGGACATGGGGAGGGGGAAGGGTAAGCTGGGACGAAGTGAGAGAGTTGCACTGACATACATACACTACCAAATGTAAAACAGATAGCTAGTGGGAAGCAGCCGCATAGCACAGGGAGATCAGCTCTGTGCTTTGTGACCACCTAGAGGTGTGGGATAGGGAGGGTGGGAGGGAGACGCAAGAGGGAGGGGATATGGGCATATATGTATACATATAGCTGATTCACTTTGTTATACAGCAGAAACTAACACAACATTGTAAAGCAATTATACTCCAATAAAGATGTAAAAAAAAAAAACAAAAAATGGTTAAGGTGATAGATTTTATGCTATGTGTTTTTTTTAACTACAATTAAAAATAGAATTTTTTTAATTAGTAAAAAATGAACCACTAGATGGCATAATTATCATATAAAAACGTAACCTCAAAGAATATATTTATAAGAATAGTTTCTTAGTGTGACTAACTTGCTAAAAATTTATTTTCCTCATTATTTATTTTCAGATAAAAAGTTTTTCATATTATATTCACAATTTATACTCTAAATGAATAGTACAATAAAATTTCAAAGCTAGAAGGGAACTCAGAAATGAGGAAAAACTAAGGCCTTAATAATACCTTCATCAGTTTGAATGCTATTGTTATTATTATGTTGATATTTTTCATCTTACCAAAAAATAAAATTTAATAGCATGTTTTTTTGTATTGAATTCTTTTTTTATGCTGACCTCATTTTAAGAAAGATAACTATGTAAAGTTTCTCTGTCCTTTTAAAATCTGGTCCACTTTAATAAGGTCTAATTCAATAAAAGAAGTAATCTATACTAGAAACGCTTTTGGTTGTCATGTCTTATCATTTGTTCAGTCTCCCCAAGTCTTTGACAACAGAGATGGTCTGGATCTCTCTATGTCTTCAAACTTGGCAGACTGGCTGGTGTCCAGCGAGCATGTAATGAATGGCGGACAATGACAGTAATTCATCAATCAGCAAGCATTTAGTAAGAGGCTATGATGTTTCAGGCACTCTCAAAGTGGACCAAGACATAAGCCCAGAGCCCACAGAGCTCCTGCACGAGCAGAGGAGACAGACAACTCACTGCATCCAGTGGGACAGTGCAGCTAGCATGACGGAGAAACCTGAAAGGGCAGTGGAAGCACCAAGGGGGAAGTGACTAATTCTGCCTGTGGGTCAGAGCAGACTTCTGAGAGGAAGTGCCACTGAACGGGGGCCTTGTCATATGAGCAGCATGCTGCTGGGCAGACAAGAAAGGAAGAGGCAACAGCACAGATGAAGGCACAGGGATGGGGAGTCCTTTCAGAATGACTGGAGCCTGGGGGCAGTAGTGAAGAGGAGAGCAGAAATATAATCGAAGTCTATAAGAAGTTTAGTCTTCTTCCTGTCAGATGGTGTTCTTCCACCCTACCCAGGAAGAATGTCCCCTCCCTCCATGTGTTAAGGCACAAAAATGTTTTTGCGAAACACTGCCAAAGGGGCTGGGAACTAACAAAGGTCTTAAAACAGGGTCCCCACGCTGGGGAACCGGAAACCTACTTCCAGCATATTACACACAGCTTCACCTAGTCTACCAAGCCTCTTCTTCTAAAGGAAAACAAGGGTCCCTAGAACATCACGAAGCTTCTTGTGAAGCTCTTAACCACCTCCACCCATGGCAAACTTGTGAATATACATAATCTTGAGCCCTATAAAATACTGTCCTTTTGATTTATCTTCCTTCTGGTCTATTCATCTCTAATCACCACCTGAATAACCACCCGAGAACAGGATGCTTTTATCAATTCTACCATTTAGGAATCTAATGGCCTCTCAGACCTTCGAGTGGGCCTCTAACAACTGGCCCCATCCTCATTCCTCCATAATCCACACCACCTGTTTCAGTCAGGTCAGCCTCTGGAATGCCCTCTCACAAATCAGCATGTCTTCTGCATTTCTGCTCATTTTTCAAACTATTCTTTCTGCCTAAAATGAAAGAAATTTTTCTTTAAGCTAGATCCTGAACTCCTTGCCTGGTCTAGTGCAATCTTAATGGAACTTCTTACTGATTAATTGAACAATGAACTTCCCCTTTCTCAACTAGCAAGTCTCAACTCATCCGATTTAATGCCTTAAGCAGGGTCTTGTTTCATCTCTTTATGCAAGATGTAATCCTTGTTTCCCGAGCTAGAGCCCTTAAAGACAGCATGTCTGTATGCCTCTCCACAGCAGTAACGAAAATGCTTACTCTTCGGACTAAAAATGATTGCTGCCAACGTGGTGATATGCTTCCAGGCAATACCATCGCAGAGAGCTGGAAGCCTGAGGCAGGTGTAGGAGCAGAAACACCTGATGTGTAGGACAGACACACCTGAACACACTCTGTGCCTCTAAGCTACAAAAACAAGAGCAGCAATAACCACATCAAAAACCTTTTGATGCTGAGTTATACGGATTATAGGACGAAGTAAAAAATTTCCACTAATTTCCAAATGTAGTCTTTTTGGCAGAGACACAAACCATTAAAAAGAAGGTAAAAGAAAAGGAACTAAGAGGTAAAAATAGTAGTAGTAGATAATCACTTCCTAAAATGTACAATTCTGTTTACATTCTTCCCCCTCTGGGGCAAAACCCAACTTCCTACAAAAGCCAGAATATCCCTTTTGGTTTTTTTTTTTTGGCAGGGGGGCCATAACACGCAGCATGCGGGATTTTAGTTCCCTGACCAGGGATCAAACCTGTGCCCCCTGCAGTGGAAGTGCAGAGTCTTAACCACTGGACCGCCAGGGAAGTCCCCAGAATATCCCATTTTTAATAACCCTAAAACTCTTTTCTACTTACAAGAAGGGGAACTGAGAGTGAATGACACTGGAAACCACTGCCTGCTAAAGCTATGAATGGGGCTCCATTCTTCGAGGGTGGCCCAACGTGGGAAAGAGAAGCTACGGTGGTCTCACCCATGGCCACAGGGATGTCTGTCCAGTTCAGGGCACACTTCTGTGTGCAGATCCCCTCCTCATTGAGCACCACGGTGAGATCATCCTGACCCACAGCCACCTTTCCATCTGCCAGAGGTGCAACTAAGGGCTCCAGCTGTTTTCCTGTTGGAAATAGCTCTTTGTTGGACCCCTTTCCATCTACCTATAGGAAGACACAAAGTGAGTCACCCATCATTCTCCAGCCAGAGGCATGAACACACATGGCCCAGAAAAATCAAGTTAAAACCCCAAACCTACAGAAGCCAATAATATTCCTTATTTGGCATAAAGAAATATTATAGAGTCTGTTATGACAAATTTTGTCATCACAACGTCGAACCAGTTCTCTTTTTCTCTAACGTGGAGACAAGCATCTAGCCTGGCAACTAACAATGTCAATTGCTGGCGAGGATGCAAAGCAATTGGAACTCTCATATGATGCTGGTGAGAACACAAAATGGTACAGCCATTTTGTTTGTTGGCTTCTTATAAAGTTAAATATACACTTACCATGGGACCCAACAATCCCATTCCTAGGCATTTCCTCAGGAGAAATGAAAACCTGTGTTTACACAAAAATCTGTGTGCAAAAGTTTATAGCAGCTTTGTTTATAATGCATAAAAATTGTAAACAACTTTGTTCTTCAACTGATGAATGGATAACCAAACTGTAGTACATCCATACAATGGAATACTATTCAGTCATAAAAAAGAATATATTGACACACACACAACACAGTTGGATGTCAAATGCATTTACGCTAAGTGAAAGAAGCCAGGCTCAAAAGGCTACATACTGTATGATCCCATTTATATGACATTCTGGAAAAGGCAAAACTATAAGAGATGAAGAACAGATCAGTGGTTACTAGAGGTTGGTGTGTAGAAGGAGGGCTGATTTCAAAGGGGCAGCATGAGGGAATTTCTTGGGATGATGGAACTGTTCTGAATCTTTTTCTTTTCTTTTTTTTGGCCACACGGCATGCAGCATCTTAGTTCCCTGACCAGGGATTGAACCTGTGCCCGCTGCAGTGGAGGCATAGAATCCTAACCACTGGACCGCCAGGGAAGTCCCCTGTTCTGACTCCTGATTGTGGTGGTGGTTATACAACTCTAGGCATCTGTCAAAATTCAGAACTGCACATCCAAAAGAACAAATTTTACTGTCTGCAAATAAATGAATACGTTTTGAATAACCTGGTCCTAAAGCAAGATTCTTCACCCTCAAAACACTCCACCCTCAAGAAGCTGACGGCAACACCTAAGGAAGTCAGAGGAATGAGAGCCCTCTTCCAACTTTTGGCTCTGTCCCCCGCCCCTCACAGACTCCTCTCAGGCACCTGTCTGCCTAGTGGCTATGCAGTCAGTTACACAGCAGTAACTCGCCTAGGAGCTTGCAATTCGGATCCTGATAAAATTAGGCTAGTCCAAGAATATAAACAGGGAACATATATATTAACTAGATAAACAATGAACGGCTGACACAGCAGGGAGTAGGGAAGTGGGAGGTGGGGAGAAAGACCTCCAGGATTGTCAAGTCTGGATTCTGAGAGGGGTATGAAGCTAAGGAATTTCTGTTATTCTATAAAATGAATGGTAAACCAACCTTTTTTACATACAGCCTGCATACTGGAGGGGAAAAAAACCAATGTCGTGGATATTTACCACTTAAGAGAAAAAGCAGGTTATAAAACAATGTGTATAACATGATATTTTTGTAAATAGGGCAGATGCCCATTACCAAAATGTTAACAGTGATTACTTCTGAGTAGGAGAATTACGGATGACTTGCACTTCTTTTCTTTTCCTTATCTATATTTTCTTATTTTCTATAATAAACACATACGGCTTTTGAAATTTAAAAAAAAACAGTGAAAATAATTTTTACAACAAATATACTAAAAGATTTTGGGGGGCAGGAAACTCAAAGTCTTAAAAATACTTAATACTAAAATTGGTATATAATTCCTCAGCACTGAAGCCTCAAGATAGCAGTCCATGATAATGCTACTGGACAGAGGCATGCAGCCCTAATTATCTAGCCCAATAACTAGATACAGGATATGGATAATTCATTATGTAGAGAACTGAGAGTTGACTCTGCCTGGCTTAAGATACACAGACATCTTATTTGTGAAAGATGTTTAGTGCATGAAAGATAACCAAACATAAAAACACAAACCCTGTTATGCCAAGAACTCTACTTAAGGCAGTCTCTTGACCTATAGTTCAGAAGCACATAATCATCTCTCCCAGGTAGACTCATAATCACCTTCCCCAAGGTAAACTGACGATACTTGCAAAATAGTAAATCTTACCCTTATTAGGTAGTAGTCTCTCTTGAAACCCACACAGATAGCATTTTCACACCATGCCATGGACTTGGGCACATCTGGTACACTAAAGTCTCCCTGGAGAAAGACAGCAAGAGTTCACTTGGAAAGATGTAAAAGGAAAAAAACCATGACCTTCCTGTTATTCCACCCCCATTCTGCAAAATTACTCTCACCCTCATCTGAATACAATTCTCTTAGCATGAGGCCAGGAAACCACCCATAATAAAAATACAAGTCACCCATGAACTGGACAAGGTGCATTCGGAAAAGGTGAAAACCCCCTTTGATATAAATGAATCTGTAGAGGTGTAGAATTGTCCTACTCCTGCCTCTGAAGGCCAGGAGATTTTGACAAGTGGGCACAAGTAACTCATAGGTACTCCTAGCAGAGCATTCATCTGGGGAGAACATCAAGACTGGGCTCCTGAGCTTCACAGGAACTGAAAAGCAAGTCTTTCAAGCTGTGGGTCAACTTAGCAGCAGCTCTCACCCAACCCATGGACCAGGAAACAGTGGACTGTACCTGCAATTCATGAAATTCCCTGTCTTTCCAGAAATAGAGCTGCAGCTTCTTTTTCACAGCCACACACATCCGCAACACCTCCTCCCCAGTCTCTGTGTGCTGGGAAGAGACACCCAGAGCGAATGAGGATGTGCACACGATGACTCCAGAACTGACAACTATATTAGAGACTTTTCTACCTTGAAAAGGCTACTAATCTGAACATCCCTTGTCATACAAGGTCATGCTGCCATATAAGCCGAACCAAAGCACACCATTCTATCTAAGATGCGCTCAGAAACAACAGGCTGAGAAGCGCTTCCTCCCCAAGGGCTGCCAGTCAGAGGCCCCGGTCCCAGCAAATGTCATGGGCCTTTATATTTAGAGAGGAAAACCTATATAACTGCTTCCTCCTTTTTTTCTTAAATGCTTCTTGCTCATGGCTGTCAATACCTGCAGGGGCAGGGATCAGCCTGTGTCAGTGACAGCAGGCCCACTTTCAATCCTTTAAAGGAGTAGGGGACGGAAATGCCTAAGCATACAACAAACGATGCAGCGTCAATATAGATCGTAAGTGCTAAAAAGTGATCAAAGCTGAGTAGAGGGGTGACGCAGATTTTGAAGAAGGTAAGGATGACGGATTGGCAAAAATCAGGAGAAATGTCTTTTCCGAATAACGAAAACTCCCTAAGGACAAAGACCACAATGATACGTTCAGAACAAGAGTCACTTTAATGCCCTAGAGCTATGTTCATGTACTGTTACAGTCATGATTTCCCACTAATGGTTTGTCCATGGCAAGCATTTTTGTCCTCGATTAGCTGCCTCCTGAAATACAGCTGTCCGGTAGTGCACACACAGGGAATGCAAATGTTTCAACATTTTAAGGGGGAAATTTCTCTAATACAATCCAAAATCAAATATTCTCTTTGGAGTCTCTGCTGAGTTTGGATATCAATGTTATTCTTCCCATCTAATGGTAGGAATGATGTAGGAAAGGCTGCATTTATTAAAGCACAAAGCCAAATTTCATCTCGCCCATACTTACCTGGAGGTCACATGTGAACAGTGATGCTCCCTTTGCCTTGGAAACTGTAGTGATTTGTTGAAATGTCAATAGGTCATGGACATAAATATTATTTTCTGTTTGGAAGGAGGTGAAACACCCGTATAAATTCTCACAATTCTCTAGTATAGCCACCTTCAAGACACACACACACACACACACACACACACACACACAAAATAACTGTGTAACAACCAGAAGAACCAAATGGCAAATACTGGTCGAAGATGTACCTTCAGCTTCACTAACAATGACCTATTCTGGTCCATGACCAGTACGGAAACATTTAGGAAGTCACTTAGTCTTCTAAACTTGTGTATTTTGTTCCTTTAAATTTGGGCTGGCTTGAATTAAAGAGCTCTTTCACTTCCAAAGAACACTCTTATACTCTGTCTTTCTCAAGTCTGGAAACTTGTGATGCAATATTTGTACAAGAAATTCCTTTCAAAGCTACTCACATTAGGAGGCTCCAGTAAGAGAAAGGAAACCCCCTGTGGATTTTGTACAAACCCATGGCAAGGATTTCTTTTCTAGCAAAGCCAGTGCAATAATTTCACTTGGGCCTCTTAGCTAGTTTTAGTTAATTTAAATGTTTCTCTCTTGACTAGAAACTAAGTTTAAAATGATTCTACCACTTGGGCCCTGGGCTGAACAGTACAGAGCATGAGGCAAGTTTCTAGTTCTTCTGCTTGTCATGAAAAGGCCTCACTGGCCGCCTTCCATGAAACTATGGCTTTTCAAACAAGGCCTGGAATAGTCTGGCCCTGATCTCTCACCTGTCTCTTACCAGTCTCCACCATATACCCTAAGTCTGGCCAGATTTCAGGGCCTTTGCTTAAGCTGTTCCCTCTGCCTATAACACTCTGCCTACCCCTCTCTTCCTGTTGAAACCCTAGTCATCCACTGGACAATGCTGTCTCTCCCATTACTAAGATCCCACAATACTTTTTATAAATTTTCATTGTAACTTATCACACTGTAACATGAGTACTTTCTGTCATTTTGGTCTTCAGAACCAGAACCTAAGTTTCAAAGATAGAAACCATGTCTCATTCAACTTGGTATCCCCAATGCCTAGAGTAGGACTCAATAAATATTGAATGAATGAATGAATGAAGTGATACTTCTTGGAGAACAGAGCTCAAGATATGGGGGATGCTGGTGCCTTTATTACCTGTGTACCCTGCTGCATCTGGTTAGGAATGTGTCCGTTTCATTGTTAAGTAACAACTATCAAATTAACCATGAAAGGGTTAATCAGGTCATAGCTTTTGTTTCTTGACACATGAAATACAAATGCAACCCATTTTCTTACCTAACAAGCTGACCAGAATCTTAAACTGGGAAACCACATGGATCTGGAAAATAGTAAATCATTAGACTCAAACACTTCTGACAAGGTTTAACAAATGTTCATTTTAACTGCAATACTAAAAAGGGACTAAAAAGCCCGTATCAATGACAAGGATCTGACTTATGTGCAATCACAATTTCTGTTCGTGAAAGAGGATCTCAGGTACTTGATGGATGGACAGAGATCCCGGCATAAATGGGAGGACAAAGAGCAGAGGATTCAAAGATGAATAAATAATTTTACCAAAGTCCTAGCTTTGACGGGGTCTCATAGAAGTCAAATATTCTTGTAGCTACCACCATCACGGCCTACCTGCTGAATCTTTTTGGAGAAGTTCTTATTGGATTTCTCTAATGTCACTTCAAACCTGTTGCAACCTATGGGAAAGAAACAAACATTCACATTTCCAACACAGGGATACATATAAAAATAACTATGACAAAAAATGCTGCTCCATACTGCTCTCCTACATGAATTATAAAAAATTCCTTAAAGACCTGAAGTTGGAGATCTAAAATAGCCAGTTGTCTTTATTGAGTACAGTAAGTTGCTTTCAACTGCAATTTTAGAACAGAGGGTTTCATGCACCTTCACTTGGCATTAGCAGAAAGGACCACACCACATTTTACTGAAGCTGCAAGGTACTTATGAGGATTTTATCCTACATAATAGCACCTTGGCAAAGTATGTCACCAAAAGAGTGTAAAAAGTAACAGTCAAATATAGGAGCCCCAGCAATGAATCCCAGCCCAAAGAATCCTTAGACTGAGACAGACTAAATCCCACCGGTTACCCTGTGTCCCGTATGACAGGACAGAGCGAACAACACCATCCCCAGAGCTAAAGCAATTTAATGCATCTACACTTACTGCCACTCTCAGGTGATGCTACCTCTGCTGACACTTGCTAAAAAGGGGAAGAAAGTTATAGACCATAAAAAACACATGAAGCCAGCCTTGCTGGGATGACCAAAACATTTAGGGTCAAAAGTCACCAGAGTCAAAAAGAGAATAATTATCACAATAATAACAGCCGCTATCATTAACTAAGCAATAGCTAAGTGCCAGGCTCTGGATTTTAAAATGTCTATGTGTTCTCTGTAACTTCACAACCACCTCCAGAAGTACGTATTATTATTCCAATTTCATATCTGAGGAACCTGACAGGTCAAGCAGTTAGGTAGCAGCCAGTGAGAGAAAGCCCAGAGGCAAACTCAGGGCTGACTTTACATAAAGCCTGTGTGCTGAGCCTGCACCCTGCCCCCTGCCTCCCAGCTTGGGGAGAGACTATGTACATGGCCGACCGCTCAAATCGATGGAGACTCTTTGAGGCAGCCACTAGGACCCACACCACCAAAGCTGGTCTTACTTCCTCCACATGTCCCACGGAAGAGGAGATGAAGACAGGGCCCTGAAGTTCTGGGAGATTCAGAAACCTGCCCTGTATTATGCCATTACATTGCACAAGAAAAAAAAAAAATCAGCCGTTACTGCTTGATAAAGAGTTCTGTATTTGAAAAGGACTTTATTACCTCTAACAATTCTCTTTATGAGCAGAATTATCTAGGGCAGAGATTCTCACACTTTTTGGCCTCAGGACCCCTTCATCTTAAAACTTACTGAGGACCAGAATTTTTACATGGATTACAGCTATCAATGCTTACCATTACAAATTAAAACTGAGGAATTTAAAAAATGTGTATTTAAAAAAAATTTTTTTTTTAATAAATTTATTTATTAATTTATTTTGGGCTTTTATGGGTCTTCTTTGCTGCTTGAGGGATTATCTCTAGTTGTGGCGGGCGGGGGCTACTCTTCGTTGAGGTGAGCAGGCTTCTCACTGTGGTGACTTCTCTTGTTGTGGAGCACGGGCTCTAGGCTCTCAGGCTTCAGTAGTTGTGGCACATGGGCTAAGTAGTTGTGGCTCGTGGGCTCTAGAGCACAGGCTCAGGAGTTGTGGCACACGGGCTTAGTTGCTCCGCGGCATGTGGGATCTTCCCAGACTAGGGCTCGAACCCATGTCTCCTGCATTGGCAGGCGGATTCTTAACCACTGCACCACCAGGGAAGTTCCAAAACATGTATTAACTGACTTAAACATAACAGTAATAAGCTCATTACATATCAGTGTAAATAACATTTTTATGAATAACTTTTTCCAAATTTAAAAGAAAAGCATTGTTTTACACTTTTATAAATCTCTTTAATGTCTGGCTTAATAGAAGACAGCTGACTCTCACATCTGCTTCTGCATTTAATCTGTTTTGATATGTTGTTTGGTTGTGGTATATGACAAACATCTGTCCTCGTGTGGACATTTAGTTGGAAAAGAGAGGAATATTTTAACAGCTTTTTCAGATAATTGTGGATCTTCTTTGATGCTATACAAAAATTTGACAAATGGAGTTTCTTGCAATCTGGAATCTGAAACCTATTAATGAACTTTTCTGTAAAAGTCCATTGGTCTATCTTACACTTCAAATGGCTCTTTGATTCGTGCTTGGTTTAGAAATTTCATGCACTGGAAAATACTGGTTCACATAGTTACACAGATTTTCCAAATGTTGACACATTTTGTTATAGGGCTGAAAAACAATCATGCTCATTATCACCCCTCATCTCATCAGGAAAATCATAAGTATGGAGAAGCTGTCAAGCTCATGGGGATGGATACAATTTTTCCACAATTCTAATTTTCTCTTGAAAGCTCTATCTTTATCATTAGTAACAAACACTGCCAGTTGTCTTCTTTGAAGTGACAGACTCTCTTTGTTCCTTTGTGAGAAAACATCTACCAAACACCCAAATGGTCTGAAAAACCACAGTCTATCTGTTAAGTCACTCTCTCAAGCAAAAATGATGCTCCATGAAATAAGTGGTCAGTTCAGCTCGTTGCTCCAACCATCACATAAGTACTTTTCCCCTAAGACAGCCACTGGGCTTTGTACCTTGAACACAGCTGAAGTGCTTCATGTGTACTTCCCATTGTATTACAGATTATTGAAAAGAGGTGTTCTCAAAGGTCAAGATAGAATAAAATTAATACTTTTTACTGCCCTACAAAGAACATTCTTGAGTGAAACTGGCTTAAAGAAAAAAAAAAAGCACTGTGAGCACATACTGGGCAAAAATACAACTGCTTGAACAGTGTGGTGCCAACAAGACTGCCAACCACTGTCTTGAACTTGTTATGAGGGGCAGCAGTTTTAGCTGCCTTACTTGTGTACCGTCTGTGCAAATGTCAGTGAAAAAACAATCATGTTTTAGTGTTACTGTGAACTCAAGTTTCGACGTTGTGGATCCTCTGAAAGGATTTTGGGGAACCTCCTGGGGTCTAGAAACTGTCGACTGGAAAAAAACGCATAACCTAAAAGTTGAGAATTATGTTTTATTCTGTAGACTTGCTAAGGAATTAAGCCAGAGAGGAGCCAGGATATATAGGAGTTCAGACAAAAAAAACAGGTAGTCAGACATCAAAAGATTACTGCTATGTAAGAAAATGAGACTTCTCAAGTTTCTATGTATGGGAGGATGCAAGAGTCTGGGCTCACTGAAATCATTCCTTTGATATGCACCTTAACTATCTAAGGCCAGCATCCTGTTTTTCTCCCTCCTGAATATCCTCAGGGCGCACAGTCTGAAGCTGCAGTGGCTGCCTGATGGCTTGAGGGCCACATCCTTTGTTTACTGATATGGCAGGTGACATTTTTCCTCCACAAGACCAAACTTTGAGAACCACTGCTCTAGGGTGAGGCATCACTGAAGTAAACACAAAGTTGTTAAGATCTTAGATAAGAAGTAAGAAGTAATCTAACTCCTCTGTTTAGGAGTAGACTGAAGTCTCTGAGTAGATTGAAGCCTAGAGACGTTTGTGAACTCACAGGAAGGGGATGGCTCAGATCAGATCAGAGTCCAGGTCCCCTTAACCCCAGTCTTTCCATGACATCTCACTACCCACTCTCTCCCTTCCCTCAGAAAGTTAGTCTGGTCGTAGCCTTACTGAGGTTTTGATAGGGACAGAGTAAAGGGACAAAGTAGGAAATTAAATAGTCAATCCCACTAGGGGACTGTAAGTAAAGAAAAAAGTATGGGAGACCCCTGTAAGTTAATGACCACTTAAGAAAGCTTGTTTATTTAACTGCAAAACCAAGCAGGCTTGCTTAGCAACAAAACCATGCAACAGAAGCATGAGACATGCTCCAAAACAATAAAACAATGGTGGCATGAGACACACATCCTTCCCAGTGAACTCAGTAAGTTATTGATTCCTAGAACATGCTCCTCTGCACGCACTAAAAACAAAAATATAAGGAAAAGGTGACATTATACTGAAACCTGAGATGATGTGCCATTTTTAGCATATGTTACTACCTTTTTGCTCATTTCCATTGCACCATGACAGTCCTGGCTTGACCATGTAGGGATAAGAAAATTCCTTTGTCTGACGTAGAGGAGGAACTGATGACAGAAGCATGACACCTACTCTAGAATGAGGAAGAAGGTGGTCTTTTCCCCCTCCCCACTTTTCCTTTGATTATAAAACTGTAGCCCACTAAGTTCTCGGGGCATGGCACCCTCTCGCCCACCCGCTTATAAGCCTCACAAGTATCCTATTCTAATAAATCACTTCTTATCTATCACTTTGCCTCTCAATGAATTCTTTCTGCGCTGAGACATAAAGAACTGGAGCTCCTCGGAGCCTCCCAAAATGCCATCTAGTGGTTTCAGTTCGGAATATCTCAAATTTAGAAACCCAGTTAGTTCTATGGCTGATTCATGGAGGCCCAGGACTACTTCTGGCCCATAAACAGACTAGAGCTGGTCCAGAACTGAACTGTTCGCTAGGGGTATAGGGAGAAGTGAAGTCTCTAATCAGTTTGATTTCCTAATTATCTAAGGTAGGTTAATATTGCTATTCAAGTTACCTGTGGGGAAACTGAGGAAGGTTAACTAACTTGTCAAAGGTTACATGGTGAATTGGTCACAGGGCAAGGAACAGTTGGCACCAGGGTTCCAAGTCACATTAACATTAATATTACCAGTTTGAGTCTATACTATGTTGAAAAGTTTATTCTTATAGTTTAGTTTTCAATTCCTTAATACAGAAATGATATATTAAACAAGTTACTTTATCAGAGTATTTAGTATTTGATGGCACAAAGAACTGATTATCTCTTGGGATAAGAATATTAGGCTTTTTTTTTTTTTTTTTTTTTTTGCGGTACTTGGGCCTCTTACTGCTGTGGCCTCTCCCACCGCCGCGGAGCGCAGGCTCTGGATGCGCAGGCTCAGCGGCCATGGCTCACGGGCCCAGCCGCTCCGCGGCATGTGGGATCCTCCTGGACGGAGGCACGAACCCGCATCCCCTGCATCGGCAGGCGGACTCTCAACCACTGCGCCAACAGGGAAGCCCTATTAGGCTCTCTTTATCTCCCTGCTTTGCACGTCATCTGAGCCCGCATTAGACAGTCAAAACACAGTTGTTGAAAGCCGAATAAAACCAACGGCAGGCTTAATTTTTAAATTACAGACTGGGTCAATGTCACAGAATACAAATATTCTGGCTCTGAGAACTAAAATTTAAAGCAAGGGCCAGCAAAGTACTGCCTGGGGTCAAATCCAGTCCTCCACCTGTTTTTGTAAATTACCCTTTACTGGTACACAGCCACACCCATTCATTTACATGCTGTCTACAGCTGCTCTTTTGCTACAGTAGCAGAGTACAGTAGTCATGACAGAGATGTTATGACCTGCAAAGCCTAAAACATTTACTATTTGTGTAAGTCAATAAGGTAGAGGGTACCTGGAGAAAGAGAACCAGTCACGGTTTTCTTGATATAAGAGAAGCCATTTTTGGCCTAAGCCATTTTGTGAGCTAAGCCTGGCCACAATGCTTGTCCTTGGACAGATCTCAGTAATAACGATCTTAAGGGAACAAAAGAGCAAGAGAAGTAACAATAGCAAAGATAAAAAATCAGGTGAAAAGACTCCCAGTTCTGTTTCAGTGGTAAAGATTAGCCTCGCTTTCTTGAGATTTTGCAGAATTTAACCCCCTCTAAGGTGCTCAACCACCAGATCAACTGGAACCTAAGGGATGATGATGTTGACCTTTTCAGACCCTCAGTCACTTCACTCAGCTAACGCTTGGACTCTCAACTATCCAAGGCCATTCATGAATATGCATGGACCCTTAGCTCAAAAACTTCCCCAACATCAGGAGTGAGTGAAATTGCAGCTTGACCTCCGATTGTGTTAGCTGGCTACCTAGGCTAACTTTGCTGGACTTACGAATGGTCTGTCAGAATGGAACTCGTTCGTATGTAGGGGACTTACTGTAAACCCTGTTTTGATCTTCTGGTTTCTCTTCTTACCCCACCACAGAACCTGACCAGGTACCTTCCTCCCTCCCTATTGCACCGGTGAAGGGTAGCAGAATATGCCACCCCAAAATATGCTACTCTGGCACAAGGATTATTTTGAGTTGAAGGTAACTGAGAAGAAGCAGATATAAGAAAAGCTCTCTGCTCGCTACCATCTGCCAAAGAGCCAGACACAAATTTACAAAGGTGCCTCCCATCTCCTCTCTATCAAGGACAATATTTAATCAATTTAGAGACAACTCGAGACCCATATCAGCCCACAGACTGCACCAGAGGAATCTACATAACAAACATCTCTAATTAGTTCCCCCATATATTTGCCTTCCCATAATTTGCCACTGTAGAAACTCAAAGTCCTTTTCCTTTGTCTTGTTGCTTCTCTGATTTACAGGTCCCCATACAATCAACCTAAGATGGGTAGAGTTAAAAAGAATTTTTTCCTCCTTTACACCAGTAAGATACTCTTTTTTTCCCAATATGTTACCCTTGCTACAGGTTCCAAAGAGAAGGTTCTATTTCCACACTTACATTAAGCTATTCACTATGATAAGTTATATACTGGGTTGAAAGCTATGAATTTTGTTTTTTCTAATATAGCCAAATAATGACAATTTAATATGGTTCAACCTACTCTGGCATTAATAGCTGAATTCTATACTCTGTAGCTCCAGGGTATAATATCCAAACACATCAATTTTCCACAGAGAACACAAATAAAATTAGGAAAAGGGAGCAAGGTACTTTTTTCCCCATTAGAGGGCACTCTAACAGAATAAACGTCAAATACTTTTAGTTATTCTACATTTTTACTGACAAAGAAATATTTGATTAAAGTTTTAGTTTTCAAAGTCCTTGCATCTGACCCCAACAATTTTGTGAGATGCTTTATGGAAGAGGAAACTGACATTGGAAAGGACCTACTCATAGTCACGTGCCTGGGGAGAAGTAAAACCTGACTCAAGCCCAGGTCCCCTCTGTCCTAGTCCACCCCGCAGAAGTTTAACAAGATCTTTAACATCAATGGCTCTTAATTTTTTTTTCCTACTACCATAACATTTACATGAGAATTTTACTCCCATTGTAATATTTCTTATTTCTGGTATGAGTCTCCAAGAAGTGAGAAGGGAAAAAACATCTAGCCTCACCTCCCAGATGGGGGTAGGGAAATACAGTCTGAAGAAAAGAGAAAACCCTGGAGATTCTCACAAGTTTCTCCCCACTTTTCCACTGCACTACCGCCAACCCACAGTCACTCTTTTAACAGTTCAGTTTTAATATATGTGCTGCTGAAGCAAGCACTCTTTTAATGGTCCAGGAATCACTGATTTTACAGTGTATACATATATATATATATATTTTTTTTTACATGAGCAGTAAGCCACCTCGTACTTTGTTCTGAAAAGCTGCCACTTACCAACATCCTTCCGAATCCTATAGAGAAGAAGATGACCTTGTTTCGTTCCAACAAGCAGCCATTCCTCTGGAAAAGAAAAGGACCGTCAGGTTTAGTAAGACCCTATTTCTTTAGCTGGAGCTTATAATCAGAAATCAAAGGGTTGAGAAAATGAGTTGCTTTTGATAGCAGGTGTTTTGCAAAACTAAGGAATGTTTATATTCAAGAAATGTTTGAGGGACTTCCCTGGCGGTTCAGTGGTTAAGACTGCACTTCCACTGCAGGGGGCACAGGTTCGATCCCTGGTTGGGGAACTGAGATCCCACATGCCGTGCCGTGCAGCCCAAAAAAAAAAAAGAGAAAGAAATGTTTCAGAATCAACTAATTGAAGAAATATTTATTGAACTAGGTGAGACACATTAGAGAATGAAAAATGTCCCTGGCTTCATTGTTTCAAAGTGAAACTGACCAAAAATTTGATGGAAGATTATAAAATCATAAAATGGGTAGTATAAACATAAAACTAGGTATCTGATCTCAGAAATAACAGCTAAAAGGCATCCTTTGAAGGTTTGATGATTTTACTTTAGGAAAAATAAGAAGTGCCATAGCATATTAAACTTACAGAATTCATTATCTCAAAACATGGTCTAACAGATAATAATAAGTGTTGCCAAAGACGTGAAGAAACTGGAACCCTCATACATTGTTGGCAGGAAAATAAAATGGTGCAGCCCTTTGAAAAACAGTCTGATAGTTCCATAAAAGACTAAACATAGAGTTATCATATGACCCAGCAATTCCACCCATGGGCATACACACAACAGAAGTGAAAACATATGTCTACACAAAAACTTGTACATAAATGTTCATAGGAGTATTATTCACAATAGCCAAAAGGTGGAAACAACCCAAGCATCCATCAACTGATGAATGGATAAACAAAATGTGACATATCCATACAATGGACTGTTAGCCATTAAAAGGAATGAAGTGCTGATATATGCTACCATAGGATGGATCTGACAACATTATGCTAAATAAAAGAAGCCAGACAAAAAAGGCTACATATTGCATGATTCTACTACATGAAATGTCCTGGATAGGCAAATCTAGAGACAGAAAGATTAGTGGTTACCTGGGGCTTGTGGGCTGGTGGGACTGGGGAAAAAGAAAAGGGGTTTCTTTTTAGGGTGATGAAAATGTTCTAAAATTGTGGCAATACTTGCACAACTCTGTGAATGTACTGAAAACCACTGAATTGTACACTTTAAATGGGTGAATTGTATGGTATATGGATTACATCTCAATAAAGCTATTATTTAAAATTTAAAAAAAGATGGTCTAGGCCAGTGGTTCTTAAACTTTGGTGTGTATCAGAATTATTTGGGGATTTATTAAAACAGATTGCTAGGCCCTGCCCTCAAGTTTCTGATTCAGTAGGTCTGGAAGTGGGACTGGGGATCTGCATTTCTAACAAGTCCCCAGGTGATGCTGATGCTGTTTGTTCAGGGACAGCATTTTGGGAGACATCGGTCTAGTCTAAAAGGCAAAAGGTTCTGAAAGGACTTAAATAATTACCCTGACAGATTTATATTAAATCACTAAGGGAAGTTAAGCATGTACTTCTTCAGGTTTTTGAGGTTGTAACAGTCACTTATTCCTTTCATAAACTCTTGATCTTTTGCAAAATAAAATATTAGATAATGACATAAATAAACTTTATAGAGCATGCATTGTGTTCCAGGAAATGCTAAGCACTTACCATAGGTTATAACAACTATCCTTTGACTTATGTCCTTTTCTTAAATCCCCATTTTATAGATGAGAAAGTTGAGGCCTAGGTAACTTGTCCAGAGTCACACATGTAGTAAGATATGTGTAGCAGGGGCAGGATTCCAACTCCAGCCTGTCTGATCCTTAACCCCATGCTACAATGCACTTACTAAGGCATCCCATCTCAAAAGAATAGATGTCAGCCAGAGGTTGTCTGAAAGACAATGGTTATGTTTATAAAAACAGGTCAGGAGCCACATCAGGAACATTTCTCCAGGTTGATGTCCTTAGTCTTCCAGAAAAAGATAGTGACTCTGTCCTCTTTTGGGTTTTAAAGTAAAGGCAGAGCACAGAAAGTTAAGACACAGTGTGCCCTCAATGACATAAGTGGAAATCAGAAATAACACTAGCTCCAATGGAACACTGGTGATTTATGCCGGAGCAGAACATGGTGAAAAAAAGAAAAGAATTCAGTTCACAATGCTTGCTTTGCAAACGATACTATGTTTAGAACTTTACTTATAGATATCACTGTATTGAGCAATTGAAAATATTAAAGTTGATTTTTAGGACACCCACTAATGTTTCAAATACAAATGAAGTAGAATCTTTTTTAATTCACTTATAACATATAGAAAAATCTATAGCAAAAAGGCCACCATAATGTTCACCATCTTCCCCATCCTCTCCACTGTGACCCCCAAGCCCCTGCCAGTTCCTATTTTTCTTTACCTCTTTCAACAGCTTCATCTCCCACCCTGGTCCGCAAGGCCTATCAATTTTACCTCTACAAGGTACCCGGCAACAGCCCTCCCCAAGAGTCTCTCCAGGGACCCCTCAGCTGGTCTCATTCTATGTGTACTTCCATGTTTGCTACCTGTTACCTTACAGCATAGCTCCAATGCTGTCACACTGGGGCTTAAAAAAATCCTCATGAAGCTGTACTACCAAAATATGAAGCCAAACTCCTAAGTATGACTTTTAAGAGTCTGCTTTCCATTTTTATTGAAATGTTTATTTACCAATAGATGTTTCTATCAAATGTCTACTCTATTGGTCATGAAACTGAATCAGACAAATTCACTGAAATTTTAAAAAAATTGAAATTGAAATTTTATTTGACCTTTTTCAAGCATTCCTTTGGAGATGCTGAGGAAAATGCATTTCTCATACACGCAAAGTATTGTTAACAGCTTTCTTTTAACTAGTAAAAGCACCACACACATACTCATTCCTAATCCTCAAACTCATAAGGAAAAACAGTGGGGACTTCCCTGGTGGCATGGTGATTAAGAATCCGCCTGCCAATGCAGGGGACATGGGTTCGATCCCTGGTCCATGAAGATCCCACATGTCATGGAGCAACTAAGCCCGTGCGCCACAACTACTGAAGTCCACACGGCTAGAGCCCGTGCTCCACTGCAATGAGAAGCCCACGCACCACAATGAAGAGTAGCCCCCGCTGGCCGCAACTAGAGAGAGCCCATACGCACCAATGAAGATCCAATGCAGCCAAAAATAAATAAGTTAATTAAATTTATTAAAAAGAAAAGAAAAAGAGTGTATCACCCAGAGGTAATGATGGCACAGAGCTCTGAAAAGGCTTGATTTTGTTACAGATGTCAGTGGGGGCTCAGATGGCCAGAGGACCTGACCCAGGCTGGCCTGTGCACACTCTGTGTCATCATATAACACAGCCGTGCACACAAGACACAGAAAATGAAAAGCCTGCAGATCAGGCAGAGCACGGGATAGACAGTCCCTTCTGAGACTCAACATTGCACATCAGAAAGTGGAACACACTACACTAACGGGTAACACATGCAAAAACAAACAAGAGTCAGCCCTAGAAAATTCCTGATGGCCTAATCCTGAGCCACAGGTTAGACATGATTCCTCCTGGGAAGGAAGGTAGAGCCCTCTAGCTCACAATTACCCTAGTGAAGCTCCATCCAACGTTGCAATCCAGTCCAAACTCATGTGATAAACAACCACTGCTGAACACAGCAGGGAGTACACAGACAAACAGGGTAGTCGGCACTTCTCTTCTTTGGGTCATACGGCAAAGAACAGTGTTTCTCAAAGCATCAGCCCCTGTTTAACTGCATCAGAATCACTTGGACTTACTAAAACTGCACATTCCTAAGCCCTGCTCCCAGAGATTCTAATGCAATGATTCTGTGGTGGTGCCCCAAAATCTGCATTTTTTAATTACATGAGATATTTACCTAGTTCCAAAGCTAAAACTATGAGAAGTCCCTCCTCGTCCACTTCCCCCTGTTCTCTTCCTTCTGCTATAGGTAACCTTTTTTTTTTTTGCAGTATGCGGGCCTCTCACTGTTGTGGCCTCTCCCGTTGCAGAGCACAGGCTCCGGACGCGCAGGCTCAGCGGCCATGGCTCATGGGCCCAGCTGCTCTGCGGCATATGGGATCTTCCCGGACCGGGGCATGAACCTGTGTCCCCTGCATCGGCAGGCGGACTCTCAACCACTGCGCCACCAGGGGAGCCCTATAGGTAACCATTTTAATCATTCTTGATTTATTTTTCCATTGTTTCTTTGGAAAATATAAATAAAAAGGATTGGGTATACACACACACAGATACACACGCACACCCTACATTTTTTATAGGCTCTGAATATACATCAAAGTTTGAGAAACAGGCTCTAGAATCAGACATGATTTACTGGACGTGACCTTGGAAAAACTATTTAAATTTTCAGGTTCTTCTTCTGCAAAATGGAGTTGTTATTATTTCATAAATGCTTAATACAGATTAGTATTCAGTAATGGAAGCCATTACTACTATTAATTAATTAAGCAAATATTTAATAAGTATCCATTATGAGTCAGGAACTGTTCTAGGCACTGCAAATAAACCTATGTACAAAACAAAGTTACTGCTCTGAAGAAATTTATATTCTAATATGGAATGAGAGAGACAATAATAACATATAAAATAGCATTAGGTGGCAATCTGTGAAAGAAGATAAGGCTGAGTAAAAGAGTAGCACATTGGTGGATGTGGCATTTTCTTTTATATAGAATAGTTAGGGAAGGTCTTGCAGATTTATGTGACATTTCAGCAAATGAAATGAGGAATGAGCCATATAATACCTAGGACAAGAGAGTGCCAGGCAGAGGAAACAGCAAGTGCAAAGGCCCTGAGATAGTTACATGCTTTTGTGCTCATGGAACAAGGAAGACAGTGTAACTAGTATCAGAAAGGAGCAAGGGATAAGAACAAAGGGGATAAAATCAGGGAAGTAACCAGAGGCCTGATCATGACAGGTGCTCTGATGACAGGTGTTGTTATTCTAGTTGTGATGTGAAGCTACTGGAGGGTTTTGAGCAGAGGAGAGATGCAATTAGATTAAGTTTTCAAAGGATCACTCTACCTCTGTGTGGCTAAAATACTGCAAATGGCACAATGGCAAACCCAGGGTAATCAGTTAGAAGACTACTACAGTAATTCAGATGAGAGAGACTGGTGTTTTCGTCAACAGTAGTTAACAGTAGAGATGGAGAGAAGTGACTGGATTGTGGAATTTTTCAGGAGGTGGAGCAGACAAGATTTGCTGATGGATTGGATGTGGTGTATAAGAGAATAAGAGAAGTCAAGAATAATTCCAATGATTTGGGCCTTAACCAAATGGGCAAACAGAAATGCCATATGCTGAGCTATGGGATACAAGGGGACAGGCATGTTTTGAAATCAAGAACTGTTTTGGCCATGCAACCAGATATGCAAATGAAGATGATGAAGAGGCAGCTGGATTCTACAACTACAGAGTTTCAGGAGAAGTCATCATCATCATCAGTATTTTCCTCATTTCCATATCCCAGGAGATGGATTATGGTGTCTCTGTGACATCTTCCACCTCCAATATTGTCTGGCTCTCCAGAAGCCTGCAGGTTCCTGGATGAACTTTCCGCCTAAGGTCATGGTGTAGATAGAAGGGGTAACAACTAGAAATAGCAATATTTATTGCTGGTAAAGTCTGAAAATAAAGTAGTTTTGAGGCACAAGGCAGTAAATGGCCTCTTGTAGCCAATACCTATCACAGCATCCTAGTAGGCAATGGGTGTTTCTCCTGTTTGCTTGGAGATCAGGCAGAGTGAAAGCTATCTACCAATTCAAAAACTGTATTTCTGGAAAGCACAGGTTCAGGCAATCTTCACTGACATGAACCAGAGTTGGTGAAAGAGACCGAGATATGTGTACTGCTAGTCCCACAGGGTATCAGAGTCAAGAATTCTGACAAGCTAAGTACAGTGTGATAAGTAGCTGCATCCATCCTTTTCAGAAGTATATGTCCGAGGCTGAGTGGAATACCCCTCCCTCCACCTTCCCATGTTAGGCAGCGTATGTCTCTAGTATCATTTATCTTGCATCGTAATCTGTTCATATTTCTTTGCCTGCCACTGTGTGTCCTAGGAGCACAGGCATTGTTTCTTATTCAGCCTTGTATTCCTGTCTCTAGCAGAGAGACTGGTCCATGTAGGCACTTAATACATACTTGTTGAAGAAACAGGAGAACGAGCCCCTTTGTGCTGAGTGTCAGGTCTTTCATTTTTTCAATTTCTTTATTTCTCCTCTATTTATTTTTAATTTTTACCGAGAGCATTTAATGACAGAAAAATGGCGGTTTTCTTGAGACATCTGGAGGAAGCAGGATTCTCTCCTTAACCCTAGGACAGCTTGCTGTGGAAGTGTGACTTTAAAGAGGCCCAGAGCTAAACAACAAGGTCCTACTGTAGAGAACAGGGAACTATATTCAATATCCTGTGATAAACCATAATGGAAAAGAATATGAAAAATAATGTGTGTATATATATATATATATATATATATAAAACTAAATCACTTTGCTGTACAGTAGAAATTAACACAACATTGTAAATCAACTATATTTCAATAAAAAAAAAAAGAGGTCCAGGGCTGCTAAAGGTTGGGGTGGTGGTGAGGGGCACACATTAATAAGAAGATCTAGAGTGAAAGCACCTTACTGAAAAGGATGTGGAGAACTCTGACTAGGTGGCACTGTCCACAGATAATGAATAGGACACCAGCTTCCACCAGGCCCATCATGGGTACCTGGCTCAATATAAGATCTGATTGAGGGTTCTGAGCCACCTTTTTATGGCCCTTGATTTCTAGGACCTGGACATTAACAGGAAAGACTGAAATTACTTCTGTTTGGTCTTTGGTTATCAGACACACACTCACAGATAGGAGCATAATGTTTGTAGTTAAGAGTCAAGGTTTATTTCAGAAACCATTTGTATTCTGGAGCAGAGAAGAGATACCTGACCCTGCTTTCTGCACTGGCCAATCCCAAAAGGATCATTCAAGTTTTTATAGGTTAGGTTTCATGACAGCCTGGAATGATGCTCTTCTACCTAGAAAAGCTAGGTAACTTGGGCATTTTGACTATAAGGCAATCAACCACTTGGCTAGATTAAGAGTGGAGAGTAACAAGTTAGCTACAGTAATTAGAAGTAAGCGATGAGTGATCATTAAGGGGGAAAAGACATAGCTGTTAACTTGTTCAATGCAACAAACAAACAAACCATCAAAAGCAAACAGCTTCACCACCCTCGCTGTCAACAGTGCTCTGCCCTCCCTCATCCTAGGCCCCTCTCTGACGGCGTTCGACCGGCGTCCACACAGCCAGACTCCCGTCCACTTCCCTCGCCTCGTGAAAGGTCCCTGCCGCTCCCGCGCTGACCCCGCCTGGCCCCTCAGCTCACCCCAGGCAGCCAGACAGTCGATCTGCAGAGGCAGCTTTTCTAGGATCGGCACCGGTTCAAAGGCGTCGTGCATGGCGGCGGGCGGAGTCGCCGCCGCCGCAGTCTCACCCGGACTGTGCCGGGTCGGGTGTGGGGACGGAATCAGGCCAAGGGAAGAGCCGGGACCCCTGCTACTGGCTCTTGGGCAATAGAGCCATCATCAACACCGGACTTCCTGCAGAGCCAAGCCCGCCCCTTCCGCAACCGAAGCCCCGCCCCTTCCGCTCCGGTTCCTATAGCACACTCGAGGAATGCCCTGGTGGTTGGAACCGCGTTTCACCCTGGACCGACCTTCTCCATCGTGGAGTGCGAGTGGCCGTGGGCTTAACAAGAAGGAAAAAGGATTTTAATCTTACAACTGTTTTGGGCAGCATAGGGTAGTGAAGAATTCAGGCTTTGGTGTCAGTTAGACCTGGGATGGAGACGTACCATTTAGGAAATGAGCTAAGTAGCTGTGGCGTTTAAGAAACAATCTCTAGAAGTCTGTTTCTTTATCTGCAAAATGATGGTAGTGTTGTGTACCTATCTAACGTGTGAGCGCTTAGCAACGGCTAACAATCTAAGCACTCAATGGTAGTTTTAGTATTACCATTATAAACCCAACTAGTTCGAGTAACTTACCCTTGTATTTTACGGGTTAGTCTAGGCCTGTGGTTCTCAAAGTGTGGTCCCTAGATCAGCATCACCTGGGAACTTGTTAGGCAATCTCAGACCTCATTCCAGCCCTACTGACTCAAAAACTGTGGAGTGGGGAGTCCAGTAATCATTTAATAAGTCCCCAAGGAGAGACCATGAACTTTAAAGTTTGAGAACCAATGCAAGAATGATCTGTATCTGGCAGTTTAGCCCCAAGAAAACAGCAGACATGTCATAAAATTAAGCATTTGGTTTAAAGCAAAATGTAAAAGAAAAAAGGAGTGAGCCTATGATGTAAGGTGTTAAAAAACAAAAACAAAAACCCACTGGCCCTGGTCAGTTTTACAGTCTCTTCATCTGTAAATTAGGAATACTGTCCCATCTTTATCAAATGCTGTTTCTGATAATCAAATGAAATATTTTCAAGTAGTAAGAAACAGAAAAATTGCTAAACAAATCTTGTGGCTGCTTTTCACCATAGAAACTGAACAACTTGAAAATTTAGAATTACCAGCTGCTGTGCTAGAAGAAGGCCGAATACCTTGTAGTTCCAGACCCAAGGACCAAGACCAAAATAAACAATGTAAACTCTAAGGTAACAGGTCAATGTGATACTACAAATTCCTTCTGAACCTCTTCTAGGAATTGATACACTATAACCAAGCAAAGTAACACAGGAAGCCATAAGAGAAAGCAGAAAGAATAATCAACCTATAGAATTTGTGCTATACACTCCTGCTTAAAACAACAGGTTCTTGGGAATTCCCAGGTGGTCCAGTGGTTAGGACTCGGCACTTTCACTGCCAAGGCCCAGGTTCAATTCCTGGTCAGGAAACTAAGACCCTGCAAGCCACATGACATGGCAGGGGTGGGTTGTTTTTTTTTTTTAACCTAGTCTCAAGTTAATATCTAACCAGTCTCGAAAAATATTTGACCAACTATCCTGCTGCATTATGACTACTGTTCACTTGCTAAGTTTCACTGTGGAAGAACAGAAGCACACGAAGTTAACACCAGCCTTTTGCAAATGGGTTAACCTGAGAATAGTCAGTTCTTCATATTGTTTCTTAGAGATACTATCTAGGTGATTTTTTTTTTTTTGTTAATCACCATACCAAACAACTATAGAGAAATGTTACATAAATATTTAACACTTTAGTGAAGATTGTAGTAGTGTGGTCACTGGTTTGAACAGAAAATAAGACAACATAGAATAAAAACCATGGAAGGAAAATTCTACAGGAGAGAGTTTGGGAGAAAGAAGGGTCTTTAAAGAAAGTCTGGAGAAAAAGTGAGAAAAAGGTATCAATTTTGTTAAAATTTTTTAATATTAAAAAGTGGCATGAACTTTCTATGTAGAACAAAAAATCTTGGGAAGGCAAAATTGGACAAAATCATTCAAACAAATACAGTGCTTCAAATGAATCCCATCACCTTGTGATGTTTCTTATAAACCATCCCTAAACCAACACCAGATACAAGAACAGTCGATCCTAAAGAATGAGCAGCAGTCCAGGGCCTCCACACTATTTCATGCAGAAAAAACTGTTTAAGCCAGAAGGACCTGTTTCCTTTGTATTAGCTCCTGCTTCTGAAGCATTATAATCCCTTTAACAGGGTGCTCACTCACATGCACTTACGACAGAGTGCCTTTCTGCATCTAGTGCAACACCCAGTAAAAGGCATGAAGGCAAGCAAAGCATTGCCTAGGACTCTGCAATGCTGCCCTTGAAGGCTTACAAAACAGTAGTTAAAAGTTCTGGAGTGTGCACCACATTGCCAGCAATGGGATGTGTCACAATAGCAGATGTCAAGAGTTAAGCTAATATTTCTCTCTAAAGTACATCTGAAATAGAAAAATCTTTAATATACACCGTTTGTAAACAAAATTGCACTTGATTTTGCTTTTTCAAATGATCTAAATCACACTGTAACAGTCTCTTTTTTTTTTTGGTTGTTCTTTTAATCATTGTTAGAACCATGGCTCCTTAACGCAGAAGGACTCCTTTTTCTCAAAACTACCTCTGCAAGATTTAACCTTGGCTTCCCAGGAAATGCAAAGATAATTAACAATTTCCCCCATCACCTATGTAACTCCCTAAATAAATTAAAATTACAGGCAGTTGCTCCTGGATATTACTTATTATGGTGTTGATGTCACAGTTCTTCAGAAGATGTTAAATTTTTTAGTTTGACAGATTAAACAATTTAAACATTACAGAAGGTTTAGGAACAACATACACAAGTTGCATAAACATCCATGTCAGGGTGTGGGAGGGAAAGGGGCATCAATGCTGCAAATAAAAAACTTGTAGATTTTTCTCATCCTATGACCTTGTTTTCAATAGAATGTTCTCCTTGTTCCAACACCTCTCGCCAGCTCCAATGCACAAAGATCAAGGAACAGATCAGGATGTCATTGCCTCCTTTAATCCCATGGAGCAGTGTAAAGACTAACACAGAAGCTGATCTCTTCCCAGGTACTAGCCATCTTCAGCTGCAAATCTTCCCATTCTTTACTCCATTTTGGACCTTTCAAAGTGTGTGATCATTCGTTCCTAGGGGGAAAAAGGTTATGCTAAGTATATTAATTTTAAATGGTCTACATTCCAAATATCTTTTCCAAAGATGACCACACACACATTTTCTATAAGTACTTGCTTATGTTCATTAAATATTTAGAGCAATGGTTCCTAACCATCTATAAAGATTTTGATACACACAGATGTCCAAGTCCCAAGATTAACTGAAGCAAAACCTCCAGGCTTCTGGACAACAAACCACAAATCAAAGGGAACTGTATGTTTTAGAGTCACTTAAGCTTTAATAAAAATGTGTACCTCCTCTGATTCAGGAATTTAACTTAATGAAATAGTCAAGGATGTGGGCAAAGATTTAGCCACTAGCATCTCCTCTGCAACACTCAGAATTATAACAAAATACTAGAAAGAATTAAGTGTCCAAAAATATAGGACTGTATAAACAAACTATAGTATATCCTTACAATGAAATATACTGATTAAAATTACATATGATGAAAAAGTTCTAGAGATCTGTTGCAAAGCAATGTGCATATAAGTCAACACTTTGCACTTGAGAAAGGTTAGAATGGTAGATTTTACGTGTTTTTCACCATAATTTTTTAAAATCATGTAAAAAAATTACATTTGACTATAAAATAGTATTTATAGTATGCCATTTCAATTGAGAAAATTAATGTAATACTATTAAATTTCACAGTAATTATAGTAATTTTACCTTAGAGTATTTTTTCATATTTCCTTTGCTTCATTTGCTAAGTACCTATAACAAATTTATCCCAAACTCTGACAGAACTGTAAATCCCTTTTCAATATGATCAATTACATCAGATTATCTATCCTTTTCAGGTTTTTTCCCTTAGAAATACTCATCCCTGAAGCTCTCTGTTCTCCCGCTCCATTCTGGACTAGCTGTTCTCCAACCTTGTTGCCCAGCTGTCACACTCTGAGAATTTCTTACATCATCCTAGGAATTTATCCCTGTCTCTCTGTGTCGGATCCTTTACTTCCTGGATCCGAAGTCTTTCTCTTTTTAGTTCCCTCATTTTATGAATAACATTTTCTAATACTTTCCTGAGAAAGCACACATAGGATGTCAATTATTTTAGTTTTTGCATGACTGAAAACATCTTTGTTTTACCCTTATATTGATAGTTGAGTACAGAATTCTAGTTTGAAAATAATTTTTCTCAGAGTTCAAAGACATTGTTCTATTATCTTCTAGCTTCCAACATTGTTGAAGAGTCTGATGCTGTTTTGATTCCTAGTCCTTTATTTGTTTCTCTTGTAATTCATTGTTCTTTTTCAGTTCTTGAATCATTTTTTCACACAGGAAAATATAAACAGATGAAGTCAGTGCCACCAAAAGTACTACAATAAACCCATATTCCCATAAATGGCACAACTGGGTTTCACATACTCAGCCTCCTCTGGCTGAAATATGTGTGTCTGGAGAGCTGGAGCCAACGGGATACCCTGAAGGCAAACTGTTAGCAGAAGATGGCTCCCAAGAGAAAGATCTAGGAACTGCAGAATATACCACAAAAAGCAAAGGCTTGTCTGAAAGGTAGAGTTCTCAATTATCTCAATGCATGCAACAGCTAAGGAATCTGACACTGTGTACTGCACCACACAGCAGGTCAGTGAGAAGTGACCATTTTTTAGCAGTCAATCCAACACAGTAAGTCACAATTGGGCAGAGGCTTTTAAAAGGCTTTCTGAAATCGTCACTCTAGAATAACCTAAACATTCAGAACACATCTAGAACTGGTTTCCACGAACTCAGACTGCAATTCTTACATAAAACCTCATGTGAAATCTTCTAGATAAAGCGTATGGAGCCATATTAAAAGACTAATAATCAACATAAACATTAGAGGTACTAATTATCCTTATTATCTGGAGGACAGTGACACAGATAACACTGCATAGTAGGTAAATTAAAATAACTTTTTACGAGCCTCTCACTGTTGTGGGCTCTCCTGCTGCGGAGCACAGGCTCCGGACGCGCAGGCCCAGCGGCCATGGCTCACGGGCCCAGCCGCTCCGCGGCATGTGGATCCTCCCGGACCGGGGCACAAACCCGTGTCCCCTGCATTGGCAGGCTGACTCCCAACCACTGTGCCACCAGGGAAACACCAACTTTTCTTTATTATTTTTGCCTAGACTAGGTAAGGGTTAAATTTGAATTTCTTAAAGACAAAGGAATTAGTGGAAGAGTACAGTACTGGCTACCCAATTTAAACAAAGACATTCTCAAGTCTGACCACACTTTGTAAGAAATAAAAGGAGGACATGTACAGAAAGGAAACATTCTTGAATATTTTAGTTATAATATTAGTATTTCTCTTTTCATCCTTTGTCAACTATAGTTCATCAGTCCATTACCGAGTCATATAAATAAATCTCCTTGAACAGAAGACTTAAGCCACCAGACCCATAGTTTATGTGCATATGATTTGATTACTAACCTCATCTGAATCCAGAAGGGCTGGAAGTGCTCTGCAGAGAGAAAAACAAACTAAACAATGTAAAATAAAGCCATAAATGGTTCAAAAAGGACAGTGAATAATGACTACAATTTAAAGTTTTTGTAACTACCTAAGATTTGCATCCCATTGAAGACATTTCAGGAAAAGAAAAAGCAAATACAAAAAAAAAAAAAGAATCACAGTTACTAGAATTGTATGGACTTTAATAGGAACAATGTTTAATTAAAATTATAGGCATGGAAAGGAACTCAAAAATTCCAAAAGGATTATCCCACTGATTTTAGGAAGACCTATAGCTAAATCTTTCTGAGCAGAAATGTCATCTGAATGAATAATCTGGATTATTTTTGTTTGTATATCATTCCTGGTCTTTATTTTCTAACATCTTTTTAATATTTTTAACACTTCAAATTATTTCAGTAATTTAACCTTTTACTTCTAGAGTTAACTACAAGCATTCTCATTACTATGCTCTTCAGCTCATTCATTTAAAATAATAAAAGTAATACTAACTGTGAAAAAGGATTCTTGTGGTAAGGATTCAAAAACTTACACATCTGTCACAGATGAAGGAACATTCTCTTCTACCCACTTTAAATCATCTTCCTGCTGAGAACATATAAATGCCAGATGTTACCAAAATGCACCAAAATATACATCTCAAGTAACAATCTAAAGAGGTCTCAATTTAGTCTCTTGTCACTCTGAACTAGTATATTCACATAACAGGACAAATAACAGAAATGTCAAATAATTTAATTTAAAAAACTAAACTATATGAATGAAATATAAAATGATATCCTACATCCCTAAACGCTTTCTTCTCAGTAATCTAATACCTAGAGTTTTTGCTTCATGTAAGCTTTGCTCCTTAAAACTGAGATAAATTCTAAAGCCCTTTTAAATGCAGAGTGAATGCACGGTTCTTAAGGAAAAAAAAGCTGACTGAAAAACTCTTGATTTTTTTAAAAAATTGAAGTATACAGGGCTTCCCTGGTGGCGCAGCGGTTGAGAGTCCGCCTGCCGATGCAGGGGACACGGGTTCGTGCCCCGGTCCAGAAAGATCCCACATGCCGTGGAGTGGCTGGGCCTGTGAGCCATGGCCGCTGAGCCTGTGCATCCGGAGCCTGTGCTCCACAACGGGAGAGGCCACAACAGTGAGAGGCCTGCGTACCGCAAAAAAAAAAAAAAAAAAATTGAAGTATACAGTTGATTTACAATGCTGTGTTAATTTTTTTTTTTTTTTTTTTTTTTTTTTTTTTATGCGTTACGCGGGCCTCTCACTGTCGTGGCCTCTCCCGTCGCGGAGGACAGGCTCCGGACGCGCAGGCTCAGCGGCCATGGCTCACGGGCCCAGCCGCTCCGCGGCATGTGGGATCCTCCCAGACCGGGGCACGAACCCGTGTCCCCTGTATCGGCAGGCGGACTCTCAACCACTGCGCCACCAGGGAAGCCCTGCTGTGTTAATTTTTACCGTGCAGCAAAGTGATTCAGTTATACACATATATATTCTTTTTCATATTCTTTTCCATTATGGTTTATCACAGGATTTAAAAAAAAAAATTTTATTGGAGTATAGTTGATTTACAATCTTGTGTTAGTTTCAGGTGTACAGCAAAGTGAATCAGTTATACATATATCCACTCTTTTTTAGATTCTTTTCCCATATAGGTCATTACAGAGTATTGAGTAGCATTCCCTGTGCTATACAGTAAGTCCTTGTTGTTTACCCATCCTATATATAATAGTTTGCATCTGCTAATCCCAAACTCCCAATCCTTCCCTCTCCCACCCCCGGCCTTGACAACCACAAGTCTGTTCTCTATGTCTGTGAGTCTTTTTCTGTTTTGTAGATAGGTTCATTTGTATCATATTTTAGATTCCACATATAAGTGTTATCATATGGTATGTGTCTTTCTCTTTCTGACTTACTTCACTTAGTATGACAGAGATTAAGTCCATCCATGTTGCTGCAAATGGCATTATTTCATTCTTTTTTATGGCTGAGTAGTATTCCGTGGTATATATATGTACCACATCCTCTTTATTCATTCATCTGTTGATGGACATTTAGGCTGTTTCCATGTCTTGGCTATTGTGAACAGTGCTGCTATGGACATAGGGGTGCATGTATCTTTCTGAATTACAGTTTTGTCCAGATATGTGCCCAGGAGTAGAATTGCTGGATCGTATGACAACTCTATTTTTAGTTTTTTGAGGAACCGCCATACTGTTTTCCACAGTGGCTGCACCAGCTTACATTCCCACCAATAGTGTAGGAGAGTTCCTTTTTCTCCACACCCTCTCCAGCATTTGTTATTTGTAGACTTTTTTTTTTTGTAGACTTTTTAATGATGGCCATTCTGACCGGTGTGAGGTGATACCTCATTGTAGTTTTGAAAAAATCATCTTTACTACAAAAAAGGTCACCTTAGATTATTAATGGGGCTATGATTTCATTGATGAAAACCATTAAACAGAACCATCAGAATGGTCTGGAACCTTTTCAGGACATAGCAGCAAACCATCTAGTTAAAAGATTACTAGGTCCTAGACAGAATCTCTTGCTATCTCTGTTTTTAAAAATGTTAATTACAGCATAGGTAAAAAATCATTAAGGCCTGTACATAACTGCTGAGCTCCACCAAGGGCTAGAGGACAGGGGAAAAAAAAAAAGAAGTCATACTTACTGCTTTGTTTAATTTACTATTTCCATTTGGTTCTTGTTTGGTACTTCTCATTTTCATTCCTTCTGTAGAAGAAAAAAAAAAATAGACTGGTTAACTAGGTCAGTAGACCAGCATTGATAGCAAAAATGGATTCAGAGCTTTATTTTAAGCTTATTGACACTAAATTATACTACAGGTAAGTTTTTCCATCTTTACATTTGTGCTAGAAAGTTCAAAGTCAAGTTTTCAGCCCATCTCTAGCAAGTAAACTGGACATTTAATGTGCCATTATTTACTGAACATGGTTTCATCTAAAGATTCATACCCTTACTTTCACTTCCCCCAACTTCACTGCATATCAAACTGAAGAACATGTTGTAAAAGAATAAATACATGCATCAAAGTCTCTTGATTTTGATACTCAAAATGTTATACTTCTTTTACTCTATTTCTAAAAACCAGAAAAGAATATTTAAAGCACAAAAGGTGAATTTTATCACTACCAAAGCTTTCTTTCAGCATAGGTTCCTTTTGTTCATCCTCCTCCTCTTCCTCAGACAATGGTGAAAAGGCAAACCTGACAGAACAAAGGTAACAGAAGGAAAAAATTAGAAAACTAAAAAAAACTACTCTACTATCTGGATTTTACAGGACTAATTATTGAAACCTCAATTATAGTCATTCATTACATCAGTTTAGTGAATAATAAAGTAATTCTTCCGCTTCAGAAAGCTCTCAATTGCCGCTATTAACAAGAGAGAAGCAGGACAGTATCATATTTATGAGTGCAGGCTCAGCCACAGACTACTTGTTACCTTACACAAGTTACCTATTCTCTCTGTGCCCCAGGTTCCTCATTTGTAGATGGGAATAATAACAGAACATTACTTATAGAGGTAATGAAAAAAGCAGGTAAGTCATTTCAAACAGAGTGCTTAGAACAATACCTCACAGTAAGCACTCAATAAACGTTCACTTATAAGCATATGTATCACACAGGGGTAAGTAAATTCTCTTGTAATTCAAAATTTCAGACTTCAAATTGGTAGTTATGATTGGGAAAGCCTGATCTTGTTGTGTTCCAAGTAATTTAAAATCTCAATTTCTAAGTGGGGAGCTGAGAAGATGAAGGCCTGATCTGGAATATCTGTTATCTTTCCTTCGCAACTTACAAGAGATTCAGCAAAGCAGGTACCAGATAGGTAATTCCTAGAATGCTTTAGCTTTGAACTCATTCTGCACTTTCCATTTTACTGTTGCCTATTATTTTCACTCTACTTTAAAATCACCCTTACCTGATAAAACTCCTTATAAGCTAGGAATAACAGGGAACACCTGTAACCTGATAAAGGGTAACTAACAAAAATTCACAGTATGGGCGCAGTGGTTGAAAGTCTGCCTGCCGATGCAGGGGACACTGCTTCGTGCCCAGGTCCGGGAAGATCCCACATGTCGCGGAGCGTCTGGGCCCATGAGCCATGGCCGCTGAGCCTGCGTGTCCAGAGCCTGTGCTCCGCAACGGGAAAGGCCACAACAGTGAGAGGCCCGCATACCACAAAAAAAAAAAGAAAAAAGAAAAAATTCACAGTAAATATCAAAGTCAATGTGATCCTTGAGATGCATTTATTTTAAAGTCAGCATAAGATGAAGAGGCCCACTCTCATTTCCTCTATTCAGTATTATACAGGAAGGCCTAGCAAACACAAGAATCAGAAATGAGACAGGAAGACTATTAATTTGAGATAATAACCAATCTAATGAGAAAATCTAGAAATTATTAGAACAAGGTAACACAGGAGAGTTAATGGATGTGATATACAAAAATCAATAGCATTCCTACATAATTGGAAAAGCCTAAATTATTATTTTAAAAGAGGTTGCATCCATAAGATCCACAAAGGTTTTTAAAAAACACATTTAAAGTTATAAAACATAACCGAGGCATTGAAAGGATTGAAAAATGGAGAGATAACACACTCAAGGATGGGATTATCAAAAAGATACAAAATTTCCCTAATTAATCCATTAAGCTTAGATTCCAATCAAAGTCTCATAAGGTTTTCCTAGAATTAAACAAATAAGCTAATCTTCTTTTTTTTTTTTTAAAGCAAAGACCCAATAACAAAGTATATTTTTTAAAAAGAAGATTAAGGGGGAGGGCGGTTTAGGCCCTGGAGATACAAGATTTATCAGGAAGCTGAGATAATTAAGATTAAGACAATGTGCTACTGAGCAGGATGAGAGCAAAAGGGACAAGAGAACCTATAAACAAACATACTCTTTATGAATGAAAGCTCAACTGTGAAATTTTTTTAAAACTTATAGAAGAACTTTATGACTTCACCTCAAGGTAGGAAATAATTTTCTTAGAACACAAAATGTATAATCTGTGAAGGAAAAAAAATGACAAATTTGACTCCACATTTTTGAGTTTTTCTATAACCAAAAACATCACTAAAAAAAAGTTCAAAGATAATCAAACTAGGAGAAAATATCTGGAATACCTGAACATTGGAAATATCTGGAATATTGGCATCTAAAATATATTAGGAATTCCTACAAATCAATACAAAAATGATCAATAAGGCAATAAAAAAATAGCCAAAGATATAAAAAGCTGACTGACGTAACTGACTGTAAACATATAAAAGACATAAAAAGTTAGCTCAGTCTTAAATGCATATAAAAGTAACACTGAATATTAACGCTCATCCATCAGATCTGCAAAAATTAAATAAAATAATGGGAGTGTAGAAGAAGGGAAGAGGAAAGAGCTCCTCATACCACTGTTGGTAGATACGCAATTTGTTTCAGATTTTTTTTGGAATACAATCCGGTCATACTTTAAAAATTACAAATACACATACCCTATAACCCAGCAATCTCAAGGCCACTCACTAATATGTACTGAGCATCTGCTATGTGCCAGTGTGTAGTGAAAATTTAACCTTGTGTACACAAAGAGAGGACTGGTTTTGCCCTTGACTACTGAGAGGTGATCTCTATGCCCCTGGCATGTCCTGCATGATGGGAGTGTCTCTGGTCACCCAGTTTGGCTCTGGCCACAGGACAGTCTAACAGTGTGACCTGTGACAAGGTCTCTGGGGCACACAATATTACTTCTGGCCTCCAGAGGAACTAGCAACTAAAGATAAGCCTGACCTCCAGGCCCTCCTTGGAGACTGAAGTTCAGCCACACAGATAGTATAGGTGGTCGAGCCCCAGTAAAATCTCTGGACACCAAAGGCTCGGATGAGTTTCCCCTGGTTGGCAATACTCAGTGTGTACTGTCACACACTGCAACCAGGAGGAGGGAACACCATCTGTGACTCCATGGGAGCAGACAACTGGAAATGCTGCATTTGGACCCCTCCCGGACTCTGTACTGTAAGTCTCTCCCCTTGGCTGATTTTAATTTTTATCCTTTTTCTGTAATAAACTATAGCCATCAACATAACAGCTTTCAGTGAGTTCTGAGTCCTTTTAGTGAATAATCAAACCCGAGATGGTTTTGCAAACCCTTGAACTCGCAACTGTGTATCAGAAGTGAGGACAGTCTTATAGGGACCATTCCCTCAGATTTTGCAGCTTGGCTAACTCCATGTAGCCAGGAATAGTTCTTGGCCTTCATGGAACTTACATCTGGTTTGAGGGTTGGGGGATAGGAAGAGAAGATAGATAGTAAATAATAAATAAAGTATATAGATTTCAGAAGATAATAAGTGCAATGAGAGAAAAAAATGAGGCATAGGGGTATTCGAGTGTATAAAAATAAATGTATGTAACCGAGCAAGACCCTATAGGACCTTCCTGGGATAACCCCTCTTCCCTGGCCCCAAACCCTCTGTCTTTTGTCTGTAGAAAAACTTTAGCTTCCTAGACCTTCCCCGAGTTCCAAAGAATAAATTTAATCAGAGAAATGAGAAAATGTAGAAGCAAAGGAAAACAGTCAAGCAAGACAAAATAATAATAGTTTAGCCATTAAACAAAGTCAAGGACCTTTAGTTCCTCCTTAAGGGCTATGGATAATATCCTGAACCATATCCTTTGCGCTGTTTTGCCGATAGTGAAACCCATACCAGGTGGAAGAAGTTAACTGTGTGCTGCCAAAAGCCTGTAGATCCTAGACTGGTTGGAACCAGAAGGCTGACAGGATTACCTCACCTCTAACCAATCAGAAGAATGTCTACAAGCTGATCATGCACCCCACACCCCTGCTCCCTTACTGTCTTTAAAAACCTTTCCCTGAAGGAAAGGGAAAGGGAAGTCCCTAAACCTTTGCTCTAAGTACAACTGTATGCTGAGTCTCATGAGTCCTTTTAAACATATGTGGTCTTGGGCTTCCCTGGTGGGGCAGCGGTTAAGAATCTGCCTGCCAATGCAGGGGACATGGATTCAAGCCCTGGTCCGGGAAGATCCCACATGCTGCGGAGCAACTAAGCCCATGTGCCACAACTACTGAAGCCCAAGCGCCTAGAGCCCGTGCTCCACAACAAGAGAAGCCCCCAGAATGAGAAGTCAGCACACCTAAATGAAAAGTAGTCCCCGCTCGCCGCAATTAGAGAAAGCCAGCGCACAGCAAAGAAGATCCAACACAGCCAAAAATAAATAAATAAAAGATACATTAAAAAAAAAAAAAGTGATCTTGGGGACCCTAAAACAACCAAACTGGAAATAGTCCAAATGCCCATGAACAGGGAAACAATTAACTATACTACATCTGTACTATGTAATATAATGCCATCCATGAAAATAGATGAGTTTAATTTAAACCAGTTGTCTTGGAAGGCATTTCCACAATGCACTGTTGAGTGAGTAAAACATTCCATATATGAACAAGGAATAAAATGTGGCAGGATACATCACACTGGGCTGTTAACACTGGAGTTACAGGGAGTGGGCACAATGCTTTTTAAAAAAGGAGAAAGGAAGAGGAGAGGTAAAGCAAAAAAAAATTTTTAAAGACTAAAGAGGGCTTCCCTGGTGGCGCAGTGGTTGAGAGTCCGCCTGCCAATGCAGGGGACACGGGTTCGTGCCCCAGTCAGGGAAGATCCCACATGCCACAGAAGCGGCTGGGCCCGTGAGCCATGGCCGCTGAGCCTGCGCGTCCGGAGCCTGTGCTCCGCAACGGGAGAGGCCACAACAGTGAGAGGCCCGCGTACCACAAAAAAAAAAAAAAAAAAATACTAAAGAAAGGGAAAAATTTTATGTATAGATATAGCTAGCAAGTGAACAGAAGATCAATAGATCAGTGTAGAGGGAGGTGGCAGGAAAGGCTGGGAACAGCTGCTGGAAGTGACAGAGCAGTGGCCCCACGCAGTGTGCTGGAAGAGAGGTGGGTGAGAGGGACTTTGCTTCCACATTCCACATTTCGGCTGCTCACAGTGTTTGCTTACAGGACACATGCTGACCACTTAGCTGAAGCCCAGAATCTTCCTCCACTCACAGAGGCTCAGAAGGGTAAGTTTTGGCATCTATCAATCGTCACCCTGGCTGCCAAAGTCAAGTGTATCCTATATGCAGTACCACTGGAGGCCCTTGTCCTGCAGAACATGTGGCATATGGAAGACCCTGTCACTGAGGCCGTGTACGCTGACGTGATTCGCCTCCCTCGACCAGCCCAACCAGAGACTGGAGGTTGACATCCAGCACCAGGACCTCAGTGCCACTGCCTGAACCCTGCAGGAGTGGTGATTGGGCAGCAAAGTGGTGCTGTCAGGCACTGAGGAGCAGGTGAGCCATGTAGCCACATCTCAGGAACCTGAGCAACACGTGACTGAGCTGAGGGAACCAACTCCTGGCACCAACCAGCGCCAGCCCAGCAAGAAAGCCTCAAAGGGCAAGGGGCTCTGAGGGAGCGCCAAGATTTGGTCCAGGTCGAACTGAAGGG
This sequence comes from Phocoena sinus, assembly GCF_008692025.1. Lineage (NCBI taxonomy): Eukaryota > Metazoa > Chordata > Mammalia > Artiodactyla > Phocoenidae > Phocoena > Phocoena sinus. The sequence continues at coordinate 92,065,450 of NC_045764.1, read as the reverse complement.
ACTGTCATTTCTCTTCCCTGGGACTGTGGGACTGTGGGACTGTGGGGCCCCAGCTATCTGCCTGCCCCTTAGGAGTCCTCAGAGAGCTTTCTTGTGCCCCTGACCAGTTGATAATCCTAGGTTCATGACCCTTCACACCTCCCTTCTTCTCTCCCCAACTCCCAAGGGAGGAGGCAAGTACATGGGTTTTTTCTTTGTTTTTTTGGTTTTTTTTTGCAGTATGCGGGCCTCTCACTGTTGTGGCCTCTCCCGTTGCAGAGCACAGGCTCCGGACATGCAGGCTCAGCGGCCATGGCTCACGGGCCCAGCCACTCCACGGCATGTGGGATCTTCCGGGACTAGGGCACGAACCCGTGTAGCCTACATCAGCAGGCAGACTCTCAACCACTGCGCCACCAGGGAAGCCCCCAAGTCATGTTTTTGTCGGTACTTTTTGTTTTATGTGACTTTCTTCTTTTTCTTTTTTCCCTTTTCTCTCTCTTTTTAATAAATTTATTTATATTTGGCTGTGTTGGGTCTTCGTTACAGTGCGAGGGTTTCTCATTGCGGTGGCTTCTCTTATTGCAGAGCACAGGCTCTAGGCACGCAGGCTTCAGCAGTTGCGGCGTGCGGGATCAGTAGTTGTGGCTCACGGACTCTAGAGCGCAGGCTCAGTAGTTGTGGTGCACGGGTTTAGTTGCTCCACGACATGTGGGATCTTCCCAGACCAGGAGTTAAACCTGTGTCCCCTGCATTGGCAGGCGGGTTCTTAACCATTGAGCCACCAGGGAAGTCCTGTACCTAACTTTCTTATGTGTCCCATTGTTCCCTCCTGCTCCCTGCCATGCTCTCTCCCCTATTTCTTTAGAAGCCAGCATCCGTCCCTGTTTATTATATGTCATTGAGTAGGTGGGGCTGCTATGTCCTCAGCATAACCCACACGTGTTCCTTCTCCCACCACCCAAGCCCTGCATACCTAACCCCCAGCTCCTACTCCCTGCCCCCAGGCTATTTGGGGAGCATCTGAAGAGCCACAGGGCTCCCACCTTTATTCCCATCCTGAGAGTTCTGGGAGCCAGCCTGCCTTTCTAGGAGTCATTGATGAAAGTCTAGGACACTTTCACCCCAGAATCCTGTCACACTGCTGTTGTTTCCTTTCCTCTTTCCTGACCTTGGGTCCTGGAATGCTACTGCTTTGATGACTCCATAGCCTAAGGGCAGCTGTTTCTTGAGCTGTTGTGAGATGGTTCATTCTTGGCCCTGACTATCTTAGAAAGCCTGATGGCAATCCTGGAAGGATTTATTCTTCCTTTTGTGAGTTTGGTGGGGGAAGGGCAGGGGATATATTGTAATAAAAAGAGTATATATACATATATCTATATATAACACGACACAGAAATAAATCTGCAAGAGGTCTATCTACAAAAAAAAAAAAGATTAATGTAAAGGAGGGTCACAAGACCCTTAGTTATACCATCTCATCCTTTTCCTTCGTCGGTGGTATAGCTGCATAATATAAGCTCTTAACTGTCTAAAAGCACATGAAGAGGGGGAAAAAAAGAAGGGGAATAAAGGCATGGCTAGTAACAAAATAAAGATAGCCAATTCGTAAATAACTGAGATTTGCCTATAGTTAGACAAAGCAAATTCACATGTTGATTTTTATTCCATAGTCAGTCACTTAAGTTTTCATTTTACCCTCTCTGTTGTTACAAAATAAGCTGAGCTACTGACTATAGAAATTGTTATTTCCTTCTGGACACTAGATAGGTGAGACTCTCATTACAATTGTCACAATCTGTCTACCTCCCTTATTTACCCATACAAATACTTATATTAACAGAAGATGTCAGAACTGAAAGGGACCTCATATCAATAGGTATCAATTCCCCCTCTTTTATGAAGAGGAAACTAAGGTTCAGAGAGGTGAAAAGAGGCAGCATGCCAAAAAACACAACTCACATTAATAGGACAGCTGAGACATGAATCCAATTTCCTGAGTCCAGACCCAATGAGTACTGTTTCCATTACATGATATGGCCCTGACAGTGTCACCCACTGAACCACCCCAATCGATAACGTGGCCATTCAGTGGTTAGCAGCGTAAATAAGAAGAATCCCCGGGGGGACCTTGAAGATGGCGGAAGAGTAAGACGCGGAGATCGCCTTCCTCCCCACGGATACACCAGAAATACATCCACACGTGGAACAACTCCTACAGAACTCCTACTGAAGGCTGGCAGAAGACCTCAGACCTCCCAAAAGGCAAGAAACTCCCCACGTAACTGGGTAGGGCAAAAGAAAAAACAGAGACAAAAGAATAAGGACGGCACCTGCACCAGTGGGAGGGAGCTGTGAAGGAGGAAAAGTTTCCACACACTAGGAAGCCCCTCCGCGGGCGGAGACTGCGGGAGGCAGAGGGGGGAGTTTCGGGACCGCGGAGTAGTGCACAGCGACGGGTGCGGAGGGCAAAGCGGGGAGATTCCTGCACAGACGATCGGTGCTGACCGGCACTCACCAGCCCGAGTGGCTTGTCTGCTCACCCGCCGGGGCGGGCGGGGCTGCGAGCTGAGGCTCGGGTTTTGGTTTTGGACGGAGCTCAGGGAGAGGACTGGGGTTGGCGGCTTGAACATAGCCTGAAGGGGTTAGTGCACCACGACTAGCCGGGAGGGAGTTCGGGGAAAAGCCTGCACCGGCCGAAGAGGCAAGAGACTTTTTCTTCCCTCTTTGTTTCCTGGTGCGCGAGGAGAGGGGTTTAAGAGCGCTGCTTAAAGGAACTCCGGAGACGGGCGCGAGCCGCGGCTAAAAGCGCGAACCCCAGAGACGGGCGCGAGCCGCGGCTGAGGGCGCGAGCCCCAGAGACGGGCGCGAGCCCCCGAGACGGGCGCGAGCCCCCGAGACGGGCGCGAGCCCCCGAGACGGGCGCGAGCCCCCGAGACGGGCGCGAGCCCCCGAGACGGGCGCGAGCCGCGGCTGAAAGCGCAAACCCCAGAGACGGGCGCGAGCCGCGGCTAAAACCGCGGACCCCAGAGACGGGCGGGAGACGCTAAGGCTGCTGCTGCCGCCACCAAGGGGCCTGTGTGCGAGCACAGGTCACTCTCCACACCCCTCTTCCGCGGAGCCTGTGCAGCCCGCCACTGCCAGGTTCCCGGGATCCAGGGACAACTTCCCCGGGAGTACGCACGGCGGGTCTCAGGCTGGTGCAACATCACGCCGGCCTCTGCCGCAACGTCACGCTGCCTCTGCAGCCGCAGGCCCGCCCCGCACGTAGTGCCCCTCCTACCCCCATCCCCCAACCCCCGGCCTGAGTGAGCCGGAGGCCCCGAATCAGCGGCTCCTTTAACCCCGTCCTGTCTGAGCGAAAAAACAGACGCCCTCCAGCGACCTACACGCAGAGGCAGGGCCAAATCCAAAGCTGAGCTCCTGTGAGCTGTGAGAACAAAGAAGAGAAAGGGAAATCTCTCCCAGCAGCCACAGAAGCAGCGGATTAAAGCTCCACAATCAACTTGATATACCCTGCATCTGTGGAATACCTGAATAGACAAGGAATGATCCCAAATTGAAGAGGTGGAATTTAGGAGCGAGATCTATGATTTTTTTCCCTTTTCCTCTTTTTGTGAATGTGTACGTGTATGCTTCTGTGTGAGATCCTGTCTGTATACTCTTGCTTCCACCATTTGTCCTAGGGCTCTATCCGTCCATGACTTTTTTTTTAAAATTCTTTTTCTTAATAATTAAGTTTAATTGTAATAACTTTATTATACTTTACCTTCGTTCTTTCTTTCTTTCCTTCCTTCCTTCCCTCCTTTAGACAACGAATCACCCCAAATTGAGGAGGTGGTCTCAGGGAGCAGGATTTATGATTTTTCCCCCTTTACCTCTTTTTGTGAAGGTGTATGTGTATGCTTCTGTGTAAGATTTTCTCTGTATAGCTTTGCTTCCAACATTTGTCCTAAGGTTCTATCCGTCCTTTTTTTTTTTTTTCTAAATATTTTTTAATTCAATAACTATATTATACTTTATTTTATTTTTACTGTATCATCTTTCTTTCTGTCCTTTTTCCTTCTTTCCCTCCTTCCTTCCTTCCTCCCTCCCTCCCTCCCTCCTTTCTTTCCTTCTTTCTTCCTTCCTTCCTTTCCTCCTTTCCTTCTTTCTTTACTCATACTTCTACTAATTCTCCCTACTTTTTCTCCCTTTTATTCTGAGCTGTGTGGATGAAAGGCTCTTGGTGCTCCAGCCAGGAGTCAGGGCTCTGCCTCTGAGGTAGGAGAGCCAACTTCAGGACACTGGTCAACAAGAGACCTCCCAGCTCCACATAATATTAAACAGTGGAAATATCCCAGAGACCTCCATCTTAACACCAGCACCCAGCTTCACTCAACGACCAGCAAGCCACAGTGCTGGACAACCTATGCCAAACAACTAGCAAAACAGGAACACAACCCCACCCATTAGCAGAGAGGCTGCCTAAAATCATAATAAGGCCACAGACACCCCAAAACACACCACCAGACGTGAACCTGCCCACTAGAGAGACAAGATCCAGCCTCATCCAGCACAACACAGGCACTAGTCCCCTCCACCAGGAAGCCTACACAACCCACTGAAACAACCTTAGCCACTGGAGACAGACATCAAAAACAACGGGAACTACGAAAGTGCAGCCTGCAAAAAGGAGACCCCAAACACAGTAAGATAAGCAAAATGAGAAGACAGAAAAACACACAGCAGATGAAGGAGCAAGATAAAAACCCACCAGACCTAACAAATGAAGAGGAAATAGGCAATCTACCTGAAAAAGAATTCAGAATAATGATAGTAAGGATGATCCGAAATCTTGGAAGTAGAATGGACAAAATGCAAGAAACAGTTAACAAGGACCTACAAGAACTAAAGATGAAACAAGCAACGATGAACAATGCAATAAATGAAATTAAAATCACTCTAGATAGGATCAATAGCAGAATAACTGAGGCAGAAGAACGGATAAGTGACCTGGAAGATAAAGTAGTGGAAATAACTACTGCAGAGCAGAATAAAGAAAAAAGAATGAAAAGAACTGAGGACAGTCTCAGAGACCTCTGGGACAACATTAAACGCACCAACATTCGAATTATAGGGGTTCCAGAAGAAGAAGAGAAAAAGAAAGGGACTGAGAAAATATTTGAAGAGATTATAGTTGAAAACTTCCCTAATATGGGAAAGGAAATAGTTAATCAAGTCCAGGAAGCACAGAGGGTCCCATACAGGATAAATACAAGGAGAAACACGCCAAGACACATATTAATCAAACTGTCAAAAATTAAATACAAAGAAAGCATATTAAAAGCAGCAAGGGAAAAACAACAAATAACACACAAGGGAATCCCCATAAGGTTAACAGCTGATCTCTCAGCAGAAACCCTACAAGCCAGAAGGGAGTGGCAGGACATACTGAAAGTGCTGAAGGAGAATAGCCTGCAACCAAGACTACTCTACCCAGCAAGGATCTCATTCAGATTTGATGGAGAAATTAAAACCTTTACAGACAAGCAAAAGCTGAGAGAGTTCAGCACCACCAAACCAGCTTTACAACAAATGCTAAAGGAACTTCTCTAGACACGAAACACAAGAGAAGGAAATGATCTATAGTAGCGAACCCAAAACAATATATAAAATGGAAATAGGAACATACATATCGATAATTACCTTAAATGTAAATGGACTAAATGCTCCCACCAAAAGACACAGATTGGCTGAATGGATACAAAAACAAGACCCTTATATATGCTGTCTACAAGAGACCCACTTCAGAACTAGAGACACATACAGACTGAAAGTAAGGGGATGGAAAAAGATATTCCATGCAAATGGAAACCAAAAGAAAGCTGGAGTAGCAATTCTCATATCAGACAAAATAGACTTTAAAATAAGGACTATTAAAAGGGACAAAGAAGGACACTACATAATGATCAAGGGATCGATCCAAGAAGAAGATATAACAATTGTAAATATTTATGCACCCAACATAGGAGCACCTCAATACATAAGGCAAATACTAACAACCATAAAAGGGGAGATCAACAGTAACACATTCATAGTAGGGGACTTTAACACCCCACTTTCACCCATGGACAGATCATCCAAAATGAAAATAAATAAGGAAACACAAGCTTTAAATGATACATTAAGCAAGATGGACTTAATTGATATTTATAGGACACTCCATCCAAAAACAACAGAATACACATTTTTCTCAAGTGCTCATGGAACATTCTCCAGGATAGATCATATCTTGGATAGATCATATCTCCAGGATAGATAATATCTAGATCATATCACAAATCAAGCCTTGGTAAATTTAAGAAAACTGAAATTGTATCAAGTATCTTTTCCGACCACAACGCCATGAGACTAGATATCAATTACAGGAAAAGATCTTTAAAAAATACAAACACATGGAGGCTAAACAATACACTACTTAATAATGAAGTGATCACTGAAGAAATCAAAGAGGAAATAAAAAAATACCTAGAAACAAATGACAATGGAGACACAACGACCCAAAACCTATGGGATGCAGCAAAAGCAGTTCTAAGGGGGAAGTTTATAGCAATATAAGCCCACCTTAAGAAGCAGGAAACATCTCGAATAAACAACCTAACCTTGCACCTCAAGCAATTAGAGAAAGAAGAACAAAAAAACCCCAAAGCTACAGAAGGAAAGAAATCATAAAAATCAGAGCAGAAATAAATGAAAAAGAAATGAAGGAAACAATAGCAAAGATCAATAAAACTAAAAGCTGGTTCTTTGAGAAGATAAACAAAATAGATAAACCACTAGCCAGACTCATCAAGAAAAAAAGGGAGACGACTCAAATCAATAGAATTAGAAATGAAAAAGGAGAAGTAACAACTGACACTGCAGAAATAAAAAAAATCATGAGAGATTACTACAAGCAACTCTATGCCAATAAAATGGACAATCTGGAAGAAATGGACAAATTCTTAGAAATGCACAACCTGCCAAGACTGAATCAGGAAGAAATAGAAAATATGAACAGACCAATCACAAGCACTGAAATTGAAACTGTGATTTAAAACCTTCCAACAAACAAAAGCCCAGGACCAGATGGCTTCACAGGTGAATTCTATCAAACGTTTAGAGAAGAGCTAACACCTATCCTTCTCAAACTCTTCCAAAATATAGCAGAGGGAGGAACACTCCCAAATTCCTTCTACGAGGCCACCATCACCTTGATACCAAAACCAGACAAGGATGTCACAAAGAAAGAAAACTACAGGCCAATATCACTGATGAACATAGATGCAAAAATCCTCAACAAAATACTAGCAAACAGAATCCAACAGCACATTAAAAGGATCATACACCATGATCAAGTGGGGTTTATTCCAGGAATGCAAGGATTCTTCAATATACGCAAATCTATCAATGTGATAAACCATATTAACAAATTGAAGGAGAAAAACCATATGATCATCTCAATAGATGCAGAGAAAGCTTTCGACAAAATTCAACACCCATTTATGATAAAAACCCTCCAGAAAGTAGGCATAGAGGGAACTTTCCTAAACATAATAAAAGCCATATATGACAAGCCCACAGCAAACATCATCCTCAATGGTGAAAAACTGAAAGCATTTCCACTAAGATCAGGAACAAGACAAGGTTGCCCACTCTCACCAGTCTTATTCAACATAGTTTTGGAAGTTTTAGCCACAGCAATCAGAGAAGAAAAGGAAATAAAAGGAATCCAAATCGGAAAAGAAGAAGTAAAGCTGTCACTGTTTGCAGATGACATGATACTATACATAGAGAATCCTAAAGATGCTACCAGAAAACTACTAGAGCTAATCAATGAATTTGGTAAAGTAGCAGGATACAAAATTAATGCACAGAAATCTCTGGCATTCCTATATACTAATGATGAAAAATCTGAAAGTGAAATCAAGAAAACACTCCCATTTACCATTGCAACAAAAAGAATAAAATATCTAGGAATAAACCTACCTAAGGATACGAAAGACCTGTATGCAGAAAATTATAAGACACTGATGAAAGAAATTAAAGATGATACAAATAGATGGAGAGATATACCATGTTCTTGGATGGGAAGAATCAACATTGTGAAAATGACTCTACTACCCAAAGCAATCTACAGATTCAATGCAATCCCTATCAAACTACCACTGGCATTTTTCACAGAACTAGAACAAAAAATTTCGCAATTTGTATGGAAACACAAAAGACCCCGAATAGCCAAAGTAATCTTGAGAACGAAAAAAGGAGCTGGAGGAATAAGGCTCCCTGACTTCAGACTATATTACAAAGCAACAGTAATCAAGACAGTATGGTACTGGCACAAAAACAGAAAGATAGATCAGTGGAACAGGATAGAAAGCCCAGAGATAAACCCACGCACATATGGACACCTTATCTTTGATAAAGGAGGCAGGAATGTACAGTGGAGAAAGGACAGCCTCTTCAATAAATGGTGCTGGGAAAACTGGACAGGTACATGTAAAAGTATGAGATTAGATCACTCCCTAACACCATACACAAAAATAAGCTCAAAATGGATTAAAGACCTAAATGTAAGGCCAGAAACTATCAAACTCTTAGAAGAAAACATAGGAAGAACACTCTATGACATAAATCACAGCAAGATCCTTTCTGACCCACCTCCTAGAGTAATGGAAATAAAAACAAAAATAAACAAATGGGACCTAATGAAACTTCAAAGCTTTTGCACAGCAAAGGAAACCATAACCAAGACCAAAAGACAACCCTCAGAATGGGAGAAAACATTTGCAAATGAAGCAACTGACAAAGGATTAATCTCCAAAATTTACAAGCAGCTCATGCAGCTCAATAACAAAAAAACAAACAACCCCATCCAAAAATGGGCAGAAGACCTAAATAGACATTTCTCCAAAGAAGATATACAGAATGCCAACAAACACATGAAAGAATGCTCAACATCATTAATCATTAGAGAAATGCAAATCAAAACTACAATGAGATATCATCTCACACCAGTCAGAATGGCCATCATCAAAAAATCTAGAAACAATAAATGCTGGAGAGGGTGTGGAGAAAAGGGGACACTCTTGCACTGCTGGTGGGAATGTGAATTGGTTCAGCCACTGTGGAGAACAGTATGGAGGTTCCTTAAAAAACTACAAATAGAATTACCATATGACCCAGCAATCCCACTACTTGGCATATACCCTGAGAAAACCAAAATTCAAAGAGAGTCATGTACCAAAATGTTCATTGCAGCTCTATTTACAATAGCCAGGACATGGAAACAACCTAAGCGCCCATCATCGGATGAATGGATAAAGAAGATGTGGCACATATACACAATGGAATATTACTCAGCCTTAAAAAGAAATGAAATTGAGCTATTTGTAATGAGATGGATAGACCTAGAATCTGTCATACAGAGTGAAGTAAGTCAGAAAGAAAAAGACAAATACCGTATGCTAACACATATATATGGAATTTAAGGGAAAAAAATGTCATGAAAAACCTTGGGGTAAGATAGGAATAAAGACGCAGACCTACTGGAGAACGGACTTAAGGATATGGGGAGGGGGAAGGGTGAGTTTTGACAGGGCGAGAGAGAGTCATGGACATATACACACTAACAAACGTAGTAAGGTAGATAGCTGGGGGGAAGCAGCCGCAAGGCACAGGGATATTAGCTCGGTGCTTTGTGACAGCCTGGAAGGGTGGGATGGGGAGAGTGGGAGGGAGGGAGACGCAAGAGGGAAGACATATGGGAACATATGTATATGTATAGCTGATTCACTTTGTTGTAAAGCAGAAACTAACACACCATTGTAAAGCAATTATACCCCAATAAAGATATTTAAAAAAAAAAAAGAAGAATCCCCAAACCTCTGGTTGTTTGCAGATGGTCGCCAGAGAACCATGATGACAAAGAGGATCATGGAGAACAGCAACCGCCAGATGGCATCATCCACCCACAGCTCCCGCCAATCCTACCAAAAGGGGAAAAAATACATTTATATACATTATCTTAACCCTTTGTTCGCAAAACCCTTTGCATAGAACAAGAACTACTTGTTTATTCATTCAACTTATATTTACTAAGGGCCTGCTATATATGCTAACAAGCACTGCACCAAGCACAAAGTGAATGAACCTAATTTCTTCCCTTGTAGTGATTACCATTGTTAAAGAAAAGGCACTAACCAAACAGAGTGCTTGTCAATGCTTCGTTATAGCTCTGAGAATCTTTAGGGAAGGGTTTTTACATAAGGTAAGAGAAAGTAACATCAGGTTGTTATTTTTTATAATTTTCGTTTTCATTTATTTAGTTTTACCAAAACAGAGCCATAGCTGCCTCCAAAGAAATGCTACTGGCCATAGTCTTTGTGCTCAGATCTTAAGGACATGGTTTTTACTCAGATTAGCATTATTCACACATACTTAGTATTTAAGACTCTGGATTTCTTATTTGAGAATTTTTAGTTAAAGCAAAATTGGGTTATGGCAGACTGTAGTTATCACTTATAAAATTCTCTTGAACTACTAGTATATATAGTATATGATACATATAGAATACTCAGGAGGAGAGAAGCATACTAACCCTCAGAGTGGAGACCTAACCCTAATTTTTTTTTTTTTTTTTTGCGGTACGCGGGCCTCTCACTGTTGTGGCCTCTCCCGCTGCAGAGCACAGGCTCCGCGGCATGTGCAATCTTCCCAGACCGAGGCACGAACCCGTGTCCCCTGCATCCGCAGGCGGACTCTCAACCACTGCGCCAGCAGGGAAGCCCTAACCCTAATTTTTTATAAGGTACAAACCTTACCACTGTCATCAACATCATTGTCTGTGTATAACAAACAGTACACTATTCCTAAATGCATGTGTTTGTTAACTCACCGACTGACAAGTCACTATCCTGAACTTCATGGTTGTCCAGATGATAAACACAATAGATGCTAAGAGGAAATATAAAACGTGGTCAGTATGAATGTTGGTTTATATCCCCAATTACATTCTCCAATTCTGGTTAAGTGGAATCCCCCACATCCCTAACCCCCAAACATCACCGTCACTTTCTGTTATTTTAACATATTTATTCAATACAAATTTACTTAATTACTCTATACAAGGCCCATGTACTCTTGTCAAACCTTTCTGTACTTAAAGAATAGTTTTGTTTACTACCTGGCTACTTCAGTAACCCTGAGAATTGTAAATGAAGTTATTGGAAACGTGGCTTTTCCCAGCAATATCAATAATACAATTTTTTCCCTTCCTTTATCCTTAGTATAGTAATGCTAATTTTTCTTTAGCTGGTCAGATGGGGAAAAAAAAGGCTGATAAAATGACTGCAGGACAAACATAACTGTTGGTTCCAATCACAGGCCAGACTTCACTTTTCCCGCGACAAGGGCCAAAAGGCAGAAAATAAGCCTACTTTGGCTATGGTCTACCTAATGTCTATATTTTATGCATGCTTAGTAACATACGTAAAAGGAGTATAATGGTAATGTACCCTAACCTAAAATACTATAGCTATTTAATAAAACCAAGTAAGTATTAATGTCTTCTAAAAGGAATCTGAATGCTCTATGGCACTCAAGCTAACTTGGCTCAAGAAAAAGAATGGAGACAGGATATACTAACAGCTGAATTAATTTTCATCTATTATACTTAAACTAAATGGTTCTCAACCTTTTTTGAACCACAGACTCCTTGGAGAATGACAAAAGCTAAAGACCCCTTCCCCAAGTAAAATGCACAAAACTTTTCTATGTAATTTTACAGAGCACACCTATAACCTCTCAGGTTAAGAATCTCTGTTCTAAAAGGATCACATTTAAACATCAGGAAGAAAGTCCCCAACTTACCTGCCACTGCCAAGATAAGTGTGTTGGTGAAATGTCGGTACAAAGAGAGTTTTACAATGTTCCTCCGAAGTTTTAATAGCTTCATTGTTTGAGTCAGGCTAATAAATATGTGTTTGAAGGTCAAGGAAATCAACATTCAGAAAAACCATAAGCTATTAAATTAATCCTCAAGTTTCTGAGGATGTGGGGTTATAATGATAGAGCTATGGATCCCAGAGGCCTTACAGCTCTCTTATTCTCAATCTCACAAACACCCCAAGCTTCACCATGATTAATAAGAAAGTCTTCATTTTTAATGAGATACTGAAGAGAAGACAGAACCAGGATAAAATGAGAATGGAGAAAAATAAGAAGAAAAAAGAGGAAAATATTAAAAAGAGAAATAAAGACAGGAAGCAGCTTTCTAGAGAAACAAAAAGAAAAAAGAAAAAGAATGACAAATGGAAGAAAATGAAATGAAAATGAGTAACAGGTAAGGGAAGAGAAGTTAGCATTATCTTCTCTCTTCCTTTAAGGTAGGTAGCTCTGTTCTCACTGTCCCAGGTAATCCAGTCTAGGGTCATAAATACACTTGTGCCTACAACCTTCCAGAGTTCTACACTTAGACCCCTTGTGCCATATTAAGAGAACAGCCATCAGCTGCCAGATCAATCCTGAATTAAAAGGACAGTACAATTACAATTGGCTGAGTATTCCTCGCAGTTAGGCTCTAAAAGTAATGACTCTCCATTTTCAGAACATTATTCCCAAGCAGAAGTTGCCACGGAAGACAGGAAGGGAATTGATGACTACTGAAGAGGATATCTGCTCTCATGTCTGACTTTCAGAATGAGCAGATACAAAAATGAATGAGGTGGAGCTTGGTCTGTGCTTTGACAAAGACTTATTAACAAGCTGCTACCTAAACACTGGGTTATCTCATTGTTTGGTCCAGTCCCACTTTCCTCTCCCCACTCCTCCCAATATTTATAGAGGTTCACAAAGCACACTTGAAAGATATTGATCTAGAAAAGCTTGACCATTTGAAGCAAGAACACTTCAATTTCAAAGATTTTTGATATATGATCATCTACTCAAATCCATAAAATTATTATTTTGTTTACATTCAGCCATTTATAACAGTTTATCAAGACAGTAATATTGCACATAGAAGCAAATACACAAAAACCAACACAAATTAAAAAAAAAAAAGGATAAAAGTCCCAAAAGTCAAATCCTTCATCCAATAGGCCAAGTCCCTAATAAACAGTATTTAATTTTAAGAAGCAAGAGAAAAAGATTACTTAAATAGAAATTTGTCTGTTACGTGCTGACTGACTTCACCTGTAAATGAATCAATATTTACTTCAAAGAGTGGAAGCCTTCAGACAATCCCAAGTCAGCTTTTGAACAGGGATATAAAACACTTACCCTGTAACGATTTAAATATGCTAAACCTACATAGTATTTTAAGAGAGTCAAACAACCTTATGTAGTCCCCAAACCACATTTAAAGCATCAAAATCTTTTCATAATTTTCAAAGCATTTAATAATTCCTAGAGGCTGAAAGAAATGTCAGGAGCAGAGCGGCCAGTGATTCTAACGCTAAGTGGGGTGCACAAATAAGTCCAAAATCAAAGTGAAATGTTCATAAAAAAAAAAAAAAAGGAAAGCCACAAGCTTTTATCTTGTGCTCAGATCACAGTCACCAATTTCTGATGCAATTTTAAAACTTAAAACCAAAAAAACTGCTTACCTGAGGCCTCAGGTTGTTAGACTAAAAACACCCTAATCCCAGACTAAGGAGTAATCAACAAAACTGTTAAAAAGAAAAAAAAAAACCTTTGCAGAAAGATCAATGGAAACCCATCTCCAAAAGGAGAAAATGGACTGCCATCAAAGAATCCAATGAGAAGGATATCCACCAGCACAGGGCAGTGTCTAGGAAAGCCAAGGGGATAAAGGCCAAGGAAGCAAGATCAGTCTGGGCCTGCAGACAAAGAAAAAGAGGTGGTGAAAAAAGAGATGTCCAGAGAGGAACAGAGATGAAACCAGCACAAGATTCTGCATTTATATAATCATCTGGAGTGGTTTTGCATTTGAACTGAAAGAAAACAAAAAGGTAGTAACATTTGGCACCTGCATCGTTCTTCCCTTCTGATAAACCATCATGTATAATATACAGCTATAAGCATTTCACACAAATTGTTGATTACAATCTCAGTACAACGAAACGTGCTGCCAACTAATAAGTGTTTTTTAATACAGAGTTATAACGTGCTAATAGAGTTCTTAGCACCCTAAGATCGATGGTAAGAAGCGACCACACCAAAAACTTTATGGCAGTATAAGTTCCCATTCCATCCTATCAGTTCCCATCATTTTGGTTTTGGCTATAAGTCCTAAAGACCCTTCTCATATTTAAAATTACTGCATCATTAATATACTAAGAATTATTGATTTCTGGAACTGTAATATACAATGTATTTTTCAAAATAAGATGTAAGGCAAGTATCTATCTCCAAAACTATGCTGCTTGCTTTCATAAAGTTTAAGACGCTATTTATTTAACCCTAACTACCCAATCACCAGGGCATTACTGAAAGGATATCCATAAAATAATACAGGCATCAATTGCTGAGAGGGCCAGGTTTACTATCAAAGCCAAGGGATAAGAAAAATACTACAGCAGCAGAAGAAAGAAAATGAAATTGACAGGTGGTTAAAGTTGCTGAAAGTCTAAGGAAATTACATACAGAGGACAGTGTGGTTTGAAAACCAAATTTGCATCCATAAAGTGTTTCATTTAAGGGGCAATTTGTTGCAAAACTTACTGAGCCCAGTTTAATTGAGAGAAAAGTTTACAGCATTTACCATCTTGAATCTAACAAGTTATTGCAGACAGAAATTTTTAAATAAATAGGAAAATAACTGGAATGACCTAGGGAGGCCCACTTCTTCACATTAATCCAGCTCTAACATAAATTTCTTTATCACATATGTCTCAGTGCTTTGGTTTCCTTCCCTAACAAAAGGCATAATTATGTAATTGTAAATAATTATGTAAAGTATCATCAGTTGAATTTTAAGAAAGCCTCTGAAATGCAAGTGCTGATTAAGCAAAGAGCACTGTCACTTTAAAACAAAAATCAGATTAACCAGCAAGTGCATGATTACAATGTTTGTCACTTACGCAAGAATGGAGCCAGCTGCTCCATTGCTGCTTCCCACTGGGGAACTAGTAAATAAGCAGTAATCTGGGGACAGGTGGGAAAGCGTTCATTCCCCATCACACATTAAATTTATGAAGCTCTAATAGATAGATTAAAAAGAAAAAATGAATTATACATACGTTTGGTAAACCACAGCTCAAAGGTGACTTAGAGGAAGTAGTAAAGAAGCCCACAGACATTTCCAATTAACCTCCTCAAGACAAAAACTATATTATCTGAAATGACCACAAAAATTCTGATTAAGCAATACTGACCCCAGTAACTCTGAGGACCCCTTCCATGCCAGAGAACAAAAGATAAAGAGCTCCTGCTACCACAACCTTGTGAAGAGTGACTCCAAGGCGAGGCCTAAAGAGGAAGCAAAGAAATGAGTACAAATGCAACAAACCCCGAGACAAGCTAAGTAACAAAAACTCATGTTGATTAACGCAGGCCAACAACTTAACAGATATAAGCCAGACATACTTGATTCAGCTGAGGAAAAACTCAGACAGACATATGGTCTTAAATCAAGACAGTGAACTCTAGAACTTGAGATCCGGTCCCTGGTTACTGCATTTTTAAAAAAACTTTTTATTACAGAGAATTCTGAAACATATTCAATAGTATAATGAACCCCTATAAAACCATCATCCAGTCCCAAAAGCCATCTAATCCTGCCCCATGCACACCTTATCCACTTCCATCCTCCCATACTATTCTGAAACAAATCCTAGATCTTACCTTTTATTTATATGTATTTCCGTATGTTTTTAAACAGATATGGACTTTGAAAAAACATAACCACAATATTATCAAATCTAAAAATGTTAACAATTCCTTAATACAATCAAAATCTTATTAAAACTCATTAGTCTGTTATCAAGCTCAAAGTCCAGCAAAATGTGAAAAGTCTGAGTAGCTTCTGTGTCAAGGAGGAAAAATCTTAGATCCTTGATACTCAAAGTACCTCTGAATCAGAATCTACGTTTTAACAAGATCCCCAGGTGATTCATTAGTGCATTACATTATGAGGTGCACTGCCTTAAATCATGTCTACCTAAGGCTTAGCAATATTTGTCCTTATATTTTGTTATATGCTAGAAAAACTGCAAATGAGCAGGAATTTATTTCCCCAATGGTGTTATCTTAGAAACCCAGAATACTGCCTGGCATACAGGAGGCAACCACATATGTTAAATGAACATATACATTTTAAAAGTGAGAACCCCCCATTCCCCTAATCCCATTTAAAGCAAAACTCCTTTAAATAAATGAATAAATTTAAAAAATTAAAGTCCCCCATTTCTTTAATTCCACTTAAAGCAAAACTCCTTGAATAACTGTCTATACCTAACTCCAATTCCTCTCCCCCTATTTAAGAGAGAATTCCCCTTATTCTCTCTTAAACTCACTCCAATCAAGCTTTTTGTCCTACCCCTTCATCAAAGCTGTTCTCATTTAAGGTCGCTAATATCCTCCATGTAGTTAAATCCAGTGATCACTTCTCAATCCTCTTACTTGACACAATTAATCACTCCCCCCTTGAAACAGTGTTCAGCTTTGTCTTCCACTTCACTGGTCACTACTCAATTTCCTCTGTCCTAATTCTACTTCACCTCATTGACTTCTAAATAATAATAGTCCAAGGGCTCAGTCCTTTGACCTCTTCTCTGTATACACTCACTTCCTTGATGATCACATCCAGTCTTAATGGCTTTAAATAACAGCTACATCCTTATGACTCCCAAATTTATATCTCTGCCTTAATTTCTCCCTCCTACTTCCCTCATTTGGATATCTAACTGACCTTCTAATCCTGCCTCCACTCCAAATTTATTCCATTTAAGATCTTCCTGAACTCAGTAAACGTCAGTTCCGTCCTTCCACTTGCTTAGATCAAAATAGTTGACATTATCCTTGATTCTAGATCAAAATAGTTGGCATCATCCTTGATTCCTCTTTCACATCACACATTTGATCTACCAGCAAAGTCTACTGGCTCTACCTTCAAAATATAAAAGAATCTGACCACATCTTAACATTTCTTCCCCTGGTGTACATATAGCTTCTTCACCAACTTGGATCTTTGCTTAACTGCCAAAGTGAAGCCTTCCTTGAGCACCATATTTACAAATGAAAGTTCCACCTCCTGCCTAGAACTCTATATGCTTTCCCTGCTTTATCTGCTCACTGACATATTAGATTTTTCATTCACGTATTTTTATTTTACTCACGTATTTTTATCTGTGCACCAGTCTGTCCACAAATGTAAACTCCAAGTCTTTTGTTTTCTTGCTGTATCCCTAGGGCCTAGAATGTCTAATATATAGAAGGCACTCAAGAATGCTCTTCCCATTAAAAAAATATGATTTGCAAGAATACTTTGGAAGAGGAAAGTCACAGTAAGTTTAAAAGTTTGATGTTTCAATGTCATTTGCTATACTGCAAGTTTTCCTGCAGATGCTCCTTAAATTCTAAGTAGTAAAATGAAACACTAATATTTTTCCAACTTTTACAAATCTACAATATTTCAGATACCTTTGATTTCAGAAATATTTCTTATATCGACTTTCAGAATTACACTGGAAACCTGTAACACTGTTTCAATTTAATCAGCATTTTAATTTGCTCTTCCATATAGGAAGTTAATACTTACTTGACTATGCCATATCCCAGACTAACTATGATGACCAGGGTTCGAGCCAGTGAGCGTTTAACTGCTGAAAGCAGCTCTGCAAGGATCAGGGCACCTTGGACTGTAAGGAAGAAAAAAGGAGGGAAAAACGCAGTATGTAAACTAGGTTTGGGAAAAGGCACAATTCTAGAACCAGAATGTAGATTTCTAACACTCTTCAGAATAAGCACTGATATTAGTCCTACTTAAAAAGAATACCTCTTCTGCGATGTTTACAAGTACAAGCTGATATCACTTAGTATCTTACTCATGTGGATAGCAATCTGGGTGTGCTCAATTTACCTTCCCCCTCCACCTCCCGCTTCACTAAAACCTCAGCAAAATACCTCAGCCTACTTCAACAATTTATAGCATCTAAGGAATATTCCTCCCAGTTTAAAAAACTGTGAAATATAGCTACCTATATGTAGGAGAGCACAAAACACAACACAGAATTTTCAACTCACTTTCACATCTATTATTTTCAAGCCATTTCAAAGACCAGGGAAAGATCTAATTAGTATATCTTGCAACAAGAATTATTAAGAATTAAATGGTCTGATGAGAGAGAACTGAAGCTATCACAAAAAAAACTTCAGGGCTTCCCTGGTGGCGCAGTGGTTGAGAGTCCGCCTGCCGATGCAGGGGACGCGGGTTTGTGCCCCGGTCCGGGAAGATCCCACATGCCACGGAGCGGCTGCGCCCGTGGGCCGTGGCCACTGGGCCTGCGTGTCCGGAGCCTGTGCTCCGCGGCAGGAGGGGCCACGGCAGTGAGAGGCCCACGTACCGCAAAAAAAAAAAAAAAAAACTTCAGTACGAAACAATTTCTATCACTACCTGTTCACCTTACTAAACCATAAATACCCTCCTATTTTCTTGGTATTACTATATTTTACCAACCCCGCCCCCCAACCCAGTATCTCTGAAATCAAGGTAGGTCTTACAATCAATGGCATCTTACAATTAAATTAGCAGTATTTACCTTCTTTCTTAGATGCATATAATAATGGTACCTTAAAAATCAACAGCAACTGATATTCAATAATGATAATAACAGTCCCAAAGTGGCCACTACTGTAGTAACTTTTGTGGGTTTATTTCAATAAAATTACTCTTAAATAACTGAACCCACAATTTAAGAGATTAAAAACAAAGTCATAATCATAGTGATTCTGCTTAAGTTATTCTAATAATTAAGTAACTGCAAAGTAACAGCTACTTAATGACTGCTGACCTTAGGAAAATCGTCTTAAGTTTCACCTGCCAATCACTAACAAACTGGCAAACATTTTTTGGTCACATACCAGATTCTCCTTTGTATCGGATATTCTGAAATTCTGCATAGAAGACAGCTTTCTCAAGCATTCCCAGGAAGATGACAGCACCAATCCAAAACTGAATTCTCAGGAGATCTCTCCAATAGCAAGCAGACCATGCCAGCCACAGAACACCAAATAGGACATATACAATACACATCACCATGAAAAACTGTCATCCAAGTGGGTAAAAGAGAAAAAGAAGGATTAAGGCCAAGAGCCAATTTAGAATCAATACACAGTCTTAACATAATGTAAAAAATATACATACTACATATACATAAAAATATACATATACATAAAAATATACATATACATATTTTATTTCTTTGAAGTTCAATACTAAGATGAAAAAACTGTCTCCTCTCGGGCAGAGAGAGACTACCTAAGAGTTTCCCTTAGAGAGTGACCAGTCTTTTGTATTAAAAGAGTTTTTTCAACTCACAATCTAAAATTATTTAAATGAAGACAATGAGAGGAAAAAAGGCACGGTAGGGTTAGGATACAGCTGAAGGCAAGGAAACACAACAGAGTGGGAAAACTATAAAAGTACAAGGAAAAAGAAAAAAACTCCACAAACAAAAGAAATCTGAAAACAGATTAAGGATGTTCTCAGACACACAGACTGAAAAGGAGAAAGTGTCATCATTTACTCATCCTAAATGGGATCAGAAACTATAGGGTTTTAAGAAGTACCCCATTTTGGATCCTAGAGAGGATGTGAGAGGTGAAATGACCTTTGAGGTACTTTCCAACTCTAAAATTCCACAAGTCACTGACTTCATTTTACAAATGAGAAAATGAGGCACAGGGGGGTTCACTGACACTTCCAAGATCACATTCTAGTAGGAAGTAAGTACAGAACTACAAGCAGTATTTTCTGAACTGTTCAGGAACAAGTCTTTAATACTGCCACAAAACATGGACAATCTTTCAAGCTAAACTCATTTAATGTTGAGGTTAAAGAATATAAGTTCACTTACAATCATCAATGGGTATTCTTCAAGCGTGAGGTATTCATAGGGACCTTTCACTTCAACAGTCACTGCCAAAACACAGTCCTCAGAATTAATGTAAAGAATGAAAAAATTAAACAAGAACATTGTCTGATATTTGATTAAATTAATGAAAACTCCATTGGGTAATTTACTTTTACCATTTCAATCCTGGTGAATATTACATTTGTAAAGCACTCTGAAATTCATAAAGTGTTCTGATGGTTTGTGCTGTGTCCTGCACAGGCCTCAGCATGACTCTGCTCTAGTCACTACCTTAGGTGGAAAAGCCCTCTGTTCCCATACTCACATCCTTTAAAGACTAAGTTGAATGTATTTCCTCCACAAAACCTGGTGAGCTGCCCAAGTGGAACTATTCCCCATCTCCTCTAAATTCCAAACATACTTCATGTATGCTTTTTCTTACATCACTAATATGCTTTGAAAGTATTGGACTTCATTCCTTCATTCTGCTGCCCTCTTTTTTCTTTTCTCTCTCCTTACCTATATTTTCCTACTGCTTTCTTTCATTTTTACCTACTTTAACTTTATGTGACTTTCATAATTAATATATCATTTTCAGAAGGTGCTTAATAATAAGGAAGTATTTAATGAAGCAGAACAAATGACAGTAACAAGAATTTGAAAGATTTGCCTTCCTGAAGCAAACCTATAACTACTTTAAAATTGTAAGTGATAAAACTACTTGGATAAATATTAAGTATGATTAATAAATAAACTGATTTATCTAAGAAGTGATATCTATCACCAGAGAGAGACTATTCAACAAAAATTTCCTACTAATTTTTATCAAGCAAAAAGGACATACCATTATTAAAAGTAAATCAGGTCTAATACTTATATTAGAGCATCCCATAATAGCAATCACAAAAATTTCATAGCTGAACTGGTTAGTAATCTAAGCCCTCTTAATTTAATAAAAGAGTAAATAAAATAATTAGTAAATATTTGTCAATTCTTTGTTGACTCTACAGCAGGGGTCAGCAAAATATAGCACATGGACCAAATCTGGCCATCTATTCCAAAGTTTTATTGGAAAATAGTCACATCCACCTACTTACATACTGTTGATGGCTACATTTACACCACAGTGGCAGAGCTGGGTAGTTGTAGCAGAGAGAATATTTACTATCTGGCACTTTAAGAAAAAGTTGGCTAATCCCTGCTCTATGCTAAAATATAACATACATTTACTGAGCACTTACCATGTGACACACACTATGGAAAATACAGGAGATGGAAAGATGTAGAGGATGTTTTCTGCCATCTAGTGGATTACTATCTTCAGGGGACAGAGAGTTGGAAAGCAACAGAGAACTGTGCCCCTGAGCCAAACCCAGAAGGATGAGTGTGTATTTTCTATGATGAAGTAAAAAGCCATCCAGGTAGAGGACATTACATGAACGAAGACTGGTGTGAAAATGCATGATATATTTAAAGAACATGTAGTTCGAGACTCCATATGGTACCATACAGTAACATTTTGACACAAGGCAGCAAAAGGTAAACTGGGACAATTTGTAGAGTTTGTAAGCCTTGCTGCAGAATTGGACATTTTATAGTAACAGGAAGATATCAAAGGTTTTAATGAAGGTAAGAAAGATGATAAAAGTGTTTTAGAGAGAGAATTTTAGGACTTTCACAAGGTGTAGTTAAGTTTTGAGTATCGTCTTTTTAGTTCCAAACAACAGATGTATAAAACAAAAACAAAAAAGAGAGGAAACAAAAAGGACATGAGCTCAAAAACAAGATAAACAGCTCCATGTATCAAAACTGAACAAAAACTCAGAACAGTGCATGAGGTTGAATCCATGGTCATGGTGGACTCTGGGCCCCAAAGTATGCTACAGTAGTTGAGCGTGCAGCTCCTGTGGGATCACTGAAATTAGTAGGAGTCTAAGATAAAGGGGAAGCAGAGCCAGATTTGATGCATGAAGAGCCTGAAGTAGAGTGGAGCAAGGTTTCTTCTCCACCCTTTTCAAAGAAAGAAGGTACAAGGTAAATCTTGGCAAATGCTCCTTGAAGACTATTACTCATTAGGAAGCCATGGGCCTAGATACAGGAGGATATACATATGTCTTGGGTCTAGAAACTGCCAGGCCACCTCTGGTTTGCCTAGATCTGCTATATTCCATATTACTATGGAGAATAAGACCCATCTCTGTCTTGGGAATTAAACATTCAATACAAGAATCCATAAAAAACAAAAGTTTAAAATTAAGTCAAATGAAATAAAGAATAAAGACGAAAGTAGAAACTAATGAAATAGACAATGAAATAGAAAAATGAACAAAACCAGAAGCTGGTTCATTGGGATAAAAATATAGTAAAATAGAATTCTAGAAATATTTTAAAAGTTAAAAAGAGAAGTCACAAAAGCAATATTAAGAATAAAAAAAGATTTTTTTTTTTGTAAAGTAATATCATTACTAACTTTAGGCTAGCAAATTTGAAATCTTGAATGAAATGGACAATTTCTCAGTGGGAAAAAAAAGAAAAACCCTGATTCAAGGAAAAACAGAAAAACTAAAGCTAAAATACTTATTACTATTAAAGAAAATAAATCGGTTGTTGGGACTCCGCTGGTGGTCCAGTGGTAAAGAATCAACCTTCCAAAGCAGGGGATGTGGGTTCGATCCCTGGTTGGAGAACTAAGATCCCACATGCTGCGGGGCAACTAAGCCCTCGTGCCACAACTACTGAGCCTGCGTGCCTCAACTGGAGAGCCCAAGTGCCACAAACTACAGAGCTCACGCACTCTGGAGCCTGCACACCACAACTAGAGAGAAGCCCATGTGCCGCAACAAAAGATCCTGCGTGCTGCAACTAAGACCTGACACAGCCAAAAATAAAATAAAGAAAGAAAGAAAGAAAATATATCAGTTGTTTAAAATCCTCATGGCATGGGACTTCCCTGGTGGTCAAGTGGTTAAGACCCCGTGCTTCCACTGCAGGGCGATCCCTGGTCGGGGAACTAAGATCCTGCATGCTGCACAGTAAGCCAAAAAAAAACCCCAAAAAACCAAAAACCTTCATGAGGGAAAAAAAGAACATCAGGCCAAAACACTATCATAAGTGAGTTCTATCAAACATTCAAGGAATGGATAATTCTATCCTTACAAAAACTGCTCAACAGAATATAAAAACGGGACATTCTCTGATTCATCGTACGAAACTCGCATAACCTGGATGCCAAAACCCATAGAAGATGTACAAGAAATTAAAATCATAGGCCAATCTTACTTTGAACATATGACAAAAAACTCTAAATAAAATTCTGGAAAATAGAATCTGTGTGTGTGTGTGTGTGTGTGTGTGTGTGTGTGTGTGTGTGTGTATCAAAGCTAAATAGTGGCATCTTGGAAATTCAAGAATGGTTTAACATTAGAAAACCAGTTAATGCAATGCATCACATTAACAGATTAAACGAGGAAATCTATATGATCAATTTAATCAATACAGTTAAGCATTCCACAAAACTGAGTATTCATTCTCAATACTAAAAAAAGAAAAAAATTCACTTAGTAAACCAAGAATAGAAAGAAATATCCTGAACCAAATAAAGAATATTTTTTAAAAATCTACAGTGGGGCTTCCCTGGTGGTGCAGTGGTTGGGAGTTCACCTGCCAATGCAGGGGACACGGGTTTGAGCCCTGCTCAGGGAGGATCCCACATGCCGTGAAGCAACTAAGCCCATGCGCCACAGCTACTGAGCCTGCGCTCTAGAGCCCGGGAGCCACAACTACTGAGCCTGCATGCCGCAACTACTGAAGCCCACGTGCCTAGAGCTCGTGTTCCGCAACATGAGAGGCCACGGCTATGAGAAGCCCACGCACTGCCAACAAAAGAGTAACCCCCGCTCACTACAACTAGAGAAAGCCCACGTGCAGCAACAAAGACCCAACGCAGCCAAAAAATAAATAAAATAAAAATCTTAAAAAAAAAAAGACAATAAAAAATCTATAGTAAACATCATACTTAATGGTGAAATGTGCTAATATTGCCAATAAAGTCAGGAGCAAGAAAGGATGGCCACCATCATTGTTTCTATTCAACATTCTACTTGAGAAAGCAGGGGAGGGAAGAAAACTGTAAAAGAGAAGGAAGAAACAAAAAAAGAAACCACAGAAGATAAGACCAATTAGTAAGTTATTGTAAAATTCTAGGTAAGAAATGATGAATCCCTAAACTGGGCAGCAAAAGTAGAAAGGAGAACACTAAGAAAAATTGAGACATTAAAAAATTATCCAAGTCAGTTGATTTAAAAATTTCCAAGTTTTGACTTCATAACTAAGTTTTAACAAGTCTACTGAGAACATAATACTAATTGAAAATTTTAAAAGCAGGAGGATCAAATGAAGGAAAATGAAATCTAGTATCTATAATACATAATAAGAAAGCATACATGAAGTGCCTATCACATACATATTGAATGCAGAAAAATGTTAATTTCTCTCCCTCAATTTTTCTACTTGACAACATTCTTAATTTATTATTCCCTCTTTATTTTTTTGGCTGCACTGCGTGGCTTGTGGGATTTTAGTTCCCTGACAAGGGATCGAACCTGTGCCCTCTGCAGTGGAAGCATGGAGTCCGGACCACTGGACGGCAATGGAATTCCCCTTATTATTACCTCTTTAAAGCAATTTTACACTACCCACCATGCGACACAGCTAGATAACAGTAATACAAATGATAAAAAGAAACAAAATGTACTTACTGGTAAAAAGATTACTTAGTGAATTTTCTTTTGATGATTCTTTGGAGGGTGAAATGCCAACATGTACAATAAAAATGTATGGTGCATCTTGCCAAGTTTTCAAGGGCTCATGCATTACCTAGAGAAGAAAGAAGACATCAAATCTCCCAATCTTAAGAATTAAGAACACAGGTTGGCGGGAGGTGGGTGAGGAATTGGGAGATGGGGATTGACACATATACACTATTAATACTATGTATAAGACAGATAACTAATGAGAACATACTGTATAGCACAGGGAACTCTATTTAATGCACTGTGGTGACCTAAATGGGAAGGAAATCCAAAAAAGAGGGGATATATGTATATGTAAAGCTGATTCATTTTGCTGTACAGCAGAAACTAACAAAACATTGTAAAGCAACTATAATCCAATAAAAATTAATTTAAAAATTACAAAGTGGCAAAAAAAACCCCACAGGTTAATTACACAATATGAATATTTCGTTCCAGAATGTGCCCAGAAACTTGGTTGAGTCCTTCACTTTTACTCATTAAAACAGTAGCCAAAACAAAACAAACAGGCCTACAGCGTATACAATAAAGTAGGTTAATTATAAATTACTAAAAGGCAGGACATCTTATATTTTGTTATACACAAAAATCTCATGTTTAACATTTTTCTTTTAACAAAGAAAACCTCAATTTAAATTCCTAAAATGAAACTCTACTTAAGCCATGCTAAGATGCTAGGTTATATTTTACACAGATATCCCAAACAAACTAAAGAAATTTAATTTAAATCACCTGGAAAAAATCACCCATGATGACATCGGTGAATTATAAACACCAGCTCCTGAATCTAATTCCCTTTGCTCAATGCCCTTCCCAAGACCACCACAATTTCTGCTAACGAGGTCTCACATTTATATCAAAAATTTAATCTTGGCTAGGCTATATGGAAAGCAAGAGTCACTGTCCCCCAAAGTCAAGAAAGTAGAATAAATAGCCTCCATTGTTTATGGAACTGGTTACCTGATCCAAAGCCAGTTAGTCTGTGCACAGTCCTACCAAAAAGCCATCAAAGGATGTGTTGCCTTAAATGCTAGATGGACTATGGACCTTCACAAAAGCAAGACTAAAACAGAAAGACGAGGGAGATGAACATAGAAAAAGCTTGGCTGCTTCTTCCTCATGTCTGAAAGGAGGCACTACTACTTAGACTTGCAATTTATTACTTTCTGGTCTTAAAGGGAACTTTTATCCAGAGACCTCTGGGTAAGCTTCATTGATCTATGAAACCCCTCAAAGTGGATAATAGATTCTGCATTTTCCTAGGGAGCCACAGCTTTTCTCAAATGCTAAAATTATCCTACAACCCAAGAAAATTCTGAACAAGAGTTCAAAAATTATACTCCATGATACAAATTCAAAGTGTCAAAACAAAGCAGATTAAATGATTCTTCAGCTTTACATTTACTAGGTTATCTTAGTAACTTAAGGACATAAATGTCATGTTGAATCATACGTTGATTTACCTCTGCCTGATAGTCTCTTTCTGACAAAATGCAGGGGCACTTTGTAAGAAAACTGTACATATTCAAAGTTACAGGTAATCATGTCCTATTTATCCACTGAACCTCTCCTGAACTTAACTGTTCATTAACCAGTAAAACTTTGGTATAATAAGCTGCTCTGCTATTAATTTTACATATCTTAAAAATTACCTCTTACAAATCTCAAAGGGACTGATTCTCATATTCCAAGATTTGATAAAGTTTGCACTTAACTCTGAAATATAGATATTTTGACCCTGTAAAAATAATATTCATAGGCTAGGCACTCTGTTAAGCATGTAATATTTATTACTTTCTTTAATTCTCACAACAATCCTATCAGATACTATTACTAGCTCCTTCAACAGGTGAATGGATAAACAAACTGTGGTACATCCAGACAATGAAATATTATTCAGCACTAAAAAGAAATGAACTATCAAGCCAGGAGAAGGCATGGAGAAACCTTAAATGCGTATTACTAAGTGAAAGACACCAATCTGAAAAGACTATATATGATTCCAACTATATGACATCCTGGAAGATGCAAAACTATAGAGACAGTAAAAAAAAAAAATCAGTGATTGCCAGGGGCTTGGGGATAGGGAGGGATGAATAACTGGAGCACAGGGGATTTTTAAGGTAACGAAACTATTCTGTATGATATTATAATGGTGTTTATCTGTCATTTTACACTTCTTAAAACCCAAAGAATGTACAACATAAAGAACTAACCCTAATGTAAACTAGACTTCAGTTGATAATGATGTGTCAATGATGGCTCATCAATTGTAACAAGTGTACCACACTGGTGCAGGATGCTGATGGTGTGGGAGTGTGAGTGTGCATTTGTGGAGGTGGTATGCGGGAACTCTCTGTGTTTTTTGCTCAATTTTGTTGTGAACCTAAAACCGCTCCAAAAAATAAAACTTATTAATAGAAAAAAAATTATAATAGTCAACATATCACATTATTCCTTAAATCAAACCAGAAAATTCAGTTAATCAAGATATTAAATCTTTTCTTAGGGGAAGGGACAGAGAGAGGCCCCTTCCTCTAAAAAACATGTTTTATCAGAGTTTTAATAAAAGTGGGTAGAGATACTGAACTTATTAGTATCCTTTAAATAGGATTATATTCTCTTAGGCTCAATTTCAGGAAGAATAACCAAAGGACAGATAATTCTTTGACTTCTTTTGACTATAAACAAACTAAATATTTCTAAATACTACTTGTGATATTCAACAGGGTCATCTTTTCAGCCAGCTTTAATCACTGGGAACAGGGCTCAAGCCCTGAGTAGAACTTAAAAGTATGCTATGCACAGAAGACCACTGAATAAAGCACAATTACAAACAGCCAATATGCATGTAAATGGATATTCAGCATCAACAATTATTTTTTAATACAATTTACAAAAATTTAACCTGAAAAACTGCATAAATCTGTTTTAAATTATAATAGCCATTGTTTGTGAGGAAAGAGAGAAACGCAATCTTACTTTCTTGGGACCACAAATCACTACAACTTTTCTCTAGAGCACTCTGACAAAACATTACAAAAGAATTTATAAACTGTGCATATACTTGGACCCAACAGTTCCACCTCTAGGAATTTAGGCTAAAGAAAATATTATAAATGTGCACAAAGATACGGCTAGACACTATGAACATGATTCTATCCATAACAGTGAAAATTTGGAAGCAACTCAATGTACATCAACTGGGAGTTAATTATAAAAATCATGGTAAAATAGTAAGCAGCCCAAGAGAGGCCTGAGTAGGCCCTAACTGCTCACCCCGACTGATCTTAAGGCTCTGTACAAGAAGGAAGTAAAAGTTAAAACAGAGTTTTAAATTGTGAAAGAAGACAGACACAGGCCACAAATTGTATGATTCCATTTATATGAAGTGAACAGAACAGGCAAATCCACAGAGACGGAAAGAATAGTGTTTGCCTAGAGCTGGGGGAACAGTGGAATGAGGAGTGACGGTTAATGACTGCATGGTTAGTTTTCGGGGTGATGAAGATGTTCTGGAATTAGACAGTGATTGGTGGCCGTACAACTAAAAACCTCTTAATTGTACATTTTAAAAGGGTAAATTTTGAGATGTACTCTTCCAATTATATTCTATCACAAGATTTTACGTGGAGTTTAAGGTTCTTCCTTAAAAGTTTCTTACTATTTACAAATAATATTTATAAGGTGATAATTACAAAACAATACAGACTGATTGTAGCAAACATGGAAAAGACAGAAAACATAAAAAAGAAAATAAAAATCACTCACAATATCATCCAGATATAACCGTTATTAACATTTTGGTGTATAACTTCCATTCTTAAGTTTCTTTTTAAATGTAAGCATAAGATAAGAATTTAAAATAAACAAACACGGGCTTCCCTGGTGGCGCAGTGGTTGGGAGTCCGCCTGCCGGTGCAGGGGACACGGGTTCGAGCCCTGGTCCGGGAGGATCCCACATGCTGCAGAGCCACTGAGCCCGTGCGCCACAGCTGCTGAGCCTGCGCTCTAGAGCCCGCGAGCCACAACTACTGAGTCCACGTGCCACAACTGCTGAGGCCCGCGTGCCTAGAGCCCGTGCTCTGCAACGGGAGAGGCCACCGCAGTGAGGGGCCTGCACACCCCAGTGAAGAGTAGCCCCCTGTTCCCACAACTGGGGAGGGCCTGTGCGCAGCAACAAAGACCCAGTGCAGCCAAAAGTTAATAAATAAATATTAAAAAAAAATAATAATAAAATAAAATAAAATAAAATAAACAAACACAAGAACACTAAAATGTGTTCAATGCCCTAAATTCCCTATCACACTTACAGTTTTGTCTCCAGTAAAGGTAAGATTTGTTCCATTCTCCTTGGCCTTCAAACAAACAAACAAACAAACAAAAAAGAAAATTAATTCAGAATTTCTACTGTACTCTCAGAAATATATAAAAAGGAAAACAATTACCTCCTGTTTTTCTCCTAAAAGAGGCAATCGATGCATGAAATCCCCAGAAAAACTCTATGAAAGAAATAGAAAACCAAAATTAAAGATGTATAACAGCAAAAGAAAAGCATAGCACAAAATCCACAGAAACAGTTAAAGCAAAACATATAAAAGTAAACATAATAATATGGCAGTAACAGACAAAATACTTCCAATTAACCACAAACAAGTGAATAAAACCTTGCTAGAAACTAAAAAATAGTATCAAACCAAACTGGCCACTCAATTTTTCTATAAGATTACAGATATTGTCATTCTTGACAAAACCTTAGACAGAAAACATACGAGTAGGATAAATGGATGTCATAGTTCCCTGAATTTCTACACATGAGGAAAATGTGGCTCAAAGCTATAAAGCTTTAGATACAGAAATGGGATCTGAACCTAAGATTCCTAACTCTGAGGTCCACTGCTCCTTCCATCACAACACATGCCATGCCTGTAAAAAAAACCTCCACTAATTACCTTTCTTACCAGTTATCAGCAAAGGAGGCATTATCCTTCCTGAGTAATTAGGGCATGTATTTCAATTCTACATTAGACTGGAGGAGGAAACCTTATGAAGAGGGGTTTATGCCAAAACCCTGGAAAGCTGATAGCAGATCTAAAAGTAGTGAACCTTGGGCAACAATATACAACAGGTAACTTTCCACAATCAAATCCAAGAAAGGCCAACCAATCCTCCTAGCCTGGGGGATAAATTTGGAAAACCAACAGAAAACCCCCTACTCAACATCACATTGTGCCTAGCTTTCTTTTTCTACCATACTTCCACTATTTTAAAGCTATTTTCTTTTTATCCGAGGTCATAAAATCTACAGTATGACAAGAACACAACCCTTGTAGTTCAATTATCAATGACTTCATTTGCTCATCAATTAATAATTATTAAGTAAAAGACTTCTTATCAATAAACTTTACTTCTAGTAAGTAGACAGGAAACCTAACTTTCCATGAACTTGCCTCTTCAAGGAAAGGTGCTAAATAATCTGAAGCAGTATTTAAATGCAGTAAAACAAAGTAAAGGCTATAGCTAAAATAACTATTTTCAACACCTATAAAATACATAATTTTTCTATCAAAAAACTGGGGTCAGATTCTACTTCTAAGAAAGGAGAATTTTATAATATAAACCCCATTTATATGATTACATATATATAAGCATTGAAATATACAATATTGGGAATTCCCTGGCAGTCCAGTAGTTAGGACTTGGTGCTTTCACTGCCATGGCCCAGGTTCAATCCCTGGTCAAGGAACTAAGATCCCACAAGCCACAGAGCACGGCCAAAAAATAATAATAATAATATAAAATAAAATAAACAATATTATTCACCTCTTCCCCTTTATTCGAAAAAAGTTGTAAAGTTCAACCCTTTGATTTCAAGTCTATAGTAGGAAAATCTAAAGATGTTGATTCTGGGATATATCAATTAGATGAGATGACAAGAGGCTTAAAAAATGAGGGTTTCAAAAGTCCATCAATGGATGAATGGATAAAGAAAATGTGGTATATACGTACAATGAAATATTATTCAGCCTTAAAAAAGAAATGAAATTCTGATGCATGGTATATGGACGAACCCTGAAAACATTTTATTACGTTAAAGAAGCCAAAATAATACTGTACGATTTTACTTCTTTGAGATATCTAGAGCAGTCAGATTAACGGAGAAAGAAAGTAGAATAGTTGTTACCAGGGAAGTGGAAGTGGAAGTGGGGGTGGGTGTTTTTATTATTTAATCGTTATGAAGTAACCACTACAGATGATGAAAAAGTTCTGGAGATGGCTAGTGTTGATAGTTGCACAACAAGGTGAATGTACTTAATGTAACTGAATGGCACACTTAAAAATGGTTATAAATGGTAAATTCTATGTTATATATATTTTACTATAATAAAAAAAACCGGGGCTTTGCTTTTTACACACAAAGGAAAGCACATCCTCTCTCTGAGATGAATATTTAAGTGGCTGACTATGTACCATATACATGAACATAGTCATGTATGATGACTTGTTCAGAACATGATTCTAACTTGTTTCTGTCAGAAGGAATTGAGGAGTGAGAAATGCATATTACCAAAAATACAGCCATCATATTATTCACCTCTTCTATTTCCCTCCAACTACTATCAAATATTACCTGTGTTTTAAAGAGTTCACTGCAGTTTTGGAACAATTTTGATGATGTTTGATATTTCCCAGACAAGCCTTTTTTTTCCTTAAGGTTTTCCAAGTATGTCTCCACTTCTTCTGCCTGGAAAAACAGAGAAAATACAAAGTATTTAACTTATGTAAGATATTTAAAAGAAAACAAATAGATTGCCTTTGGTACAAATATAGTTTTGGATTTGCTGTTTTTAAAATTAACAATATCTTGGGCTTCCTTGGTGGCGCAGTGGTTAAGAATCCTCCTGCCAATGCAGGGGATGCCGGTTCAAGCCCTGGTCTGGGAAGATCCCACATGCCACAGAGCAACTAAGCCTGTGCACCACAACTACTGAGCTTGTGCTCCAGAGCCTGCAAGCCACAACTACTGAGCCCACGTGCCACAACTACTGAAGTCCTAGAGCCCGTGCTCTGAAACAAGAGAAGCCATTGCAATGAGAAGCCTGCGCACGGCAACAAAGAGTAGCCCCCGCTCGCCACAACTAGAGAAAGCCCGCGCGCAGCAGCGAAGATCCAATGCAGCCAAAAATAAATAAATAAAAATAAATAAATTTACAAAATAAATAAATAAAATTAACAACATCAGATAAAGACTATATATTAGTATTCAAGAATCTAATAGTATTGGACTCTAAAGTGCAGAATTCTAGTCTATGACTCATGAAGGATAGTTCCTCTTAAAAATTCTAGGAAGACTGGGAAACTGTCAGAGTCCACAGGGTTTTGTTATAAGAAAATATACTTACAAGAGTTCCTTGACTAAATTAACACCACCACCAACAACAAAAAAAAACTTGTGCTTCTAAGCTAGAGCACAAAACTGTTGTAGCCACTCACAGCCCACTATTAATACTATGAAAAAAAAAATCATCATTTCTCTGGCTTCATCAGTTCTGTGAGTTTTCTCCCATACCAACATCCCTAATCTCACCCTCTTTTTTTCGAAGCTCTAATTTCACACCTCCAACTATTTGCTTGTCATTTCCATAATTCTGTCCTGTGACAATTCAAAATAATTTTTACATTCTTAAGTTGTCCTACCCATGAAGACTGAATCTGATAAGCTTAACCAGTTTTTATCACAAGTTTCAAGCATATGTAAACTTAACTAGTGCTCAATTAGGAGAAAAGGTCAATGATATTTCAAACCATATTCTGGAAATATTTCTCTAAATTCTTCAGTCCTCATCACACCAATCTTACCCAATGTTATATAACAAAAGCAAAATACAATCAGCAACACTACAAAAAAGATAATGTAAAACCCTAATACTGGGCAGAAATTCAAAATGCTTAAGGTTTAAAAAACCAACTGGATGGTGGACATTTTTTAAAGACTAGTCCTATTATTTTTTTAAAAGAAACCTCAAGAATAGTAGGGGAAATGTAAAAAAGAAAAGAAATGATGCAAATAGTGGGATGAAAACAGAATGCAAAAGGCCTGAAAAATCCATCTAGGAGCTACATATCTTCAATGCTCATATACAGTGTATTATAGCAACTCTGAAAGTGTGGCCCATGGATGCTTTCATGAGGTTTAAGAGGTCAAAATTATTTTCATCTTCATCATCATCATCATCATCTATTTGCCTTGTACTGACAGTGCAAAAGTAATGATGCGAAAAATGGCAGCCTCCTATCAGTGGTACCTAACTGTACTAGTTAGTAGTCATTGTACTCTCACAGTCACAAACTTGCAGTTAAAAAAAAAAAGGCCAGTTTTATGTAAGAATGCCCTTGATGAAACAGTAAAAATTATTAATGTCATTAAATCTGGACCTTTGAGCACATGCCTTTTAAAATATTCTATCAGACAAAAAAATAAGTATGCGAAATACTATAAATGACTGTCTTAAGACAAAGCACTTTGCAACTATTTTAACTTGTAAGCTAAACTATCCACCGTTTTCATTTACTTGAAAGAATGACCAACAAACTACAGATATTCAGACTTGGGTATTTGGGAGATATTTTCCTGAAAATGGGCAAAGGGAGGCTGTCACGTCAAGGAAGGCAACTGACAGCATTCATTGTCAATAATAAAATTTCAGGGACTTCCCCCAGTGGTTCAGTGGTAAAGAATCCACCTTCCAATGCAGGGGACTTGGGTTCGATCCCCGGTTGGGGAACTAAGATCCCACATGCTGTGGGACAACTAAGCCCACATGCCACAGCTAGAGAGCCCGCGTGTCACAAACTACAGAGCCCACACGCTCTGGAACCTGCATGCCACAACTACAGAGCCCAGGCGCCCCAGAGCCTGCATGCCACAACTAGAGAAGAGAAAACCCGCACACCACGACTAGAGAGAAGGCCACGCACTGCAACTAGAGAGAAGTCCTCGCACCGCAACGAAAGATCCTGCATGCTGCGATGAAAATCCCGCATACCGCAACTAAGACCTGACGCAGCCAAAAATAAATAAATAATAAAGTCTTCTTGGACCTTGAAAAAAATTTTTTTTATTAAAAAATAAGTAAATAAATAAAATTTGAGCTTTCAAGTAAAAACTGGAATTTTGGAAAACTTGCATGTTCCCTACCATGATTTATAGTTTCCGATACTTACAGAGTATCTGATGAGACTGAAAGGTCATATTAACAAATGTAATTTTGAATTAATTGTAAAATGAATTAGTATTTGGAAGGTTTATATAATTCAGCCAACCAATATTTTCTAAGTGACCATGAAAGATGCTGTCAAATCAGACATGGGCAAAAGACCATTCAAAGTGCAAGACATACCAATTTATTTTAATATAACAGAGCACAGAAAAAGTTCAGTGATATGGTTTCAGATTCCACACTGCAACTAACCTTTAAGAAACTCCACTTATTGCATTTGGGTATAGAATCGAAGAACAATATCCACAATTACCTGAAAACACTATTAAAATACCATTCCCTTTTCCAACTACATATCTGTGTGAGGCCACATTTTGTGCATACACTTCAACCAAAATAACACATCACAATAGACTGAGTGAAGGAAGTATAAGAATCCAGCTATCTTCTATTACACTAGATATTAAACAAATAGATTGGCAAAAATACAAAATAACACCACTCTTCCCAGTTTCTTTGAAAAATAGTTTTCACAAATTAATAAATATTTCTGTATTTTTCTGTTTTAATTTCTAATACAGTAACCCACATGAATAAAGGCTTTTTTGGGGTCTGTAGTAAGTAAACACAGTTCTGAGACCAATAAGTTTGAGAACTGATAGTACAAATTTGCCTGCATATTGGGAAGCATGATTCTAGTTCCAGTTCTTCTCCATAGCTACATGACACTCTTTCCTCTATCAGGTTGGGACCCGATGATATCTAAACTCTAAGAAAAGCCTGTAATTTTATGTTCCATACCTTGAAGTTGTAGATTTCATTGTAACAGTCAGCACTTTTCAGATACCAGGTTATATTCAAAGATACATCACAAGGTTCTCCATCAACTATAAAAGAAGAAATCTTTGTGAATAAAAGATAATTCCCAAACAAAGCATTTTTCCTAAACTATTACCCCACATCCCATTTCCTGCTAAACTAAGATACTCAAAGACCATCCTTTCTCCAAACAGAAGGTAATGAAGTAATACATTTTAAAAGAACTAGATATTCTTCAGTTAAAAGTAAGAATTGTTGCTCACAGAAATAAAAAGCAGTTAAGGATTTTTAACCTTTGAAACCGCGTATCTATTTTTATGCCTTAAAATCTTCATTTCTGATTCTCTCTTGGGAAAAAACCTGGAAGTGATAAAGCAGCCTTAAGTTAAAATCAGTCTTCTGTTATCATTTAAATATTTACTGAGCAGAGCACTTAAGTATACAAAGATACATGGCACTGTGTTAGGCCAAACAGGGGAACAGAAGGGAACAAATTATTGAAGACTCTTAAGTCTTAAAAAAGATTCTAGTTGAAGAGTCAGGAATGTGACATTAGGAATGTCACAAGGCAACAAAAATAGTTCCACTGAGGGAAAACCTCATGGCTTAAACCTTGAGAGATATCAAAATTGGATAGAAAAGGACTATCAACAAAAAGCAAACCTGACTGGGGAAGGCAGGAATAGAAAAAACAAAGATAAAAAGAGTTATTAGATTCTTTTTAAAACTCACCTTAAGAGAAGCCTCAAGGAACCTCATGAAATCATAGAAGCCTCACATAACTCATTCAACATATTTTGGAGCACAATATTCTAGTGAACCAAAGCATTAGTCTGAAGACTTGGGGTGTAAACCTGACTATATGACTGTTAACTGTCTCACCTGGGGGAAGTCAGTATTTCCTTTTATCTTTGATTCCAGCTGAGGAAGGGAAAATATACTAGAAATACATACTTTGTGCAAATGTGACAAAGATAAACACGACTGCATCTAAAAACCTACTTTTGGTTCTTAAAAGAAGCACACCTAAAATTACAAACTTTCCCTTTTCTTTGGTTTAAGTGGTTTTCTCAGACTAATTTTTAAGCGGCACACTTTTATAAAGCTCAACTTTTATAAGGCTTTTATAAGGCTAAAATACACAAAAATCTGATGTGTTGGATAGAATGTATGGAAATGCTGAAATGGATACTGCAATCTTGTTATGAACTACTCAGTAGAACCAAACAGAAAAGGAATTAATTAAATAAAAGCCCTAACAGGAGATTTGCAGGGAAATGTGCCTGCAAAAATACTACTATTTATGTTAAAAGACATATAATTTTTTTTTTTTGGCCACGCCGCGAGGCTTGCAGGATCTTAGTCCCCAGACCAGGGACTGAACCCTGGCCCTCTGCAGTGAAAGCTCGGAGTTCTAACCACTGTACCATCAGGGAATTCCCAAAACACATAGAACTTTAAATGAATGGCTTTAAGAGACAATGAAAATGGTCCTGCCACATTCCTCACCTTCCCTTGGCTGGCAGGTCTAGTCCCTAAGAATCTTACATGAGCCAGGTGCAGGTGTAAGGGAGAAGTGGCTACCTCTAGAAAGGACTGGAGTTCCAAGCTTTGAGCAAATCTCACTTCTTTCTCCAAAACAGACATTTTTAATGTAGGTGAAAAATTGTAATTTTAGGCTTAAAAAGAAAAGAAAAGAAAATGGCCCTGCCAATTTCATGGAAATCTATTGTATACCACACCCACAAAAGCATAAAATCAGAGACAAGGTAAGTATGAGAAAACACAGAAGTAACAAAGTGAAAGACAATGCAAATTTTAAGAAGCTTCAAACCCTCCAAAAACAACGAAACACAAACACTTCAAAATATGCAGTTTGACCAAAAACCACTAGAAAAATCATTAGAACAAAATACAGGTAAGAAGAAACTGTACAAAATAAAAGGACAGAATAGCATACAGGCTGTCAGGGTATCTCAAAAGACAAAATACTGCTATCCCTAAAAGCTCTTCTTTTCTACAAAGCCAACCTCACAAGAAATACCAGCGTGTCAGAGTAGATTTGATTTAAATCAAACTTAAATTATCAGCCAAGAGATCATATTTTCATGGACACAGGACATTCTTCATAGAAATTGTACCTAACCCCTCCATCCCACCAGGCTATAATCTCAATAAGAGAAAGGGTTTTTTCTATCACTTCCTTGCTGTCTAAAACAGTGCCTGGCACTATACATAGTAGGTGTTCAGTAACTACCTACTAACTGATTAAAAGAATAAAATCATCCAACTATGACATACTTTGCATTTTCATAGAGAGAAATATGCATAGGAGCACACATGGATCTGGATTTTTATTCCTGATCTTGAAACGGAGCTGCCCGTGATCATTCATTCTCTAAAACTAAAGCCAGTTTCAGAAATAAAAGGAAGCTTTTCTTTAATACACAATGGGGTATTCTGGATTCAGATACAGTGGTTTTCCCACTGGACAGACTGGTTTTGTTCTACGTATCCCTATTTCCTGGTAATTATCTTTGAGCTTCCTCTTCCAAAGATCCAAGTGGTAAAATACTCCTTCAGCAAACAAAAGCTTTACTGAACATATTTGTTCAGAGCCAATGGTCTGACAAACCTAGGTCATGTGTCCAGTAAACATCTAACAAGCACACAAAAACAAAATCGGCAGTTATCTCTATGGCTCAGAACAGATTAAAACCCATGGAGGAGATCAACCAAAACAATGTGTCAAACTATATATTGTTAACACCAGAAAAACAAGAGAAGAAGATAAAGTTCATAAAAGTAAGTATTCTAAAGATTGTTCTGTGAAAGGACCTTAGTTACACTACATAGGTTTATACCTAGATAGTGCTGGACTATTAAATTTCAGAACTTATGTTGAGAGTAAGTCATCAGAGGTAGAAAACAGGTAATTTTAAAGTTTAAAGATCACTCAAAAACTCGAATAAAAACTTCATGAAATGCAAAAACTCACATTTCAGGAAGATAGTGGTATTTTTGAAGAGGATCTTTCCAAAACTAAAATAATTTTTCCCCTGCAAAGATAAAGGAGAGATAATTAGCATCAGATCACTTTAATTCCCAAAGCAGAATATAACTGATATAAAAAGCTAAAATTTATAAAATGTTGACGTTAGTTTTCATAACACACACACACAAAAAGGCATCAATATCCTTCCTTTTAGTAAAATTCAACCATATCCAAACTGCAGGATTTTGAAGCTTGGTGCAGAGACAAGTTTTTTCTTTTTTCCACAGGCCATGAAGCAAGGACTCCAGAAGGAAGGCTGCTAGAAATCCTAACCTAACTTAAATCTTTCTAAAAGGTACTCCTTAATCAGTTCATTCCCTTTACTCACTAACCACCGTCCAGAATAACCAATCATTTCTTCAAATAAACTATTCTATGAGCAGACAGCCATATTTAACTATTAACCATTTTACAGGTAACAAATAAATACCTAAAACTGAGAATCTGAACATCGTCACCAAATTAACAAAAGCTGTAATTCTTACCATATCAAAAGTTCAAATAAGATTTGGGCATTACAACCAGTGAGCAGAGCAGAACAAAAAGGCTACCGTGGTTTTAATAAGACTAATGCTTTTCGGCATTTCCAGCCAGCATCTGATTTGTCGGCTCACAGCACTATAGCTCTTACTCAAACGACGTTTCAAAAAGGTGGTAAAGGGAAGAAAGGGTCAACCAATCCAGTTAATTATCCTTAAGAAAAACTAACTTATCATAAGAAATTTTAGAATACTGTTTCTTCCGTTTTAAACATTCTCACGTTAGAATACATCATTTTAAATGCCTAGGCTTCCTAATTACACGGCAGGGCTTAGAATAACCATTTCAAAGTCCAAATGAAATCAACCAACTTCGTAAGTAGAATTATCCAGTAACAAAAAAGTGCAGAGAAAAAAAAAAGAAAGAAGAAAGAAAGATGTCTATTTACATATTCCTCTCATCCAACCCGGGGTCACAAGATTCTGTGAAACTTCTGCTGAAAGAGAAACCACTCTCCACCTACACATCAAGTTTACACGTTTCCAGTCAGGCAATGAAAGTTCTCTGCCTTTGCTGATAAGAAACCGCTCCACCGCCACTCTCCGCTCCTGAATTGACCCTGACATTCCTGCTAATTTACCCAAAGAAGTGTACGGCTTCCCGCTCCAGGGAGGTGAGTCCCGGTTAAGCAGCTACACAGACACTCCCGGCAATCCCACCCCTTTGGAAGCGGACTTCAGTGGAACCTTCATGGACCCCTTGGGCTGCCGTAGCCCCACCCCTTGCTCCTCCGGGCTCAGTTGCTCCTGAAGTGACCACTCACCGACGGTATCGGAATGTGCCACTTGGATCGGTCGGCAGCAGCGACGGATGCCGGTCCTACACTGAAAAGCGACAATGGGGACGTCTGAGCCCCCAGGAGAAGAAGAATGACAGGCAGCACCTGAAGCCACGCAGCCGCCGCCATCTTCACAGCCGTGGAGCGCCTACCGAAAGCATTTCACCTTCTTCCGGTTTGTCCCGCCCTCTTCCGGCTCCGCTCTGGGGGCGGGATAATCCGGGTCCTCAAAACCTCTGGTGGCTTGTTTGTTTAGCGACTCAGCGGCCCCGCCCTCAGGCAGTTGTCAGGCTTGGTATGAGGCTTTGGACCTACTGCGCAGGCGTCTTCCTGCCGTAACCTGGTCACCTTGGAGTGTTAGAATGATCCACAAAAGTTACCAGCCGAGTCTGTTGGCTCTTCTCTCTCCCAGCCCTTAAAGGGTTTGGGGACCAGGGAAGAACCCCATGTGGCGTTTGGCTCTCTCCTCCTCTCGTTCGCCCCAGTCCCTCATCGTTTGAGTCAGACGCTGGGGCCAAAAGTCTGGCTGCCTGTTTAGCGTGTAGTAGTGAGTACTCGGTTTCCGGAGGTATTTAAGCAAAGACTGGAGTTTGGCGGTGGTGGAGTATAAGCCTTCCTAAACGGAATAATGTAGTAGACAACCCCTTTTAAAAGACCCTTCTAGTCGTGAAGAGTATGATGTAGAGTTTGGTCGGAGAACATCAACCTCCAGCAACAACCCCGCCGGCACTTCCTACTCAAAACTAAAATACAGGAGAGAGTGGGTCAGTTTTCAGTATCCGTGGCGTGACAGTCACTGAGGTAGATCTGCAGAAGCTTCTACCTAATCACGCAGGCCGTGTCGGTACTTCCTCGTTCTCACGCCCTTGGTCTGCATCCTCTAGGGCTCTTTGAGTACACGCCTCCTCGGATGCAAAAACCTTTTCGGTTTCTAATGAAGGCAGTTCCTCATCAGCTACTCAGAACCAAGAAAAATTTGCCAGATAAATCTCTGTAGAAACCCTAATTTGGGCCTGGAAATCCCGGGAGCAAGTGTCAATTTGTCACTCCTTAAGGACATGAAAGTCCCAGAAACTTGATGGTGGTGAAGTGCTGGCGGTTATTTAGAAAGACTGACAATCTAAAAGATCGCCTGGGGCCTTGGCCTGAGATCTGGGAGCCTGTGAAGTGACTGGGAAGCCATGGACGCAGCTGAGAAAATCAGGTAAAGGCCCAGTGGTCCAGCAGGGACTGACCCCAGGGCCCACGGAAGCAGGGGATAGGTAGTACCTGAAAACAACATTCTGGCTTTGAAGACTTTATTTTTTTATAAATTTTATTTATTTATTTTCGGCTGCGTTGGGTCTTCATTGCTGCGTGCGGCTTTTCTCTAGTTGCGGGGAGCCGGGGCTACTCTGTTGCCGTGCGCGGACTTCTCGTTAAGATGGCTTCCTTTGTTGTAGAGCACAGGCTCTAGGCGCGCGGACTTCAGTAGTTGTGGCTCGTGGGCTTTAGAGCGCAGGCTCAGTAGTTGTGGCACATGGGCTTAGTTGCTCCGCGGCACACAGGCTGAAACCTGTGGCCCCTGCATTAGCAGGCAGATTCCTAACCACTGCGCCACCAGGGAAGACCCTGAAGACTTTATAGATTGTTTGATTGCATGTCTTATTTGCATATTTTATGCAAATCTCTAGCCTTCTCAATTCCCCACGGAATTAATTGATATTAATAGCCTCTCATGAAATACTTGAAGGATGGTTAA
Source organism: Phocoena sinus (assembly GCF_008692025.1). NCBI lineage: Eukaryota > Metazoa > Chordata > Mammalia > Artiodactyla > Phocoenidae > Phocoena > Phocoena sinus. The sequence continues at coordinate 92,024,449 of NC_045764.1, read as the reverse complement.
CAAAACCGGAAGAATTGTTATCAGAACTCTTTTTTTTTAACGTTAACATGGTGGTATTTTATTTATCTTATAAATTTATTTATTTTTGGCTGTGTTGGGTCTTCGTTGCTGCGCAAGGGCTTTCTCTAGTTGTGGTGAGCCGGGGCTACTTGTTGCGGTGCGCGGGCTTCTCATTGCAGTGGCTTCTCTTGTTGTGGAGCACGGCCCTAGCTGTGTGGGCTTCAGTAGTTGTGGCACGCGGGCTTGGTAGTTGTAGCTCGTGGGCTCTAGAGCACAGGCTCAATAGTTGTGGTGCACAAGCTTAGTTGCTCCACGGCATGTGGGATCTTCCCAGACCAGGGCTCAAACCCGTGTCCCCTGCATTGGCAGATGGATTCTTAACCACTACGCCACCAGGGAAGCCCTGTGATCAGAACTCTTAACACATGAATTTCAAACAGGTTGCTTTCCAGGTTCAGCTAAGTACATCTCTTCCTATATCATTCCAGAGTTTATTCTTCAAAACTGGAAAGATCTTTGACATAAACCACAGCAAGATCTTTTTTGACCTACCTCCTAGAGTAACAGAAATAAAAACAAAAATAAACAAATGGGACTTAATTAAAAGCTTTTGCACAGCAAGGGAAACCATGAACAGGACAAAAAGACAACCCTCAGAATGGGAGAAAATATTTGCAAATGAAACAACAGACAAAGGATTAATCTCCAAAATGTACAAACAGCTCATGGAGCTCAATATCAAAAAAACAATCCAGTTAAAAAATGGGCAGAAGACCTAAATAGACATTTCATCAAGGAAGACATACAGATGGCCAAGAGGCACATGAAAAGATGCTCACCATCACTAATTATTAGAGAAATACAAATCAAAACTATGATGAGGTATCACCTCATGCTGGTCAGAATGGGCATTATCATAAAATCTAGAAACAATAAATCCTGGAAAGAGTGTGGTGAAAAGGGAACCCTCCTGCACTGCCGGTGGGGATGTAAATTGATACAACCACTACGGAAAACAGTATGGAATTTCCTTAAAAAACTAAAAATAGAACTACCATATGACCCAGCAATCCCACTACTGGGCATATACCATGAGAAAACCATAATTCAAAAAGATACATGTACCACAATGTTCATTGCAGCACTATTTACAATAGCCAGGACATGGAACCAACCTAAATGTCCATCGACAGATGAATGGATAAAGAAGATGTGGCACATATATACAGTGGAATATTACTCAGCCATAAAAAAAACGAAACTGAGTTATTTGTAGTGAGGTGGATGGACCTAGAGTCTGCCATACAGAGTGAAGTAAGTCAGAAAGAGAAAAACAAATACCGTATGCTAACACATATATATGGAATCTAAAGAAAAAGAAAAGGAAAAAAATGTTCAGAAGAACCTAGGGGCAAGATGGGAATAAAGATGCAGACCTACTGGAGAATCAACTTGAGGATACGGGGAGGGGGAAGGGTAAGCTGGGACAAAGTGAGAGAGTGGCATGGACATGTATACACTACCAAACGTAAAATAGCTAGTGGGAAGCAGCCGCATAGCAGAGGGAGATCAGCTCTGTGCTTTGTGACCACCTAGAGGGGTGGGATAGGGAGGGTGGGAGGAAGGGCGATGCAAGAGGGAAGAGATATGGGGACATATGTATACTTTGTTATAAAGCAGAAACTAACACACCATTGTAAAACAATTATACTCGAATAAAGATGTTAAAAATAAATAAGAAATAAAAAACATTGGCCCCTAGATTATCAGCATCGTCTTAAAAAGCAAAGGATTTTCCTTCTCTGTTTCTATCCTTATTCTAGCACCTCGTACATACCTCTGTTATATCATTTGTCAGGTTGATTTGTGATGTTGGTTAGGCTGTCAAAGAAAACTCAGACACAGTACTTCTTATCTTCCTCAGAGCCCAACACTCAGCAAGAAAGTTCTGAAAATATTTTGTTGAATAAGTAGGGTGGGTGGGTTGTTTTTGTTGGTCCGGTTTGGGGCTTTTTGTTTTTACTCCTTCAGATTTTATTGTTGTAGCCATAGCCTTCAGTCATTCATTTTAAAGAACCCTTTCTCATAAGTGACAGTGCTCTTTTTCTGTTGCTTTCTGAGCAATCCCAGAACTTCATGTTTTGTTGTTTACCATGGGTGGTTTACAAAAGGATGTTGTTCTGCAGCAAACACATTATTGTGTTATGGCCATGACACAATTTTGCATCACAATGATTTATGTCCCATGATTTGTATTATAGTTAGAGAAGGTACAAAATTTGGATTCACAAACCCTATGTAAAATAAGTTTCTTAAAATGTCTTTTTATTAGTGTTGAAGATGAAGCTGTGGATAAAAAGATTTTCAAAGACTGCAGCAAGATTGCTTTCTACAGGTAAGAAGAGGAAGTATATTACCTAGATAGAATAGTTCTGAAAATATTTCAAAATTGATATTTATTAAATTTTTGAGAACTGATAGACTTTCTGAGGAAAGAGTCAATTAGGAAATTCAGTGATTAAAGAATTTATTGACAGGAGAAATTCACCTTTACTACTCTAGCTTAACTCCTGTATTATTTTATTATTATGTTATTAATTATAATTAATTATATTATATACTTATACATTATAATTAACATTACTGTGTTAATAAACAGGTATTTTAAAAGTCAAAGTGTTTTTCAACTAACGTTAAAATTTTGAATCTTTGAAGAAATAATACTTTTACATGGTTCAAAAATCAAATAATATAAAAAGATACACATTGAAAAATGTTACTCTCTTTCTTGTCCCCTTCCACCCCATTCCACATCTTTCCCTGTAAGTAACCAGATTTATTAATTTCTTATTTATCTTTCCAGTATTTCTTTTTGTGAATGCACATATTCTTATATCACCACCATTCTTAGGCCAAGTAGCTTTCTATATACACTGTTGTATACGTCTTTTTTTCTGCTTCATAATTTATTCTGAAGAGCTCTGTATGAGTATATGGAAATTGTCTTCTTTTCATAGCTGTATGGTATTCCATTGGGTAAATTATAATGTATTCACTCTCCTACTGCTAGACCCTTGGGTTATTTTCAGTCTTGCTGTAACATCACTGCCACAGTGAAAAGCTATACATATATCATTTCCTACACATGCAGGTATATTTGTAGGATGAATTTCCAGGAGTGGGATTACTAGGTCAAAGAGTAAATGTATTTGAAATTTTAACTATTACCAGATATCCCTCCATAGAGATTGTGTCATTTTGCACTCCCATCACCACTATATGATTGCCTATTTCCCCAGAGCCTCAAAAAATATTTCTTTAAAACTTTTTTGAGTGTCTACCTTTATGTGGTCCTGAAACTGAAATCACCAAAAATTATATCATACAACTTTCTAATTTATACACACAACTCTAGAGAAAGAAAATCATATCATTTTAATTCTGAACAGGCACCTTAGAGGGAATTCTATAGTGAACTCCTGGTCACCTTGACAAACCACTGGATTATATTGGATTTCCACTAAAATTTATTAAGTTTCAATTAAAGTATACATTTCATGGAAGGAGGAAGGGACATCAACAAGCTAATACGTGTCATCTATGAAAACTGCCCCACCTTCTCAATAAAGGGGACAAAATACCATCCTTGAGTAGTGTTATGGTGAACAATTTTATTAGTACTCTTCTTATTATTTTATTAATTGCATTAGCACTCTGCTTATTAATTTTCTTAGCTCTCTAAATTATTGATACTCCTCTTAGTGCTTTATTGGAGTACTAATATACTGCTTGTGCCCAGTTCACCTACTATTGAAGTGAATTTTAATGACTTCCACATGGTAATATAGTCTTTTGGAGGCTGAGAGTCACAAATCATTCTCAGACGTCTGTATACTCCAAATCTGTAGGCGTCAGAAACAGCGGCTCTCCAAGAAGTCTACCTATCGGGCATTACTAGACTCAGTCACAGAAGGCAAAGAGAGCACCAGGTTCCAAATCATCAACGAAGCAGCTAAGGTGAGAAAAAGTATTTTCTACAGAGAATTATTTGTTTCTATATTTATTTGGGTTGAATGAAGTAAATTTCCACAAAGGCTAATTAAACTATGTATGCTTCAAAAACAAACTTTGTGAGAGAAGTAATGCCATCTTTTTAATAGCTACACAATGCTACTTTAAAAGTAATACGACTATCAACATATAGATGGCCTTGTATCAGATGCTTTCTTAGATGTTTTACGAATGTTATTTCCTTTTAATTAATCTTCAGAATCATCTAAGAGGTACATTACATTGTCCCTAATTTTCAGATAAGGAAATTGAAGTCTAAAAAGCCACTTGCTCAAAGTCATAGCTAGTAACCAGAATTTTCACCTGTGACTGTAGAAGCAAGGTACAGATTCAGTGAATGTCCAAACCTCAAAATGTGAGTGGGCAAGAGGAACAATGGTCTATGCAGTTGAATAAGTCACAGATGTTCCCACCCCTAAGCTGCGTCACTAACAGATCACCATAGTTGTTACATGCTGAAAGGATTAGAGCAGTATCCTAAGTGCTTTTTCTCATCTGTCAAGTTTTCACACTACTTCAGATGGGCCAGTCACAGAGGAAGTGCTGTGGGCCGGGCTAGGAAGTGTGGTTATGCACAAGTAGTTGATGCTTCCAACCTGACCCTCACTTCACATCCTCCCCTGTCTTCGAAAGGTGTCCTAAGCTTCTAAGGCCTCCCAGACCAATCTGGTTTAATTGGTAATTCGCTGAAGGACATAGGTAAAGACGTGCAGTCTAGTCCCATAACAGCTTAGATAGTAATTCCATCAGCTCACTAACAAATCCCAGTTCTGGGAAGCAGACTGAGAAGACATCCCCACTTTCACTGCAGCATTGTAAGAGATCTTGTGACTACCGTAGAGCTTGCCGTATAACATTACACTGAGGAATCTTCTCGGAGAAGACAGAGCAAACACTGCCCCACAACATCAGGGCATTCTCTGTAACATTTGTAAGGCCTTTAACTTCGTCGGGAGGCTCAACTTTATTCCCAGGCCGGAGGAGCAATGGCACAGTGAGGAAGGCTACCTTCCATATGAAGTTTTAGAGATTTTAGTCACTTCAAAGATGTAGAATTCTCTAACATAGCTTTCTTGCCTGAATTCAAAATAGGGGCTAGAATCATATCAACAGTTTGTGTTCTCTATCCCCGTCCCTTTTTCCCAACTTATGGTTACTTAAGGATGTAGTTGTGGTAGCAGCACACTTAGTTCTTTTCTCTTAACTACACTGAAGGGATGGTTAGCCTTTCTTCAAAACCTAGTGCTGCTTCTTAATACCACTCATTTTTTTCTGGAGGAATTTCCCTCCTTGCTTGGCATCTGTGCAACCTTTGAGTTCACAGCTCATGGTAGAGTACTGATCCAGGTCTCCCAAACTTTACATCCTTTTGTAGCCAAGTTTGAAAGCTGTTCATGGGAAAACATGGGGCAGCATTAATTTCTTTCCTAGAGAGCCACCCGCCATTTGCATGTGGTCTAATAGCCCAATACCCCGCCAAACCCCTGTATTCAGGGTCAGCAGAAGCAGCTGGCTCCAGGAAATGCAAGGAGTCCGCCAGAGACCTTCCAGGAGTCGGTAGGTCTTTAATATCAGCAGTCAGTTCCCTTCCTTTCTCATTTTTCCTGTCATTTGCTCTTTTTCCTTCTTGCCTCTGATGTGTCTAGCCCCAGAGAGTTGTAGCTGTCCCATGGTCAGGGACAGTCCCTTTCTGTCCTTGGGGAGGCTCAGTCTGTTGAGCACCTGAACAATCCACTGTCGTGATGACACATGCCGAGGCAGAGTAAATGAGGCACTCGGAATACCAGTGTGGGCCAAAATGCAACTTCTCGATGCATCTCCATACCAGTGAAGTTAGTGGTAGATCCTCTCACACTGCCTTTTACAAGACTATAGGTCAGTTTCTCTGTACACACCTCTCTTTGGATCCTGAAAATATGAGGGACAATGCTGTTCAGGTCAGGTGCCAGAACCAGAGCCCACCAGCTATGGACGCCTTCAAAGGAAAAGAAGCCACAGTCCAGGAGGACCCACAGGAGCTCAGCGCAAGACAGCACATGGCTCAGAAGGGAGCTGAGGAGCCGGACAAGCAAGGGCAAGTGATCCAGGATGTCAGCAACGTGGCTCCCAAGACTGAGAACTCTGAGGACCCCTTGGAACAGACACAATGTTCAGGTGTTGGAAATAACAGTGCTGCACAGGGAATCTGCATGCTCTGATGTCAGGCAAATGCATGCAATGTATGTTTTGGGAGGTCACCCTAAAATTCTGAACTGAATGTCATTTTAATGTCCTCCTTGTCACTTGGAGTTGAGATGACTCATAGGGACTTGAGGCTTCGTGCCCTCTATCAGTTTGATAGGGACAACAAAGATCCAAACAGTAATTTCTAAAGTTGTCTGAACCTTGTATCCTGCTCACTGCATAGTCAAGGAGCCTCCATTAGAGGTTTTTTTTTTTTTTTTTTTTTTTTTTTTTTAAATTTTTATTAATTAATTTAATTTTGCTGTGTTGGGTCTTTGTTTCTGTGCAAGGGCTTTCTCTAGTTGTGGCAAGTGGGGGCCACTCTTCATCGCAGTGAGCGGGCCTCTCACCATCGCGGCCTCTCCTTTTGCAGAGCACAGGCTCCAGACGCACGGGCTCAGCAGTTGTGGTTCACGGGCCCAGTCGCACCGCGGCATGTGGGATCCTCCCAGACCAGGGCTCGAACCCGTGTCCCCTGCATTAGCAGGCAGACTCCCAACCTCTGCGCCACCAGGGAAGCCCCATTAGAGGTTTTTTCTGGGATGAGATGGGTGTTTCATGGGAGATTTCACAGTAGGATATGGTATGGATATGGTCTGGAGATTTTTTAAAAGCCACGTACATCCACTTATTCAGAATGATAGCTTTTTATTTCAGGTTCAGAGAGACAGAGCCCAAAGTCTAAGAGGATCATATTCAGCTCACAGCTGCAGTTCTCAGATTTCACTGATGAGGCAGATTCTGACAAACCGAGCACTCTTAGTGTCTACCTGCCCTCACACCATTAAAACTCTTAAGGCAATAATTTTGTTGTCAGGCTTTGTTGTTAATTTTTGAAATCCTTCTTCCCAATTCCGTTCTCCCAACCTGCTACTTAATAAGCAACCAGGAAACAGAACCAAGTTTCATTCACCGTTGTCTTAGTGAGCTCACACTGCTATAACGTAAACTGGGTGTCTTAACAAACCTTTATTTCTCACAGTTCTGGAGTCTGGGAAGTCCTAGATCAAGGTCCCACTTGCTGCCCTGTAGACTGCCACCTCCTTAGTGTACAGTTGACCCTTGAACAACGCAGGGGTTAGCAGTGGAAAATCCAAGTATGACTTCACAGTCGGCCCTCAGTATACATGGTTCCACATCCACAGATTCAACCAACCAAGGATTGTATGGTACTATAGTAAGTATTTATTGAAAAAAAATCCATGTATAAGTGGACCCATGCTGTTCAAATCTCTGTTCAAGGGTCAACTGTATATTCACATGATGGAGACACAGCTAACTCTCTGGTCTCTTCCTGTAAAGGCAGTAATCCCATCATGACTCCACCCTCATGACATCATCAAAACCTAAACACCTCCCAAGGCCCCATCTCCAGGTGCCATCACATTGAGGGTTAGGGCTTCAACATATGAATTGAAGGGTTGGAGAATGGGGAAGGTTTGGGGAGGGGGGAAAATGACACAATTCAGTCCATAGCAAACATGATATTCCTGGGACACAGTAATGTTACAAAACAAACTGAAGTGTTGCCCTGTGTGTTGCCTCTAGGTCAGGACATCTAGGCTTTGAAGAAAAGCTGGTTGCAGGTTCAGATCCCTAAGTTTTCTCACATAGTGTCCTATTTCTTATGACAAAATAATCAGATATTTGATAAAGAAGCTTCCAGAAAATAATCTTAAAGGAGTTATCAGTAAAGTGTTGACTGCTTTTTTAGACCTCTTTTTTTCCTACTACTATCAATTTTTTACCTTCAGTCAAAATTTGACCTGGATTGAGAAAAAGAGAAGATCTAGTCTTGTGACACCAGAGCAGGGAAATTTATGCTATCTTCTGAGTGTACCTGAAAAGCACTGCTAGCAAGGCTATTTGGAACAGACCTACGTCTTTGACCTACTTTATATAGCTAATTTTTATGCTTTTTCATGACATGGATGAACTATTTGGAAAAATGTTTATTTTGCAGCCTGTTTGCAAGTTTTCACTGGTGACAACACTTCTGGCAGCTTCTCCAAGGATGCAGGGATATCTCTGAGCACCTCCATGAAGTTATCCCTTGCGTCTTCATCTAAGCAATGGGACTTGGCCCAACCAGCCACCTCCTCAACAGATGAGGAACAACTACTACTTGTTAACCAGGACTGTTTCTACAGAAATGGCCAGGAACAGGCAGCTTATTGGGGAACTGGCCAAGCAATCAGAAGCATACCTGGACAGGCTAATTGTCCTTGGGGAACATGCTAATGCCCAGCGTGAACTTGCCAGCGTTCTCCATAGAGAATCAGTGCTTGCAATAAACCAACTGGCTACAACTATGGAAGGGGCAATAAGTGCCCTACAGCAATTTAATGAATCTTAGACCATTCTCTGAATCCTGGAAGGTCTTGACCAATAGCTGAGAGAGGTCCTTGCTCACTTCTCTAGGCCTTTTAGGTTAACTATTCCTTATAATAGAGAGACCTGGTTCCAGAGGACAAGCAAGATCTACCCATCACGGAGAAGTTGATGGGATCACAATTTCCCTTATTAATACCCACCACCATTTAAATATATGTTAGAGGGCTGTTCTGTTAACTCAGTCATAGTCTCTACTAGTTTGGGGTGAAATTAAAAAAACCTTTTAATGTAACTGTGATCCCTTCCACTGCTTGAATGTACAGACAAGGCTGTTGTTACCACCATGATTTTTATAAGCTGTCTCATATTTTTGCCCTTGCGGCCAAAAAAACTAGACTTAGGGATGACAAACTACTGGGTTTTATTTTTATTCGGTATGGGAGAAATAAGATAGGAAAAGGGAATTTATGCTCTCCTAGATTATGGGAGGTGAGCCTCTGAATGAAAAACCAAGTAGAGACTTGTGGTACTAAAATGAACCTCCAAAATATATTCCTTTCCTTGAGGATTTATTTCATCTTCTCTGTGTAGGAGGACATTTACACATCTTAAATCTTTCTAGGGGAGCAAAACCCATGCTGTCTCACCTTATTTTAAATGTTTAATTTTATGTTTCTTCACTTATTTTACATAAATCCATCTTGCCGCAATCTTTACTGCTATTCTCTAAATATTAACATTAAATAATTCTGAGTTTATGCAGTCTAACTTCTGTAACAACATATTTTTTTGTTTTTGCTTTTTTTTGCGGTACGCGGGCCTCTCACTGTTGTGGCCTCTCCTGCCGTGGAGCACAGGCTCTGGACGCGCAGGCTTAGCAGCCATGGCTCACGGGCCCAGCCGCTCCGCAGCATGTGGGATCTTCCCGGACCGGGGCACGAACCCATGTCTCCTGCATCGGCAGGCAGACTCTCAACCACTGCGCCACCAGGGAAGCCCACAACGTGTTTTTTATTGTCATTTTTAATCACTAATAGAGATTCAATAATTTATTTGTATATTATTTTAAAATAAATATCCAAACAGGTCTCTAGAAAACAGAAATGTTTAGAAATTCTTAATGTTTTAGATAGAAGGATATAACATTCATGTCCAGACTTTTTGACAGCCTGGTTTTGGTTGAAGAATTGGACAATAACTGGCAGTTAAGAAGCCCAGGGAAGTGGTTTATAAACTGTCATGCACAGAGCCCTGAGGTTTCCGTAGAGGAGTCTCAGAACTCAATGCAGGGAGGGGAGCGGGCTCAACAGTAGGGGCTCTGAGCCACTTCCTGCTGTTTTCAGTCCAAGTAGCTTTACTTATTGGACTTCTGAGAGTCTGCTGCTGTTGATTTTTTAAGCCAGTAAAAACGGCATGAGCCAGATCATACAAGCAAATGTATACTAAGGTCTAAGGAAATTATGTGCTTGGAATATGAAGCTATGTTGATGATAATAAGAGATAAGAATGAATTTGGATATTGACTTTGAAAAGGGTTACCTATTGGCAAAATTGGTTTGCTTAATTAAGTTGAAATGAAAACAAAGTGGGGCTTTGACTCTGATTTGTATGTTTGCTTGCCTAGGGTTATTATAGGAAAAGCAGGGTTATTGCTACCTTCTCTCATATAATTAGGATTCTTTACTAGGCTGCAGCCTCAAGAACAGAACATATCAGACCAGTCTTTGGTTTAAAAAAATAAAATTTTTTAAGAAAGTTATTTTACTAATAATGGGGGGATCTCTGAGTATATAAACGAAATGCAATTTGTTAATCACATATAAGGGACAACCTGTGTGCCCTCTGCTTAGGATGTTCTTGCCCATTTTTGCCTACCCAAAGTCCTACTAATCCCTCAAGGCCCTGCTTAAGTCCCTCTTCCTCCAGAGAGATGTCCCAGAACCCCTCTCCTTACAGTCATCAATATTCCCCTTCCTTGTTCTCCCGCAGCACATGTCCTCATCCTATCTCAGCATCTATCATAAAACGCTTTACGGTTACAACATAGGTGTTGCATCTCCTCTAAATTGCACTCTCCCTAAGAGTTTAGCCATCCTTTTCACAGCAGTCAGCACCTCACAATATTAGATGCCAAATAAATGTTAGTTGAATTAAATTTGAGAGAGTAGTGGAAATTTATGTCTAACTTGGGAGGGAATACATAATCTAACAGGATTTCAGCCTTATACTTGGATACATTTTCAAATCTTAGAATTCTGATGGCACACTTGAAGTAAGCCAAATATACAAAAGAATACTAAACATATAAGCAGTAATTACAGTATGATTGGGAGTGGGGGAAAGGGGAAGGTGTTGGCCAAAGAGTACAAACTTCCAACTATAATAAGATGACTAACAGCATAGTGATTGTAGTTAATAATACTCTATTATATACTTGAAAGTTGCTAAGAGAGTAGATCTTAAATGTTCTCACCACAAAAAGGAAATGGTAATTATGTGACTTGATGCAGATGTTAGCTAATTCTATGGTGGTGATCATTTTTGCAATATACAAGTATCAAATCGAGGAGTTGTACAACTTAAACTTAAAGAATATGTCAATTATTTCTTAATAAAGCTGGGGAAAAAATTATTATTGTATGATCAGTACTACATCATAACCTTGTTTTTTTTTGTTTTTTTTTGTTTTTGCGGTACACGGGCCTCTCACTGTTGTGGCCTCTCCTGTTGTGGAGCACAGGCTCTGGATGCGCAGGCTCAGCGGCCATGGCTCACGGGCCCAGCCGCTCTGCGGCATGTGGGATCTTCCCAGACACATGAACCTGTGTCCCCTGCATCGGCAGGTGGACTCTCAACCACTGCGCCACCAGGGAAGCCCCATAACCTTGTTTTAAGAATGTCTGTAAAAGCAGCCACAGCCTATTTACCATTATTTACCTGGTCACTCTTCAGTGTCCTGTCACTGTTCAAGTGCCCTTTCCTATATTCTGAAGAAGCAAGGTTCCAGTAACATCGTTTTGTGGGGGAGGGATTGTTTTTGTTTTTGTTTTTTGGTGCTGCATTAATATTCTCCCTGCTTCCTATATCTTGCTTGCACCACAGCATACCTGTTCTGTGTGTTACCTCACACAGGCTACCCAGCTTAGCCTTTCATTTAACAGACATTATAGTAACAATACACAGACCCAGTTGTAACCAGAATTTGGCATCATACTGTACTTAATGATTTGCAACCAGTGCAGCATGGCACATCAGTTGAAAACCACTGTCTTAAGATAATTCCCTAATCTTTTTTTTTTTGTGGTACGCGGGCCTCTCACTGCTGTGGCCTCTCCCGTTGCGGAGCACAGGCTCCAGACGCGCAGGCTCAGTGGCCATGGCTCACGGGCCCAGCCGCTCCGCGGCATGTGGGATCCTCCCGGACCGGGGCACGAACCTGCGTCCCCTGCATCGGCAGGCAGACTCTCAGCCACTGCGCCACCAGGGAAGCCCTAATTCCCTAATCTTGATGCCTCATTTTGTAATCTAAATCCAGCCATCTCTGCCTTCAGAGTTTGTTATTGTTTTATTTTTCAAACTCTCTATTCTCTTTATGATTCTATGTTGCTTCCATCTTTCATCGTAGGCAGTATTTAACCTAAATTCTCCATCCTCTTGAGAAACCTGAGAATATCCCAGCCTCTAGAGAAAGTTCCCCAGACGTTAATCTAAGTGTACAGGAAGTGCCTTGATTTTAGCGCAGGAAGCCTTATTCATCTACAGTAGAGAACCCCAATGACCACCATTTTACTGTCTATTCTTTTCTATTCTGTGGCTTGTTACCCTTCATCTTTCATTCAACTGGAATCCAGTTACTCTAGTTTTAACACCAAACACTTATTCTTAAGTTACCTGTACTTTATCATAGATACAGTGGGCTACATGTCCCAATTTTCCAAGGGCAGTTTCAGTTTATGCCTGTCATCCACTATCGTTATTAATAGAGAGCCCTCTCACTCTTAACAGTCCTGGTCTGGACAATTATATGTTTGCCTAACCATAGAACACATAGGAGGTGTTTGTTTCTACTACAGGTAGAGCCAAGCAAGTACATATAGATTGGAAAGCCTTTCCTTCATGATTGCCATTGTTCTCCAATTTGCTTGGCCTATAATAATTTAAACATAGTTTTCTAATTATCATAATTTGTAGAACTGACCTGGGTAACCTGTTGAAACTAATCTCGTGTGTGTTCCCAGGTTCCTCTCCTGGCTGAAGTTTATGGTATAGAGGGAAATATTTTCAGGCTTAAAATCAATGAAGAAACACCCTTGAAACCCAGATACGAAGTTCCTGATGTCCTCACAAGCAAGCCAAGCACTGTAAGGTAAGCCAAGAAACACGCCACCTTGGATACACCCTCAATATGTTCTTCTGTCATACCTTGAGTAGCAGCTTTTGTATGAGTCTCTTAGTTTGCTTCTTCAAAGATACAACCATTTGCAGAGTTAGTTTTTAGTTATTTGGGGATAAATTTATCCATTTTGATGTTATCCATTCTGTACTCTCTTCCTCCACCATTTGACTCATCAGCACTTATTAATGGGGAGAAGCAGAGCTTCTGATCTTCTCTCCTCCTGACAAAGTAAGCGGTTTATCAACCAGACTTTGGGAGCAAGCAGGAGAGCTATTTAATTGACTCACTCAGATGAACAGCAGGGCTCCAGAGATCCAATGTACTAGCAAAACTCCCATGCTTACAGTAATTTATACAGTTAGACTGACTCACTTTTAATTAACGGCAGTCTCAGAAGTCTAACATATAATCTGTCTTAGAGTCAGAGATAAATTAATAATCAGTTTCTAGGTGGAAAAAAAATCTTTAGGGATTAAAGCATTTTTCATGTACCTGCAGAATCTGCATCAGTTCTCAGCACATTTTCTGGTGATATTTTAACTTGGTTCTGTCTGTTGGTTTGTTATTTTCTTTATATCATGTCACTAAGGGAATATAAGATTATGCCAGATGCTTTAATTTTCACTACATCATTATCATAGTTTTATGTAGATTATTTTTTCCATGAAAATCTAATAAAAAGTTAATAAATTATGGGACTTCCCTGGTGGTCCAGTGGTAAAGAATCCGCCTTCCAATGCAGGGGATGCAGGTTCGATCCTTGGTCAGAGAACTAAGATCCCACATGCCGCAGGGCAGCTAAGCCTCCACGCCACAACTACAGAGCCCATGCGCTCTGGAGCCCACACACTGCAACTAGAGAGAAGTTTGCATGCTGCAACGAAGAGCCTGCGCACCGCAACGAAAGAGCCCACATGCCACAACAAAGATCCTGGGTGTTGCAATTAAGACCTGACACAGCCAAAAAAAAGTTAATAAATTATAAGGAGAAATTAATTTAGCTACACTAGAACTATCATAAATTTAAAATATATCAGCGAGCCACTACTATATGCTAAGAACTTAGGAAATAAGAATTAAAAAGGGACTATTCTCATGGCTTTGCAGTTTGGCAAATGAGAGAGAGAGAGAGAGAGAGAGAGAGAGAGAGAGTGTGTGTGTGTGTGTGTGTGTGTGTGTGTGTGTGTGTGTGTATTTCCTCTTGGTCACATTACATTATTTTTTACTCTCCTGGACGATTCATTTTACTAGTAGACCTTTAACATTTTTACATCTGTGTTCATAAGTAACATTAGTCTATAGTTTTTCTGTGCTATCTTTGCCAGGTTTTGAGTCAGGGTGATATTAGCATTGTATAGTAAATGTGGTATATTAGTTTTGCTTCTATTTCCGCCTTTTTCTAGAGGACCTTTGGCTACAGTAGTAACTAAAAACTACATTTCTCCATTTCCCAGACTCCCATATAGCTAGTTTCTGATGTAATTCAGGTTCCACCAATCAGATGCACTTACAGTTATCTTGATTTCAGAACTGAGTCTCCCATTTTGCTGATGTGCATCGGCAGCTATAGAATGACTCTAGAGCCACTAGTTAGGGCAGTGGTTTCCCGATCTCTGGATTGCAGCTGAGTTGGCATGATCCTGGAGCCCAGCAGTTGCCACATTGACTTCTGATTACCCAGCTTCCTGATTCCAGCTAAGAGAGAAGTTCTGTTGGCCTGCAATTATGCAGTATTGTTCTAGGAGTCATTACTGGACACTCAGCCAGGAACCTGCTACCTCAAACCTTCCATGATGTTGTAAGCTAATAATTCCTCCATATTAAGTCATTTACTTTCTGCTTAAAATAGCCAGAGTTGTTTCTGTTATCTGCAGTTGAGTTTTGGTTAAGATAGTCATTGATATCAGAATGAGTATAAGCAACAGACCCTCAAGGATGGGAATCTGAGCTTAGTTAGCTGATCTACTTGGACTTAAAGGCAGTGAGGACCTGGTTTTCATTAGACGGTGAGATATTAATGTTTGGGGCTGAATACTACCCTCCCCAACCAGACTCATATGTTGAAGCCCTAACCCCCCCATACCTCAGAATGTGACTATTCTGAGACAGAGCCTTTGAACAGGTAATTAAGTTAAAATAGGGTCGTTAGGGTGGGCCCTAATCCAATATGACTGGTGTCTTGTAAGAGGAGGAGATGAGGATACAGATAACACAGACAGAGGGATGGCCATGTAAGGACACAGCAAGAAGATGGCCATCTGCGAGCCAAGAAGAAAAGCCTCAGAAGAAACCAAACCGGCTGACACTTTGATCTAGGATTTCCACCCTCCAGAATTGTGAGAAAATAAATTTCTGATGTTTAAGCCACCCAGTCTGTGGTATTTTGTTATGGCAGCTCTAGCAAATTAATACGACTAGCAATAAACCACAGCATTCTGTGGCAGTCACTTAAATTACTACTTGTGGTTACCTGAAATAGAGTGCCTATTGAAAGCATGGCTCGGGCAAACCAAGTGGTGGGGCCATAGCATAGCATGATTGCCATACAACATTCAAAACTCTGAGGTGGCCTGGCTGCTATTAATTCACTGAAGAACTTAAAGAAAACAGCAGTTTCAGGCTTTTAAATTGTCAGAAACCTAACATATTTCTATGACAATCCTAAAAGTCATATCTACAGAGTCCTCGTAGCTGAAAATCGGAATTAGATTCTGTGGTTTTCTGAACTAGAGCGTAAGTTGAATTCACAGCTTCATCAGGTCTATGAATTTAGGGCATCAGCTGTGAAAAGGTAGGACTCCCCAAAATTGAATAGCAACATTTGGGAAGATTTGGATAACCCTGAGTCCCAAACCTCAAAATTCCACTGAGCCTCCCAGTTCAGCAGAAGCAGCTCCTTCTCCTCCATCTGATAAGGCTGATCTCACCTGCTTGGACACCCTGTGTTAACCTCACCTGAAATATACTGTGCCAGGGGATTCCAGTGCTCCCTGTGCTTCACCCTTACCACCCTTCACTGCCTCCAGACCCACTATCAAGTCAGACCCCAACATGCCTAGGGAGCCAATTACAGTCAAACCCAGGAGGAAAAGGCTTACACACCTAAAGAATTAAAAGATTTTATACTGGCAAAAATCTGGGAAATATGCATGGAAATGACTTCTGAGGGACTTCTAGACCAGAAGGAAGGACCATAATTTTAGGATCATGCTAAATTTACTGACATGGGTACAGGTACCAGAGAATCCAGATTTAATATGCTAGCTTAGACAGCTGAAAGTGGTTCTAATTATTTGCTTGGTTAAGTATAACTTGAACTCAGCTATGGACTGTGCTGAATGAAGCTGAGATACCAGAAATTCCTTGGCCCGTGTAGAAGATATGATTCATAGACTTAGGGAGATAAAGATGTTGAAGTGGATATGTCATATGCATCTAGCCCCTAATTCTGTTCTCCAAAGGATCCAAAAGATACTCCCTTCATTGAGAAATACATTAGTGAGGGAACACTTAGAAAGCATTATAGTGAGTGAATGTCTTTTCTGAGCTAGAGATAATGATGGGGATGGTACCGTTAAAATGGGCTCCCTGATTTCAGTGGAAATGATGAGACTCTAGGTGGCAGAGTCAAAGTAGCAGCATTTAGTTGTAAGAGACAAGGTAGACGTGTTTCCATAACAGGGCCTGTGTGGTACTCAAAATGGCTCAAGCCTCAGGGCAGCGCACAATACATCAAGGGGTCCATTAGGCTGAAATAGATGGACTAGAATCCTACTTGACAGAAAAATCAAAAGAACTCTCTTTAGGTTTGATGAACAGTGAGACACAACCTCTCAAACTACAAAGTTAGTTTCCAGAACCCAAAGCATCTTGCTTGAGGGGCAGGCCTAGAATCCATGGAGGAGGTTGTAAAGATATAATAAGATCATAAACTATCCCTCCTAATCCTCCCTAATGAGGCCTGTGACCAGGGTGACTATGCACTAGAAAAATATCTGGACCTAGGGATTTAATTTTTTTTATTTTTAGATCTTTATTGGAGGATAATTGCTTTACAATGTTGTGTTAGTTTCTGCTGTACAACAAAGTGAATCAGCTACATGTATACATATATCCCCATATCCCCTCCCTCTTGAGCCTCCCTCCCACCTTCCCTATCCCACCCCTCTAGGTCATCACAAAGCACTGAGCTGATCTCCCTGTGCTATGCAGCAGCTTCCCACTAGCCATCTATTTCACATTTGGTAGTGTATATACGTCAGTGCTGCTCTCTTACTTCGTCCCAGCTTCCCCTTGCCCCTGTGTCCTCAAGTCCATTCTCTACGTCTGCATCTTTATTCCTGCCCTGCCACTAGGTTCATCAGTACTGTTTTTTTAGATTCCATATATGTGTGTTAGCATACGGTATTTGTTTTTCTCTTTCTGACTTACTTCACTCCGTATGACAGACTCTAGGTCCATCCACCTCATTACAAATAATTTAATTTCGTTCCTTTTTATGGCTAATATTCCATTGTATATATGTGCCACATCTTCTTTATCCATTCATCTGTTGATGGACATTTAGGTTGCTTCCATGTCCTGGCTACTGTAAATAGTGCTGCAATGAACATTGTGGTACATGTATCTTTTTGAATTATGGTTTTCTCAGGGTATATGCCCAGTAGTGGGATTGCTGGGTCATATGGTAGTTCTATTTTTAGTTTTTTAAGGAACCTCCATACTGTTCTCCATAGTGGTTGTATCAATTTACATTCCCACCAACAGTGCAAGAGGGTTCCCTTTTATCCACACCCTCTCCAGCACTTATTGTTTCTAGATTTTTGGACGAAGGCCATTCTGACCAGTGTGAGGTGATACCTCATTGTAGTTTTGGTTTGCATTTCTCTAATGATTAGTGATGTTCAGCATCTTTTCATGTGTTTGTTGGCAATCTGATGTCTACTTTGGAGAAATGTCTATTTGGGTGTTCCACCCATTTTTGGATTGTTTGTTTTTTTGATATTGAGCTGCATGAGCTGCTTGTAAATTTTTGAGAATAATCCTTTGTCAGTTGCTTTGTTTGAAAATATTTTCTCCCATTCTGTGGATTGTCTTTTCGTCTTGTTTACGGTTTCCTTTGCTGTGCAAAAGCTTTTAAGTTTCATTAGGTCCCATTTGTTTATTTTTAATTTTATTTCCATTCCTCTAGGAGGTGGATCAAAAAGGATCTTGCTGTGATTTATGTCATAGAGTGTTTTGCCTGTGTTTTCCTCTAAGAGTTTTGTAGTGTCTGGCCTTACATTTAGCTCTTTAATCCATTTTGAGTTTATTTTTGTGTATGGTGCTAGGGAGTGTTGTAATTCATTCTTTTACATGTAGCTGTCCAGTTTTCCCAGCACCACTTATTGAAGAGGCTGTCTTTTCTCCACTGTATATTCTTGCCTCCTTTGTCAAAGATAAGGTGACCATATGTGCATGGGTTTATCTCTGGGCTTTCTATTCTGTTCCATCGATCTATATTTCTGTTTTTGTGCCAGTACCATACTGTCTTGAGTACTGTAGCTTTGTAGTAGAGTCTGAAGTCAGGGAGCCTGATTCCTCCAGCTCTGTTTTTCTTTCTCAAGATTGCTTTGGCTATTCAGGGTCTTTTGTGTTTCCATACAAATTATAAAATTTTTTGTTCTAGTTCTGTGAAAATGCCATTGGTAATTTGATAGGGATTGCATTGAATCTGTAGATTGCTTTGGGTAGTATAGTCATTTTCACAATGTTGATTCTTCCAATCCAAGAACATGGTATATCTTCCCATCTGTTTGTATCATCTTTGATTTATTTCATCAGTATCTTATAGTTTTCTGCATACAGGTCTTTTATCTCCTTAGGTAGGTTTATTCCTAGGTATTTTTTTTTCTTTTTGTTGCAGTTGTAAATGGGACTGTTTCCTAATTTCTCTTTCTGATTTTTTGTTGTTAATGTATAGGAATGCAAGAGATTTCTGTGCATTAGTTTGTATCCTGCTACTTTACCAAATTCATTGATTAACTCTAGTAGTTTTCTGGTGGCATCTTTAGGATTTTCTGTGTGTAGTATCATGTCATCTGCAAACAGTGACAGTTTTACTTCTTCTTTTCCAATTTGGATTCCTTTTACTTCTTTTTCTTCTCTGATTGCCATGGCTAAAACTTCCAAAACTCTGTTGAATAGTAGTGGTGAGAGTGGACACCCTTGTCCTGTTCCTGATCTTAGAGGAAATGCTTTCAGTTTTTCACCATTGAGAATGATGTTGGCTGTGGGTTTGTCATATATGCCCACTTTCTGGAGAGTTTTTATCATAAATGGTGTTGAATTTTGTCAAAAGCTTTTTCTGCATCTATCGAGATTATCATATAGTTTTTAATCCTTCAATTTGTTGATATGGTGTATCACATTGATTGATTTGCATATATTGAAGAAACCTTGCATTCCTGGGATAAACCCCAGTTGATCATGGCATATGATCCTCTTAATGTGCTGTTGGATTCTGTTTGCTAGTATTTTGTGGAGGAATTTTGCATCTATGTTCATCAGTGGTTTTGGCCTGTAATTTTCTTTTTTTGTGATATCTTTGTTTGGTTTTGGTATCAGGATGATGGTGGCCTCGTAGAATGAGTTTGGGAGTATTCCTCCCTCTGCTATATTTTGGAAGAGTATGAGAAGGATAGGTGTTAGCTCTTCTGTAAATGTTTGATAGTATTCACCTGTGAAGCCATCTGGCCCTGGGCTTTTGTTTGTTGGAAGATTTTTAATCACAGTTTCAATTTCAGTGCTTTTGATTTGTCTGTTCATATTTTCTGTTTCTTCCTGGTTCAGTCTTGGGAGGTTGTACTTTTCTAAGAATTTGTCCATTTCTTCCAGGTTGTCCATTTTATTGGCATAGAGTTGCTTGTAGTAATCTCTCATGATCCTTTGTATTTCTGCAGTGTCAGTTGTTACTTCTCCTTTTTCATTTCTAATTCTGTTGATTTGAGTCTCCCTTTTTTTCCTGATGATAGACCTAGGGATTTTAAGTGCTGTCTCTGAGCTTATATAACTCCTGGGGATCCAAAGCATCCTAAAAGTCTATGTGTCTGATTGGGCTGTTGGAAGTCAGGTGATAAATAAACAAAAGTTTCATCTTTCCATCTCACTTTGGACTGAGTGAATCAATAACCCAATCTGTGTTATTTACTCAGTTTCTAAGTGTAGGGTTGGAACGAGAAAGAAAAGCAAAATGTTTAAATTCTATGCACCAATTTGTTACTAACCTGTCCAGACCAAAGTAATAATGATGATGAGAGCTAACATTTACTGAGCGCTTATTATGTGCCAGGCTCTGTGCCAAGTGCTTTACATGTGTTATCTCATTTAATCCTCTCAAAAAGCTCTATTTGTACAGAAAGATAGATCAGTGGAACAGGATAGAAAGCCCAGAGATAAACCCACGCACATATGGACACCTTATCTTTGATAAAGGAGGCAGGAATGTACAGTGGAGAAAGGACAGCCTCTTCAATAAATGGTGCTGGGAAAACTGGACAGGTACATGTAAAAGTATGAGATTAGATCACTCCCTAACACCATACACAAAAATAAGCTCAAAATGGATTAAAGACCTAAATGTAAGGCCAGAAACTATCAAACTCTTAGAAGAAAACATAGGAAGAACACTCTATGACATAAATCACAGCAAGATCCTTTCTGACCCACCTCCTAGAGTAATGGAAATAAAAACAAAAATAAACAAATGGGACCTAATGAAACTTCAAAGCTTTTGCACAGCAAAGGAAACCATAACCAAGACCAAAAGACAACCCTCAGAATGGGAGAAAACATTTGCAAATGAAGCAACTGACAAAGGATTAATCTCCAAAATTTACAAGCAGCTCATGCAGCTCAATAACAAAAATACAAACAACCCCATCCAAAAATGGGCAGAAGACCTAAATAGACATTTCTCCAAAGAAGATATACAGAATGCCAACAAACACATGAAAGAATGCTCAACATCATTAATCATTAGAGAAATGCAAATCAAAACTACAATGAGATATCATCTCACACCAGTCAGAATGGCCATCATCAAAAAATCAAGAAACAATAAATGCTGGAGAGGGTGTGGAGAAAAGGGGACACTCTTGCACTGCTGGTGGGAATGTGAATTGGTTCAGCCACTGTGGAGAACTGTATGGAGGTTCCTTAAAAAACTACAAATAGAATTACCATATGACCCAGCAATCCCACTACTTGGCATATACCCTGAGAAAACCAAAATTCAAAGAGAGTCATGTACCAAAATGTTCATTGCAGCTCTATTTACAATAGCCAGGACATGGAAACAACCTAAGCGCCCATCATCGGATGAATGGATAAAGAAGATGTGGCACATATACACAATGGAATATTACTCAGCCTTAAAAAGAAATGAAATTGAGCTATTTGTAATGAGATGGATAGACCTAGAATCTGTCATACAGAGTGAAGTAAGTCAGAAAGAAAAAGACAAATACCGTATGCTAACACATATATATGGAATTTAAGGGAAAAAAATGTCATGAAGAACCTAGGGGTAAGATAGGAATAAAGACGCAGACCTACTGGAGAACGGACTTAAGGATATGGGGAGGGGGAAGGGTGAGTTTTGACAGGGCGAGAGAGAGTCATGGACATATACACACTAACAAACGTAGTAAGGTAGATAGCTGGGGGGAAGCAGCCGCAAGGCACAGGGATATTAGCTCGGTGCTTTGTGACAGCCTGGAAGGGTGGGATGGGGAGAGTGGGAGGGAGGGAGACGCAAGAGGGAAGACATATGGGAACATATGTATATGTATATCTGATTCACTTTGTTGTAAATCAGAAACTAACACACCATTGTAAAGCAATTATACCCCAATAAAGATGTTTAAAAAAAAAAAAAAAAAAAAAAAAAAAAGCACTATTTGTTCTTGCTTTTATCATTTCCACTTTACAGATGAGGAAACCAAGAACTAGAAAGATTAACTTGTCCACAGTTATACACCTAGTGCGTGGGAGAGCTATGTTTAGTCCAGGCTTTCTGACACCAAAGCCCATGCTCTCAATTACAGCTCTCTACTGCTTTATCTGTGCTATGTCACATGAATATTGATTTACTAATTTGAATTGAGAATTGCATTGAGCCATGTAAACCTATAGCAATTTATTTTTCTCTTCCTGCCTTGTTTTCCAGGCTGATTTCATGCTCAGGGGATACAGGCAGTCTCGTATTGGCAAATGGAAAAGGAGATCTGAAGTGTCACATCACAGCAAACCCATTCAAGATAGACTTGGTATCTGAAGAAGAGGTTGTGATGAGCATAAACTCCCTGGGCCAACTGTACTTTGAGCAGCTGCAGATTCCTCCCAAGCAAAGGTATTTTTGCACATTACTTAACACATAAAGAACTTAAGAAAACCTGATTGTGAATACCAGTTGCATAAATAGATAATACATCACCATAGAAAACTGGTTTGCCTTATTTCCTGGGATATTGTTCTGAGAAATTTCATCTTTTCACCTGTGCAGGTGAATGCAGGCTTGATGACAAAAATTATTCTCAGACATTTGTGAAGATGACACTCTTAACACATCCTATATGTTTGACTGAGGACATTCTCTACCCTACACATCCTTCTGAAAAAGCATCCTGTTAACTTTTTTTTTTTTAATAAATGTATTTATTTATTTTTGGCTGTATTGTGTCTTTGTTGCTGTGCGCGGGCTTTCTCTAATTGCGGCGAGCAGGGGCTACTCTTCATTGCGGTGCACAGGCCTCTCACTGCAGTGGCTTCTCTTGTCGCAGAGCACAGGCTCTAGGCGAACGGGCTTCAGTAGTTGCAGCACGTGGGCTCAGCAGTTGTGGCTCGCAGGCTCTAGAGCGCAGGCTCAGCAGCTGTGGCGCACAGGCCTAGTTGCTCTGCGGCATGTGGGATCTTCCTGGACCAGGGATTGAACCCATGTCCCCTACATTGGCAGGCAGATTCTTAACCACTGTGCCACCAGGGAAGCCCGCACCCTGTTAACTTGATAGATGCTAATGTGAACTAACATGTCTTCAGAATTCCATTTTACCTCTTTAGAATAACATGAGTTACCTTAGACTTAAATAGTTGTCCAGGAATTTTCTGGAACCAACCATTTGATCAAAGCTGTTTGTGTGTGGGTCGCATGAATTGGAAGATAGTAGTAGAAGGAGAGTCTAGTTCCATTTTTACCAATATTGTCTTTAAATCCTCCAGCCTTTCTATTTTTACCCAAATAATGAACATCTTATATGAGCTGCAGAAAGCATTCAACATAGTGATTTTTTTCTGAGTTTCAACTATTTCTATTTTAAAATTTTAATATTAAAAAACCTTATTTTGGGACTTTCCTGGTGGTGTAGTGGTTAAGAATCCACCTGCCAATGCATGGGATGCGGGTTCGAGCCCTGGTTCAGGAAGATTCCACATGCCGTGGAGCAACTAAGCCCATGTGCCACAACTGCTGAGCCTGCGCTCTAGAGCCCTCAAGCCACAACTACTGAGCCTGCACACTACAACTACTGAAGCCCACACACCTAGAGCCCATGCTCTGCAACAAGAGAAGCCACCGCAATGAGAAGCCCACACACCACAACAAAGAGTAGCCCCTGCTCACCGCAACTAGAGAAAGCCCGCGCAGCAACGAATACCTGACACAGCCAAAAATAAATAAATAAATAAATAAATTTATAAAATATAAACAACTTATTTTATCACAGAAATGTGTTCATTGAAGGAAAAATAGAAAATATTGAAAAGAAGAAAAATTAAAATACCCACAATCCTGCCACCTACTCTGTTAGTGCCTTATGAATATAATTCAATTACTTTTTTTGACTGAAAATACTAATAGCATAACAAATCCCTGTATTTGTTATTTATATTTAATTCATTATTTATTTATATTTAAAGCATTAATATTTAAAACATTTTTTCCTTTTACTAAACTCCCATTATTTTTGTTTTATTTTGTTTTAGAGATGATATCTAAGTTGGGCTTTTAAATTTTTATTTATTTATTTTTAATAAGCACATTGTACAAAGGTGTATATACACAGGGAGATCAGCTTTGTGACGACCTAGAGGGATGGGATAGGAAGGGTGGGAGGGAGGTTCAAGAGTGAGGGGATATGGGGATATATGTATACATATAGCTGATTCACTTTGTTGTACAGCAGAAACTAACACCACAGTGTAAAGCATTTATACTCCAATAAAGATGTGAAAAAAAAAAGGTGTATATAGTGAAAAGTCTCCCTCACCATTTGTGCTTGAGCTACCTCATTCCATCCTTGAAAGTAATCAGTGTTTCCAGTTTTCTATGTATCCTTCCAGAGATAATTTATGCCTATACAATAAGATTAATGTATTCTTTGTTTTTTCCTTTCCTGACACAAATGATATCATCTTTACACATTATTCTGTACCTTGCTTTCTTTCCCTTTACCAATGTGGTAGTTTCTAATTTCTTTAAAACAGCTACATAGTTTCTATTATATGGTTACACTGTGATTCATTTAGTTAATCCCTGCTAGTAGACTTTAAAGTTGTTTCTGATATTGTTTTACAACTACTTACTTCATGAATAACCTTGTATATGTGTCATTTTGCATACATGCAAGTATATCCGTAGACCAGAGTCACAGAAGTATAATTTCTGATCAAATGGTTTGTACATCTGTACTTTTGATAGATGTTTCCAAATTGCCTCCCATAGAGGTTGTGTACTAGTTTATATTTCCATTATTTGTATTTATCTTTGTGTTAGGAAAATTAGATTATCCACTTGGAAAAAAAATGTAAGGTCCTAACCTCAGAACATTAGCAAAAATGAATTCCAGATAAATAAAAATAAAGCACACAAGAAAATAAAAATAGGAAAAAATGTAGAATTTAAAAAATCTTATTAGTGTAAGAAAAACTGAAGAGCCATAGGAAAAAACGGTGATTGATTCGATTACTTAGAAATTTTAAACTTTAAACTTTATTATAACCGCAAAAACAAAATACAAACAAACAAAAAAACTTGAACAAAATGAAAAGGCAAGGACTTGTAATTTCCAGTCTGGCATGTGAGGAGCTCAGAAGTTGCCACAAACAAGAATGAAACGTCAATCAAAAAAAAAAAAAAGAAAATTACTCAAAATACAATATAGACCTAAATGTAAAACCTAAAACTATAAAACTTCTAGACAACAATGAAGAAAATCTTGAAACCTTGGATCAGGCAAAGATGTCTTAGATATTACACCAAAAGCATGATCCACAAAAGAAAAAAATGGGTTAAATGGACATAACCAAAAGTAAAAATGCCTGCCCATTCAAAGACTATATGAAGAAGTAGGTTATTATTCTTCCTTTAATTTGCATTGACTATTAATTATTTTATTTTGCTTTATTTTATTTTATTTTACTGTAGTAAGAGCACTTAACATGAGATCTACCCTCTTCACAAAATTTTAAGTGTTCCATACAGTATTGTTAAGTGTAGGCACAGTGCTGTACAGTAGGTCTCTAGAACTTATTCATCTTGCTTAACTGAAACTTTATGCCCATTGATTAGTAACTCCCCATTTCCCCCTCCCCTTAGCCCCTGGCAGCCACCATTCCTCTTTGAGTCTATGAATTTGACTATTTTAGATACCTAATATAGGTGGGATCATGTAGTATTTATCTTTCTGTGACTGGCTTATTTCACTTAGAAGAATGTCCTCAAGGTTCATCCAGGCCTTAGACTTTGTTCATTTGAGTATGAGTTGCTTCAAACTGGAGGAAATGATCTGGAAATGCATTAAAATTTAGAATATGTATACGTTTGAACTAGCAGTACCAGTTTTGGGACTTTGTCCTGTTGTAATCAAACACACATGTATCTAAGATAAATGTATGAAGGAGTTTATTGTGGCATTGTCATAGTAAAATCTAGAAAAAACCTGAATGATTAACCATAATCAATTAAAATAAAATATTATTCAACAATAAAAAGGGATATTAATCCCTCTGTATAATGATTCAAATAAAGCTTTAGTATATTAAAAAAAGACTATATGAAAAAAAAAAAAAAAAAAAAGACTATATGAAGAGAATGAAAAGATAATTCATAGACTAAGAGAAAATATTTGCAAAGTATATATCTAATAAAGAAGTTGTATGTATTGATATAATATAGAAAGAACTCTCAAAATTTAAGAAAATAACCTAATAAACAAAAGATTTGAACAGATATTTCACCAAAGAAGATATACAAGTGACAAATAAGCACTTGAAAAATATGTTCAATGCCATTAGTCATTAGAGTATTGCAAATTAAAACAACAGTGATGTACTACCACACACAGTTTAACAGGCCGACCATATTGTTAATGTAAATTGACCAAATAAAATTATATCCTTCTTAGCAGGAGCTGATAAACTGACACTGGGCTTGGAAATGTAAAAAAAATTTTCTATAGACGGGCTGAACTGAAACCAGGGAAGAGTGAGTTCACTAGATGGGGGTAACATGGCTATTTGGAGTGAAAGGTCAGTCCACAGCATCGTAATAACACTAATGTGTATATTCACAACAAAGTAATGTCACTACATTTAATAGACAGCACCAAAAAGTAGACATAGTGGGCACAAAAGTTCCCTGATATAAATGGCTGCCTAGACTTATTGTCCTTGTGGATCCTTGGGAGGCATTCTTTGAGACCAAATTGAGACTGGTCCCTGGGCAGAACGTTGCTCTCTGCCTGTTGAACATTCATGCTGCAAGAAGAGGTAATGAGCCTTATTCTAAGTACAGATGTACCTTGTACTTGTGTAATGTCCTAAAGGAGAATCATAGTTTACGTGCAAACTTGCAATCTTCTGCTATGCAAAGTGTTTATTTTGCCTTTTTCAATATATTTGCTTGACTTAGGCACTTTGAACAAGGAAAAGAAAAATAAAACACTTCTGAACTCTGATCTTTCACTGCTTTTGTACATTCTGATTGTGAAGTTGAGGGTAAGGATGTTCAGAAACCCATGGGGAATTTATATGCCTTCAGAATATTGTGCATGCTCTAATATGATGAGCTTTTAAAACACTTCATTAAAACATGAATCAATATGTGTAATTGTATAGATACTCAGCTAATTTTGAATGCTGCTGATGGCATAACTATATATAAATATAAATTTTTATATCCAAAAATATATTCTTGTGTGCTGCTTTTCCTACCTAGCAATGTTATTTCATATAATGAAGATTGTTTTCTTTTTTACTAACTCGTTTCAAAGAGAAAGAATTTTACTTATAAGCATGCTGTTTTTCCCCCAAACATTCCAAAACAATTCTTTTTCTTCTTTGTTTTTTTCATCCAATAAATGATAGCATTATGATCTTTAAAAAAGAAAATAGCAGAGCAGTTTTTCAGTTATCTGAAACGCTGTCTCCTGGGCTGCAGTCCTCATTTTGCCCCCAATAAAACTTAACTCCCGACTCTCAAAAAAAAAAAAGAAAATAGGAGTAGTTATATTAATTTCAGAAAGAGCTAACTTCAAAACAGGGAAAGTATGTGCCTGATAACAAAGCATCAAAATACTTGAGGCAAGAATGATAGTACTGCAAGTAGAAATAGATGAATCCACTATTATAATTAGAGACCTTAACACCCTTCTATCAGGAATGGACAGATTCAGCAGGGAGAAGATCAATAAGGACATATTCTAATTCAAAAGCACCATCAATCAGCTGGCTATAATTGACATCTATAGTCTCCTTCATCCAACAACAGTAGAATACACATTCTTCTCAAGCTCACATGGAACATTCACCAAGACCATATTTTGCGTCATAAAACACACCTTAACAAATTTAAACAAATGGATATCATACAATGCCAGCTCTCAGACCACAATGCAATTAAACTAGAAATCAACAACAGAAAGCTGGAAAATTCCAAAATACTTGAAGATTAAACAACATGCTTCTTAATAACACAAAGAAGAAATCTAAAAAGAAAGAAAGGAAAAGATTTCAAACTAAATGAAAATTAAAATACAACATCAAAATTTGTGGGATGCAGCAAAAGCAGTGCTTAGAGGGAAATTTGTAGCATTGAATGCAACTATTAGGGGGGCAGATGCATTTGAAGAGAGGCACATAGGAACTCCAAAAGAACAAGTCATTTCTGTTGCTTATGCTCACTGGTAGGTTCATAATTGTTCACTTTAGTATTGTTCTTTAAACTCTGTGCATACATTATATACTCTTCTATATGCATTCTGCATTTTACACTAAAGAAAAAATTAATGTATAATGAGTATGAATAGACAATTCACAGAACTAGAAATACCGTTTAATGTATAAAAAGGTAGTCTGCATCATTAATGGTACAAGTTCAAATTGAAATGCATTATCTTTTCTAAAACTTTAGATTGGCAAAGAGTTAAAAAAAATCCATGAAGTCTAGTATTGTTAAGAATGGAAGAAATATGCACTCAAATACAACTATAGGTGTTAGAATAAGTTGTCATCATCGTGCAAGACAGTGCATCATGTTGCTCCATTCTAGGGTAATACTGCGCGAGAGGAACTGTGTTCTACCTTGCTTATGTTTTGTTTAAATACTATGAACATGTATTACATTTATAATAAAAAAACTGATTAATGTATTTCTAAAAGAGTTAAGAAAATTCAAATCTCTCTACATTTTATAAGAAATCAAGCTGTTGGATTAATGTTCATCATAAATGTTTAATTTCGTAAATTTATTTTTATAATGATGTTATTTTTAATAAGTTAAAGGATATAATTTATGGGGTCTCAATATTTGGAAATGGAAATCTTTATCATTGAACAAATTGTCAGTCTTGCCATGAGTGAAACAACTTTATATTACAGCAGAGCTACCAAGGAAAATGAGGAGGATACATCAGATGACACCACTCAGGTAATCTACATAGAGTAATTTATCTTTTTAAAATGTTTTTCACTATCATCATCATTATGTGCAGTATAATAGGTCTGTTCTTCCCTTATACAGGTGGGTAGTTGGTAAGTGCTTTACTACATATAAATGGGACCTCCTGTAGGCCAGGCACTGTTCAAGGAATTGGTGCTGTATCATCAAACTAATCAGATTCCCTCATTATCTTGGAGCTTATATTCTTCTAAGTCACATTAACTTTTTTGGACTTTAAGAGCAAAGGAGAACTATGGAAAGGTCTTAAGCAGCAGAGATACATGGTCTGATTTCTGTTTCGGAAAGATTATTTTGGCTAAGTTCTGGAGAATGGACATTCCAGAAATCTTCTCTTCATCCAAAGCCCCACACATCTTTAAAGGAACCCTGACAGTAGCTATGGCCACCAAGAATGGTGAAAAATATTTCCAGTGCAATAAGACAAATGCTTCTCCCTCTTGAGAACTGGCCCATACTGATGAATATGAGAGAGAATAATTTTTCCATTTTCAAATAGGGAAGAAAAAAACTAACACATTTGTGCCTTACACAGCTTTGTGACAATATGTTATATTAGCTTTTGGGAGACCTCTAATCAGATAGCTTAGATAGTGGTTTTGAGTCAAACACCCCCTTGCAGGACTCTGATGAAAACTGTGAACCATCTCTGTAGAAAAAAAAATTTTTTTCCTACTGTTTCAGGGAGTTCACAAACTTTAAAGCCTATCTAGACCTCAGGATAATAATCCCACATTAAGAATTCAGGTGTCGGGCTTCCCTGGTGGCGCAGTGGTTGAGAGTCCGCCTGCCGATGCAGGGGACACGGGTTCGTGCCCCGGTCCGGGAAAATCCCACATGCTGCGGAGCGGCTGGGCCCGTGACCCATGGCCGCTGAGCTTGCGCGTCCGGAGTCTGTGCTCCACAACGGGAGAGGCCACAACAGTGAGAGGCCCGTGTACCACAAAAAAAAAAAAAAAAAAAAAAGAATTCAGGTGTCATTTAAAAAAAAACAGACTCACTTTACAGAAGCTTTAATTATGAAGAAACAGACTAGAAATAGGGAAAGGGCTCACTTCATTATTATTTATCTATCTATTTGTTTATTTATTTTGGCTGTGCTGGGTCTTAGTTGTGGCACTCAGGATCTTCGTTGCAGCATGCGGGATCTTTTAACTGGAGCATGAGAGATCTTTTAGTTGTGGCATGCGGACTTTTAATTGTGGCATGCATGCGGGATGTAGTTCCCTGATGAGGGTTCGAACCCAGGCCCTCTGCATTGGGAGTGCGGAGTCTTACCCACTGGACCACCAGGGAAGTCCCTCACTTTTTAAAAAGAAATGTGCTTTTCACATACACACACAATTCTTTTAAAACTTTTTTCATTTTACCAGAGAAAAGGTGACTTTTGTAAAGCCTGAAAGTCCATGGCTCTAGGTCAAAAGATAGTGAACCTGAGCAGTGGTCATCCCAGTTGACTTCTCCATCCAGCACAGGAACACAGCCAGTAGTTTGGCTAATTGAAGCAGGGGGGAAGGTGCCCATCTCAGCCAAAATCTTCGCTTAGGGTCTCTCAGAAGAGACCCAAGTTATTTGATTCTAAATGTTTTGCCTTACATATGTAAAAGACTGCATTTTGCAAAGTGCTTTCACATCATTTTGGCTCTTTTAAAGATATTCACGTCAAACAGTGTGGCAGTTCCTAAACAATTAAACATAGAATTACAATATGAGGGGCTCATCTGGTGGTGCAGTGGTTAAGAATCAGCCTGCCAATGCAGGGGACACGGGTTCGAGCCCTGGTCCAGGAACATCCCACATGACGCAGAGCAACTAAGCCCGTGCACCACAACTACTGAGCCTGCACTCTAGAGCTCGCGTGCCATGACTACTGAGCCCGTGAGCCACAACTACTGAGCTCGCCTGGTGCAACTGCTGAAGCCTGTGTGTGCCTAGAGCCCGTGCTCCGCAACAAGAGAAGCCACTGCAATGAGAAGCCCGCGCACTGCAACGAAGCGTAGCCCCTACTTGCCACAACCAGAGAAAACCCATGCCCAGCAACAAAGACCCAACGCAGCCAAAAATAAAAATAATTAATTAATTAATTAAAAATTAAAGAAAAAAAAGAATTACAATATGATCCAGTAATTCCATTTATGGATATATATCCAAAACTGAAAGTGGGACTCAAACCAGTATTTGCAGCCTATGTTCATAGCTGAATGATATTCACAGTAGCCAAAAGGTAGAAGCAATCCGGTAATCCAAGAGTCATTGACAGATGAATGCACACACAAAATGGAGTATATACATGCAATGGAATATTATTCAGCCTTAAAAAGGAAGGAAATTCTGATACATGCTACAAAATGGATGAATCTTGAAGACATTATACTAAGTGAAGTAAGCCAGTCTCAAAAGGACAAATACTTTATGATTCTACTTAGATATCTAGAGTAGTCAAATTCATAAAGACAGGAAATAGAAAAGTAGTTGTCAAGAGCTGGGGGGAGGGGAGAATGGGGAATTATTGTTTAATGGGTGCAGAGGTTCAGTTTGGAAGGATGTAAAACTTCTGGAAATGGATGGTGATGATGGTTGTACAACATGTGAATGTACTTAATGCCACTTAAAAATGGTTAAAATGGTAAATTTTAAGTTATGTACATTTTACCACAATAAAAAATATATTCATGTCTGCTATAGATCATAAGGATGATTAATGGCATTTATATAGAACATAGATCTAATTTGATTAATATACTGATATCATAAATTGGCCTTTTAAAAGATGAAATCACTTCCTCAGTCTAATATTTTAATCAAATAAATGTGCTATTGTGGTAACAACATTTGTTGCAATATATAACCTCAGTTTGCTCCCTTTTTTTGTGCCAACAGGAAAATCAAGAGGAACTGGGCCTGTGGGAGGAGAAATTCAGAAATTTTGTGGACGTCAAAGATAATGGTACAATTAAAACTGGTGTAGTGTTAAAACAGACCTTTCCAAAATGGCCAAAAGTCTCTATCTAAAAGTCCCTTGAGCTTTGGCACCTAAACACATGACTTCTGTAAGGTGAACAGAAATCTCATGTTTGGGTCCCCTATTCTTCAGTAATGCATTGCAATAGAGAAATAGCGAGTGTATGACTTGTGGGGAGTGTAGAAGTATAGGCCTCATGGAGCTTCTGGTCTCATGGAGGTCTGCATACTGCTTGCACTATGCAGTGAATCAGACAGCTGCAAATTCTACATTCTACTTTTATGAGAGTCAAGTGATAAGAAACCAAGTTCTAGAGCTCATTGGCTCCAACATTTCAATGCAGTGGTTCTCAGCCTTTTCCAGGCCTCCCCATCATTCATGTGAGCGTCATGTGACCATCTATGACATTTCTCACTAGGCTTAGTGATGGGGGGGGAGGGTGTAGGTGGCTGGGAAGGAATTTGTCCCTTTAGGAGACACGGTTCAAATACTTGGGGCTTATTTAGTTGGAAAAAATACTCACTTTTCTCCTTATTTCTCCCTACCCTGGGGAATAACAGACCTTCCCTAACTCCTTGAGAATCTGTTCTAGCATCTATTTCTATAGCCTCATATAATGATCAGGACTGACATGTGCCCAAAAATTATAAGTAGAGGGGCCCTAAAGCTCCCCTTTCTGTAACATTATAATCCTTTTTACCTTACCTAAAGCACCCCCTTTCCATAAACTCCTCCAAATAAGGATCATTTGATGGCAAATACTTTTACCTGAGAGGGAATTTAAGTCAATGTTATCTCTCCTAGTTACTTTCGTTTTCCCCATATCTCTAAAATAATTGTTAGATAAAGGACTTGTCTTTGGCTAAAGGAAATTTATATATCTACAATCACAGGGAAGGGGGTATTTTGAGGAGCCAGGAAATGTCCTCCTGGTGCCCTTGACCTTATAGTTTCTGTATGCAGTAAGAATGAACAGTCAGGCAGAAGACACCCAGTCTTTCATCTAGTAAGTATTAAAAGTGCTCGCTATCATCTGCTTCCTAAAGCAAACAAGTATGCAATACATTTCTGGAAAATTTAGATTAGGGAAAAAATCTAAAACTTTGTAATCCTATTTTACAGATAGAAAGGAGATTTACTATAAATGAGGACACAGAGAACTTTAGCACACAGCTAAGGAAACATAACTAATAAGTGCCCAGAACTTTGCCATGTACATTTTTGTATCCCCACAACACCTAAATATAACATCGTACAGAGAGTCAGCATACATGATTTACTGATTGATCAGGGCAAGCTCAGGTCTCTTGATCCCTAGTCTAGTCATCTTGCTGCTCTTATAGTTGCTGAATCTCCTTAATCGATTGTCCCACTGAAAAGCAAAACTCAGTCACTATCCTGGTCCCTGCAGGTCCTGCCTCCATTGGTTTGGATTTCTCCTTGCATGGGTTTGAGCATGTCTATGGGATCCCACAACATGCAGAATCACACCAACTTAAAAATACCAGGTAAAGTGAAAACAAGAATTCTTACAGGAGGCTCTGGTTTCTGGACTAGAAAAGTTTGAAAGGAAAATATGTGAGATGTCTGAGCCAGTGCTAATATGTATCTGGCCTTTCCCCTCTTGATATTGCTTGTAGATCATTAAGAATTTCCCTTTAATGATCGCCCAGAGCAGTGGTTTTCAATTTTTATATTTTGGCAAAAAGAAGACAATTATAAAAACTGTATTGCTGAACCTAAAAATATAGAGGAAGTAAAAATATGGAGCTGCTGTTGTTGAAGTAGCGGGGAGAGCTTCATAATATCACCTCCCTGGGTTTTGCTTTCACCTCCCAAGGCCTTACTGTGGAACCCTGGGAAATACACTGTGAAGATCACTGACCTAGAAAAAGGCTTTTACCAAAAAAGGACAGTGAGCCAGAGAATGGAAGAGTGTGGCATCTCATATCACCTTTGATTCCCTCGGGGAGATTATTTCAAACTAACACTATTGACAAACAAATGCCAGGGGTGTCACTCTAAGAGGAAGCGGAACCAAAGAGAAACAGAGTCTGGTCAAAGTTGCCAGGTTCAGATGCTGTTTAGATAATAGGGAGACATAGTGACAAGTGAATCAGAAACTGTGTTGCTCTCACACCAACCTGAGCTCCCTGTTCCCCACCTCAATTCAGTTCCTAATCTTTCCCTACTCAGCACTGTGGAAACATGTTAGGATACTATCATTTTGCTTTCACGACAGAGAAATACAAAATTTGTCAATTTATTGTGTGCTTGCTATTATGCAGGATTCACAGGAAATGGTCCTCACCTCACAAGAGACATTCAGAAAAGCTATCTAAGATATGAGATCATACATGCCAATAGTAGCATGAGGGGATGCCAAAGGAATCAAAGGAGGAGGATCATATTCACCCACATTGGGTCAGGAAACCTTTAGGGAAGTGTTAGGAGTTGAGCTTTGAAAATGTATTGTACCCAAGGGGAAAATGCAGGGGAGAATGGAGCTATAATATTCATTAAGAATATATATGCAGTGGTAATTGGTAATCCTTCCTTGTGTGTTTCAGTGATGGAGATGCTTACCGTCTTTATAACCTAGATGTCTATGGATATAAAATACATGACAAAATGGGCATTTATGGTTCAGTGCCTTATCTCCTGGCCCACAAACTGGGCAGGACTCTAGGCATTTTTTGGCTAAATGCCTCAGAAACACTAGTGGAGATCAATACAGAACCTGCTGTAAAGGTGAGTAATGGATCATGGCTGCATGTCATACTCACAGAAGAAACAAAACCACTGAAGTGTAATTGTATCTCTGGGCTTTTAATGGCAGTCCTCTGCCTCCAGAGTCCTCGCAGTATAATCAGTGGTTATTGGTATGTACTAAAGGATCAGACTATTACACACATATGGATGGGTGTTGTGGGTTAGAGGGAAATTTTTCAGACCTTCATTCCATTCCTTTTCCAGCATGCATTGACCCAGATGGGCCCAGTTGCTGCTAAAGAAAAGGGCAGATCTCAAACTGATGTGCACTGGATGTCAGAGAGTGGAATCATTGATGTTTTTTTGCTGACAGGACCTACACCTTCTGACGTCTTCAAGCAGTACTCATACCTTACAGGTACTTGCATGTGGAAGTGCCAGTTTCTTGTTCCATTATATTTCCTCTATCCCATGTAGAATCACTGTAAATTAATATTTGTTGTACACCATATAGTATTTATAAACAACTTACCCAAGCTTTTAAAGAAGCAAGCATTTCTCCTCCCACTCTCATCCCATTCAGCTTGGTTAAACATTCCACTGGGGCTGGAACTCTCCATTCTCTAATCCCTAATACTCACCATCTGCCTTCCTTAGAGCCTTTTAACCCCTGGGCTTTCTCTTCCTTTATCTCAGATGACCAGTATCACAACCTGAACTTTTCTATGTTCTCTTCTCCATTAAAATACAGTGGCTTTAGCACTATAAAAGCATTTTATCTTTAAAAGATATGAGATTGGGGCTTCCCTGGTGGTGCGGTGGTTGAGAATCTGCCTGCCGATGCAGGGGACACGGGTTCGTGCCCTGGTCCGGGAAGATCCCACATGCCGCCAGGAGAGGCCACAACAGTGAGAGGCCCGCGTACCACACACAAAAAAAAATAATAAAATAAAATAAAAGATATGAGATCATCTCAATTGATTGCAGAAAAAGCATTTGACAAAATCCAACACTATTTCATGATAAAAACATTCAGAAGACTAGGAATGAAAGGAAACTTCATCCACATGATAAAAGGCATTTATGAAAAATTCACAGCTAACATCATACTCAATGGTGAAAGACTGCAAGGTTTTCCCTAAGATCAGAAACAAGATGAGGCTTCCCTCTTTCACCACTGCAATTGAACATTGTAGTTAAAGTTCCAGCCAGAGAAATTAGTCAAGAAAAAGAAATAAAAGGCATCCAAATTGGAAAGGGAGATGTAAAATTATCTCTATTCGTAGATGATGTGATACTATATGATAGAAAATCCCAAAGATACACACACGCACACACACACACACACACACACACAATTAACCAAAGTTGCAGGATACATGGTCAATACACAAAATGAGCTGTGTTTCTATACACCAGCAATGAACAATCTAAAAAAGAAATTGAGAAAACAACTCCACTTACAATAACATCCAAAAGAATAAAATACCCAGGAATAAATTTAACCAAGGAGGTAAAAGACTTATATGCTGAAAACTACAAAAAATTTCTGAATTAAAGAAGGCCTAGATAAATGGGAAGAAATCCCATGTTTGTGTATTGAAAGATTTAATATTGTTAAGCAAGCAATACTGTTGGATGCAATCTACTACAATCCCTGCCAAAATTCCAATGGCCTTTTTTTAAGAAATGGAAAAGCTGATCTTTAAAATCATACTGAATTTCAAAGGGCCCTGAATGGCCCAAAAGTCCTGAAAAAAAAATGTTGGAGGACTCATACTTCCCGATTTCAAAACTTACTACAAAGTTAAAGTAATCCAAACAGTGTGGTACTGACATAAGGATAGACATATAAGCCAATGGAATAGAATTGAGAGTCTAGAAATAAACCCATACATCTCTGGCCAATTGATTTTCAATAAATGTTCAAGACCATTCAATGGAGAAAGCATTGTCTCTTAACCACATGGCACTGAGACAACTGGATATCCACGTGCAAAAGAATGAAGTTGGACCCCTATCTCACACCATATACAAAAAATTAACTCAAAATTGATCAATGACATATATATAAGAGCTAAAGTCATAAAACTCTTAGAAGAAAACAGGGATAAATCTTCATGACCTTGGATTGGCAACAGATTCTTAGCTATGACACCAAAATCATGAGCAACAGAAAAAAAAATTAGACAAGTTGGACTTCTTTAAAACTAAAAACTGGGCTTCGCTGGTGGCTCAGTGGTTGAGAGTCCGCCTGCCGATGCAGGGGATGCGGGTTTGTGCCCCGGTCCGGGAAGATCCCACATGCCGCGGAGTGGCTGGGCCCGTGAGCCATGGCCGCTGAGCCTGCGCATCTGGAGCCTGCGCATCTGGAGCCTGTGCTCCGCAACGGGAGAGGCCACAACAGTGAGAGGCCCGCGTACCGCAAAAAAAAAAGAAAAAAAAAAAAAACCTAAAAACTTTTGTGCATCAAAGGACATTATCACAAAAGTGAAAAGGCAACCTATAAAATGGGAGAAAGTATTTGCAAGTCATACATAAGATAAGGGTCTAGTATCCAGAATACATAAAGAACTCTTATAACTCGACAATAAAAAGGAACAATCTAACTCTAAGATGAGAAAAGGGCTTAAATAGACATTTCTCCAAAGAAGATGTACAAATGGATTAACAAGCACGTGAAAAGATGATCAACAGCACTAGGTATTAGGAAAATGTAAATTAAAACCACAATGAGATACTGCTTCCTACCCACTAGGATGACTAAATCAAAAAAAGAGGGGAAATAATAAGTGTTGGTGAGGATGTAGAGAAGTTGGAAACTCATACATTACTGGTGGGAACATGAAATGGTTCAGCTGGTGTGGAAACAGTTTGGCAGTTCCTCAAAACGCTAAACATAGAACTACCATATGACCCAGCATGATGACTGATTTTGTGTCAACTTGCCTAAGTCATGGTGCCCAGATATTTGGTTAAACATTAGTCTAGATATCACTGTGAAGTTATTTTTTAGATGAGATTAACAGTTAAATCAGTAGACTATGAGTAAAGCAGGTTAGTCTCCGTAAGATGAGTGGGCTTCATACAATCAGCTGAAAACCTTAGAGAAAAGGACTGAGGTATGCTCTAAAGAAACAGGAATCTGTCTCCAGACTGTCTTCATACTCAAGCTACAACTTCAACTCTTCCCTGGATCTTCAGGCCTGCCTGCAGAATTCAAAGTTGCCAGTCCCCACAATCACATGAACCAGTTCCTTAAAATCAATCAATCATTTTCTCTCTCTGTATATGTACAGATACATACACACATCCTATTGATTCTGTTTCTCTGCAGAACCCTAACTAATATACCCAACAATTCCACTCCTAGATACATACTCAAAGGAACTGAACAAGGACTTGAACAGATACTTGTATGCCAGTGATCTCTACAGCATTATTCACCATAGTCAAAAGGTAGAAACAAGCCAAGTGCTCATCAAAAATGAATGGATAGGGCTTCCCTGGTGGCGCAGTGGTTGGGGTTCCGCCTGCCGATGCAGGGAATGCGGGTTCGTGCCCCAGTCCAGGAGGATCCCACATGCTGCAAAGCGGCTGGGCCCGTGAGCCATGGCCACTGGGCCTGTGCATCCGGAGCCTGTGCTCCACAGTAGGAGAGGCCACAACAGTGAGAGGCCCACGTACTGCAAAAAAAAAAAAAAAAAAAAGAATAGATAAACAGAATGTGGTATATACAGAAAATGGAATACTATTCAGCCATAACAAAGAATGAAGTTCTGATACATGCTACAACATGGATGAACCTTGAAAGCATTATGCAAAATGAAATCAGCTAGACACAAAAGAACAAATATAACATGATTCCACTTGTATGAAGTACCTATAGTAGGTAAATTCATGGAGACAAAAAGTTAAGATTAGCAGTTAGCAGGGGCTGAAGGTTGGGATGAGTAACAGAAAGTTATTGCTTTGTGGTTATAGAATTCCTGTTTGGAGTGATATAAAAATTTTGTAAACAGCTAGTGGTGATGCCGGTACTACACTGTGAATGTAACTAATGCCACTGAATTGTACACTTAAAAATGGTTAAAATGACAAATTTTATGTTACATATATTTTACCACAATTTTTTTTAATTGGTAATGTAATATGCTCCACTCCCCACAAAAAACCCACATTGAATTGTATGCCTTACATGGGTAAATTGTATGATATATGAGTTACATATCAATAAAACTGCTAAAAATCAAAGTAATGTAGCATCATTTCTGCTGCATTCCATTATTAAAATTTCCTGAGTCTAGCCCATTTGCAAGGGAAGAATTTGATTCCAATTTTGATGAGAGGAACAACAGAGAATTTGTGGATATGGGAAGACACCCATATAGGAATAAGTACCATCAAAGCCCCCCTACAGCCCCTTTCAACATTGTTATTAGAGAGAATAGTCTGGTTTACAGGAAAGTGCTTCAAAAACAGTGGATCTGCCACCATGGTCAAAGAAATCTGATTTATAAATTTATAGATTATCTGTTAACTCCTAATGAGGATTTAGTTCAATAATATCCTCTTACCTCTTCCTCCCAACATTGTTATAATTTTTGGTTAATCAACATTCAGTGTTTACATTTTTCCAATGCTCAGGGGTGTCAGATGCTTTATCCATTCTACTTTTTCCCCTGGAGACCTACCCCCAGATCTCTATCTGGACTGTTTTTCTCTAGGCTCCCTGCACAGCTGTCACCCTAGGACTTACTGTTTTCTGTTTTCTGGTGGTAGATCTCTCCCTTCTTGGGGCCCATGTTTTTCTTTTTTGTGGTTTATTAACTTGGTGGGTTTTTTTTGTTTTTGTTTTGTTTTTTTGCGGTACGTGGGCCTCTCACTGCTGTGGCCTCTCCCGTTGCGGAACACAGGCTCCGGACGCGCAGGCCCAGAGGCCATGGCTCACGGGCCCAGCCGCTTCGCGGCATTTGGGATCCTCCTGGACCGAGGCACGAACCCATGTCCCCTGCATCGGCAGGTGAACTCTCAACCACTGCGCCACCAGGGAAGCCCTTAACTTGGTTTTTGTTCATTGTTCGAAGCATCTTCTGGTAGTTTCCTACGAAAGTGCATTAGAGGTCTACTTTTTGCATCTTTGCAGATATGAAAACATCTTCTTTTCCTACCTTCACCCTTGTTTGATAATTTGGTAACTGGATTGAAAATTATTTATCTCAGAATTTGAAGGCATTTCTCTATAATCTATCTTCTTGTTCCAAAATCACTCTGAACTCTGTTCCTTTGTATATGATCTATCTTTTCTCTCTGAAATATCTTCTCTTTATCTCTGATAGTCTGAAATTTCTAATATTCTGAAACTCTGAAATTTTACAACCAAATGCCTTGATATAGACCTTTTAAAATAATTGCATATTAGATGTAGACTCTTTCATTCTTGAGAATTGTATCCTTAAGTTCTGGAAAAGTTATTATTCCTTTGAAAATATCTTCACCTCCTTTTTCTCTTTCTACTCTACAAATTTTATAATCTTCTCTTTTTTGTCCAATCCTGAGCAATTTTCTCAATTTTATCTTCCAGGCCTTTCCATTTATGCTCATATTTCTAATTTCTGCAGACTCTTTCTTATCCTCTGATTGTTCCTTGTTTCTAATATCTTATACTTGTTTTATGCTACCCTAGTCTTATCTTATGGGTGCAACTTTTTTTCATCTCCCAGAGATACTAATGATAACATTCTGATATTTACTTTGATTCCTTGTATTGCCCCTATTTTCTCAGAGATCCTTTTGCTCTATTTCTTTATGTGAGTCCCTCTGTCTAATTTTGGAGGCTTTACTCATATGTTGAATGATCCTTGGCTATCCATGCATACTTAAGAATAAGGTTCTGCCCGGAAGCTCTGTGTACCTGGATGAGTTTTACACTCTCGTGTTGAGGTGGAGGGGGGAATTCTCCTGTCCGCTAGTGTTCTGGGAGCAGGGATGAACCCTTCTCATCGTCATCCCCCTCATAAGCACTCTGGTGAAAGCTTACTTGGTTTTGCTCAATAGTTACCACACCACCCCTGCCTGCTGCCTTCCAAATTTTGTTGAAATTACTCCTCTCCCATTCTCTTTGTTCTTGTGGCTTTATTCTTTTCTTTCTTTCTTTCTTTTCTTTATTCTGATTTTAGTGGGACTTTAAGAGGGGAAGGAGATAAATGCAAGTGGTTGACCAGATGTCCTCCATGTTATCAGTAAATGTTTTGATGATAATTTCCTGACAGTTCTTCCTGCCTTCAGTTTCTTTGCCTTCAAGTCTGCTCCCAACTAATTTTTCTAAAACATAGGTCTGCTGAGGTTACATCTTGCCAAACTTTTGATGACTTCCTGTACAAGATTTAGAGTCCTTAGCCTGAATTACAGGGTCCTTTACAAACTGACCCTCTCCAGTGTCATCTTCTGCTGGCCTCCTTCACAGTGTAACCACCCTGGAATATTTATTTTTCCCTAAGCTTATCATGTCCTTCTCTGCCTCCGTATCTTTTCTATTTCATGTGCCTCAATGATCTATTCATTCTCCCTGCCTGAGAATACTCTTACTTATTCTTCAACGTTCTAACCAAGTGTTACCACCTCTGTGAAGCCCTTCAAGACTCCATACTTCACTGCAGCCAAAATTTATCAGCCCCTCTGCAGTCCCACAGCACTTGAGGGTAGGGACTCTGCTTTCTTCTTGATATTCTAAGTACCAGGCTCAGTGCTTAGACCTTGTAGACATTCAGGAAACATTTATCAACTGTATAATTATCATTGTGGTGGTAATTGGCTCAGTTGTCATCTCCCCCTTTTAGGCACACAAGCCATGCCCCCTCTCTTCTCCTTGGGGTACCATCAGTGCCGCTGGAACTACAAAGATGAGCATGATGTAAAGGCAGTGGATGCAGGATTTGATGAACATGACATTCCTTACGATGTCATGTGGCTGGACATAGAGCACACTGAAGGCAAGAGGTACTTCACCTGGAACGAGAAAAGGTTCCCAAACCCCAAAAGGATGCAAGAGCTGCTCAGGAGCAAAAAACGTAAGGTAAAATAAGCCAGCACTCTGAACCTTTTCATTACAAAGCATTTTTAAATTTTTTAAAGTTGCCTTGATACATTAGTGGAAGAGAACCATCTGGTAAAAAATGGCCAGGAAAATAGTACCTTCAATT
This sequence comes from Phocoena sinus, assembly GCF_008692025.1. NCBI lineage: Eukaryota > Metazoa > Chordata > Mammalia > Artiodactyla > Phocoenidae > Phocoena > Phocoena sinus. The sequence continues at coordinate 91,982,558 of NC_045764.1, read as the reverse complement.
GTAACTGTAACTGTGATAACAGAAAAGCAATGGTGAGAAGGTGGCCATCCCTGCCATCCATCCCTGCCTTAGCAGTCCATCCATCCCTGCCTTAGTGGTCTAGGTCCCCGTAAGGATGAAGGGGCCTAGCATTCAGTTCCATTCGTTGTGTCCACCCTGTAGTGATGTGATGGATGCACCCCACGACGCAAAATTTGATTTTGATGTCAAGATTGATTATGTCACACTGGCACCAAGAGGGTATGAAAAGGCTAATTAGTCCCATAGTGAGGCATTCTTGGGGGAGCAGACTAGCTCCCAAGCTCCTTTGAAATAGGTCTGAGAGAGCTGGGAAAGGAGACAGGATCAGGTTTTAAGGTGGTTAGAGGGTTGAACTGGGGTGAGGATTCCTGTGCGTGCACCGGGGCTTGTGTGGTTTGAACTTCCTGTTGGCACCAAAGAAGGGAGCATCAGGGCTTTCTCTGTCAGTACACACAGATGTGGGTAGAAGGCTAAGGGGGAATGATGGGGCTTAAGCTCTTAACAGTCACTCAGAAATGGAGTCAGATTCTTTATTACGCCATTTTTCCTGCATGCTTCCCTGATGGACTCCATCTGTCCATATGGCCAAGGAAAGAACTAAAATAGAAAATGAGGACAGGGAGAAGACACTGGAAAGTGTGTAATGCGGGGCGGGGTGGGGGGAGTGATAGCAATAATGAAAAGGGTGAAGGAGAAAAAAACAAGAGAGGAAAAGGGAGGAACCCCATATGTATCACATAAATGGATCCGAGATTAAAGTTGCCTTTTCAACCCATTGCATTGAGCCCCAGGCCTTTCACAGGTGGTCAGAGCCAATGGTGTTAATTCTTAATCTCCCAATTAATAAACACCTACCATTTATCAGGCATTTATTATGGAAGCAGCCCAAGAGCCCATCGACAGATGAACGGATAAAGGAAACGTGGTATACATATACAATGCAAAATTATTCAGCCTTTAAAAGGAAGGACTTTCTGATACATGCTGCAACATGGATGAACCTTAAGGGCATTATGCTACGTGAAATAATCCAGTCACAAAAAGACAAATACTGGGCTTCCCTGGTAGCGCAGTGGTTGAGAGTCTGCCTGCCGATGCAGGGGACACGGGTTCGTGCCCCGGTCCAGGAAGATCCCACATGCCACAGAGCAGCTGGGCCCGTGAGCCATGGCCGCTGGGCCTGCGCGTCTGGAGCCTGTGCTCCGCAACGAGAGAGGCCACAACAGAGGCCTGCGTACCGCAAAAAAAAAAAAAAAAAGACAAGTACTATATGATTTCACTAATCTGTAATACCTAGAGTAGTCAAAATCATAGAGACAGAAAGAAGAATGGTGGTAGCCAAAGGCTGGTGGGGAGGAGGGAGTGAGAAGTTGTTTTTCTGTTTTTGGGGGGATTTTTGAGTATTATTTTTTAATATTTATTTATTCATTTGGCTGCACCAGGTCTTAGTTGCTGCACGTGGGATCTTTTAGTTGCAGTATGCGGGATCTTTAGTCGTGGCATGCGAACTCTTAGTTGTGGTATGTGGGATCTAATTCCCTGACCGGGGATTGAACCCGGGAGCCCTGCACTGGGAGCACAGAGTCTTAGCCACTGGACCACCAGGGAAGTCCCGGGAAGTTGTTTTTAATAGGTATAGAGTTTCAGTTTTACAAGATGAAAAGAGTTCTAGACATTGTACAACATTGTGAATCTTTTTGATACTGTTGAACTATACACTTAAAATTGGTTAAGATGGTGAATTTTATGTTATGCATATTTTACCACAATTTTAAAATTTTGTAAGTTTTTGAGCAATGGAGAATTAAACTTTAGTATGTAGAATAGATTTGAATAGATATGAGGAAGGATTATTAGAAGGTTATTCTAGCCAAATAAAGTGGTTTTGAGGCCCCCGAGCATGTGGAAGTGATGGTATTAGAAGGGCAGGGAGAGATGCTGGAGAATAGTGCTGTGATCACAGCTCTTCTCAAGCCTCCTTCCTAAATATGGCTGTACCATATTTAGGTTTGTGGATTTTTTGTTTGTTTTTAATATGCTATTTTCTTTTCTTTAATGTTTTCTTTTGTGTTATCTTAGCCTCTGGCTATCTAGGGAGCAGGGACCTTGCCTGCTTAATCCTTTATGTAAAGCACCCAGCACCACAGAGAGATAGAAGCCTAATAAATGTGATCTTAAGAACATGTATTGGTGGGGCAGCAATAATTGTGAAAAAGGATGGGCCTGGTTCTGATATCAATTTATATTCCCATAAGCCCATGAAAGTTTATAGGATTTTACTGGTATCTGAAATATTTCAGTAATAGTAGTTGTTCTGAGTAAAATTTGAATGCCAAAGCTATGATGAAAACAAGTAAATGAACGTATGGCTCATATAAAACTGATGAAATCTTTAAACCTTTATGTCCTAACAGCTTGTGGTCATTAGTGACCCCCACATCAAGATTGATCCCGACTACTTAGTGTATGCTAAGGCCAAAGAACAGGGCTTCTTTGTGAGGAATCATGAAGGGGGAGACTTTGAAGGTGTATGCTGGCCTGGTAAGATGTCATTTGAAACACCTGTTATCCACTGTTTAGTCCCAACTAATGAAGGTTGCATGGCCATCTTTCTAATTTCTTGAAGTTGTCACATGCTACATTTATGTGCCTTTCCTTAAAGATGCTAGTATTATCTTCATTTATATCTTTCATTTAACATCTGGTACAGTGTGCTTTGTATATATTTATAAGTCAATGAATGAATGAAAAATTAACAAGCAAACCTCAGTGCCGTGCTATTTCCCTAAGCAAATAAAAATTAAAAGCCAGGGAGTGAGAAAATGAGAGGAGGAGAAAGAGGAAGAAAGAAGAAGAATCCTGCAATCTCTCTCCCTGTGATTCTTCTTTGCCCTGTTAGCCCATAGTTTTGACTTCCCAGCCTTTCATGAGTGACCTCAGCTGCCCCTGACAACTCTGAAGTCTTCATTTCAGAAATTATTAGTTTAAAGCCTTGGTAAAAACTCCTCAAGGACAAAAGGGAATCACCACTCTGTCATATGATAGCACTCTATCACAAGTCCATGCACTGTAGAGAAACCACACGCATCCCTCTTCTCCCTATACCACTTATAAACATGCCTCTCCTCTCTTTAAGAACAGAGAGGTCACTCCAGGCTATCTGCCATCCTTACTGGGCCTGTCTGAGGCCATCAGTGAGGGACAGGCTCCATCTTGATGCTTGTTCATTGGCATTCCCCTGGCTGCTGAGCTTGAGAGAGCTAGTGATTGTCACTGGAGTCCAGCATTGCCTTCTTCATTCGTTTCTCACCAGACCGTGCCTCTGTATCAGCTATCTTTCACATTTGATGTGAGGTGCCCATTCATTACCCAGCTTTCACATCTGATATTCTTCTTTACAAATATATTACCATGAGAAGCACCATTCCTAACAGGCTATCTACTCCTCTGCCTCTGCAGGTCTCTCCTCTTACCTGGATTTTACCAGTCCCAAAGTCAGAGAGTGGTATTCCAGTCTTTTTGCTTTCTCTGTTTATCAGGTTTGTTTTTATTCTTTTGCTCTTTCCTAGTTACTTGGAAGGATAAAGTAAGGAAAAAAAGTGATTAAATAGAGCTACTCTGCTTCACTGAGTAGCTCTTGATAAATAATACTTGTATGAAAAGACAGAGATGCCAGGGACTTCCCTGGTGGTCCAGTGGTAAAGAATCCGCCTTACAATGCAGGGGATGTGGGTTCAATCCCTGGTCAGGGAACTAAGATCCCATATGCCATGGGGCAACTAAGCCCGCACGCCACAATTACTGAGCTTGGGCGCCTCAACAAGAGAGCCTGTGTGCCGCAAACTACAGAGGCCACGTCCCCTGGAGCCTGCGCGCCACAACTAGAGAAAACCCATACGCCACAACTAGAGAGAAGCCTGTGCCACCAACGCGCCTCAACAAAAGATCCCGCATGCCTCAACAAAGTTTCCATGTGCCGCAACTAAGACCTGACGCAGCCAAAAGTAAATTAAATAAATAATAAAATAAATCTTATAAAAAAGACGGGGATGCTAACCACATTACAGACCTTGGTGGTACCAGGAGTGGTGCCATATGAATTACCAAGTGCACAAAAGCTGTGATTTTGACTTCTATTATGATAGACTCTATGATATATCAAAGTACTTAATAATAGAGACTTATTATATTTTCAAACTGTATAAATTTTTACATAAAATAGTATTGTATAATATTATTAAAGATGATGATAATGATATATGAGAAAGTATCTTGCAAAGTATAACGTGATATTAAAAGTAAGGTACCATAATAATTCTTAAAATCTTATAAGAATCACAGAGAGAACTGGAGAGGCCACATCTAGAGAACCGTTTTCAATCAGCGGTGGTGATGAGAATAATGATGTCTGATATAAACTGAGTATGTGCTGTGTGCCAAGCACTATGCTACTCACTTTGTGTGCATTATACCATTTCATCTTCACGATAACTCTTTGAAGTTGGAATTGTAATTAACTCTAATCCCACAGGTGAGGAAATCAAGGCATGGACAAGTGTAAAAACCTGCTAAGTTCACCCATCTAGTAAGTGGTGGACCTAAGATTTGAACTCAGGTCTGTCTGTCTCCCAAGCCCAGCTCTTACCCACTAAACTCTAGTTTCTGAGCATCCTGTATTAGGATATAGAAAATAACTTAGAGCAGGGGTAAAGAACACGTGGGCCAATCTGGCCTTGCTCATTTGTTTCCCTATTGTCTAGGGTGCTTGCACATAACTATAGCTGGGTTGGGTTATTGAAAAAGAGGACTTATGGCCTGAAAAGTTGAAAATATTTACTGTCTGGTCCTTCCAGAAAAAGTTTGCCAACCCCTGTCTTAGAGGGTGCTAAAAAGAACAGTCAAAGTGGTTAAATATTTGGAATCCATATAGCCGTGTTCATAGAAGTATACATGATTAGAAATAATTCAAAGTAAAGAGTCAAAAGAAAACATATAAGCCTCCTCCAGTCATTTGAAAGGCTACCATGTCGGGGAGGCAGCAGATGTATTCTGTGGTATCCCAGAAGGTAAGCTAGGCCCTGTGAGAGGAGCAAGGAGCAAAGGAGCAAGACTTTCAGAAGATAATGGAATGAGCTGCCTGAGGGACTCCCAGTCATTGTAGCTATTGAGTCAAATGCTGAGAGACCAGGGATTCTATAAAGGGATTGCAGCACCATGTTAACTACATGACTCAACAGCCCCTTCCCACTCTAAAGCTAACAATTCTATGTAGAACACACACTATAGATCCTGCTAAGAAACGGGTATCCTAGCTGAACCCTTCATAGTGTTCGAGGGAAGGGGGAATCTTTTCATGGACAGCTATAATTGCCCATAGTTAAGAGTTGTAGCAGAGGATGGATGATGTAGAGCCTAATTGTGAACATTCACAACCTTTCTATAGTGGTTCTCCAGGGGGTCTCAGAGCAGACCTGTGGGCCACATGGGAGTACAGCACAGCACTCTTTCATTCATAAGTACTCAACAAGTACTTATTGAGAACCCTCTACCATTTAGGTTGTTCTAGGTGTTTGGGATTTATCAATGAACAAAACAGACAAAATTCCCTGCCCTGTGGAACTTTTAACCTAGCAGGGGACAGAGCATAGATAATAAACATAACAAATAATAAATTAAATGGAGTAAGAAAGAGGAATAGGGACGGCTATCATATTAACCTTGTCACTGTAAGAGTTTTATCATGACCAAGATTGACTTCCTAGGGATCTACTGACATCCTCTACATATGGAACGACATGAATGAGCCCTCTGTCTTTAGAGGGCCAGAACTAACCATGCAGAAGAATGCCATTCATCATGGCAACTGGGAGCACCGAGAACTTCACAACATCTATGGCTTTTATCAGGTAAAACATCTAAAAAGCAGCCACCTGGATCCATGTGCCCTGACTTTTGGGCTGAAAGTCATTTGCTTTAACAACCATGCTATACAGTTCATTTCTTTGTGTGTCTTTTCTGACAACTGTTGATACAATGGGTCTTATCAGGTTGTAGCCAGTATAAGACTCATTATTTCTCCCTTTGCATCTTTTCCATCTATAATGAACTTGATTAATTTATAGATATTGGTTGATTAATGATAACATAGAAACATCTTCCTTGACAGGAGCCATTAGTAAATGGCATTAGATAATACCTCAAACCTTTTATTGAAGTAGGCTGTGTATAAATATGTAAACAAAGGCAATTAAAACAGATTTTTTTAAACTTCACAAACATCTAAATACAGCAAGTCTTATATTCATACCAGGGGAGTAAGATTTAGAACACAGATGCACAATTTCAATATGTATACTTCTAAAAGTAGAAAGCCTTCCTTAAGTACTTAGTCTTCTCAATAGAAGGTGGTAGAATTGTTTTCCATTTGCCAGTCACATCCAAAAAACTTGGCAGTCACTTGCCCTAATTTATATCCTTGGTTCTTTGTTATCTTCAAAATGTAATGGTGTTCCTGTGGGCCTCCCACAAATTGCTGTTTTCCAGCGGGAGCTGCTGGCTACATATAGCACGATTTTCAGATGCTATCTGTGTACTTCTCTACACAGCCTCTTGCTATAACTGTAAACTATCAATACTTTATAGCTGGAGAATTTTCTTATGTAGGCCAGGGCCAGTCACTTAACCTCTCTGAATCAGTCTCAGAGGGTTTTGTGTAGGTTACTAGAGAAAATCTTATAAAAATGCCTCACAATAGTAAGCACCAAGTAAATACTATTATTTACTATTATTTCATTGCTATTTTAATGAGATAAATTGTTTCACTCTTTTAATAGGGGAATTTAGAGTAGTTTCATTACATCATGAAAATTATTGGGCAGATTTTTAATATTTTCCATTTCACATTCCCACCTACTATTTACTTTTTGCATGTGAAATAGCTTATTGGGGATGTCTGCACAGTGACCTAATCCAGTCATCTCTTTGAAATTTTTCTCCTTTGACTTTATAGCAAATGGCCACTGCAGAAGGACTGATCCAGCGATCTAAAGGGAAGGAGAGACCCTTTGTTCTTACACGTTCTTTCTTTGCTGGATCACAAAAATATGGTAAGGACTGGTTCATATGATCAGACTTAAAAACACAAGCTAGCAATCTGTCTCTTTTGACCATATATGGTATATGGTGCTACTGTGTTGATGCCTTCCTTTTCAGTAGGTCAGGTCTTAGATTGTAGAGAGCAATGTGCTCTGAAGTGTGCATTTTGTCCTTTGAGACTGAGTAAACCAATTTTAATAAAGTTTAGTTACTTTTTTCCCACTGAAGAACTGGACACTTAGTTGTTGGGAGAATGACTTCAGAGTATCTGTTTGCTGGGATGGTCATCTTTTTTTTTAACATCTTTATTGGAGTATAATTGCTTTACATTGTTGTGTTAGTTGCTGCTGTATAACAAAGTGAATCAGCTATACATATACATACATCCCCATATCTCCTCCCTCTTGCGTCTCCCTCCCACCCTCCTTATCCCACCCCCTAGGTGGTCACAAAGCACCGAGCTGATCTCCCTGTGCTATGCGGCTGCTTCCCACTAGCTATTTTACATTTGGTAGTGTATATATGTGAATGCCACTCTCTCACTTCGTCCTAGCTTACCCTTCCCCCTCCCCGTGTCCTCAAGTCCATTCTCTACATCTGCATTTTTATTCCTGTCCTGCCCCTAGGTTCTTTAGACCTTTTTTTTTAGATTCCATATATATGTGTTAGCATACGATATTTGTTTTTCTTTCTGACTTACTTCACTCTGTGTGACAGACTCTAGGTCCTGGGATGGTCATCTCTGATCCTGTCTCTTTTATTTATCAAGACCAGAGAAAATATACTTTAACACATTCCTTCAACCACCTGTTCCACTCAGCAATGCGGTTTAAAATAGACCCAGCTTTTGCTTGTGGTCAGCGTCATCTATAACTGGATCCGGTTTACTAGCTAATGTAGATCTAGTTCAACTTAACCACCCTGTGGCAGGAAGGCTATTTTAAGTCCCCTGGCCTTGCATAAATAACCTGAAGCTTAGGTCCTAGTTTGAGGAATCCAGCCTTTATTATACCACAGACAATATTAGGCCTCCTACTCCACCCCCGAAAACCAGCCCCAATGGCACTCTGAAAGATGCCAAAATATAATCATCAGGCAAAGATTCAAGTACAGAGATACTCAGCATTAGTCCTTAAAATAAAAAATAAAGAAAATCCAAATATCCAACAATACAGGAATAGTTATTAAATTATGGTATATCCGTATGATAGACTATCATAAGGCTATTTAATATAGTAGCATTAATTGCATGAGAAAATTTTTGTGACATCATGATAAAAGAAAAAAAAAGCAGAAAGCCTAAATGTTTATATATTATCCTGATTTTGTTAAAAAAATAAATATATGTAGGTAGTAATCTAAGTAATTATAATACTGTGGTGATTATGAGTGATTTTAATTTTCTTCTTTTTACTTATCTCTATTTTCCAAATTCTCTACAAGTATCCCTTTTAATCACTATAACAAGTAAAGTCTTTGAATGAAAACACTTATAAGCAGCAGTTTAAAAAAGATAACAGGGGTGGGGGAGGGATGGACTGGGAGTTTGGGGTTAGCAGATGCAAACTATTACATAGAGAATGGATAAACAATGGGTCCTGCTGTGTAGCACAGGGAACTATATTCAATGTCCTGAGAGAAACCACAATGGAAAAGAATTTTAAAAACTATATATATATGTATAACTGGATCACTTTGCTGTGCAGTAGAAATTAGCACAACATTGTAAATCAACTATACTCCAATTTAAAAAGAAGATAACAGAAGATACGCATACTAAGTAATCTTTGATCTCTTAAATATTGACTCACTGCCTAGTCTTCAGTACTCTGTGTGAAGCTATCGATTTGCCCCAAAGCATAGCAAGTGAGGCATTACAGAGAACACTGCTGTGTCAAGTTCTATGCTGAGACCAATAGCCAGAGAGAGCTTTCAGCAGAACAACCACGAGACCTGAAAACATCTGAACGTTTACATGAACTTCGTTTCTTGATAAGAATGTTGTCATGTGGGTTTCAACATCATTATGCAGATATGTACATATCTCATCTGAAGTCAAGGAGAAATTATGAGAATACTACTTTAAAAGTCCCTCGAAAATATTTTTCTTTGCTCCCCATAGGACAGCCTAAAATTTCTACAGAATATTAAAGCAAAAATAGCTACCAAAAGTATTTTGGTAAAAGATTGACAAAAATGTTTCCAGAGTAATCTAGACTTAGTAACGTAAGAGTTTTTTTTCCTTTTATGATCCTCTTTAGTGTTATATACCTTTACAAGCTCTTATCAACTATTCAGTGTGCAAGAGCACTGACTTTAGAGTCAGACTGCCTGAGCTCAAATCCTACCATATCCATTGTTTGCCATATTTCCCTCACTGTAAAATAAAGTTAAACAATGTTTACCTGATAGAGTTGTTGTAATGATTAAGTGGGATAATACAGGCAAAGCAACGTAACACCTGGCTCAGTGAGGGCTCTGTAAATGTTAACTACTGTTATTGCTGCTATTATGTCTCCCTTGTACCGTCTTAAGTCCTCTTATAGAGGATTTTGTGGAGTTAGGGGCGGTGTGTGGCAGATAGGCATATAGATTAATGGAACAGGATAGAGAATCCAGAAAGGGTCCCACACATATATGATCAAATAATTAGCAACAAAGTTGCTAAGGCAATTCAATGGAGAAAGGAGTTTTTTCAATAAATCGTGCTGGCACATGGTGTATCCATGTGGGGGAGGGGGAAGAACCTTGACTCTTACACCATAGACACAAAGTAACTCAAAATGGAATATAGACCTAAATTATAAAGGCTATGACAAACAAAAAGCTTCTAGAAGAAAACATAGAAAATCTTTGTGACTTTAGGACTTTCTTAGCTAGAACACAAAAACATGAACCATAAAATAAAAAAAGATAAATTGGACTTCATCGAAATTAAAAACTTATGCCCTTTCAAAGATATTGTTAAGAAAATGAAAGTCAAGCCACAGACTGAGAGAAGATATTTGCAATATACATATATATCTGTCAAAGGACTTGTATCCAGAATATATAAAAAGAAAGAAATGTTCTCCTTTATGTTGGTTTGCCTATTACAAATAAGGAATCTAAATATGAAATTGAGTACCTGGGCTGATTTGTGATTTTTTTTCTTTTAATACCTTCTTACTGATGACCAAAGGTGCTGTGTGGACAGGTGACAACACAGCAGAGTGGAGTTACCTGAAAATTTCTATCCCTATGTTACTCACCCTCAGCGTGACTGGGATCTCTTTTTGTGGAGGTAAGTGATATCCTCAAGCTTGACGTGAGAGAAAATCAAAGGGAGGGTGTTTTCTTTTTATTATTATTATTAATTTTTATTGGAGTGTGGTTGCTTTACAATGCTGTTAGCCTCCACTGCAGAACAAGATCAATCAGCCATATAAAGGGAGGGTATTTTCATCAAAGCTGGTCACAAATCTCTTCTTGTGAGCTGTTTTCAACAGGGATACTCTATGGCCATACCACCCTGAACGTGACCGATCTCCTCTGATTTCAGAAGCTAAGCAGGGTCGGGCCTGGTTAGTACTTGGATAGGAAACAGGGGTAAACATGGGAAAGAGAAAATGAGGAGAGTGAAGGAGAGCAGACTAGAGAGGAGAGTGAAGGGGATGCTTCAGAGCTGTGTGTGTACTGTCTGAACTGAGGACTTGAAGAAAATCATCAGAAAGTGAGCCAGAGTGTTTCTTTCCCTCATTCTCTTATTGCTCCCTCCTTACACACTCTTGATAACTGAGTTTCTCTTCTTAAAACATGCCTTTTCTACCTGAAAGTGAGAAAAATGGAGAGAACTACAAAGAATTTAGCAAATCAGAAATCAGCCTTACAGAACTCCTGTGACACGTTTTAACTGTTAAATACTCTCTCTCTCTCTCTCTCTCTCTCTCTCTCGGAAAAGATAAATTTAATTAAAATAAGATTCTCTGATGGGCTGCCTGTCCCTAATCCTAACAATTCCCTGCAGGTGAGAGATCCCAGTATGGAAGGTGTTCAGCATGGCTACAGATCCAGCTGCTCCTTGTTTTCAGTGGGCCTGGGAGCACCTTAATATCACTTTTTGATAGATGTGGTTTTTTATGGCATTGGTCCACATTCAATACAAGGAATATGTATCCTGCTTAAGGGATAAGCACGAATTTCTCCCTAAACCTCTAATTCTGATTATATCTTTCCCTTTAGTTCTTTCTGTAATTTTTATCTTGCTTCAGCTGTTGATTTCAAACAAAATCAATTGCCAAACCACCACCCCACCCCTAAACACAGACTTATTGAATCAGGCAGACATTTTGCAATTTCTGGGTTACCTGGGCTCAGGACATACAGAAATGTTGATCTTGCAGTAAAGCCTTTTGACAGGAAAAAAATATATTCAAAGAGCCTACTGTCAGATCCCCAAACAGCCTTGAGTTTTTTAGTATGTGCTCCCTAATTTGAGGCCACAGTTTTATGCTGTCATTTTGAGTGCGCATACAGCGCCTTTGCCCTGTCCGTCTTCAAGGACTTATCTTACCTGTGTACATCGTCTGTTAGACACTTGGGTGTCTGACTCAACCTTTCTTAATTGACTAATCAGCGGATGTAGGCGGCTTCATCGGGAATCCAGAGGCAGAGCTGCTAGTGCGGTGGTACCAGGCTGGAGCCTACCAGCCCTTCTTCCGTGGCCATGCCACCAAGAACACCAAGCGACGGGAACCCTGGCTCTTTGGGGAGGAGCACACCCGGCTCATCCAAGAAGCCATCAGAGAGCGCTACACCCTCCTGCCCTACTGGTATTCTCTGTTCTACTCTGCACACGTGGCTTCCCAACCCGTCATGAGGTAAACAGGCTTCACCAGTCACACCAGCAACCAATCTCTACCAGAAGATCCCCTCAGCCACTGGCAATGGAGTGATTACAGTGATTGCAAAAGAAAAGCCAGGTGTTTAACCAAGTGCCAATCGGCTTATTGAGCACCAACTGTGAGCAGGGTCAGGCAGTGGAGGTCACAGAAGATAAAAACTAGATCTCCTGCTACTTGGTGGTTCAAGTGTTAATATCTGGTAGGAGATAGAAATAGGAGAAAGAAAAAAAAGGAAGTGACTTTGTAACTGAATTCATCCAATATTTAACCCATGTAGTTCCCCTACAAAACTTGCCACCGCAAAATGTGTCTCTTTGGCTTGAGGATTCTTGGGGGCTGATTGTTTTTAAGAAACAAAAGGCTCAGGAAGTCTTTCTTTTTAACCTCCTCCTTAACTGCCTAAAAGAACTTAGTTAAAGGACCTGGTCCAGGAAGTGCATTATCATCAGAGATATCTACAAGGAATATGAGCTAAGCATGGTAGGGGGAACGTGGGGACCGAAGTCCTCTCTGTGTCCCATTGTCTCTGCATGGCCCAGCAAACATTTGTTTACCAAACATTTGTTTTTCCATCTCCGAGTGAATATCCTTCCTCCCCTTTGAAGTCCCAAACCCACTCCCTTCTTTTCTCAGGTGTTATATAAGCCTCAATTGCCGATCTTGTCCTTAGGCATCATATTTTTATGGAACCCCCTCATATGTACATAATTAAATTTGATTTTCTCCTGTTAAATACTCTCATGTCAATTTAATTCTTAGACCAGCCAGAAGAACCTAGACGGGTAGAGGAAAGTTGTTTTTTCGTTCCAGCACCCACAGGCATCCTCTCATGAAGAAAAACTTATTCTGCCAGGCTTAGCTCTATCTTACCCTTAGGGCTTTTCCTAGTGTATGAGTTATATTCTGATTCTATTTTGAAGACAGGATGTGAATACCAACTTTCTGGGTTAGAGAACAGTACACATGGAGACAAACATAGTAAATACATCAAGACCTCTAGATTAGCAGTTCCTCAGTCTGGCTCAGATCAGAATCATCCGAGGAGCTTTTGAGAAATACAGATTCCAAGGCCATACCACCAAACCTACTAGGAATCCCTTGGTTAAGTTCCAGGGATACCTATTTGTTAGAAGTTTCCCTGGTGATTTTAGACATCAACCAGGTTTAGAGACCGCTGCTTTGTTATATTTAGTAGAAAAGGAATAGATTATTACAAAGGCTAGTGAATAAACTAAAAATAAGTTTCTCTTGTTAAAAAATATCTTTTCCTCATGAAATTGAAAATAATATTAGAGCCATTAGGTTAATATCCAGATACATAGATATTGAAAGTTTTATGATTTTTATAAGCCCATGTGCCTCCTAATTAGTTGTGTACAATAACAATAAAACAAAACTCAAAACCCACACAAGTTTCTGAAACCTCCAAAAATGTTGCCAGCTTGAGAACAAGAAAAAACAATTATTTTTATTTAAATAGGCAATGATTAACGATTCATGAAAAGCAGTGACAGAATGAAAAAATGGCACAGATTTTACAACACTATAAAATTCGGTTTTACAAACATTTAAGTTGTTTTACACCAAACGTGTTAGGCATTTGGACTTGGACAAAGCTCCGATTCTGTCGGAGTAGTATTTAGTGCTCAACAATAAGAAGGGGAAATTTCAGGTACCAGAATTCTCAAGCTTTCATTGAACCATTTAAGCTAATACATAGCTCTTTCACATAAGAAAAATATATAGTAATCATAACAAGTGCTCATAAAATCTTTTTTTATAAATGTATTTATTTAATTTATTATTTTTGTCTGTGTTGGGTCTTCGTTGTTGCATGTGGGCTTTTGCTAGTTGCAGCGAGTGGGGGCTACTCTTCGTTGCAGTGCCCGGGCTTCTCATTACGGTGGCTTCTCTTGTTGCGAAGCGTGGGCTCTAGGCACGCAGGCTTCGGTAGTTGTGGCACACGGGTTTAGTTGCTCCATGGCATGTGGGATCTTCCCGGACCAGGGCTCGAACCTGTGTCCCTTGCATTGGCAGACGGATTCTTAACCACTGCACCACCAGGGAAGCCCTCATAAAATCATGAATCATACAAAAAGAGTCTTGGCTTTTCCCAATTTCCTTTGAATAGTTATAAAACTGAAAATCTAAGTGACTGAATTATAATAAAAATCTAATGATATTGAAGTAAGAAATTTCTTTTTTCCTTTCCCCAGGCCTCTGTGGGTAGAGTTCCCTGATGAATTAGAGACTTTCAGTGTGGAAGATGAATACATGCTGGGTGAGCATTTCTTGATTAATTATAGTTATGATAAATACTTTAATTATGTTTTCCTTACTGTATTTTCTAGTGTAAGAATGCTTAAAAATCCCTAATCTCAAGAAAGCCAAAAACAAAAATAAAAGAAATTCCATCACCAAGATCTTTAGTGTATTAGTGGGATCACAGCTCTATTCTCTTGTCATGCAGTGCTTCGCATAACATGTTAACTTCACATAAACCCATTTTATTTGTGGATGTAAGTTGGGATTCTTGTCTGGGTCCACTCCTAAGCCTTATGATACCACCACAGGGAAGGGAAGTAGAAAAAAGTAAACCAGATAGTAAAGACTCAGAAGAGCTTATTTCGTATGCAAGATAGGGTTGTTTGTTTGTTTTTTTTGTTTGTTTTGTTTTTTGGGTTTTTTTGGTTTTGATTTTGGTTTTGGTTTTTTGGGGTTTTTTTGTTTGTTTGTTTGTTTTGGTTGGCCTCTTCTTTAACAAGGGTTAACCAGATTTGGAACATGGAAGTTTATCATTTGTGGAATGGGGTCAAGAAGCCAGGCTCAACACAGAATTGCCCAAAAGGTGAATTCCATTTCTAAAGAGCAGAAACCCCAAAATGTAAACAACCTATCTCTTTTGGTCTCCACTCATTCTTAGGTCTCAAATTTCAAAGCTACTTCCCCTGGAGAAAATTTCCCTGACCAAAATTGCTTCCTAATACCTAATTCCACCTGCATTAGTCAAAGTCAGTCCCTCTTATTATGTAACTTTCATTCCATTTTGTACTTTCATCTTTTTGGTATTTGTCTTAACTCTAATTAATTTGTAATTACTTGTTTAATATCTGTCTTTACTGACTGTAAACTTCATGAGGGTGGGGACCATGTCTGTCTTATTTGTCACTCTGTCCCCAGAGCCTTAGCACAGTGCCTGGGACTCAGGAGGAACTCAATGAATATTTGTTGAATTAAAGAGCAAATTCATAAATGGATGAATTTTACATATGGTGGTGCCAAGATCAAAATGAAATTAATAATCCAGATTGCCTTTAAGAGAATTACAGGCTTCCAGTGATACCTGCCCAAGGAAGAGGACCTGAGTATCTATGTGGACCACACTTCTGGGTCACAGTTGTAGACTCACCACATTCAAAGTCATGTATAGCAAACAATGAAGCACTTAGAGAAGTGCAATGGTGCTTTCAGATGACAGTTATGCACAAAATGAGGCTGTGCCAGACTTGTCAGGGTCCCTGCCTGTAATCCTACTATACCATAGGAGGATTAATGACAGGTAATAATACAGTTACCTCTGAGCACCTGTCCTCTTTCTAACTAACAGTGCATCTCCCTGATGAATCATTGGTTCAACTCACCAAGATCTCTACCTTCAAGAAGTTCAGTTGAGTGGTCTTTGAAACCACAAAGAGAAGGGATGTTTTCAGACCTCTTATCATGATATTCAACTTTATTTCTTCTCCACTTTTCAGGAAGCGCTTTATTGGTTCACCCAGTCACAGAACCAAAAGCTACTGTGGTTGATGTGTTTCTGCCAGGATCAAGTGAGGTAAAAGTAAATGACAAACATCCGCATACCTTACATGCCTCACGTCTCTTCCCTTCAAACTTGGTGGCTTAAAATGACAAAAATTTGTGGTCTCACAGTTCTGGAGGCTTGAAGTCTGAAATCATGGTGTCACCAGGTCTGGTTCCTTCTGGAGGCTCTGAGGGAGAATCTGTTCCATACCGCTCTCCTAGCTTCTGGTGGCTGCCTGCACTCCTTGGCATTCCTTGGCTTGTAGCTGCATCACTTCAGTCCATGCCTCCATCTTCACAGTGTGTGTCTGTGTCTCCCCTACCATTGTCTCTTATAAGACACTTGTGGTGTTATTTAGTGACCATCTGAATAATTCCAGATTACCTCCTTATCTCAAGATCCTTAATTTAGTCAAATCTCTTACCATAGAAAGTAATATTCACTCCGTCCAGGGATTAGGAAGCAAGTATATCTTTTTGAAGAGCCACCATTCAGCCCACTACACTTGTCATTACTGATATGACAATAACCAGGCTTTTCTACAGAGTGCTCACGAATGATGCTCTTTCTGCTTGGTTTCTCTAGTAATTTGTAGTTCTGAAGGTGGGGCTCTTTACAAAGGTTCCCCTGCCAAGCAGAAACCTGAGAAAAAAGTTAAATGCAACAACAGCTAAATAACTTGTCCTGCCAAGCATTTCTGCTGAGAGTTTCTCAAGTCGATTCTGACAAAGCGTAAGTTCCCATTGAGAAGAACTAGCTCCCTTTCTGACTTAACCACAGATTTCTATAATGACCTATTAACATTTCAATCACATTGTTGTGACTATGTAACCTATTCCTTCAACACTATTTCCCAGACTGTTCTGTGATTGTTTCTCTTGCTACATCTTCCCAAAGCCTGGGTAGGAAAGCCAAGCCGTTTCTTGCCAGAACTTTACCTTGCTGGTTAGCTAGTATTGCATCACACTGTGCAGGGAGCTATCTAAAGGCCTTGCTGTCACCTTCCCCGTGTTTCTGGGTGGCCCATTCCCTCTCCTGCAAATCTGTTTATCAGGGGGGGCTTCTCTGACACCCTGTTTAAGATTATAAACCGGGGCTTCCCTGGTGGCGCGGGGGTTAAGAATCCACCTGCCAATGCAGGGGACACAGGTTCGAGCCCTGGTCCGGGAAGATCCCACATGCCGCAGAGCAACTAAGCCCATGTGCCACAACTACTGAGCCTGCACTCTAGAGCCCGCGAGCCACAACTACTGAGCCCGCGTGCCACAATTACTGAAGGCCACGCTCCTAGAGCCCATGCTCCGCAACAAGAGAAGCCATGCAATGAGAAGCCCACGCACTGCTACAAAGAGTAGCCCCCGCTCTCCGCAACTAGAGAAAGCCCGCATGCAGCAGCAAAAACCCAATGCAGCGAAAAATAAATAAATAAAATTTTAAAAAAGATTATAAACTACTCCCACTGCCCCAGTTCTGTCCAGCCCTCCTTCATCCTTTATATTTCTCCACAGAACATGCCATTTTAAACATTCTATGTATTTACTTTTATGTTTTGTTTATTATTTATCTCTCCCATTAGAATGTTAGCATTTTGAGGGCAGTGATTTTTATCTGTTATGGTCTCTGCTGTATCCCCAGCATCTAGATGGGCACGTGGCCCATAGTAGGCCTTCTGTAAGTACTTGCTGGGTGAGGAGCTTGGTGACTAAGCTCTGGGTCTGATCTACATTATGTTTTGTACCAGTTGTATGCTTCCTAGGCTGGAGATCTTTGAATATGGCACCAGAGCACACACTCTATACCTCTCATTTCAGTTAGTTAGACTGGAAATGGTCGACAGGAAATCCCCAAATATTGTTTGAATCCTTTTTTTTTTTTACCTTTCACTCCCACCAGCTTTTTATCTAAAGCTAGTAGAATTCACCAAAGAAAGACATTACGAGAAAAGAAAGCTAAGACAAAATCCCTTGTAAACACAGACGCAGAAATCCTTGACAAAACATTAGCAAATTGAATCCAGCCAAAGATAATACTTCATGACAAGGTGGGGCTGATCCAGTTGAATTAAGAGTTCACTGTAGCTAGCAACTGTCAGGTCACAGCCCTCTCACATTCACAGCAAGACAATGACAGATTCAACAGCCCAGCTTTATAAAGGCTCTGGTGATCCCAGGAGGTGAACTTGCGAAATAGACTCTGTGGCTGCCAGAAATTACATTGAACTAGAAGAGAGAAAAAGGTTTGTTTTCATGCTGCTTCTGATGGTATCTTAAGGATTTATCCCACCAAATTACTTTGCAGGACTTTTTTGGCACTTTAGCAAGTAAACCCCCTTGACAGGCCTCTCAGGTAAGAGTTTGAACCTCATCCCTGAATTGAACTCTGTTAAGAAACAATGACACTATAGTAGTAATCCAAGTTTCCATTTGTTTTTCTCTAAGATCTGTTTCCTCGTCTGACACTTTTTTTTCTCCTGCCTCATTTGTAATCTGTTTGCTTGCAATGTGCTTTTCTGCTTTGTTGTGGTTTTCTCTCTTCCATTGTCTTTTTCACTACTAGATCATTAAGTTTTTTTGTTTTTTAAAAAAATTTTATTTATTTATTTTTGGCTGCATTGGGTCTTTGTTGCTGCACGCAGGCTTTCTTTAGTTGTGGCGAGCGGGGGCTACTCTTCGTTGCGGTGCGCAGGCTTCTCATTGCAGTAGCTTCTCTTGTGGAGCACAGGCTCTAGGCATGTGGGCTTTAGAAGTTGTGGCACGTGGGCTCAGTAGTTGTGGCTCATGGGCTCTAGAGCGCAGGCTCAGTAGTTGTGGCACATGGGCTTAGTTGCTCCGCAGCATGTGGGATCTTCCTGGACCAGGGCTCAAGCCCGTGTACCCTGCATTGGCAGGCGGATTCTTAACCACTGCGCCACAAGGGAGGTCCTGATCATTAAGTTTTTATAAGCCAACTGGACTGTAAAATCCATGAGGGCAGGTTCTGTGTCTCTCTGTTCACTTGTGTGTACCCAGCGATGCTGGGCGCATGGTAGATTGATCTATAAATAACTTTTGGATGGATGAATGGAAAAATGAATGGCCTTTTAGTCAGCTTAATCTGTCGCAGTACTAGGTTTTTCCTTTGGGATCTTTTTAAAAGCATATGTTCTTCCTAACTTCTACTCAAGGTGTTTTTTTTTTTTTTTTAATTGTATTTATTTTAGCTTTCTGGTTATTTGAAATCCAGATAAATGGATGTTTCACTAAATAATGAAATTGTGAACAGAGTTGCTTATACACTCTTTTTCATTAGGGTCTGTTTCTTTTCAGGTCTGGTATGACTCTAAGACATTTGCTCGTTGGGAAGGAGCATGTACTGTAAAGATCCCAGTAGCCTTGGACACGGTAAGTTATTTTCAGACTGTTATTTTTACCTATTGTGCTGTATTTGTCTACTCGGGCTGCCATGACAGGATACCATAGACTGGGTGACTTCAACAACAGAAATTTCTTTTCTCACAGTTCTAGAGGCTGGAAGTCCCAAATCAAGGTTCCAACCAATTTGGTTCCTGGTGAGGGCTCTCTTCCTGGCATGTAGACAGACACCTTGCTGTGTCCTCACATGGCAGAGGGAGAGAGTAAGCTCTCTTATCTCTTATAACACTAATCATTTGGATCAGGGCTCCACTCCTATGACCTGATTTAGTCTTAATTACCTCTGTAAAGGCCCTGTCTCCAAATACAGTCACATTGGGGGTTGGGGCTTCAACGTGAATTTTGTGGGGACACATTTAGTCCATAACATGTGCCTACATAGAAAGAACCAAGGACATCAGTGTTCTGCACGATAGTGGTTGCCTAGAGCTGAAGGCAGGGAGAGGGTTTTGGGAGCAATGGGGAGTGACCACTAATGGGTATAGTGTTTCTTTTTGGGGTGATTTTAAATTGATTATGGTAATGGTTACATGACTTTGAATATACTAAAAAACATTTAATTGTACACTATAAATGGGTGAATTGTATGACATGAATTATATCAATAAGGCTGTTAAATGTGAGAAAAAAAAGAATATAAAAAACATACTCTGGGGCTTCCCTGGTGGTGCAGTGGTTGAGAGTCCACCTGCCAATGCAGGGGACACGGGTTCATGCCCCAGTCCGGGAAGATCCCACATGCCGCGGAGAGGCTGGGCCCGTGAGCCATGGCCACTGAGCCTGCGCGTCCAGAGCCTGTGCTCCACAACGGGAGAGGCCACAACAGTGAGAGGCCCACGTACTGCAAAAACAAAAACAACAAAAAAACATACTCTGATTTACATTTGTATGTCTAAGAAAAATAATAACACTGACAACAGGGAGTATACATGATGGTCTCCACATACACCATACAGAATATTCTTCTACAACACCAACTCAGAAAACATGAGTTTTTAGTTGGACCTCTAGGCCCAAGGGGAGGCTATGAGTTATGGTTTTAGACTCAGAGTGGCCCATCTAGGCTGCATTTCTGAAGGGAAGTTTGCTCCTGCAGCTGAATCACAATGACTACCACAGGCCCTAAGTAGTGTAAAGATTTATAAAGAGATATTGATGTTATTTTTTAAAATTCTCAGCAGCAATATGAACTCCATTATATAGAAAATGATTTCAGATGCCAACTTTCAGGTCTAGAAGAGACCTCACCATTCATCTACTTGAATCCCTCATGCTTACAGGTGAAGAAAGTGAGGTTCAGAGAAGTTAAATTCCTTGTCCAGGGTTGCAGCTAAATTGTGGCAGAACTGAGACAAGACCCCGGGTCAACTGAACACCTACTCCAGAGCCCATTCATACTAACTTACTGCCGCATTCTTTGAAGGAAAAAAAAAGAATAAGAAGAGATTGGCTGATGAGGGTGGGGAGGTAAATGTACTTTACTTCTTGCTGCTGACTTCATGTCAAGCAGAGGGTGGACATCTTGACTACTTCCATCCTGATTCCCAACTTCATGTATACAGCAGTCCCCCTTATCTGCGGTTTCACTTTCTACAGTTTCATTTACCTTCAATCAACCATGGCCCAAAAATATTAACTGTGGGACTTCCCTGGTGGCGCAGTGGTTAAGAATCCACCTGCCAATGCAGGGGACCATGGATTCAATCCCTAGTCCAGGAAGATCCCACATGCCACAGAGCAACTAAGACCGTGTGCCACAACTACTGAGCCTGCACGCCTAGAGCCCATGCTCCACAGCAGGAGAAGCCACCACAATGAGAAGCCCACGTGCCGCAACTAGAGAAAACCCATGTGCAGCAATGAAAACCCAGTGCAGCCAAAAATAAATAAATAAAATTTTTTAAAAAGAAAAAACCCAAAAACATTAACTGTGGTCCAAAAACATTAAATGGAAAATTCCAGAAATACACAATTCATACGCTTTAAATTGCACGCTGAGCTGAGTAGCATGACAAAATCTCGCGCCATCCTGCTCCCTCCTGCCCAGGACATGAATCATCCCTCTGTCCAGCAGATCCACACTGTGTGTGCTACCCGCCCATTAGTGTAGGGGAAATACCTTTATATAGGGTTCAGTACTCTCCTCGGTTTCAGGCATCCACTGGGGGTCTTGGAATGAATTCCCCGTGGGGAAGGGGGGACTACTGTATTCTTGCTCTTCTTCCCGCTTGTACATTACTCAGAGCAAAGTACAGGCCTTCACGTGATTCAGGGAGCTTCCTTACAGAGGATTGCACTGGGAGGCAGGAAACCTACTGGGCTCTCCTGGCTGGGAATGCCATTCCAGAAGACCCATAGATAGGGGCCATGCCTACAACCCTGTTGTCAGAGTCACTTCAAGTGCCCTTGGTGGCTTCTATAGCAAAAGTTTCACAGTTTTACCCTCAGAATTGAGTCAGTCATCCTGGTGATCAGGGAAACAGGAGCAAGAAGGGTATAGGCTGAAGTAAGGACAACAGTCATCTTTCCCAAACCAAGAAACTACCATCTTTTTTTTTTTTCCGGCTTAGTCAGGTCTTAGTTGCAGCACATGGGATCTGTCGTTGCTGCGTGTGGGCTCTTCATTGCTGCCCGTGGGCTTCTCTAGTTGTGGCGCATGGGCTCAGTAGTTGTGGCTTGCAGGCTTTAGTTGCCCCGCAGCATGTGGGATCTTAGTTCCCCGACCAGGGATCAAACCTGCGTCCCCTGCATTGGAAGGCAGATTCTTAACCACTGGACCACCAGGGAAGTCCCTACCATCTTTTATAAAGACATACATATGTACATCTGGGCCTGCTCATACAGACAGACAAATTCCCTCTTTAGCAGGGTCCTAGAAATAAATTTGTTTGTTATATTGACAGGAAAATTAAAAATACAAAACAGGAAAGGCTACTTATATGATAGTCAGAACAGATAATAAATTGATGAAGGGTGAGAAGTTTCCCTAATAATTTAAAAATGAACCATTTTTAGTGTTTGAACTCTTTTCCTTTTAATGCCAGGGCCCCCATATTTGCCATCTCTGTGTTCACAAATTTATTTTGCCTTTGAGTCTATACTTGTAACAAACGTGAGTCTTGTACAATGAAATATTTTAAAAGTCTACTTTGAAATTGCCTTATCTGAATCCTCCTTCTCTGAGAGTGTTGCTCTGTTATAGATACCAGTGTTTCAACGAGGTGGAAGTGTGGTACCAATAAAGACAACTATAGGAAGATCCACGGGCTGCATGACTGATTCCCCATATGGACTCCGGGTGGCCCTAAGCACTAAGGTATTTGAAAAATGTTACTTTTACACATCTTGTTTGTTACTACTCTATCTCTTTATAGTTGTAGCCTTTGAGTATGTGACACTATGTAAAAGTGGTAAACCCCATCTACGGGATAGGTGCTTCTGAAGTTTATGTAGAAATCAAAGTTTTGAATCATTTCTTGTCTGACTTTCCTGGAATTATCCTTAAGGGTACTCTTAGAACTAGAAATAATAGAAATTTCCTCTAGGGCACTGTGACCCTTGGTGCTCTGCAGCTTGACATTGATTACCACTGGACTGAAAGCTCATTGAGCCATAGGCAGCCTGCCATACGGATTAGCTCTGAATCTCAGTCTCCTGTAAAAGGGTCCTGTGTCTATGCAACATTCCAGGGACACAGTCTCATGCAATGACTTATATACTCATCAGATGGCTCAAACAATTACAATCTCCTTGGGTAAAACCTGGAAAGATCCAGAGTTGATCTGTCCTTTTGAGGAGATCTTTTGAGCCAAAGGAGGCCTATAACAGATTCCTCTCCTAGCCATCTGCGAAAATACAGTGCCAAACACAAATCCTTACTCTTAAGCAAAAAAAAAAATACATATATATATATATATATATGTTTTTGTTTTTGTTTTTCTTTCTGTACGCGGGCCTCTCACTGTGGTGGCCTCTCCCGTTGCGGAGCACAGGCTCCGGACGCGCAGGCTCAGCGGCCATGGCTCCAGGCCTAGCCGCTCCGCGGCATGTGGGATCCTCCCGGACCGGGGCACGAACCCGTGTCCCCTGCATCGGCAGGCGGACTCTCAACCACTGCACCACCAGGGAAGCCCCTTAAGCAAATATTATAAAATAATTAAGCTTTCTTTTTCTTACATCTTTCTTTTCAATCCGTTTCATTTAAGCATGTTTTCTTGGGTCAAACTATGGACCTCGGGCTCATGTGAGGCCATGGAATAATTACAAGAAACTCGAGGTCCATAGCACATGAAACATTGTTAATAACAGTGAACTGCCATACGGAGTGCTGTGACATTATCTGACATGCAAAAGTGGTCCTCCTACTAAAAGACAGTAGGAACTAGATACCGTTCTCTAAATGGAGGGTCTTCTAAAGATAGTTGATCTCATATGTTGTATACCAATTTTTTCTTTTAATTTCATTTCCATTCTGTGAACTTTTCTTGACCTGTTGTCACCTTCTAGGATAGTATTTTGGGGGAAGCCACCTATGCCGCTGACCATACTTCATAGTTTAAATCTCTTTCAACAAGGCCTAACTCTTTGTCCTCCTCTTGTGTGACTTGTTTATTCATATTATTTCACAAATGTGTAGTAAGTGTATATATTGTATGACTGCTTTGTACAGCTTGAATATTAAGCAGTTGTTCAACGTAATTTTTCATAGATTTTAAAATCTATTATTTCGTTTAGGGAGGCGACAGTCTTTTCCTAGAAAGCTATTACATAAGCACATTCTCTATCCGTGATTCACTCTCCAGGGTTCTGCTGTGGGTGAATTCTATCTCGATGATGGTCATTCATTCCAATACCTCCACCAGAAGCAATTCTTGCACAGGAAGTTTTCATTCGCCTCAGGTGTTTTGATCAACAGGTAATGGCAGCTAAAAGAGCTGTGTGCTTTCTTAAATTATGCTATCCTCAAATGCAGAGCTGCTATTTTAAGAAATTAATGATGAAGGCCACTTGTGGAGTATTCTTCATTTTTCCCCCCCCAGGTTCATTAAGGTATAATTTTTTTAACTCTTTATTTTATATTGGAGAATAGCTGATTTAACAATGCTGTGATAGTTTCAGGTGCACAGCAAAGCAACTCAGCCATACATACACATGTATCCATTCTCCCCCAAACTCCCGTCCCATCTAGGCTGCCACATAACACGGAGCAGAGTTCCCTGTGCTATACAGTATGTCCTTGTTGCTTATCCATTTTAAATATGGCAGTGTATACATGTCGATCTCAAACTGCCTAACTATCCCTCCCCGCCGGTAACCGTAAGTTCATTCTCTAAGTCTGTGAGTCTTACTCTGTTTTGTAAATAAGTTCATTTGTATCATTTCTTTTTAGATTCTGCATATAAGGGATATCATATGATATTTCTCCTTCTGTGACTCACTGCACTCAGTATGATAATCTCTAGGTCATTAAGGTATAATTTAGAAATAAAATTTTAATAAAATATACTAGTATAAAAATACAATTGTAATATATTTAAAGTATACAATGTGATGATTTGATATATGTACACATTGTGAAAGTATTCCCATCATCAAGTTAATTAACACATCCATCACCTCACATGTTTAACCCTTTTTTTCCCCTTTTGATGAGAACATTTAAGTTCTACTCTCTTGGCAAATTTCAGTTATGCAATACAGTATTATCAACTATATTTACCGTGTTATACATTAGATTCTCAAACCTTATTCATCTTATAGCTGAAAGTTTGTACTCTTTTACCAGCCTCTCTCTACTTCCCCCAACCCCCAGCCCCTAGCAACCCCCATTCTACTCTCTTTTTCTATGAGTTCAACTTTCCTTTTTTGAAATTTTTTTTACATTCCATATATAAATGACACCATGCAGTATTTATTGAATTTTTCAGTTCACTTCTTGTATTCTTCAGGTCTATATTTTGTTTGGTACGTTTTAATATTTTCTGTCTTCGTTGAAATTCTCACTTTGTTCATGCATTGCTCTCTGACCTTGGTGAGCATCGTTATGACCACTTGTTTGAACTTTCTATCAGGTAAATAACTTATCTCCATTTTGTTGGGGTCGGTTTCTGTAGATTAATCGTGTTCTTTTGTTTGGAACATATTCTCCTGTTTCATTTTCCTTGACTCTTTGTGTTGGTTTCTCACATTAGATAAGACAGCCACCTCTTCCAGTCTTGACAGACTGGTCTCATGTAGGAGATGAACCTCGTCGATCAGCTGGGCCTGAGCTCCTTGTTGTTTCTCACACCTTTGTGATTATCCAAGCTGCCATCTTTGTTCTTAGTGACTCACAGTTGTTGAGGATGTGCTGAGACCCATCCGTGTCCCAAAGGGGCAGATTTTAGTCAGCACCTAGTTGCAGGCTGATTAGAACACTCAGGCAGTAGCTGGGAAAGTATGCAGTCAAATCCCTTCCAGGGAGAACCTGTGAGATGGATGTTTTTGCCTGCTCCCTCTGCACTGAGCCCTGGGGGGATAGCCACACTGCCTATTAACAACTACTTCTTTATTTGCTATCATTAAGCCTCTTGGCTATCAGAGCTAGGTGATTTTAGGGCCATCCCTCAGGTGGGAGCCTTGAAAGGAGGGACACTAGAACTGTGGTCCAAACTCTTCTCTCTTCCTGGAGAAGCTAGGAGTTGGGGATTCCTTCCCAATTTTATGGGACTATGCCAGGGGTGGGGGTTATATGGAGAGTGTGTCTCAGCCTTTCCTACTTTTTTTTTTTTTTCCATAGATGGCCTTTCTTATGTTGAGGTAGCTTCCCTCTATGCCAACTTTCTGGAGAGTTTTTATTAAAAATGGGTGTTGAATTTTGTCAAAAGCTTTTTCTCCATCTATTGAGATGATCATATGGTTTTTATTCTTCAGTTTGTGAATATGGTGTATCACATCAATTGATTTGCATATATTGAAGAATCCCTGCATCCCTGGAATAAATCCCACTTAATCATGGTGTATGATCCTTTTAATGTGTTGTTGGATTCTGTTTGCTAGTATTTTCTTGAGGATTTTTGCATCTATATTCATCAGTGATATTCGTCTGTAATTTTATTTTTTTGTAGTATCTCTGTCTGGTTTTGGTATCAGGGTGACGGTGGCCTCGTAGAATGAGTTTGGGAGTATTCCTTCCTCTGCAGTTTTTTAGAAGAGTTTGAGAAGGATGGGTGTTAGCTCTTCTCTAAATGTTTGGTAGAATTCACCTGTGAAGCCATCTGGTCCTGGACTTTTGTTTGTTGGAAGAGTTTTAATCACAGTTTCAATTTCATTACTTGTGATTGGTCTGTTCATATTTTCTATATCTTCCCGGTTCAGTCTTGGTAGGTTATACCTTTCTAAGAATTCGTCAATTTCTTCCAGGTTTTCCATTTTATTGGCATAGAGTTGCTTGTAGTAGTCTTTTATGATGCTTTGTATTTCTGCAGTGTCCGTTGTAACTTCTCCTTTTTCATTTCTAATTTTATTGATTTGAGTCCTCTCCCTCTTTTTCTTGATGAGTCTGGCTAAAGGTTTATCAATTTTATCTTCTCAAAGAACCAGCTTTTAGTTTTATTGATCTTTGCTACTGTTTTCTTTGTTTCTATTTCATTTATTTCTGCTCTGATCTTTATGATTTTTTTCCTTAGACTAACTTTGGGTTTTGTTTGTTTTTCTTTCTCTAGTTCCTATAGGTGTAAGGTTATATTGTTTATTTGAGATTTTTCTTGTTTCTTGAGGTAGGCTTGTATTGCTATAAACTTCCCTCTTAGAACTGCTTTTGCTGCATCCCATAGGTTTTGGATCATCGTGTTTTCATTGTCATTTGTCTCTAGGTATTTTTTGATTTCCTGTTTGATTTTTTCAGAGATCTCTTGGTTATTTAGTAACGTGTTGTTTAGCCTCCATGTGTTTGTGTTTTTTACATTTTTTCCCTGTATTAACTTCTAATCTCATAGCATTGTGGTTGTCAAAGATGCCTGATATGATTTCAATTTTCTTAAATTTACCAATGCTTGATTTGTGATCCAAGATGTGATCTATCCTGGAGAATGTTCCGTGTGCACTTGAGAAGAAAGTGTAATCTGTTTTTGGATGGAGTGTCCTATAAATATCAATTAAATCTATCTGGTCTATTGTGTCATTTAAAGCTTGGGTTTCCTTATTAATTTTCCATCTGGATGGTATGTCCATTGGGTAAGTGAGGTGTTAAAAGTGCCCCACTATTATTGTGTTACTGTCGATTTCCTCTTTTACAGCTATTAGTATCTGCCTTATGTACTGAGGTACTCCTGTGTTGGGTGCATATATATTTATAATTCCTATATCTTCTTGGATTGATCCCTTGATCATTATGTAGTGTCCTTCCTTGTCTCTTGTAACATTATTTTAAAGTCTATTTTATCTGATATGAGTATTGCTACTCCAGCTTTCTTTTGATTTCCATTTGCATGGAATATGTTTTTCCATCCCCTCACTTTCAGTCTGTATGTATCCCTAGGTCTGAAGTTGGTCTCTTGTAGACAGCATATATATGGGTCTTGTTTTTGTATCCATTCAGCAAGCCTGTGTCTTTTGGTTGGAGCCTTTAATCCATTCACATTTAAGGTAATTACCGATACGTATGTTCCTATTACCATTTTCTTAATTGTTTTGGGTTTGTTTTTGTAGGTCCTTTTCTTCTCTTGTGTTTCCCACTTAGAGAAGAAGTTCCTTTAGCATTTGTTCCTTTCACATTTATTGTTGTAAAGTTCCTTTAGCATTTGTGTTTCCTGCCTAGAGAAGTTCCTTTAGCATTTGTTGTAAAGCTGGTTTGGTGGTGCTGAATTCTCTTAGCTTTTGCTTTTCTGTAAATCTTTTGATTTCTCTGTTGAATCTGAATGAGATCCTTGCCGGGTAGAATAATCTTGGTTGTAGTTTATTCCCTTTCATCACTTTAAATATATCATGCCACTCCCTTCTGGCATGTAGAGTTTCTGCTGGGAAATCAGTTGTTAACCTTATGGGAGTCCCCTTGTATGTTATTTGTCGTTTTTCCCTTGTTGCTTTTAATAACTTTTCTTTGTCTTTAACTTTTGTCAATTTGATTACTATGTGTCTTGGAGTGTTTCTCCTTGGGTTTATCCTGCCTGGGATTCTCTGCACTTCCTGGACTTGGGTGGCTGTTTCCTTTCCCATGTTAGGGAAGTTTTCGACTATAATCTCTTCAAATAATTTCTCAGTTCCTTTCTCTTCTCCTTCTGGGTCCACTATAATGCAAATGTTGGTGCATTTAATGTTGTCCCAGAGGTCTCTTAGGCTGTCTTCATTTCTTTTCATTCTTTTTTCTTTATTCTGTTCCATGGCAGTGAATTCCACCATTCTGTCTTCCAGGTCACTTACCTGTTCTTTGGCCTCAGTTATTCTGCTATTGATTCTTCCTAGTGTATTTTTCATTTCAGTTATTGTATTGTTCATCTCTGTTTGTTTGTTCTTTAATTTTTCTAGGTGTTTGTTCTTTAATTCTTCTAGGCCTTTGTTAAACATTTCTTGCATCTTCTCGATCTTTGCCTCCATTCTTTTTCCGAGGTCCTGGATCATCTTCACTATCATTATTCTGAATTCTTTTTCTGGAAGGTTGCCTATCTCCACTTCATGTAGCTGGTTTTCTGGGGTTTTATCCTGTTCCTTCATCTGGTACATAGTCCTCTGCCTTTTCATTTTTGTCTATCTTTCTGTGAATGCGGTTTTTTGTTCCACAGGCTGCAGAATTGTAGTTCTTCTTGCTTCTGCTCTCCTACTTGTTTTGTTTGTTTGTTTGTTTTGGTTTTTTTGTTTTTAACTTATTTTTATTTATTTATTGCTTATTTTGGCTGTGCCGGGTCTTAGCTGTGGCATTCTGACTTCTTAGTTGCAGCATGCATGTGGGATCTAGTTCCCTGGCCAGGGATCAATCCTGGGCCACCTGCATTGGGAGCATGGAGTCTTACCCACTGGACCACCAGGAAAGTCCCTCCTACTTGTTTTGATGTGGGTATTTTCTCAGTCACCCAATGTATAGGAGTCACTCAGCTAGTTTCCGGATTTCTCTCAAAGGGAATTGCTCCATGTGTAGCTTTATATTCAGTGCATCTGTGGAAGGAGGGAAATTCAGAGGCCTTTTATGTTGCCATCTTGGTCTGGAGCCCCCCAGGAGTATTTTTCAACCACTTCATGAACATCCCTTCCTTATTGTCTCTGTCTTCCTTTCCTCCCCTCTCTGAAAAATAAAAAAGAATTCAGTATAAATTCCCATTAATCCAATTTATTCATCTCTTCAGCCATTCATTAAGTATCTGATTTCTTACAATTTGATTGTAGCATCCAAGTAACATTTGGGACTTCAGTATCCTTAAGTGATGCCTCTCCAAATGGCTTGTTAGAGGGAGACTACTGGTTAGCTTGTCCTCGGCACATAGGGTCATCTTTTTCCATCTCTTCATCCTAGTAAATGTGACCACTATATGTTTCATGCCTCCACAGAGAAAGATGGGAGGGGAACTCACAAGGCTCGGGATGGTGACCTGGTAACCAGTCCAAACCCCTGTGCCTCTCCTTCTGCTAATGCCATTTGTTATATCTATTCCAGTTGTGCTGACAAGAGGGGTCATTATCCCAGCAAGTGTGTGGTGGAGCGGATCTTGGTCCTAGGCCTCAAGAAGCAGCCATCTTCTGTGACCAGCCACTCACCTGGTGAGGAAACAGGCCATTTGTTTTTGTAAACATAGAAGTATCTGCAGTGAAGAGGTGATTAGTCTAAAACTGACAAAATGTCCTTAGCCAAGTGGACTCTGCTCTTTCTGGCAGGAGTCAAATATACTAGTATCTAGAGGGTGTGAGGCCATTCTGCTTCTCTTCATCAACTGGTCTTTCTGCTCGTTGTAAGCAGTTAATATTTTCCTAAAGGAAATTATTTGGGACTTGAAATAATATTGTAGGTTCTCTGAATATTTTTTTTAAACTGTAGATATCTGAAGTCCTGGGGAATCCTGCTCATGGAGTTTATGGAGTTTCTTAAAGGACACGGGATAGGATATATCCTTTTTTACCTACTGAATTTGTTGGACAAATCACTTTGTTCCTTAGTTTGTTTTCAATCAGTCTTGCACTCAAAACAGTGGAGTGTTTCATGTTTTAAAATTTCATGGAAGTCCATGGGTACAAGTACTATTAATTTGGATTCTCCTATATGGGGCATAAGGTTTTATAACAGAGTCAGAAACATTTTAAATTCAAATTTTCTCTCCTAGATGTTCATCAGACTTTCCCTTTTACAATTTTGATATCTAGATGGTAAAGCTCAGCCTGTGGCTTTCACATATTGTGCCAAAACATCCACCCTGAACCTGGAGAAGTTCTCACTGAACATTGGTGCTGACTGGAAGGTCCAAATCCAGTGACAGAGCAGTGCACCTGGTGACAAGTGATGGGAGGAGCTGCACCTTTCTGCCTTTCCGCCGGCCTTTTTTTGCGATTTGTGCTGCATGCTATTGACTTCTCTGGCTCAAAGTCATCTTTCATAAGTCACCAGTTTCCTAACGAACAATAGCTTCCAGATTTTTCAGATGTTACATTTTTAGATGTGCTAATAATACTCTTTGTGTCACACACGCCCTCTCCTCCTACATGCAAGTGGCCCAGAGACATTTATAGCGTTCACAGATCTCGCATTGCTCCTTGGGCCATGACCTGTGGTATGCACTCTGGCCCAGTGGGCAGTTTCTCTTTGAGCACAGCTGGATGGGTTTGTTTTATGTGAGAAGTGGGCCAAGCCCACCCACCTTGTGGAAGCTTGTCTCAGTCCATGTGGCAGAGCCACTCGGGCTCCAGCAGCTGAGCTGCTCAAGGCCTATCTCCAAGTGGACAGCAGCTTCTGGTGCCCCCCCACCCCAGTTATCTTTTACCCACTTAGACCTGGACAAGACAACCTTTTCTGCTTGGAGTGTACTCACTGCAGCAACAGGGAGTTACTCTACCCTAGAGACTGACTCAGGAACACAAAGGGCTCTTTTCCCTGTCATGTTTTTTGGGGTCCAAAGTTCCACATTAATCTCCTTAAAATTCTAATTTCTTGATATTAATTTTTTTATTAAATACTGTCCACTAACCAAAGCTTATTTGTAATATGAGTAAGCTGTAATTTAAAATAATAAAATAATTACCCATGTCCCCACCCTCAAACTTCAGAAATAGAACACAGGGCCGGGATGAGGGGGAGGCAAGTAAGGCACTTGCCTGGGGCACAAAATTTAAGGGGATGCCCCAAATCACAGTAATCAAAATAAATAATATTTTAATGCAATATTTTTAAAAATCAAAATTAACAGCAGGGCTTCCCTGGTGGAGCAGTGGTTGAGAGTCCGCCTGCCGATGCAGGGGACGTGGGTTCATGCCCCGGTCTGGGAAGATCCCACATGCCGCAGAGCGGCTGGGCCCGTGAGCCGTGGCCGCTGAGCCTGCACGTCCAGAGCCTGTGCTGTGCAACGGGAGAGGCCACAACAGTGAGAGGCCCACGTACCGCAAAAAAAAAAAAAAAAAAGACAAAATTAACAGCAAAAAAAAAAAATCCATGATGAACAAAATATCAAAATTTTAAATAAGGACAGGATCGATAGTACTGCGTTTTACTTTTGCCTCAGACTCTAGTACAGTGTGGCGTGGGCTAGAACACTACACCATGCCAGTTCCCCAGGATGCTCCCCAGGGACGCCCTGCGGCCGGCTGCAGCATCTGCTGGGGCAGTCACATGTCCTCAGCACTGCTCAACATGCACATTTGCTTATCAGGCTTCTTCCACTCAGCAGCTTGCCAACTGCCACCTCTATGCCTCTGTTCCCTGGGTCCCAATATCCACGGTCTGCCCTCCACCTGTGCAAATCCTACCATCCATCCAGGCCCAACTCAAATCCCATTTCCCCACAGAGCCTTTCTAACTACCCTAACACCCTCAACTCCTCTTTTCTATGAGCAGTGATTTTGCCCTTCTCTGAAATGCTGCCCCACTTATAATATGCATTCTGCTTAGCATTCTCAGGGATGGTGCCTCAGTGTTTCAGGTTTGTCTGTCTTGTTCCCTTACTAGATTGTATGTTCTTCAAGATCATGTTATATTTGTCTTATATCTGCCAGAGCACGATTATACTTGGCTTTTAGTAATGGTTGGCTGTAATTGGTTGACTGATGGATTTGATTTATTTAAAATTGAGAATTGAATGTATTTGTTTCTAATTTACTCTTCTGACCTAGAACTCTTCCCTCCAGATATAGTAAACATTACACATTTCCTCATGGACACATTTGATTGTATCAGTTGAGATTTGAGCTTTGCACCATATATAAGCGCACATAGACATATATAGATTCTTTGCTCCTATTTCTGTAAGTTTTGCAATTAAGGAGAAAGGAAGAAGCCTCCATTAGCTGAAGTCCGATTTCCCAGCTTCAAGTTTCCCTTGCCAAGCTACAGTAAGACTTAAACTGAAAACTGAATGCTCTTACCTAATATAAATGATGGTTTTTAACAGCACTTAAGGCTGAATATTTAAGACCTATCGTCAGTTCAACATTTATTATGTGTCTATTATTCATCCATTTAAAATATTTTTGGAGGAAGGAATGAAATAAGAACTTTAGAGTAGGTTAGTGAGGAACTGCTCTGTCTTGGCCCAGAACTATCCTGAAAGGTTTAACTAGATACATTGAATGGAGAGAAATACATCCTGGGTGTTCTTAAATGTTATCTGCTCTTATTGCTTCTCACACTTTACCCCCCTCCTATATCTGAAGCTCAGGACCAGAGAGCTAAGCGGGGCCGAGTTGGCCTACAGTGTTGAGTTACCTTGTTGCGGCTAATTCTCGATATGTTTTCTCAGGAAACTGGATTTTATGTAAGAACTTAGAATCATTTTAACAAAGATTCAAATAAAGCTCTAAAATGAATATATAATGTGTCTTTCCTTTAAGACTTAAATGCCAAGGAATGAGTTGACAAATCAGTTTAAACGTTAGAAACTGCTCAAAAGAAATATGGGCAAAGGTAATTCATAAAAGAAATTGAAATAGGCAAAATAAGCATGAAATATGCTCAGCATTGTTAATATTCAGAGAAATGGGGGTGTCCATGATTGGCCAAGATTAAAATGAAAATGTCCAGTGCTAATGCTGGTGTGGGGAATAGGCATTTTCGTGCATCATTGGTGGAATCATGCTAAGTATAATCTTTCTGGATGGCAATCTGGCAATAGCATCAAAATTTTAAATTTGCTTTAACCCAGAAATTCCACTTCAGATAAACCAGATAAATTGCTCAGAGCTACTAATTGTAATGTGGTTTATACTATGGAAAACTAGAAATAAACTAAATGTCCTTTATCAGGGGATTGGTTAAATATAGCCCTTTCATACAGTAGAATATTATGCAACCATTAAAATAACAATGTATATATATCAACATAGAAGTATCTGTTTGATAAAATGTTTACAGAGTGATTTCATTTATGTAAGTTTATAATAAACAGACGAAAGCTGGGGACTTCCCTGATGGTCCAGTGACTGAGACTCCACGCTCCCAATGCAGGGGGCCTGGGTTTGATCCCTGGTCGGGGAAGTAGATCCCACATGCTGCAACTAAGAGTTCACACACCGCAACGAAGATCCCGCAGGCAGCAACGAAGATCCCGCGTGCCGCAACTAAGACTTGGCGCAGCCAAATTAATTAATTAATATTTTTTAAAAAAAACAGAATTGAGGCACATCCTATACTGCTCAAAATGTGAAGGCCGTGAAAAACAGGTCTGAGGAACTGTTCCAGATTAAAGGGGGACTAAAGAGACATGACAACAAATGTATGATCCTGGGTTCCATCCTGGAACTATAAGGGACATTACTGGGACAGTTGGCAAAACTTGAATAGGATCTTTTGATTACATGGTAATTTTCCTAATTTTGAGAATTGTACTATGATTACATAGAAGAATTTCCTTATTTTTAGGAAATACATACGGAAGTATTAAAGTAGCATAGCTCTGACTTACTCTCAAATGGCTCAGAAAATAATTTATGTATGTATGAGAAAAAGAGACAGAGAAAATTGGCAAAATGTATTAAAATGTTATAACTGAAGAATCTGCATGAAGGGTATACAGGAATTCCTTACACTATATTTTCAACTTTCCTGTTAAGTTTTAAACTATTTCAAAACAAAA
Organism: Phocoena sinus; assembly: GCF_008692025.1. Lineage (NCBI taxonomy): Eukaryota > Metazoa > Chordata > Mammalia > Artiodactyla > Phocoenidae > Phocoena > Phocoena sinus. The sequence goes on along the minus strand of NC_045764.1, from coordinate 91,948,108 downwards.
AGTTTTAAAAACAAAGATGCTGGGCCATATCTTCCTAGTATCTAATAGCTTTAAAATGTTTGCTTTCTATTGTTGTAAAGGTTTATAAGCTGTAGCATGTAAAATAGGATGAAACAAATGGAGTTAAGAATGAACTCCAAGCCACTATGTAGAACAGTATGGAGGTTTCTTAAAAAAACTAAAAATGGAATTACCATATGATCTTGCAATCCCACTCCTGGGTATATATCCAGAGAAGACTGTAATTCAAAAAGATACATGCACCCCTATGTTCACAGCAGCACTATTCACAATAGCCAAGACATGGAAGTAACCTAAGTGTCAATCAACAGATGAATGGGTAAAAGATGTGGTATACACATACAATGGAATATTACTCAGCCATAAAAAGAATGAAATAATGGGACTTCCCTGGTGGTCCAGTGGGTAAGACTCACTTGCTCCCAATGCAAGGGGCCTGGGTTCAATCCCTGGTCGGTGAACTAGATCCCACATTCATGCTGCAACTAAAGAGTGCACATGCTGTAACAAAGATCCTGCATGCCACAAGTAAGACCCGACACAGCCAAAATAAATATTTAAAAATATATAAATAAAAAAAAATTTTAAAGAATGAAATAATGCCACTTGCAGCAAATGGATGGACCTAGAGATTATCTTACTAAGTGAAGTAAGTCATACGGAGAAAGACAAATATCATACGACATCGCTTATATGTGGAATCTAAAAAAAAATGATACAAATGAATTTACAAAACAGAAACAGACTTACAGACATGGAAAACAAACTTATGGTTACCAAAGGGGAAAGTGGGGGAGAGGTAAATTAGGAGTCTGGGATTAACAGATACACATTACTATATATAAAATAGATAAACAACAGGCACCTACTGTATAGCGCAGGAAACGATATTCAGTATCTTGTAAAAACCTATAATGGGAAAGAATCTGGAAAAGTATATGTATATCTGAATCACTTTGCTGTACACCTGAAACTAACACAACATTGTAAATCAACTATACTTCAATTAAAATTTTTTCTAATAAAAATAAAAATAATGAACTCCAGTACAAGAAAACACCTTTATTTCTGATGCTGCAGACCTCTTCAGAATCATCAGATCAGCTGTTCTTCACCGGAGAAATGCCGGGCCAAACCAAGCCCCCTGCTTCAGGGAACACAAATACCACCCTCGGAGCACTAGGCCAGCAGCCCCTGACCTCACACCACCCACACTATGGCAGCACTGTACGTGCTTCTATATGTGGTCCTGTCTGACTGCAGGAGCTGACCATGGAGCTTTCAGGAGGGTATTCACTCTAAGAAATAGAATGGAATACATGTTTATGGCAGGCATTTATTTAGGGCAGATGCCCTGTATAGTGGTCAGGGAAAGTCCTTCATGCATTTGGAAGGCCAGTTTTGTCACCTTCCTTCTCTTCCCAGGTCTAAATCATCCTGCGGATCCTGGCTATAGTGGACCTGGGGTGGTCAGTTCCTGACAGACGTGATCCCAGGATGTAGATTCCAGTTTGACCAGGTACCAAAACATTCCCTGCCCTAGAGGGCTAGTTTCTTTCTTTTTTTTTTCTTTCAATATTTATTTATTTACTTGACTGCACCGGGTCTTAGTTGCAGCATGCGGGATATAGTTCCCTGACCAGGGATCGAACCCAGGTCCCCTGCATTGGGAGCACGGACTCTTAGCCACTGGACCACCAGGGAAGTCCTGGCTGTTTTCATTTAAATGTACCTATAGGACTATTTATGTTCTGGGGTACAACTCACTTTCAGAACTAAGTGAATTCTAGGGTCCTGGTCCCACACATCAACATGACCACGGCCAGTCCCAGATTGGGCCATTCTCCTAAAGGCTCCCTAGAGTGGAAAGCACAGCTCGTCACCGTGAGTTTGCCTTAAAGTTGTGCTGAGCCTTACATCCTGGTTAACTAATACCGGCCGATCAGATTGTTGTAGCCCTAGGGAAGACAGCAGTTCTAGAGTTTGGCCTGTGTGCAGAATTCCTTCACTTTTTCACATCGTTTTCAGTATCAGTGTATCATAGTGATAGGCAGCAGAAACACAGTCAAAACACATAAATGTCTGCAGTTTAATGGGTTTTAGCTCATAACTGACCATCTTACCTAAAAGCCTTCTTAGTCATGGAACTCCTATGACAATATCAAGCATTCCACTCTGCTTTTAAGATTTCCATCTACCAAACTCTCTGAATGCCCAGCATAATTCCGGGGGTGGGGGTGGGGGGGAGTGGTACTCTAGACTAAAATAACTTCTCAGTCCAGGGGATAGAAAGCCATCGGCAACTCCACTGGAAACAGATTACCATATTAACCGCAGACGACGGGGGCCATATAGCTCACATTCTAGCAGAAATAAAGGAGACATTGGCATCTGATATCAGATCTGCCTGTCTTATGACCAGCTAAAGACTGCAGTGCCACAGCAAGGCCAACCAGAATCAGACAGCTGCTTCTTGACTGTTGTTTTCAGCACGGCTGATGGTGTTAGATTCCACTCCCATCAGAGCTAGGGGAAGGGAAGCCCTGACTATTTATATGCAAGGATCCAGAGATCTTATGCTTAATGCACATTACTGGAGTCTTAGTCATGCATTTATTCCTTCACTGGATATCAGGAGACCTGGGGTCTAGTTTGGTTCTGTAGTGAACTGGCAGAATGACCTTGATCATGTCATTTAATCTCTCTAGGCTTTGGTTTCCTCTTTTGTTCAAGAAAAGAGATAAGCTCTAAAATTCTGTGAGTTTCCCATGACTTAACTGTAAAAATAGAGCAGATATCTCAAGTTTTCTCAGCTGTAAAATGGGATTAATCAAACGTGCAGGGTTGTGTACAGATTAAAAGTATTCCATGTGTATGGAAAGGAAAAAAATAGTAACTTTACTTTGGAGAAACCTGGTAGATGCCACCTTAGCCAAGTACTCAAGGTTGATATCACCAGTAATAAAATACATCAATGTCATGTACCCCCAGATCTGATTTGATGAGAAGGGTGCATAACCTCTGCGATATTCATCCCCCAAACCATAATCTCAGTCTAATCATGTGAAAAACATCAGACAAACTCAAGTTAGGGACATTCTACAACATATCTGACAAGTACTCTTCAAAAGTGCCAAGATCAAGAGAGACAAAGACTGTGGAACTGTCAGAGATTGGAGGACACTAAGGAGATATGACAAATGCAATGCAGATCAAATTCTGTAACAGAAGGGGAAAAAAAGCACTAGCGGAAACACTGAAGAAATCAAAATATGTCTTGTAGTTCAGTTAGTGGTATCTTACCAACATTCATTTCTGACTTTTGATCATTGTACCATGGTTATGTAAGGTGTAAACATTAAGGGAGGCTGTTGAAGGGTATTCGGGAAATCTGTGCTATCTTTGCAATGCTTTTGTATGTTTAAAATTACTTTAAAAGTTTTTAGGGGACTTTCCTGGTGGTACAGTGGTTAAAACTCCGCACTTTCAATGCAGGGGGCACGGGTTTGATCCCTGGTGGGGGAACTAAGATCCCACATGCTGCGCAGTGTCGCCAAAAAAAAAAAGAAAGTTTTTACAACTATGTGAAGTGGCTAGCTCACAGTAGGCACTTAATGAGTGGTAGGTGTTCTAATTATAAGTGAATGCATTAATTCCAACAGTGTTGAATCAAAGAAATGTTGATGGAAGACAGTGATACGCAATCATTAACTGCCTTGTTGGTGCAACAGAAGCCATTCCAGCTGCAGATACTGTCTGACCTTAGCTGAAGTATGTTATAAAAATGAGTTCTTTATCCTTGAAGAGGCTCTGGGAATTGAAAACGTGCAGCTGTTTACATGCTCATCATCTGCCTTTGTTTGTGGGCTCAGATTGGATCTCTCGCTGATAGCATGAGTTTCTACAGCTGTGTAGCTGAATAAACCTTGAGTTTGGACCTGCTAATCTGAGAGGGGGTTTTATTCACAACAATTGGTAGAGCAAAATGAATAGCACCTTGCACTCTGTGTGTTTGATACAGTATTCCCATTGTGCTATGACAAGAGGCTGATCTCCATCACACACCCATCTTCATTACCAAGGATGGCGCTAGCTTAGACAGCTGAGGAAAACAAGGTCAGCTGTGTGGGGGCCAGAGACAGCTCCTCCCCCGGAGGCAGATCAGCCAAGATACTTTGATTGCATTGGCAAAGCAATAAGAAGTGGAAGAAATTTCTTCTCACGTAGGGAAACATCATTCAACAGATATACAACACATATTTATTAAGAACCTTCTATGTGCTTAACCCTTACGGTGCAGTGGGGACCCAGTTCCCACCTTCACAGAGCTTATAGTCCTGTGGCAAACAGGAAGCTCAATAAAGAGAAACAATAAAATGTGGGTCGGTGCTGTGAATTTCAAGGTGGTATAGAGCTGGGACTCAAACATATGGCACATATTATGGCGAGAGAAGGAAACTGCCCCCCTTTGTTTTCCATTCCATTAGTGAGTTTGATGGTGGAAGTCAGTCTTTTTAGAGGCTCTTTTAGTGCAGGCAGATAGGCACGCCTCTGACTGGAGACTCTGTGACCACATGGTCCTGGGCAGATGCACTGTTCACATGGAAGATGGTCAATAAATGCTCATAAGGTGAAAGCTGATTTGTGCCAATGAGTAACTGTCATTCAACCTGATATAACCCAAAATAATATTAACTTTGGTTCATCTCTAACATTTATTATGTGCTTAAGACAATCCTGCCACTATTTTAAATGTACACAATTTGTTTAGTTTTTACAACAACTCAATAACAGAATGACTATCATTATACCCATTTTATAGGTGAGAAAACTGAGACATAGGAAGAAAGGAAGAAGTAACTTACCTAAAGCTACACAGGCACAGCCAATGAGCAGCAGGCCTAGACTTTGAACCTAGGCAGTCAGCTTCAGATGCTGCCCTTCTCTATTCTGCCTCTCCAAGAGTAGTAATAAAGATCCTTGGGCATTTCCTTAGAGGGATGGGGCAATAAGCTGATGGTTCCTCAAAGCTGCAACCCCAGGGATCACGAGCCTGGCGGGACTATTTCAGCTGTCACTTCCTACCTTCTCTCATAGCCTCTAGCCTTGGGCTGATGAGATGGGCACATGGGAACAGGCAGAGCTGCAGTCTGGGACTAGCCTTCAGTCAGCCACATTTGGTATATGGCCATCTCCTGACAGCCTGGGTAGCAGCTACCGTGAGTAGAAGACAAGGCAGAGGCCAGGCAGGCAACTTCCTTCCCCAGAGCCACTTGTGGTCTCATCTAAGAGCCCTGAAGCCAACTGTTTGGGTATGATATGCCAGGACTTGATGGCCAACCTGGCTCAGTATCCAATTCCAACTTCTGACTCAGATGCCTAATGTGGCACGCCTGAATAATCTGTACTCAGGTGCACTTTTTGTAGAAGATTTGGTCCCAGTGTTTATCTTGGGGGTGGGGAGAGACAAGGGATAGCTAGGTCAAGTGGGCAAGAAGAGACAGGGATTTTCTCAACTGAGGACTCTGCTGAGTGGCATTTTCCACCCAGACAGTTTCACTGAACGCTGACATCAGAACATTCTAGAAGAGATGCCAAATCCAGTTGAATAATATTCTGATATCCTAGAATTTTAAAAAGTAAAAATCATGTTCTCAAAAATGCCTAGAACATCCTCCTCGAATTCAGTGTCTCACATTCACCCTTGCAAGCTTTTTTCAATATTGTTTTCCATTAATTTGGTGGCTAATAGTTTGATAGTCTGGATAACTGCCAATTCAAGAATGTATCTGCCATTCTTTGCTAAGTTTCAGTGTTCAATTTACTCAAATATTCCCCTTTCATTTCCTGACAACACCAGAACTTAATGGCAACACAGGAACATCCCTGGCCAGGTCCTTCTCTCTCTCGAGAATGCAGTCTAGCTGCACTGCTAGCCTCTCTCTTGCTCTCATACTCATGATCTTTCTTCATGTCTATTTTTGGTTTTCCTGGCTCAGGCTTCTTCGGGCCACTGAAACACAACTCTCACTTTCTTTCTCTCCCTCTGGCATGTATGCTGCTGGTAGGAGCCCCCTAAGTAAAAACTGCTACAGAAATCCTTCCTCAGGAAAACTGGATGGCTTCTGGATCACAGCTCAGTTTTTAACGTGAACACAAGCTGGACGACCTTCTGATGGGCTTTACACTCTGAAGTGGATGCGGACATTTTTCTCTCCAATGACAGAATCACTACAACTTCCTCTTTGCAGTTGCTTCCTTTCCTTAAAGGTAGCTGAATCTTGTTGTCTTTAAAAACTTGTTCCTTCCAAAGTTGCCTGTCATGCTGACCGTCATTAGCACGTCTGTGGCCCCACGGACAGGGGCTGAGCCCAGGTCTCCGGGGCCAATCCCCCAGGCAGCCCAGGGCAAGGGCACCGAGGCCGGCGGCGGAAACCCAAGTGGCATCTACTCAGCCATCATCAGCCGCAATTTTCCCATTATCGGGGTGAAAGAGAAGACATTTGAGCAGCTTCACAAGAAATGTCTAGAAAAGAAGGTTCTTTATGTGGATCCTGAGTTCCCACCGGATGAGACCTCTCTCTTTTATAGCCAGAAGTTCCCCATCCAGTTCATCTGGAAGAGACCTCCGGTGAGTAGCTGAATGGTTGCAGCTTGGGTTTTTTTCCCTCAGAGAAGTCCTCCCACTCCGCACCTCCCCACAGCACAGCTCTGTGGTGCATGGGGCACTGGGCGAAGGATCCTGGCAGTAGCCCTGCAGGGCTCTGTCCTCAGGTGAGGCAGGGCTGATTCTCACTCTCTGCTCTCTCTCTCTCTCAAAAAAAAATCTTGCTCTTTATGAAAGCCATTGGAAGTCAGTTTAATTCACCCTATAAAAGTAAATATTCCTTTCCCAGAACAAATTCCAAACTGGAATTTCCAAACAAATTCCAAAATTCCGACCTGGAGAGTAGTCCAGATCTACCCTCCTGTTTAAGTATCTTGCATCTTTATAAGATTCCTTCACTTTCTTACTGAAGGGCTAAAATCATGATGTCCTTTTAAGTTTGCCAGTAGCCATGTCTTTCTGAAATGGAAAGAACCCAGGAAAGAGGAGAGTGGCAGCAAAGACTACTTTTTCATGCACAAAATGTTAGGATTAGAAGGAGAATCCCTTGCAATCATTTGAGTCCATCTACCTCACCTCACAAATGAGGAGATAAAGGCACACCAGAATGAAGTACATCCAGGGCACGCGTGACAGCCTGGATTAAAACCCTGTTTCTTTTAGTGACTATTCCAGGAATAGTCAGGAAAGGAAAGTGAGGAAAGTCATATTCCCGCGGCTCCCTACTTTGATCACACCTCCAGCATGACTCTTGTTCTTAATTCAAGAAATCTTTATTGAACATCTTCTAGAGCCAGAAACCAGGCAAGCAACTGAGGAGACAGTGTAATAAGGAAAACAAAACTTCCTGCTCTCCTGGAGCCTAGAGTCCTGAAGGCAAGACAGGCTTTGAACAAGAGTGATGAGTTTCAGGAGACAATGTTCAGGGCGCTTCAGAAGGCAAAGGAGAGCTAACCCAGGCCAGGGAGAGAAACCCTCCTGAGGAAACCATTTCATCTGAGCCCCAGTGCTATTCGTGAGCTTCATCAGGTTAAACTGAGGCCCAGTGCTATTCATGAGCCATGTGTTTCTTTTGTTTTGTTTTGGCCACAGTGCAGCTTGTGGGATCTTAGTTCCCTGACCAGGGATTGGACCTGGACACTCGGCAGTGAAAGCGCAGAGTCCTAACCACTGGACCACCAGGGAAGTCCCAAGCCATGTGTTTCCTTTTAACCTGAGATGAAATATCCAGGTTAAATATCCAACAACCCTGTCCTCACCCTGTGTGTTCCACAAGGGCCCCTTTCCTCGCCTGCCGGCTCTATGCTCAGGCCCGTGACTGTCCTGAGGGCCCTCAGTTTGGAAGGGAGGACTGGAAAGAACTTCATTCTCCAACCCAGTCACTGCCCTACTGCGAGGGAACTGGGACACGTCGCATCCCTGATGAAATATCTTCAATGACACTGTTCTCCCCTCCCCCCATGTTTTCAGATAAGTCCAAACTCCTTACCTGGGCTATAGGCCCTTCTCCAGCCAGCCCCGGCCTCCCTGTCCATCTCTCCGTCACCCTCGCTCCTGGACCCCTACACATTCAGCTGCTCTGTTGTTCTAAGTCTTCTCATACACAGCCTTTAGACCAGTCAAGATACTACTCAAAGCAATGTGTTTGAGTATCTCGTGCCTGATCTAAGTGAATCGGTCCAACTGAACAAGAGGATATGCGTATGAACCATCCCCTCGTGGGCAGGAAACTGCCTGTCCTTTGGGGCCATTCCAGTCATCCCCATCAAATACAAAATGTGTGTTTGATTGTGAAATGTGAGTGCATCATTCGAGGGTGAAGGTGACCACATAAAGGGAGAATCACACTGGGTCGGGGAACTTGGCTGCTCACTCAGTTATCGGCTATGACAACCTCTGGAATAAGGCGGTGAGCAAATGCTCCCATTTTCCCCATCTGCCTTTGCCTTGTGCATTCCAGGTTATTTCTCCATACTCTCTGCAATCACTCTTAAAATCAGGGGCAACCTAGATCCCTTTTGCTTTTGGAGGGATGGGACACGGGCCAGCTGCAAGGCCTTGTGCATCTGGTACCCTCCTTCCCTTGGGAATGCAGGACCCCCAGATCGCTCCACGGAGACCCAGAAGCCCACGAGGGAATTCTCCCTTGGGAGGCAGCATCTCCCTTCTTGGTACCTCTGCCCTTCCCAGCGAGGGCCCCTCCATAGGCAAGTTGACTCACATCCTCTTGTGGTGCAGGGCACAAGGATTCTGTGCAAGGATTCTGCATAGAAGATTCTGTGCAGTGCTAACCCTCTGAGTCAGCTCAGCTCACTAAGGCCACCAACAACAGAGACTGGCAATGTGTTCCTGAGCCTCCCCTGTCTCTGGCTCTAGGCAGAGTCACCTTTCAGGAAATTCCATCTCATTCCAGCCCCACCCTAACCTGGACCCCAGAGAAGCAGGAGTCCACCTATTTGGGAACCAGGTTAAGTCAGCTTCAGGTTAAACTGCACTTGATGGATACAGCCTCAGTGTCTCTTGGCTCTGCCAGGAGAGGTTATAACCTATTTGGGCCTCCCATTCACAGCTGAGTTGAGGTCAAAACTGCATCATTGATGGACAGCCACCCCCAATTTATCCCGTCAGCTCTTTCCCTAGGAAATCTGTTTTCCCTTCGTCCTCTGCCGTCTAAGCTCCTGAGGCTGATAGCTGAGATTCTGCATTTTCCCTGAGCCACTTTCTGCTCAGCTTTGTTTCCACTGGTTCTTGGGGGTTGGGGGAACTTACCATCTTTCCTTTATCTCCAGATCCAGTGCTTTATAACTGACCGGCAATGGCTGGGCCTCCAGCCATAGGCTGCCTAACTGCCTCTTCCCCTCAGGTCCTGTCCCCATGGCTCCATCTTTTCAGAGCCTGACCCTTTGCCAGTTCGGAGCTGGGTCCCAACTTCACCCACATTCCTCTGGTGTATGCCTTCCCTCTTACCTGTTATTATTATTACAACCCCATATCCAACTGTGCTTTGCCCCGGTTGGTCTAACCTGGCTCTCAGCCCTGCTCTCCTGCACTCCTTGGGTCAGCTAGCTCCCTCTGCCAACACCTAGACCTGAGGAAGCCTCTTTCCCAGACAGACAGCAGCCCCTTTATATTCTGAACAGGTGACTTTATTTCCTATAGTTTCCATACCTGGAAATCTCTTGATTTACACTCTTTTTAAGGCTAGAATTTAGGTAAGTTTCCCAAGTTGTAATTTATCATGAACCATCTTTCAACAAGTCTAGAAGATTTTGATGCTGGTACTAAGATCTTATCAGAGAGTATCCACGGAAGGTCACGACCACCACCCAGCTGAATGCAATTGGAGGAGGCTTTCTAATATAACATGCATCACAACTTCAGGGATGTTAAAATAGGAGGGGGGAAAAGTACCTTGAGAATAGACAAATAAGACCCCTTTCCCCCTTAACTCACAGTCCTGCCATCCCCTTCCTACTCCTTTTCCCAAACCACTTCTTTCTCCTCTGCTGCCTAGCAGCCTGACTCCAACCCCATCAGCTGGGCTTTGCTGCTCTCTGTCTGACCTGGTCTCCTACCCCTTCCCAAGTCCCCAGCATCCAGGCAGAGCTAACTTCTCCCTTGTCCCAAGCTGTTACACCAGACAAAAATTAAAAAATAAAGTAAATCACTACATTCTTCAGGTTAGGTCTTGTTACCACTACAAAATTATCTTTGATATTTTATACATATTTATCCAGACGTGTTTATATGTGAATCCTTACCGTGGCTGAATCGTCAGCTTTTCTCTTCAAGAGGAAAACACATAAGGAAAAAGTAGGAAGATTCTTGTAGTTATAGGAAGGGGGCTGGACATGGTTGTTTTCTAGGGGAAAAAAAAGGAAAAAAAAATGCTGATTTACTTACAAGAGGAAGGAGAGCTAGAACAGAAACCAAAGGGGGGTGGGGGAAGCAACAGGACAGGAGACCACACAGGTGAGAGTCATCCCTCCCCTTGACCTGACCCTCAAAGACCTCTTTACCAATGAACTTGTGAAACGCCGGAGGCAAGTATATAACTTTTCTCAGTAAAGGGCGGAAGTTAGCGTCTTGATTTACACAGGCCGAACTGGGCCAGCACACCAGGAAGTCAGAATGTGGAAAGCACAGGAGTGGGGAAAGACAGAAGCAAGCTGCCCGGAACCCGCCGAAATGTGGTGGGAGGGAGGAGGGTCTGACCTCTCAGAGGCTATGATGTGGGGATTCAGGATCTCCAAGGAACCATGAGCCCTCAGCTAACACCTGGGAAGCATACTGCTTAAGAGAAGCTGACACTTGCTTTAACAGTTTCATCCAAACTTCAGGTTTAAATAATCACCATCAGAACTTTTAGGAGTGTATTATACCCCGCAAGAGCACCAGGAATAGAGTATATATTATAAAGCAGTATCAAAGCTGCTATAAAAAAACTCCTTATAAATCATAGGCTTGAAAAATGTTTGGGAACTACTACTTTTTGCCACTCCAGGTAGATGGGCTTCTTTCCTGATGTTAAGGTTTTGAAGGGAAAACGATGCCCCCATCTCCTTTATTAACCTATAGTGAGTACTGTCTCAGTCTGAAAGTTCACCCTTATTTCTAGCCAGAACTCTTCCGGCCACAATTTTAGCACATTATATCCGGCCCTGATCCAGCAGACAGTGAAATTGAGTCAGCTGATTTCCTCTATATATTAATTCTCCTTATTCGTGAACAATGCCATCCTTCCTTTAGTTGCTTCAGATCAAATAGTCATAAAACTTCTCAACTCTACCCCATAGGTGTGATTTTTCCAACCCTGGAGTTGTCAATGCTATGATCCACATACAGTCGATCCTCAGGACTTGTGGATTCTGTATTTGTGAATTCACCTACTCACTGAAATGTATTTGTAACCCCCAAATCAATATCCATGGTGCCTCGTCGGTCATTTGCTGACATGTGTAGGGCAGTGAAAAATTTGAGTCTCCCTCCATGCATGTTCCCAGCTGAAGTCAGACAAGGTTACCCTCTGCCTTTTAGTTTCAGCTCTCAGACTATAACCAAGTATCGTTTTCGTAGTCTGGTGCCACGTTTTTTCTCTGTTTAAAATGTCCCTGATGAAGACTTCCCTGGTGGCACAATGGTTAAGAATCTGCCTGCCAATGCAGGGGACACGGGTTCAAGCCCTGGTCCGGGAAGATCCCACATGCCACGGAACAACTGAGTCCATATGCCACAACTACTGAGCCTGCGCTCTAGAGCCCTTGGGCCACAACTACTGAGGCCGCGTGCCACACTACTGAAGCCCGCATGCCTAGAGCCCGTGCTCCACAACAAGAGAAGCCACCGCAATGAGAAGCCCGCACACAGCAACAAAGAGTAGCTCCTGCTCACCGCTACTAGAGAAAGCCCACGCACAGCAGCAAAGACCCAACACAGCCAAAAATAAAATTTAAAAAAAAAAAGAGCAAACATGTTTAAAAAAAAAAATGAAGCAAACAGGCTGAGGGCAAATAAATAAATAAATAAAATGTCCCCCAACGTGTAGTGCTGAAGTGCTATTTAGTGTTCCTAAGTGCAAGAAGGCTGTGATGTGCCTTGGAGAGAAAATACATGTGTTAGATAAGCTTCATTCAGGCATGAGCTATAGTGCTGTGAGTTCAATGTTAATGAATTAATATATATATTAAATAAGGTGTCTTTAAACAGAAACACACATAAAATAAGGTTATGTATTGACGGTAGACACCCAGGAATCTAATGCTGTATTTCCTCCAGGTGCAATGACTCAATATTCACTAATTGAGCACTCACGGTCACAGTGACTTTATAGAACGTAACTACCATGAATAATGAGAATCAACAGTATTCCTATGTTCTCTCTACTCCTAGGTATCACAGCTTGAGATAATACCCTATGAACAGTATGATCAGTAGGAAACACTGCAACATAGTTTAATCTATTACAGTCATTATTCTTTTTGATGTTCAAATTGTCCCATCTTCAGACAATGGGAGCCTCCTACAAGTTGCCTGTATCATTTGACATGACCCCATTCATTTTCAATAGCTTCCTTGTTTTCTGGCCACAACAAAAAGTCTCAGGCTCATCTTGTACATTTCTTGCTCTAGATCTGGAATGAATCATTTCTTCAAGGAGGCTGGTTCCTTTTAGTCTGAACTAGAGTTAAAGAAAAGGAGTGAAATGTAGAAGACAGCTGCCTACTGACTTCCTGGGACCCAGTGCTTGGCCTTTACATCAGCACTCTGAAGTTGAAAGTTTTCTGACAATCTGTGGGGACACCAGAGGTCTGTTGCTCTAACGACCTCTTCCACATGCCCATCACCTCTATAATTAACACCCCACCCTGGGTAACTTCCCCGCAGGGGGTCACGTGACCTGAGTTACTCAATTCCGAAAAGAAGAAATCCTAGTTTGGCACAAAATAAATTTATTTCATTCCAGTGTGAGATGAGAGGGAGGGAGCAGAGCTACAGAAACACCGATGCTGTGTGCAGTGAGCCCTCTGTTTCTGGGCCTAGAGCCCAGTCGCTGTGCAGCTGCTTCTCTCAGGGATATTATCTTTCCAGTAAAACCAGCTGGGAGGTCTGCTTGTAATCTGTTTTAGTGTCATCATCTGTCAGACAGTTTAGAAAGAAGTGGGGATCCCTGGGCTAGCCGCTAAAAGGAAGAATTGGGGGCATGGTGCAGAGTGGTTAAGACAGCTGGATTTAGAACCAAACAGACCTGGTCTGAACCTTGGCTCTGCCCCTACCAAGTCACATAAACTTTCCAAGTTTCGAGTTTCTCTTCTATAATGCACATAGTGATATTCTCATCATATGGCTGTATCTGAGTATCCATAAAATCCTAGTAGGTGCTCAAGGTTAGGTAGCAATATTAGGATAGGCAGCTGAGGACAGGAGCATAACACGGTGACGAAGTGCACAGGCTTTCAAGTCAAAGAAACTGGATTCAAATCCCGGCTCCACCTCTTACCAATGTGACCTCAGGCAAGTTACGGACCATTTCTGGGTCTCAGTTTCCTCCCATGTGAAAAGAAAATGAAAATTCCTACTTTCATAGAGTTGTAAGGATTAAATGAGATACCGTACATGACTTGCTTAGCGCGATTGTCAATAGCGGTGACGGTAAGTGAAAGGCAAAATGAGGTACCCAGTTGAGAGCCAGCCCCCTCTCTACTCAGCAGAGAATCATCACAGTGCCATCCTGGAGCGGGGCTGGGGAAGCATAAGTTTTGGCGAAAGTGTGACAATTCTATAAATATCGATAACATTTAGGACTGCCTCCCATTATATTCCACAAGACAGCAGCTCCTCCTGAAAGTCGTGATGGAGACAGGACTCTAGACATCATGGGAGGAACAAGCTGAAATAACTCAGCAGTAGAGCTCTGAGAATGGGAGGGGCAGAGACAGAAATAGCCAAGAAAGGTATGAGAAGATGCATTTCATTGATTATGAATAAAGAAGAGCATCTTTTCATAATTCATGTAGTTCTTGATTATTTATCTTGCTGTCCACGAAATAGCTGTTGTCTTTCAACTCATTTTTCTATTGAGTCGTTTGTTTTTATCAACTTGAATTATAAGCATTCTTTATGTATCCTGGATACTAATCATTTATTGTTTAGATGTGCTTTTTTCCCCCATTTTTTGGCCACACCACGCGGCATGTGGGATCTTATTTCCCTGACCAGGGATCGAACCTGCGCCCCCTGCATTGGAAGCCCAGAGTCTTAACCACTGGACTGCCAGGGAAGTCCAAACTTTTCCCTCTTTTAAGGGTATTTTTTTACTTAAAAAATTCTAAATTAAAAGCTCTTAACTAGAAGTTCTAAATTAATTCTTAATTTATTTTTTCCTTTATAGTTAGTGCTTTTTGTGTTCTGTTAAGAATGTTTTTCCTAAACCAAAGTAATTCCTTTTTATTATCATTTAGAAACTTTATTTTTCTGCCTTCATATTTGGGTCTACAATACATCTAGAAATGATTTTTGCATATAAGATAGGGATCACATTTTGATGTTTTTCCATATGGATATTCAAAGTTTCCAGCACAATTTATTAAAAAGACAATCCCTTTTACAATGACACTTTTTAAATAAATCAAATATCTATCAATGCGTGGCTCTGTTTCTGCGCTCTCTGTTGTGTTCCATTATGTGTGTCTATCTTTGTGCTAACACACCTTGTGCCAATAAGCCTTTTTTTTTTTCTCTTGGCCGAGCCACATGGCTTGCAGGATACCAGGGATTGAACCCGGGCCACAGCAGTGAAAGTGCCGAGTCCGAGTAACCACTGGACTGCCAGGGAACTCCCACTAAACTCTTAGTAATTCTAATAATTTGATTATTGATCCCAAGTTATTTGTCTATAGAGTCTATGTTTCTGTATAAATAGTTAGGTCACGTGAAAATAATAATGGGGCTACCCAGTGCATTATGCAGCCTAATTCGTGTCTTATTGCACTGGCGAAACCCTCTAGCATAATGTTAATAACTAAGGAGATAGCAGGCATCTTCCTCAGGTTTCCCGTTTTAAAGGGAGTATTCTTAATGTTTCACTGTTGAATAGATTTTCTACACATTGATTTGTAGAAACAACTTATCATTAAGAAAGTTCCCCTCTATTCCTGCTTTGCTAAGAGTTTCTTTTAAAATCATAAATGGTTGTTGAACTTTAATACTTTTTCTGCATTTATTGAGAAAATCGTGATTTTCCTTCTTTAAACAGTTAATATACAAAATCACATTAATAGAGTTTTCCAGTATTGACCCCTTGCATTCTTAGAATAAAACAAACTTAGAATGTATTATCATTTTTACATGTCACTGAATTTTGGCTTACAAATCCTTTATTTAGGTTTTTGCATATATGATCATTAGTGAGATTGGCTTAATATTTCCCTTTCTGGTGCTGTCCCATTTTGGGATCAAGGTTATATTAACCTCCTAAAATGAGTGGGGAATGTTCTTTCTTCTATTCTGTGAAGAGACTGTGTAAGATGGAAGCTATATGCTTCTTAAATATTTGGTAGAATTTTGCCAGCGTTTTCTTTAAGGGAAGATTTTATTTATTAATGAAAATACAGCCTCTTCAATAATAATGGGATCATTTGAAATTGTTTTTCTTCTTGAGTCAGTGGTAATATTTATTCTTCTAGGTATTTTTAGTAACCATTTTATCTCTTTAAAAACCTTTTTTTTTTTTTTTGCTCTAAAGTCAATCATATTGGATATTAATGTAGATACAGCAACTTTGGGGGCAAGTTTTTGCTTGATATATATTTTTTTCATTCTTTTACTTTCAACATTTCTATGTCCTGATGTGGTGCATGGGCTCAGCAGTTGCATGTGGGGGCTTAGTTGTCCTGCGGCATGTGGGATCTTAGTTCCCCGACCAGGGATCAAACCTGCGTCCCCTGCATTGGAAGGCGGATTCTTAACCACTGGACCATCAGGGAAGTCCAAAACCTTTGCCTTTTAACTGGAGATTTTAGTCTATTTACATTGATTATGAGCTTTGATGTACTTTGGGTTTATTTCTATCTATCTTCCTAACCATAACCTTTCTGTTTGTATTTCTTTTGAAATGCTCCTGTTTTCCTCTTTATGTCCTTTTAATTGATTAAAAGTGCTTTCTCTCATTTGTTTTTTCTTTCTACTAGTTTGGAAGTTATTGATTGTTTCTGTCTTTTCAGTGGTTGCCTTAAATTGTTAGCATACATATTATCTTGACGAAGCCTGAAATATCAATACTATCATTTTTCTCATAAATAATATGAGGAAGATAGAGCACTTTAAGTACTCCTCTTCTAACTAATATGCCATGGTTGTTCAGAATTTTATCTCTATCTTGATTTTTCAACCTTAAAATTAGAAAATATTGTAATTTTTCAATATTTGCTTAAATTTACACACATTTGCCAATTTCTTTGTTTACTGATCCTTCCTGAGTCTTAGACTTTTCTTTCTAGAATAATTTTACTTTTTCCTAAAGTACATTGTTTAGAAGTTCCTTTAGTGGGGGTCTGTTTGTAGTAAGCGTTTCAATTTTTATTTGTGTGAAATTTGCTGTCACTCTTAAAATACTTTTCCTGAGTAATCAGCCCTAGGTTTATTCTCAGTGCTGTCCTCTGGATTACGTTGTTGTTGAAGTCAGCAATCATTCTATTTGGTATCCCTTAATAGGCCATCTGCCTTTTCTCTCTGACTGCTTTCAAACTCCTCTCTGTCTATGGTATTCTGCATTGTTGTGTCTAAACGTGTATTTCTTTATATCTTTCCTGCTTAGGATTCATTGGGATCTTGAATCTGAGTCATTAATCCATTGTAGAAAATCTCTTAGAATATTATTTCTCCCCATATTTTCTATTATCTTCTTCTAGAACTCCAGTGAAATATATGATGACCTTATCTTGCTCTATCACATATATATCTTAACCTCTTTTTAAAAAAAATTTCCCATCTTTGATTCTCTGTGTGGTATTCTATGTGATTTCTTCTGAAGTAGCTTCCAATTCACTAATTCCCACTTTAACACCACCTAATCCAATTATTGAATTATTAAATTTCATTATGAACATTCATTGGATACTGGTTCAAAAAATAAAAGCATCTATAAAAGACATTTGGGGAACAACTGAAAAAATTATCACAGGGATTTGGATCTTGGATAATATTAGAGAGCAGTAGTTAATTTTCTCAGTGATAATGGCATTATGGTCAGGAGGAGAGTGTTCTTGTCTTTAGGAGATGCCTGGTGTATCCTAAGTATATCCCTAAGTATTTAGGTGTAAACTGTCATTGTACGAACAACACTCTTTCAAACGGTTCAGCAAAAAAATAATAAAATCTATACATACGTATATAGATAGGTAAAACAAAGATGGCAAAATGTTAACAATTGTTGAATGTAGATGTAAGCTATATGGGTGTCCATTCTTTAAACTTTTCTGCAAGTTTGAAATTTTTCATAATGAAAAGCTAAAAAACTGTGATAGCTAAAATCTAACATTTCAATAACAGGGTTAAAATATAAAATCAAGGAAAAGGAAAAAAAGAAAGAGAGAAAGGAAGAAAGGGAGAAAAAATAACGGAAAGGGAGAGAAATGTAAAAGAAATAATATAAGAATATCCCAGAACTGGGGACAAAATTCTCTACCTTGAAAGGAGTCACTGAGAGCTCAGCACAAAGAATTTTAAAAATAAATAAACTCATACCAAGACACACAAATGTGGCTTTTGGAATTAGGGTGGGGGGTTGTTGGGGAGAGGGAGAAGGGAGAAAACCCTAAAAGCTTTCAGAGGGAAAAGACAGGTCACATACAAAGGAATGTTCATAAAAATTGCATCATACTTCTCAACACCAGATGCCAGGAGCAATGAGACAATGCCTTAAAACTTCTGAAGGAAACTGATTTTCAACCTAAAACACCTAGACAAATTCTCAATCAAGTGCAAAGACAGAAAAGAGTTAGATGGGCAAGGACTCAAGTGACTTACCTCCCACTCATCCATTCTTACGAAAACTGCAAGTTGTGTGCCAGTAAAATCGAGGAGTGAACCAAAGAAGGGTTAAAATCCAGGAAACAGATTTCCACCCAGGAGAAGGGCAGTCAGTCCGAGGCCACTGCTCCAGACCTGGAAGACTGCTGGTCTGGTCTGTAGGGGAGAAGGGCTGCAAAGGAAGGCCCTAAGTTGGGGAGCAATGTACCTCTAGGTTATCTATGCATTTAAGTATTTGTAAAAACTACTGCTGAAGAAAAGCACTGATGGATACATTAAAAAATCAGAGAATTATAAAGAATAAGAGAAAAGAAACATTTATACAGAAAGGAAATGTAACACAGCATACTACTTAGTTAAGAAGTGAACAATATTTAATTATATTAAAGGAAATAATGAATTTTAATTTCTCTAAAATTTATGACATAAGTATTTTGGGAAGATGATGGGCAGAGCATAATGCGAGAAACCTAAATCTCATTCCCCCAAATAGGAATTCTATTGATACTTTCTAAAAATAATAAATTAAAAAGTAATAATATAAGCATATTATTTAGAAATATAGAGGTAAATACCAGAAGAAAGAGCTAAAAGAATTAAAAGTGGCTGTCTCTGAGGAGAGAAATTTGCAGGGCAAGAGACTGCTATTCCTCTAGGTAACTTCTGTTTGACTTTTTAAAACTTTGTTCATGTATAAACTGAATAAAAATAAAATTATTTCTTAAAAAAACTGACCTCAAGAATTACGTTGAAGGCTTTCCTGGTGGCGCAGTAGTTGAGAGTCCACCTGCCGATGCAGGGGACGCGGGTTCGTGCTCTGGTCCAGGAGGATCCTGCATGCCGCGGAGTGGCTGGGCCCCGTGAGCCATGGCTGCTGGGCCTGCGTGTCCGGAGCCTGTGCTCCGCAACAGGAGAGGCCACAACAGTGAGAGGCCCACATACCGAAAAAAAAAAAAAAAAGAATTACGTTGAGCTATTATAGTGTCCTGTAAAGCCAATGTCATGGTTTCAAACACTAGTGAACATAGAATCCCTGATGTGCTTATTTAAATTGCAGAGTCCCAAACCCCTACCAAGAGGATCTGAATCGTTAGGTCTGGGGTAAGCCCTAGAATCTGCATTTTAAACTTGCATCCCAGGTGATTCTGATGCAGGTAGTCCAAAGACCACACTTTGAGAAGCACTGACAAAAACTGACAAGAGTGAACAAGTGGACAGGGAGACGGCATCCTCCTAGTGGGAAGGCTGCCAGAACGGAGTTTCCACCCATGCCAGCTCCCTGCCCTTACTCTCGAGTTGCCCGTTTGTGCATGGTGAAATTTTGAAAAAGCTCAGTTTTCTTGTGAATATATTCCGACACACATTTATCCTCCTTCCCCATCTACCACTTTCTCTGCCTCAAAGGTCCTGAACTCACAACCGTGGATGTCTGTTCACTGCACTGGGACCCACTCTAACAGGGACTCTCATTTGAGGTCAAGCTACCTACCCTCTGGGTCACTCTCACAGATTAGAGTCCCTAAATGTCCAGTCAAGGTCTTTGGGGGGATGGGGCAGGGACATCAGGAGAATGAAGGCTTCATTAACCTCAGACAATGGCCCGGAACAGAATCCTCCTATGCATTCAGGAGCCTGTATAGGATTAGTGTAAACAGCATGTTTCGAAGGCCCCATGCTATATCCCATTGGCCGCCAGTGTTAAAGGCATGAATGCCTTTTGCTGAGGCAGGGTAAGCCTCTCTGTAACTACATTTTCTCTTTTTAAAGAAAGAATCCCAGCAAGGCTGATGGAAGTAGCCTGAAGGTCTGCAGGTCTTGTGGCCTGTCCTGGGGCTGTCCCTGGCTCTCTCGCTCCCCTTGCCAGCTCCCTGTCTGACTGGCATGGTGTTGCCCCTTGACCGTGGGCTCAGGGGCCTCCAGCCAAAGCTGCTGACTCTGACCACAGCCTTTCTCTGGGCTGTGTTCATTTGCATTGCACTGCTGAGAGTGGAGGAGCTATATAGGCTCCGGCCCATTCACGGGAGGATTAGGCCTTGGACTGAGGGCGCAGCAGGAGAGAGGCCACAGTGAAGTCCCAGCTCCACTCCCTGAGTGGTCACCATGCCCTACCTGCTGCCAGGATTCTTCTGTGACCGTGTGATCCGGGAGAGGGACAGGAGAAACGGAGAAGGCACCGCCACACGGCCCCTCAAGTATGAGGGGCAGGATTTTGTTGTTCTCAGACAACGGTGCCTGGCTCAGAAGTGCCTCTTTGAAGACCGTGTGTTCCCAGCAGGTGTTCAGTCCCTGGGCTCCCATGAGCTGAGCCAGAAAACCAAGATGAAGGCCATCACGTGGAAAAGGCCAAAGGTAGGGATAGGAGGGACGGGGCTTCAGGAGACAGCTCTTAGGAATGGGAGGTCAAGTGGTCCAGAGCCTGAGGCCACAGATCCCGGATCTGAGCAAGTGGCTTATCAACATTCTCCTACCCATTTGCCCCCAAAATACATTCCTGCTTCCTCCTGAAACTGGGGCTGTTATTTTCTATTCCTGAACTAGAGATTATTTAATACTTTATAGATCCCTGAGACTGTAAATATTTTTAAGAGAGCTAATGCACCGACTTAAATTCGTAGTAAAACAGTAAGGAATAATCGATGTTTCTTCTCGAGAGCAGGTATTCTGGGGGTGGGAAAGTGGAGTGGTGAAGAGGACTAGGGCTCACAGTTTCAAGGAGAGTTCCCTGGAAGCTGGTGAATGGTTATGACATAGGAGGCTGCAGGAGGCTAGAGATTTGCCTTCTTAACTTCTTGCCTAAGGCTGGTTCATTAGTGATGGGTCACTTCTGTGTAAACAAAAAGGTCCATGCTGACCAGCCACACTCCCTACAGGGAGAAGCAGTTTACTCAAGGATACCTTACTGCCTGGCAATTGAGGAGTCCATTTGTTTCAACTGTATTCAGCTACTCTGTGCTTCTCAAAGTGTGGTCTTTGGACTACCTGCATCAGAATCACCTTGGGATGCCAGTTTAAAATGCAGATTCCTAGGACTCATCCCAGACATAACTGTATTTCTGTATTAACTATCTGTATTTATAATAAGCAAAACATGAGTTCATACTAACTTATACCAAAGTATTTCTCTTTGTGTGTGTATGTGTTATTGTAAATGAAGTTTGTTTTTGTTTTTATCAAATTCCATTTGTTCATTGCTGGTATATAGGAAAGCGACTGACTTTTATATACTAACCTTCTATCCTGCAACTGTGCTTGCTTATTAGTTCCAGAAAGGTTTTTTTTTTCTTTTTGGCATTTGTTTGGGATTTTCTACATAGACAATTATGTCATCTGTGAATAAAGAGCTTATTTCTTCCTTTCCAGTCTTTATAAATTTTATTTCCTTTTCTTGTTTTATTTCATTAGCTAGGACTTTCAGTATGATGTCGAATAAGAGTGGTAAGAGGAGACATTTTGACTTGTTTCTGACCTTAAGGGGAAAGCATCTAATTTCTTAACATTAAATATGAAGATAATTGCAGTTCGTTTAAAACTTTTTAAAAGTAAATTTTCTTTACCAACTTGAGGACATTCCCCTCTATTCCTAGGAGTTTTTATCATGAATGGGTATTGAATTTTGTTAAATGCTTTTTCTGCACAACTGATATATGATCATGTGATTTTTCTTCTTAGCCTGCTGTGATGGATATCATTGATTGATTTCCAAATGTTGAACCAGTATTGCATACCTGGAATAAATCCCAGGTAAATTATATACTTGTAGTATATAATTTTGTTTATACATTGTTGTTTTTGAGTTACTAATTTTTTTTTTTGAGGATTTGGTTTCTATTTTCATAAGAGATACTGGTCTGTAGTTTTCCTTGGCAATGTCTTTTTCTGGTTTGGGTATTAGGGTAATACTGGCCTCATAGGATGAGTTAGGAAGTGATCCCTCTGCTTCAATTTTTCTGGAAGATATTATAGAGAATTTGTATCATTTCTTCCTTGAATGTTTCATAGAATTCACCAATAAATCATCTGGATCTGGTGCTTTTTTTTTGGAGGGTTATTAATCATTGAATAAATTTCTTCAATAGGTATAGCCATATTCAGATGGTCTGTTTGTCTTTGTGTGAGTTTTGTGTCTTTTACGAAATTAGTCCATTTTATCTAAAGTTATCAAATCTGTGGGCTTAGAGGTATTTGCAGTATTCCTTTATTATCCTTTTAATGTCCCTGGGATCAGTAGTGGTGATCTCTCCATTTCTGCTGTTGGTAATTGGTGTCTTCTCTCTTTTTTCCTTGGTGAGCATGGTTACAGGTTTATTAATTTTATTGACCTTTTCAAGGAACCAGTTTTTGGCTTTATTGATTCTCTCTTGTTTTGCTATTTTCAATTTCATTGATTCTGCTCTTTTATTATTTCTGTTTTTCTGCTTGCTTTGAGCTTAAATTTTTTTTCTTTCTCTGGTGTCCTGAGATAGAATATTGGTATTGATATCAGATCTTTCTTCTTTTCTAATATATGCACTTAATGTTATAGATTTCCCTCTAAGCACTGGTTTCACTGCATCCCACAAATTTTGATGATATATTTTCATTTTTATTTAGTTCAAAGCAATTTTTAACTTCTCTCGAAACTTCTTCTTTGACTTGTGTGTTATCTAGAAGTGTGTTGTTTAATTTCCAAATAATTTGGGATTTTCCAGTTATCTTATTTTTATTGCTTTCTAGTTTCATTCCACTTTAGTCTGAAAACATACTTTGCATATTTTCTATTCTTTTAAATTTGTCGAGGTGTGTTTTATAGCCCAGAATGTGGTCTATCTTAGTGACTCTTCCATGTGATATTGAGAGCAGAATGTGTATTCTGCTATTGTTGGGTGGAGTAGTCTATAAATGTTAATTAGGTTAAGTTGATTGCTAGTGCCATTCAGGTCAACTATATCCTTATTGATTTTCTACCTGCTGAAGTTCATGAACAAGGGGTGTTAAAGTCTCCAACTATAATACTAGATTTGTCTATTTTTCCTTTCAGATGTATCACTTTTTGCCTCATGTCTTTTGACACTCTATTGTTAGGTGCATCCACATTTAGGATTGTATGTTTTCTTGGACAAAGGACTCCTTTATCATTATGTAATGCATCTCTTTATCTCTGATAATTTTCCTTGTAATGAAGTGTGCTTTGTCTGAAATTTATACAGCTATTCCAGCTTTCTTTCTTTCTTTTTTTAAAATTTATTTATCTATTTATCTATTTTTTTCGGCTGAGTTGGGTCTTTTGTTGCTGCACGCGGGCTTTCTCTAGTTGCGGCGAGCGGGGGCTACATTGTGGTGCGCAGGCTTCTCATTGCGGTGGCTTCTCTTGTTGCGAAGCACGGGCTCTAGGCACGTGGGCTTCAGTAGTTGTGGCACGTGGGCTCAGTAGTTGTTGTTCGCAGGCTCTAGAGCGCAGGCTCAGTAGTTGTGGCGCACGGGCTTAGTTGCTCCGTGGCATGTGGGATCTTCCCAGAGCAGCGCTCGAACCCGTGTCCCCTGCATTGGCAGGGCGGATTCTTAACCACTGCGCCACTAGGGAAGCCCTCCAGCTTTCTTTTGATGAGCATTAGCATGGTGTATCCTTCTCTAGCTATCCGAGTCTTTATATTTAAAGTGATTTTCTTGTAGATAACATATCGTTGGGTCTTTTAAAAAAATCTATTCTCACAATCTCTACCTTTTTTTTTTTTTTTTTTTGCGGTACGCGGGCCTCTCACTGTTGTGGCCTCTCCCGTAGCAGAGCACAGGCTCCGGACGCGCAGGCCCAGCAGCCATGGCTCATGGGCCTAGCCGCTCAGCGGCATGTGGGATCTGCCTGGACCGGGGCATGAAGGCCATTCACATTTAAGTGATTATAATATAGTTGGATTAATATCTACTATGTTTATAACTGTTTTCTATTTGTTGCAATTTTTGTTTCTCTCCTCTCCCCTTTCCTGCATTCTCTGGTTTTAATTGAGTATTCTATATGATTCTATTTATCTCTTAAGTATATCAATTATACTTTTTAAAAGATGTTAATGGTTATGCTAAAGTTTCCAATATACACTTACAACTAATCTGATTTCACCTTCAAATAACATATACCACTGTATATGTAGTCTAGTACCTCACAACAGAAAATTCCCAATTCCTCCCTTCCTTCCCATGACATTACTGTCATGCATTTCACTTATCCATATGATATAATTACTCAACACGTTGTTATGATTATTACTTTAAATAAAGTTATCTTTAGATTAAAAATAAGAAAACTAAAAGTTTTATTTTACCTTCATTTATTCCTTCTCTGATGCACTTCCTTTCTTTATGTAGTCCAGGTTTCTGATCTATATAATTTTCCTTCTCCTTGAAGAGCTTATTTAAACATTTCTTGCAAGCCAAGTCTGCTGGAAATGAATTCCCTGTGGGTTATTATTTTAAACATTTATTTTATTTATTTACTTGGTTGTGCCGGGTCTTAGCTGCGGTAGGTGTGTTCCTTTAATTGTAGCATGTGTGCTCCTTAGTTGCAGCCAGCAGGCTCCTTAGTTGCAACTCGCTGGCTCCTTAGTTGTGGCATGCACACTCAGTTGTGGCATGCATGTGGGATCTAGTTCCCTGACCAGGGATCGAACCAGGGCCCCCTGCATTGGGAGCATGGAGTCTTCACCACTGCACCACCAGGGAAGTCCCTTCCCTGTGGTTCTATTTGTCTGAGAAAGCCTCTAGTCTCCTTCAGTTTTGAAAGATAAATTCTCTGCATATAGAATGCTAGGTTGGTGGGTTTTTCTTTCATCAATTTAAATATTTCTTGCTTGCATGGTTTCTGAAGAGAAGTCTACTGTAATTCTTGTCTTTTTTCCTCTAGAGCAAAGGTATTTTTCTCCCTCTTGGCTTCTTTGAAGATCTTTTCTTTATCTTTGGTTATCTGCAGTTTGAATATGATATGCCTAAGTGTAGTTATGTTTTATTTTGCTGGCATTTATGCTACTTGATGTTCTTTGTGCTTCTTGGATCTGTGATTTGGTATCTGTCATTAATTTTGGAAAGTTCTTGGACATTATTACTTCAAATATTTCTTCTGCTCTGTTCTTTCCCTCCAGTATTCCAATTATGCATATGCTGAACCTTTTGAATTGTCCCACAGTTCTTGGATGTTCTGCTCTGTTTTGTTGTTGTTGTTTTTGCTGTTATATTTTTCTCTTTGCATTTCACTTTAGGAAATTCCTATTGTCTCATCTTCAATTTCACTGACTTTTTTTTCTTGTCCATGTCTAATCTACTGATGAGCCCATCAAATACATGTTATATTGTCTTTTATTTCTATCATGTCCTTTTGATTCTTTCTTAGAGTTTCCATCTCTCTGCTTATATTGCACATCTTTTCTTAAATGGTATGTACTTTTTCCATTAGACTTTTTGACCTACTTATCATAGTTATTTTAAATTCCCTGCCTGATAATTCCAACATCTATGTTATATTGGAATCTAGTTCTGATGCTTGCTCTTCAGATTGCATTTGCCTGCTTTGGGGCATCTCTTGTAATTTTTTACTGAAAGCCAGACACATTGCTTTGGGTAATAAGAACTGAGATACATTAGCCTTTGGTATAAGGATTTATGTTAAGCTGGCTAGAAGTTGTGCTGTGTTTGTTTCCTCCAGCTGCAGGAGTCAGAAGCTTCAAATTCCTTTAATATCCTTGTTTTGTCTCCTCTCTTGACTTTGGGCTTTCCTAAATACTTATCAGAGTTTACATCTTGCAGCTCTTTCAGCTGTAAGTCACTGTTATTTCACTGGAGCTCCGTTGATGTGGTGGTATGATCAGGGAGGGGAAGTGTTCTATAATCTAATGATTAAAGTTCTTTCTTTTAATGAGACTGTCTCTCCGGGCTATGACCTTCATACACGTTTCTCCATTGGTATAGCTTTTACCCCTTCTCAGGTGAGAAAGCCTGGAGGTGGCTGGAGTGGGAGTAATACACTTCCCCCAACATAGGTAAGACTGGAAAAGCCTTTTCCCCTGTAGGGGGGATCTTTCTTGGGTCTTCACCATGAGAACTTGGATTTTTGGAGGTAAAAACCATGAAAGGGTTGGGGGTTTCTCCCAAAACTGTGGCCTCCAGAAGTTTCTCACTTTTGTGCTAGTCCACACTCAGCTTCCTGAAATTCATCAAAGTAACCATTTAAGTGTTCCTCCCAGTTTGTGGCTGAGGCAGCTTCTGTTCCAGATAAACAGATCTTGGCTATAACTCTCTGGTTTCACTTGTGTCCATATTTCAGGGTGGTAGGTTGCCCTGCAACCTCAGTTCTCTGATGGATCCAAGCAAAGTCACTGGTTTTCAGGTGTTTGGCTTTTTCTTGTGGTAAGGATGGGAGGGATGACTTCCAAGCTTTTTACATGTTGGAGCTGAAACCAGAAGTCCCCTACATATATCTATATTAGCCCACCCTTTTAAATGTATGCTTTTGTTTTTCTTATAATGCACATTGTATGTTAGGATAACACACACACATAATTTAAAACTAATAAGAATATGTACAGTTGCATGTTCAGAATATTTTAATGATGGAGGTATACAATAAAAAAATGTTTGCAAACCACAGCACTCAAAAACTGAGGAAATGGTCATCTGTTGCTAATTGTTGGGAATCCATCACTGACAGATCCAGTCTCCATGCTAAATTATAGCCAAACAAGTGACCGGAAGTCTTAGGTCCCCAAGTTAAAGTGACAGAGCCAGGACAATTTACCCTTTGTTCATATTAACCAACAAAAACAGATCTCAGATACTCCAGGAAAGTAGGTGGTGGGAAGGGGTATCTAGGTAAATCTAGCTGTTCTATGAATTAACCCTCAACAGTTTGGTAACTGACCCTCACCAAACAGACATCTCTCACGAGGACAAACAACTGAGGGTCCCTAGGTTGGGGGTTTCCTGGAGGGCGGGCAGGGATGATTTCCTGTTTTTATTATATCCTTAAATCTCCCAGCCCTGTGCATACTTGGAAGCTCAATTAATGTTTGGTGAATTTAGCTGAGGTAGTATTGAAGGTAAATGTAGTATATTGGGGAATCTCTACTACTGCAAAAAATGTAACTCCATTCAAATACCTGGATCTCTAAGCAGATGGAAGAGAAAGCAGCGCAGTTGCTACTGCCTTTCCAAGTAGTCAGCCCTGGAATTGGTGGCAGGTGAGGAGATGAGGTGTGCTTCTGTACCTATAGACCCAAGGAGAGAAATCTATCCTTGTGACAGCTAAAAAATGTAGCTATAATTCTAGTATTTGAGTTACTCTATAATATATTCCTTATAACAGGGCATGACATTCAGTAGTCAAGTGTCTCAGCTGGCAAGTAACAGAGGCCCAACACAAACTAACTTAAACCGAAAAAAAGCTCTATAACTTGAATGTTCAAAAGTGATGATCAGGTTTAGACACACTGAATCCAGGCCTCAAACAATGTCATCAAGACACAATCCCTAATATCATCTATTTGTCTATCTACCTGTCTATCTATTTATCACCTCCGACCTCTCCGCCCACTCCCCCATCTGCTCCTTCTGAGTTATCTTTATTCTCAAGTGGGCTAACTTCACAAAGGGGCAAAAATGGCCACCAGCAGCTTCAGGCTGACACTCCACCAGCTTAGTAACTCCCAGAGGAATATGTATTTCTTTCTCAATAGTTACAACGAAAGTCTTGGCCCATATCTCATTGGCCCAGATTTGGTCATGTGCCCATCCCTGAACCAGTCACTCTCACTCTAATTGCCCTTAATAGCCATCTGGATCTGGGTGAAGAGGGAAGCCCACCAGAACAACATGGGCTGACAGTGGTGCTGCTCCCCAGTTGAAAATTGAGGTGTAATGCCAGGAGAAAGTGGTATGTATTTTAGGGAGGCAAAACACTGGGGAGACAAAAATAACATATGTTGACTATACCTTAATTGGTTTCTTTGTTAAGAGGAAAGAGTCTTATTTGGAATAATGAGAGTTTTATATTTTATTAGTGGGAAATGGTTTTTAAAGACCACATTCTGGATGTTGATGTTTTCTTTACTGCTAGATTTTTACTGCTTCTAGTTTTTTTGTTTCTTTTGTTTTAGTGCAGAGAGATAGAAAATTTTTTCTAGGGAGACAAAAATAAATCATGAGTTATATATCCAGTTCAACTTTAACACTGCAGGGTTGTTACTTAAGTCATTCGGTTTTATCATTTTACATATTTTCTTTTACACTAAAAATATGCTGGTTCCTAATGACATTAATGTACATTCTTATTTACCTTATCCTACATGTCAAAGTTTTGAAGTAATAACAATGTTATTTTTCTTTATTGTGGTTCACATTTCTTTATGGTTTTGGTTTTTGACCTTAGGCTATATCCCAAAAGGAATAAACAACCAAAATTTTATATTTTAATTCACTTGAAAGAATTCTTTGTTCTTGTTTTTGTTTTTTTTTTTGCGGTACACGGGCCTCTCACTGTTGTGGCCTCTCCCGTTGTGGAGCACAGGCTCCGGATGCGCAGGCTCAGCGGCCATGGCTCACAGGCCCAGCCGCTCCACAGCATGTGGGATCTTCCCAGACCGGGACACGAACCCACGTCCCCTGCATTGGCAGGCAGACTCTCAACCACTGCGCCACCAGGGAAGCCCAAGAATTCATTTTATGTGTGTGGCCATGCCATCAATTTGATAAGCAGTTTGGTTCCTTTGCTTCAATTTGCTCTCAGCTTTTAAAGATTGCTTTTTAAAATTGTCTTTAATTTTGGCTTTTAATTCCATAAAATTTACATGATTCCTAAGTCAAAACTATTTTCAAACAGATATATTCAGAGTTTTACTTCCATCCCTATATTCACCCCCTTAATCCTTCCCTCTCCTATAGGTAATCTTTTTAAAAATTATTGTTTTGGGTTTATCCTTCCATTGATTAAGAACTTCAGGGGGGATTTGTGTGTGGTGTGGTCTAAGCACGACTGACTTTCCATCTAGTAGGAGAGAGAGATTCCTGAGTGCAGGGAGCTTCAACTCATGTGAGTATACCAGCTTGTTGTGATGGGAGAAACAGAAGGAGAGGGCTGTGTCACTGGGATAAGCTTCTCGAAGCTGTGAAGAACGGTGTTAAAACAAAAACACAGAATCTACAATTATTTCAAAAGTTAAATAACAAAGCATGGGGACTTCCCTGGTGGCACAGTGGTTAAGAATCCGCCTACCAATGCAGTGGACATGGGTTCGAGCCCTGGTCCAGGAAGATCCCACGCGCCGCAGAGCAACTAAGCCCGTGCACCACAACTACTGAAGCCCGCGCGCCCTAGAGCCCATGCACCACGACTACTGAGCCTATGCACGGCAACCACTGAAGCCCGCATGCTGCAACTACTGAAGCCCGCGCGCCTAGAGCCCATGCTCCGCAACAAGAGAAGCCACTGCAATGAGAAGCCCGCGCATCACAGTGAAGAGTAGACCCCACTTGTTGCAACTAGAGAAAGCCCGCGCACAGCAACGAAGACCCAACGCAGCCAAAAAATAAAAAATTTAAAATAAATTTTAAAAAAACAAAAAAACCCCAAAGCATGACACATCCAAACAAAAACAAGAGCACCCTCTGTTGGTCTCTGTTGGAATACACATATTTGGTAGTGCCTGGATTTGAAAACTGCTCCGGCCAGGGATGTCCTATTGGGTTACCTTGAATAAAGAACGCACCCGCCAAAAATAAAAAAGAACGCACCCGCCAACAGATGGGGAGGCCTCTGAGGCCCACACCAAATTTACCCTCGGCTCTCCCCAGCTTTCAAGTCCTGTGGCCCTTGGGACATATGCTGATACTAAATATCTATGTTACCATGTCTTGGGGGAAAAGATCTTTACTTTCCCACCTGTACCTCTTTTCCCTGGCAGAGAAAAAAAAAAAGCAAGAGCCATGTTTTCTAGTGTCTCTCCAAAGCTGTGACAGTAATGACACTGCCCTAACTCTCAAGGTGCATCTTTACTCAGACAGTATATCAGTGTGAGGGAGCAGTGTGGAACAATGGGAAAAGAAGCCATGTATCTGGCTTCTCTCACTTACTAGCTGTGTGTCCTTGGGCAGGTTTCTTAACCTCTCTGAGCCTTGATGTCCTCATCTGAAAAACAAGAATGATAGTATCCAATTCATGGGCTGTTTTTGGAGGTTTAAATGGGTGGTATGTGTAAAACTCTTGATATGTGATGCCAGTACTACGTATGGACCTCAGTAAATAATAGCTACTGCTACTATTATTATTTCCTTTTTGTTTCACAGGAAATTTGTGAGAATCCCCGATTTATCATTGGCGGAGCCAACAGAACTGACATCTGTCAAGGAGATCTAGGTAGGAAAGTCCCTCGGGTCATATCTAGCCAAACAATCAAGGGGTGATTAAAAGGTGTGATCCCTTCACAGTAAGTAAAGGGACAATAATCTGTTTTTGCTTTTAATGAATTGGGGGGAGGAAGTTTTGATAACATTACCTTATACTCATTTATCAACATGCTGGTGATTGCTTCATTTAATTTCTGTCCCTTCCCACCTTTCTCACTAGTTCTTTGCCTTGTGTCACAGGAGGTGTGCCTCATTCCACAGCCTCCTCTCCAGAGTCTCCAGGACACTCACACACTCCACTCAGCGAGACAAAAGCCCTGCTTTTAGCTGTACCCACCTTCCTTAGAAGTCAGCTCTGAAACTGTCCATGTACCACGCATGTCCCTTGGGCACATAGAATCTATATGCTCACAAAATGTGCTTTTGTAACTCGAACTCTTGTTGAAATTGCCCCAGAATAGCTTCATATTAAACGAGTCTTTCAACAAAGATGACATTTGCCATGTGGATGAGTGTCAATTTTCCGTCTGGTTGGTTAGCTTGTCTGCTTCACCCGGTCTCCTCTGTCTCAGCCTCTTGTTCGGGAAGTATTATCTTTGGTGTGGACTGTGGGAAAGCTCTGTGAAATAAAGTTGGAGAGACATCGACAAACACAGTTTAAAACTTGTGGGAAAAGGGCACTCAAGACCAAATGAATTTGGCTAATCTGGCCCCAGAAGGAGAGGCTGAAGAAGTTTTGGATATCTGAGTTCCTGCACTCGAGGGAAGACTGCCTGCAGAGCCCTGGGCAAGCTAATAATCTGGGCCTGTTTCAGAGGAGAGGCTGGCTGCCTGGGGGGGTCTGGGGGGTGCCAATGGTGGGAGGAGGGCTGTGGCAGCTCTCAGCCTCCCCTCTGCAGTCTCAAAGATGCTGTCATATCCCACAGAGCACAACGAAGGCCTTGTATATAGTCTGTGCTCTGTTAGTGATCCAGGCCTGCCCCTTGGGCATTCACACACGCATACACACACATACACAGGGCAAAGTGCCGCCTCCAACTACTAGTCAGCTTTCCTTACAATACAAATGGGCTGCACTGATGGCTCTCAGATGCTCAGTCTCTGCCAAGGTCCGAAGGGGAAATGGACTCACACTGCAAAGTTACAGGGCAGGCAGATTTCCTGTGGGTGTTGGAAAGAATGACCCAGTTATGACCCCTACTGCCCCATCTCCACTGAGGTCCAAATGGAGGTCTGAGCTTATGTTGCAGACAGAGGAATTGCTTACAGCTTTCAGGAAAGCCAGTCACAAGGGAGTAAGTTACCCTGTTGATCACATGGTCCAGAGACTGCTGTCACACGCCTTCCCTGGGTTGACACCTCTGTAAGGTCAGATCTGGAAGTGGGACAGTGAATGCCAAGTGAACACCCTTCTCCAGAGAAGTAGAGCAGCCGATGGGGATGGAGTCTCCGTCTTCCCTGGAGGTGTGGGCCCTCCCGTGACCTGTGCCGCGTGTTTGCCTGCAGGGGACTGCTGGTTTCTCGCAGCCATCGCTTGCCTGACCCTGAACAAGCGACTGCTTTTCCGGGTCATACCCCATGATCAGAGTTTCACCGAAAACTACGCGGGGATCTTTCACTTCCAGGTGAGGTCAAGGGAGTGTAGTTAAGAGGGCCAGCTGCTGTCTACCCACCACTGGTCTCCCTGCCTTCACTTCCCAGGAAGTGGCTCCAGGAAAGGTTCCCACCCACCCTCCCGGCCATGGATGTGGGCAGTGATCCCCTTCAGGCCTCAAGCCTGTGAGGAAGCAGTTGTTTATCTCTTCCTACCCTCAAACCCCTACACCTTCCGCTAGGCCCCAGAAAGGTTGGAGGATATCCTGTTTGCTGACCTGTGGGTCTATTTATTCCTCTCCAGCTGGCTGGCTTCTGTGCTATTACTGGCAGCCCTTCTCAAGTAAATCCCTAAGATACTAGCACTGGGAATCCAGAGGGCCCTTTAGGTTGTAAAGGAAATCCCATCCACGGCTGCAGCTCCTTTTTACTTGTGTCCCTTAAACACAGGTCTATACCAAGACTATCACGCACCCTTTCCAGCCTCTGGAAGAAAAGTCTGGTTAATCTGGGAACCAGGCTTCTGCTTCGGCCCAGCAATGAGTCTTTTGGTTCCAGAATCAATTCAGCCATTGGAAACTTTCTGGATCCAAATTGTCCTGGCAAACAGCCAAACCCTGTGCTGGACCAGAACTGAAATGAGCTTCGTATGTGGGCATCTAGCAGATATTGGGGTTCTGAGGCATCAATCTGTCTCCAGCCCTTAAGGGCTGACCCAGATCATCAGTTGATCTCCTATCCCAGGACTGAAGACTTCAGAAAGGGTCTTCTCTGCACGTTGAGGATCAGTGTCCTGCTGCTGTCCCAGCTCAGGCAAGGCAGCTGGGCCCTGAATTTTGTTTCTTCAAAATCAAGCTACTCACCTCCCTCAAATATTTAAAAGGTCTCATATCTAAAGGATCATAAACACAAAGACCAGACAGGTTTTTGCCCTCTTGTCCATAAGGGAGAAAATGTCATTAGAAGGAAATTAAACTACATTTGGATTTCTTGGGTCAAAACTGATTTGTTCAAAAAAGAACATCATTCAGAATTGAGAATATTGGACAGTGTTCCTGCTTTAGCCAGAGTATATTCTGGGTCACTTTCCTTTTCCACGTCAATCCTTCTTCTTCAGCAGCAATTTCTACCTTATTTGTCATCAAGAAATACAGAAATCATACATCATCTTCACCTAGACCAGTGGTTCTCAACCCTGACTGCATATCAGGATCAGTTGAGATGCCTAAAAATACTGATACCTAAGCCACACCCCAGACTTACAGAGCAGGAAAAGGAAAATCTCAAGCCCGCAGGTATGTAGGGAGCGCCTACCATCCCCCATACCGAGCTGGACTGGGTGGAAGACAGGGTGGTTTGTAAACCACTTCTTGCCCTCAAGGAGCTCCCAGTCCAGTTAGAGAAAGAGTCACACACTCCAAACCCAAGGTGCTTGGTATTAAGGAGTGTGGGGTAGGGACACATTTCCCAATGGTAATCTGAGGATGTGACTCTATGCTTGACGCTTCTGTGCAGTTCTGGCGCTATGGAGACTGGGTGGACGTGGTTATTGATGACTGCCTGCCGACTTACAACAATGAACTGGTTTTCACCAAATCCAACCACCACAATGAGTTCTGGAGCGCTCTGCTGGAGAAGGCTTATGCTAAGTAAGCAGCACTTTAGACTGAGAGGCAGGGCTAGAGGCGAGGAGGTGGACTGCAAAATCCAGCCCGTGTGTGTGTGTGTGTGTGTGTGTGTGTGTGTGTGTGTGTGTGTGTCTTCAACTGTGATACAAAGTCAGAGAAGATCTGTGTGTGTGTCTTCAACTGTGATACAAAGTCAGAGAAGATCTGTGTGTGTGCGTGTGTGTGTGTGTGTGTGTGTCTTCAACTGTGATACAAAGAGATCTGTGTGTGCGCGTGTGCGTGTGTGTGTGTCTTCAACTGTGATACAAAGTCAGAGAAGATCTGTGTGTGTGCGTGCGTGTGTGTGTGTGTGTGTGTGTGTGTGTGTGTGTGTGTCTTCAACTGTGACACAAAGTCAGAGAAGATCTGGTCCAGGCAGCGGTGATTCTAAGTAAAACCACTAAGAGTAGAAATAAGACGTGTGTAGGAAATCTTTAGCTTTAGCTTCTCGTAGTGAGCTCTTTAATCCTGCCTTCTTGGTGGCATTGCGAATCCTAGATGAGCGCATTATATCTTTGGAGCTCAGATCCCAGAGTCTGGCTTGGCTCCACCTCATGAGCTTGCAATATATTAATAAAGCCATGTTGTCTCTAAACTTAGAAGCCCCACCCCAGCTACTAATGGCTTTAACAGAGCCCTACCTCAGGTTCAGGGTATAGTGGAAAGCATCAGGAAGTAGGAATAGTGGGTTCCATCCCAGTGTTTCTCCTCTCTGTGGCCTTAGCTGGTCACTTAGCCTCTAGAGCTCAGTTTCTCCATTGTGAAGAAAGGGAATCATAGTACCTATTCCAACAGCTTACAGGCTTGTTGGTGAACTGGATGAGACAACATCACAGGACCAAAGAGTAAAGTTCTGGTGGTAGGGGTACCTGGGTCATGTTTCCTAGAACCCTGTGACCCCAGATTGGTCTTCATCCTCTCTCTAAGGCTCCATGGTTCATATGAAGCCCTGAAAGGTGGGAACACTACAGAGGCCATGGAGGACTTCACAGGAGGAGTAACAGAGTTTTTTGAAATCAAGGATGCTCCCAGAGACATGTACAAGATCATGAAGAAAGCCATCGAGAGGGGCTCCCTCATGGGTTGCTCCATTGATGTAAGTCTAGGGTGTGGGATGCAGGGCAGGAAGCTGCCAACTATTGGGAAGCCTTACCCAGTGACTAGCAGCATAGGGCTTTCCTCTGGGACAGGGTGAATCTACTGTTTTAGGAAGGTGGAACTGGTTCTCAACTTTGAAAATAGGGAATTTCTCAAGGGAGAAGAGTTTGTGGAGATTTTCAGTAAAGATATTCAGCAACGACATTCTAAGCCCTGGAATTTAGGTGGAAATAGGTCCAGAGGCCTATGTCAGTGTAGGCCTCTGTGGTCAGTGTTTCTCAGTCCCAGCATGCCACTATTAAGCTGGCCACACACTTGGCTTATGGACCTGAGCCCACCAGTTCCCTAAGAAAGCCTCCGGTCATTGAGCTTTGATTGTATCTCCCACTTGGGATACGGGCTTTGTGTTGTAATCTGGGAGAAACTCAGCCTGTGCAACAAAGTGGTGTGAACTGAGACCAGAGCCAAGAGTAAGGGAATGGCAGACTGGCCAGGAGACACACCTTTCCTGGGGGCTGCTCAATGTATAATAAATAGTCTTGGCGATTTCCATTGCTGAAGAGCCCCAAGCTAAATTCCTGTTCCTTCCTCTCCTAGTACACCCAGTAGAGGGGGAAGCTTGGGAAGATGAGCCGGCGTAAAGCACCCATGGATGAACATTTTCTTTCTGCATCACTGTTCTCCATCTTTTCTGCATTCATGCTCTACTTATCTCTACTCTTTTCTTTTGTCTGTCCCCTCCCTTCTTTCTCTCTCCTTCCCTTTCTATCACCCTCCTTTGTTTGCTTTCTCTCCCGCCCCTTCCCCTGCCCTCCCCGTTGGGCCTCAGGATGGCACAAACATGACCTATGGAACCTCTCCTTCTGGTCTGAACATGAGGGACTTGATTGAGCGGATGGTGAGGAATATGAATAACTCGCATCTCAGGGATTCAGACCTCATCCCTGAGGGACTCTCAGATGACAGACCAACCCGGGTGTGTACGCCTCTGATTGTCAGGGCTGACCATCCCTCCCACCTGCATGACCCAGCCCTGTTGTATGTGGTGTCAGACCTTCCTCAGCAGCCAGCACCTCACACACAGGCTCCTCCTGAGGCCTTCCAAGGGTCTGGGTTGGAATAACTTGCCCTCTCCAAGGTTCCTGAGGAAGGTGCGGGAGGCAGCTTTTGGAGAGAATCTCTGTGGGAGGTCCTTCAAACTCCATGGTCCAGGCAGTTTCTCTGATAACGAATTAACAGACAGAAATACAAGAGAGACTTCATTCATTTTTAAAGTACTTCTCTCCTAATTTGTTCATTTATGTATTCAACACATATTTATTGAGCTCCTACTAGGCACTAGGCACTCTTCTAGCAAACACAGAAAATTCTCTCCCCTTTGTTTAGGACTCTAGTGAACAAGCAGTCTCCCCCCAACACCCCCGCCCCAGAGCTTATATTCTAGTACTTTTAGAAGTAATACGTGCCATGGAGTAAAGCAGAAGAAAAATTAAGCTATTATTTTCCCCATCTAAGGATAATAACGCTTGGTATACGTCCTTCTAGTATTTTTCTATGCATACTATTAATCTAAATTTTTATTTTAAAATAGCTGTCATACTGTATGTACCTCTTTGCAGCATGCTTTTTTTCAGTTAGCTTTATATTCCGAATGTGGCAATGAGAATTATATTCTTAATGTGTCTCCTCTAACATTTTTTTTAGTGGCTGCACAATATCCCACCATGCTAATAAGTTATAATTTATCTACCCAGTACCTTATTATTGGGAATTTAGATTGTTTTCTTTTTCTGGTCTTGGCTATTACGTTTAAATGTTACGATGAACATCCTATAAGATACATCTTTGTGTCTGTCCATGATGATTTCCTCAGGACAGATGGCCAGCAGTGGAATAGCTAGGTATGCATAAGTAATGCGACAAGAGTCATTTCAAGTGGCTCCCTCCCCCCCACCCCTCCCTCCACCACCTAGAACTGAGAGATGCACGCATCTCCTGCCCCCCTCCCTTTCTTTTTTTTTTTTGCATTACGCGGGCCTCTCACTGTTGTGGCCTCTCCCGTTGCGGAGCACAGGCTCCGGACGCGCAGTCTCAGCAGCCATGGCTCACGGGCCCAGCCACTCCGCGGCATGTGGGATCTTCCCGGACCGGGGCATGAACCTGTGTCCCCTGCATCAGCAGGCGGACTCCCAACCACTGCGCCACCAGGGAAGCCCCCCCCCCCCTTTCTATTCAGCATGGTCTGGGTCCTATAAAGACTGGAATCTGGAAGAGGTTGAGATGCAAAAAGCCCTGGCCCTCCACACACCCCTCACCTTGAAAAGGCCTCCAGGCTGCTCCTCTTAAAGCTGTTATGCTATCAGGCAAAGTGAAGCCACAGAGATCCGTCTAGGGCTCACTGGGCTTTGGTGATCCTACCCCTCTGCCCAGGATCTCCTGTGGCTGCAAATGTCAAATGGAGGAACTACCCCTGCTCCCTGAGGCATGGTCATGTCTCAGCAGGACTCTCCTCTGGCCTCCTCAGAATTCTCTCCCTGGGCGCTTTTGATTTCTTGAGCGTGTTCTGGGGGGTGTGTGGAGGAAGTGAGGGGATGTGAGGATAAAGGGTTAGGCCTACATGTTTCGTCTAACCCCCTTTTCCCAATCCCTTTCTCTTCCAGGAATAGTCAACCCTGGGTGGGCTCAGGGGAAGGGGAGCCCAATCCAGGGCAGCCTCCATCTGCCCCCACTTCCTCCTCTGCAGGACCCCAAGGGATCCAGAAAGGAGGGCCAGGCATGCTCTCACCCACCTCGTGCCCCAGCTCCATGTCGCTCTCCGACGGTCTGGGGAAACCACTTGTCTGGGCGGCATCTTCTTGGCTCTCTGAAAGGGCTAGTGAGGGCCTTCTCATGGCTGGGAGGCACACTTCCAGGGCGCAGAGGAGTCCTCGTCCTCGCAGAACCCAGGACATGAACCAGTGTGAACTTTGCCTTAGGCAGCAACCCCTGACAGGTTGTCTGGTTTTCACTCCACAGACGATTGTTCCAGTTCAGTACGAGACAAGAATGGCCTGCGGGCTGGTCAAAGGCCACGCCTACTCAGTCACTGGGCTGGAGGAGGTGAGCCTGGCGGGACTCGGCGGGACGGGACTTGAGGGGCTACTTGGGTGAACCTCCCGAAGTCAGGACTTGGCTTTCTGTGTCCCTTCACATCTGTAGAATTTGCCTCCAATCAGGCACTCAGGCCGAGCGCCTGGGGTTGGAGGAGACCACTGGGACTGGCGGGTGGATCTTGCCACAAGATGGTGCTCAGTTTATGTTTGTTTTTAGTGCTAAAGATAGCAATTGCCCCAACATTTCCAAAGAACAAATAGAAAGCACTTTGGCTTTATGAAGTTGATATCATGGGCTCTTGTGTTCCTTGTTTTTCATGGTCAGTTCCAAGGTTTTGCTTCCCCTGGGATGTCTGGCCTTCACTGGGTCACGTCACAGACTGGAACCTTGTCAGGCCCCTTGTGCACAATTGGGCGAGTTGTGCCCTGTTCACAGAGATGGGCAGAGAGGGGCAGTTGTCTGCAGCAGCCCATGCAGCAGACAGGAGGAAGGGCCCCTTTTTCTGACTGATCCATCTGGAAGGGACATTTTCTATAGTTCCTCAGCCAGCAGGGGCGTTTTATCTAATTCACACAGAGGCACCTTGTGCTAGCAGAGCCCTACATTATATTCCCTGCCTCCTCTCCCAAAGCTCTGAATGGCCAGATGTTCGCTGGGAAAATCACTTCTTAGAAGATGGCAAGGTGGTGGCCAAGCCTGACTCCTGCAGACTCAGCCCTAAGGTTCTGACCCATCACCCTGCCATTCCACAGGGGACTTATGATTAATGTCCTTGACCGGGGCCAGGCAGGACAGGCCCCTGTACAGGATTCTCTCCCCACTCCCACCCCAGCCCTCAGGGCAAGACAGAAGACCCCCCTTTCAGAAAGGGCCCAAAGGGAGAAAGCTTTTTCTCTTTGCTCAAGGCCCTGTACAAGGGTGAGAAAGTGAAGCTGGTGCGGCTGCGGAACCCCTGGGGCCAGGTGGAGTGGAATGGCTCCTGGAGTGACAGGTGGGTGCGGGGACCCCACGAATAGGGGACAACGAGGCCTGGGGCAAGGCAGGGCTGGGTACCGAGCCACAAGAGTACTACAAATGCTTGGTCTAAAATCACCCTTAAAACCAAGGATCCGCAGAGGAGAAGAGGGGATGTGGGCTTCAGGAAGGGCTGGGAGCAGAGCCACGGGAACCTGGGATCCAGAGAGCTTGCTGATGGCCACTGTCTGGAAAGGAAAGATGTCTAGAAAGCCTGGGCTAGGTCCAGGCAGGAGGGGAGTCTTGATGCAGGGGTCTGGACTGGACAGGTGACTTCCCTTCTCGGAATCTCTGTTGCCTTATCTGTAAAATGGGAACAACGTTAGCACCTACCCGGTGGGCTGTTATGAGGAGAAAATGCGGTTGTGTCAGGAGAGCGCTTAACCAGTGCTAAGATTTCCTCTCCCTCACTATCCCCATAAAGAGATGCACAGGGCCTTTGCAAGAAATTTACTGCTTATCACTGAGAGCAAGTGACTGGGGGCAGCAAAAATAGCACACCTGGGGAAGCTCTTATGAAGGCTCCAGAATGTTCACAAAGCCTCTATTGTCCCACCCCAATCACTGGCTCCTGACTCCGCCTCTCTGGTTGGAGAGTAGGCCCTGGAGCTCCTTTATTCCCAAGGCGGGAGAGCAGGACTCAGCAGCTGGGAAGGCCCACACCCAGGCTGTGTGTGTCCTTCAGCCCCTGGCTTACCTCAACATACCTCTCATCTCAGGGCACCGTAATTACTGGTTCATTCGGCCATTCATTCACTTAGCAAGTATTCGCTGAGCACCTACTGAATCCCAAGCACAGGTCTAAATACTGGGGCCCTTCCGTGAGCAGGCAGCCTCGCTTGGTAGACCGATAAGGTGCTGATCCTGGTCTCCTTACCGTTCCCTTCTCTTATCACGCGACAAATCCCCAGTTCCTCAGTGTGCAGTATGTGCCAGGCCCCATGCTACTGTCTGGGGACTTAGAAATGAACGCAGAGATTCAGGGCCTGCCCTGTAGGCTTTAAGGTCCAGTGGGAAGGACAGAAAAACACTAATCGTTGAGAGAAATGCTATGGTAAGGGTCACAGAGAGGGAGCCCTTCTCCTGGTCTGGGTGGGACAGGAAGGGAGAAAGTTGCCTGGAGGAAGTGGCATTTGAACTGGGCTCTCTGCTCTGGGAAGGCCCTCGGTGCCCCATCAGTTGTCCATTCCACTGACCCGAGTCACCCACAGGGACCCTCGCTGTGTCCTCCAGTCTCAGATCTTGGTGTCCGGCCTTAACTCACTTGCTGCCAACACCTCCACTGCAGGGGTCACTGACTAGTGGGGCCCAGCCTCAGTCACACAAGGAGACCCTCCCCCCAACTCCCCGCCACTGTGCGCCTCCTGCTGGTCTCAGGAATCTCCACTTCCCCTCCGGTATTCCCTGGTTCCAAGCACTTCCTCAATCCCTTACCTCTCCAAACTAGTTTAGTTTCATTCTCCTCCACATGCCTGAAACACGAATGTGCTTTATTTCCTCCTTCTTCGGGAGAAAGAGTGTGTAAAACTGCCCAGCCTTTTAAAACATAAAACTGGGATGTTTCGTGGGGTGGCAGGAGGAAGGAGAAGTTTACATGTCTGGTCTTTCTCTCAGTAACTCAGACAGTTACTTATTAGATGACGGGTCTGTTCTAAAAGTTTTGCATGCGTTATTTCATTTCTTGCTCATCACAGCCCTGTGAGTAGGTGATATAATCATTCCCCTTTTGCAGTTGAGAAAACAGAAGCTGAGAGGGGTGAAGTGACTTGCCCAAGGTTACAGCTAGTACTGGTATGATTAAATTGAAATCTCAGTTTACCTATTTCCAGAGCCCAACTCCTAACTTTAAAGTGTGAGGAACGGTTAAAGATTCAGCCAGAGAAGAGTCAAGCCCTTATAAACCATTCAAAAAGTGTGGTCTTAATCCTGAGGATGGTGGGAAGCAATTATTGGGTTTTACACTGAGGGTATCAGATCAGATTTGCATTTCGATGGTTCACACTGGCTGCAGTTTGGAGATGACCTATTCTCTGAACTTATTCATATTTCTCTGACACCTCCTGTCCCAACTCACACCAGGCCTTCCCTTTCTTTTTCCTTCCCTAACTCCTCCACTCTCCCTCCAGTTGGAAGAACTGGAGCTTTGTGGACAAGAACGAGAAGGCCCGTCTGCAACACCAGGTCACGGAGGATGGAGAGTTCTGGTGAGTCCAGGACCCAAGAGGACCCTACAGGGTGAGGGACGGGGTGGGAGCTGAAATCTCAAGCCTCCATCCCCGGACAGAGGCCGTCAGATTCCAGCCCTTGGGACATCTGGGCCCTGTTCTCCAAATCCAGCCAGAGACCCAGCAAGACTGAGGTTTTGAGAGGAGCCCAAGAGTCATGGTGATGACTGAGCCCAGGACCGGGCCAGCACGCTGTGGCTCCCACCTCTCTGTGCCCCTCCACCTCACACGTTGCTCCCTCCCGGCCTCCGCGGGGCCGTTTCCTGAGCCGAGGAAGCTCTACTTACTCTGCTGAGTCAATGCCCTCCTCACCCTCACTCAGATCATTTCTACTCAGCCTTCAAGTCTCAGATTAAAGGGAACTTTCTTCAGGATCCCCTTGTTTTCCTCAGGATTGTGATTAATTTATCTGTGATACTCACCACCTTTAAGATTGCTTGTTTCATCGTCTGTCCTTCCCCAACTATCTCTCTTTCCCCTGGCCCAGTGCCTGAGCCCGGTGGAGGGGCACACAGTAACACTTTGGAGAACTGAATTGCTGCCAAGCTCTCCCATCAAGAACACATGAGTTTGAGTCGTTATTGCAAGGGATACATCAGAACTGATAGTACTGACCCTAAAAAGGAAGGACAGGGTCCTCTCTAGGATCATGACCAAGTGGCTCTGGACTATTTCATTGTGCTATGTTAGCCCTGGAGTCTTACCTTTCCCAGCCTCCCATACGGGTCTCTCTCTTCTTCCAACCTCTCAGGATGTCCTATGACGATTTCATCTACCATTTCACAAAGCTGGAGATCTGCAACCTCACAGCTGATGCCCTGGAGTCCGACAAGCTTCAGACTTGGACAGTGTCCGTGAACGAGGGCCGCTGGGTGAGGGGCTGCTCTGCTGGAGGCTGCCGCAACTTCCCAGGTGGGAGATGCTCTGGATGGGGGAAGGGTCCAAGCAGAACAAGTTCCAGGTAGAAGAGTATTAACTAGCATTTGCTGAGTCTCTACGAAGTCCCAGACACACACTATCTTACTAAACTGTCCCCATTTTACTGAGAAGGACACCTCCATGCTGAGGAGTTTGCATTAAGGAGCTGGTAACAACCTTTAAGCAGGTTATTATGTCAGAGCAGGATTGTGTTCATAATGCTGAGGATGGGACTGGAGGACTGAGTTAG
Source organism: Phocoena sinus (assembly GCF_008692025.1). Taxonomy (NCBI): domain Eukaryota; kingdom Metazoa; phylum Chordata; class Mammalia; order Artiodactyla; family Phocoenidae; genus Phocoena; species Phocoena sinus. The sequence continues at coordinate 91,905,739 of NC_045764.1, read as the reverse complement.
CAGCTTCTGCAAGAATTCAAGCCAGAGATGAGGAAAGCCTAGGCCAAGTCAGGAGCAGCAGAGATGGGGGTGGATGGGGCAGGTTGAGGGGAGGGAATACTGGGTGATGTGGAGATGGAAGAACGACTTCAAGATTCCCACTCTGGGGGCCTGAGCACATGGTGCCAGGGAGGTAACATGAAACACACAAGAGAAAAACAATCGGTGATTTTTTTTGTTTGTTTTTTTGGATGGAGTCGGTTGTGGGGAGGGGAGGGGAGGGAGGGGAGTTTACTTTGAGACATGGGAAGTCTGAAGCACCTGTAAATATCCAGGTGAAGATGTGTGATAGAGAACTGGATGCATAGATAAGAATGGTACTTGACTCTACGATAGGGACTCAATATAGATTTGTGGAAGGAAGGAAGAAAGGATGGAAAGAAGAGAGGAAGGAAAGGAGGGAAGGAGGGAAGAAGGGAATGAAGGGAGGGAGGAAGAAAAAAAGAAAGATAAAAGGGACAAAGGGAGAGAGTCAAAAGAGAGATTGAGGCTGGGATCTGCAGCTCAAGTGTCACCAGCATGCAAGGAGCAGTTCGAAAGTGGGAGTTGATAAGGCAGCCTAGGGAGGTAGAATGATGGGGTGAGAGAAGAGGCCTAGGACCAAATCCCAGGGACCAACAACACTGATGAGAGAGGTGAGGAAAGTGAAACCATCAGCAAAGACAGAGAATGAAAGTTCAGAGATGAAGGAGGAGCCACGCAGGCATCAGTGCAGCTCCATCTGTATAAAGGTGTAAAGGCTACCCCACACACACCAAATAATTAGACAAATGCCTGGATCATTTTTTTTCCGTACATATTTGAGCACCTAGGTGTGGTGGGATAGAGATAAATAGGTTCCCTCTGTCTCATCTCCCATCCTGCCTTGTCTCTGAGAGGCAGATCTGAATGTACAATTCCTTTCTGCGGGGCACAGACACTTTCTGGACCAACCCTCAGTACCGTCTGAAGCTCCTGGAGGAGGATGACGACCCTGACGAGTCCGAGGTGATCTGCAGCTTCCTGGTGGCCCTGATGCAGAAGAACCGGCGGAAGGACCGGAAGCTGGGGGCCAACCTCTTCACCATCGGCTTCGCCATCTACGAGGTGCGCCATCCCTGATAAGCTTCAGACCACCTTTTCAGGAAGGAGGCCTTCAGGGGGCTTCCCAAGGGGTCCCCCGGCTTCTCCAATACCCATGACCCCCCCCCAAACTCCTGATATCGGGCCCACTTGTGTCAGAACCTCTTAGAAGTTTGTAAAGAGTGGAAAAAACCCCCCCGTCTAGGGGAGGTGGAGGGGGGCCAGGGCTCTCCAGGTAGGTACATGGGGAGTCAGACCCCTGCATTTGCTCTATGATTGCTAGCATGCCCTTTTGGCAAGCTTTCCATCCCCATTCAGATCTGAAATCACAGAATCTGAGCACCTTCCTTTTCTGTTTCTCCTCAAGGTTCCCAAAGAGGTACAGAAGTGGAGCAGCCAGCAGCGCGTGCAGCGTTACCTGGGGGCCTGTGTCCACCTGTGGCACATCGGGGAGCCTCCTGTGGGGTTTGTGGGCAGGACTATGATAGGAGAGGGCCTTGCCCTCATTACTCAACTCCAGAGCCAGGGCCTCAGGGTACTGCATGGCCTCCTGACCACCGCCCCTACAATGTGCCCTTTCACCCCTCCCGCCAGAGACCATCGCACACTCACACACTCGCTCACACTCACACAGACACATTCTGAGGCTGACTGCCCTCTTTGGGGTGGAGGGATCGCTTCCCTCAGACCACAGCTCAGCTCCCCCTGCCTCCTTGGGGTCCTTCCCCAGCCTGGAGGTGATCTGGAGCTAAGCAGCGGCAGTTCTGGTAAGTGGCCCTGAGTGGGGGATGCCAGAGTTGACACTTCTGGATCACAACAGAAAAGGAAGGGGATATGGATGGAGTAGGGAGCTCCAGGGATGTTGAACTATTCGAGGCCTTAGGAATCAGAAGTCGGTAGGTCATGACTGTGAAATGGGTGACCAGGGAATCGGCAAGGAGGACTCCCTGGAGGAGGACTGAGCAGGACAGGGCATCCCTCCCGAGGGGCTCAGGTCCCTTGGGCTCTTCTCTCCCTCAGATGCACGGAAACAAGCAGCACCTGCAGAAGGACTTCTTCCTGTACAACGCCTCCAAGGCCAGGAGCAAAACCTACATCAACATGCGGGAGGTGTCTGAGCGCTTCCGCCTGCCTCCCAGCGAGTATGTCATTGTGCCCTCCACCTACGAGCCCCACCAGGAGGGGGAATTCATCCTCCGGGTCTTCTCTGAAAAGAGGAACCTCTCTGAGTGAGTCCCAGCCTGGCTTTTCCCCCTAAGAGCCCACATGGCCCATTCCAGAGATTAGAGGTGTGAGGCAGCTGGACAGGTCTCCTCCAGGAGTCCTGGGATATGCTGACCAGGCTGTACCTCTTCCCCTGTTCCCAAGCCACTGGCCACTTCTCCCCTACATCTATCCATCCCACAGATAGTTATCGAGCACCTGCTATGTCCCAGGCACTCTTCCTCTAGGCACTGAGGATACAGCAGTGAATTAAACAGAAGGAAATCCCTGCCCTCATGGAGCTTAACATTCTAGCATGAGACGACAATGTACAGGAAAAAGCATACAGAGTATATTAGATTTAGATAAGTGATAAGGAGAAAAAATAAGGTGGGAAGAGGGATAGGAGCAGTTGGGGTTGATTGAACTTTTAGGATTAGGATGACCAGGGAGGGCAGCAAGGCCACATCCTGCCCTCTTGGTCATCAGAGGTGAGTTCATAGGTCCTGCCACTTTGACCTCTGTCCCTAAAAGAAGCACAAGGTCCATGGATAGGTGGCTGGGTAATGCATTTGGGGAAACCTGGACAAAGCCAACAAGAAGCCCTGTGTCTGCACTTGGCTGCAGGGAATGATACCTGTGGTGGAGGATGTTAGTTCCTGGGGTTCTCTTGAGGTCAGTGCCAACTTGACTCTGAGCAGCCAGGTGACCTGAGCAAATCCCCTCTGTGCTTCCTACTTACTCCTGGTGACGCTGCGATACCCTCGTGTTTGTGTTCCTCACAGGGAAGTTGAGAATACAATCTCCGTGGATCGGCCAGTGGTAAGTGGTTTGGCTCTTATGTGTGAGAAGGCCCAGGGCACAGGCGGGTGATGGAGGGGAGAGTGGGTATCAGCAGAGGGACGTGGGAGTCTGGGGTGTGCAGAGCAATTACTCCGTGTTACTGCAACTTCTGTGTGGCATGGCCTGAAGTCATGGGACTTACGTCCTGGGGATATTTAGTTAGTCCAGGGGCTAGAAGGACAGAAGAGAGTCCTAGAAGGAGCAGCAGTTTGAACAACTAGGGGGAGGGATCAAGGCCACGGGAAGGGATGACAACAGCAGCAGCCAGCTCTGGATTCTGAGTTAGAATCTCACATAGAAAAAAACCAGCCCTACACTGGCTCTGGAGTCCGTGTCAAAACCCGGGTCCTCCACCTGCCAGCTCTGTGACCTAGACAAGTTATGTAACTTGTCTGACTCAGTTTCCTACCCTGTAAAATAGGGATGGTAATATGTGCCTTGCAAGGCTTTTGTGAGCTTTGAATCAATGAGATCATGTACATGAAGGGTCTGGCAAAGCACGGGCCCTTAAATGGTGATTATTGTTCATGTGTTTTACATCTTACAAGGTACTTCTCACATGTGTCATCTCACTTGATCCTTGCAAGGTTTCTGAGATGTAATAATAATAATACCTGATTTTCAAGTAAGGAAGCAGAGGCTCAGTGGGGTTAAAGGGCTCCCTTGAATTCACAGAGCTTGTAAATGGCAAGGCTGGAACTCACATCCAGATTCTCTGAGCCCAGACTCAGGCTCTCTCCCCCATCCCATGCCGAGGCCTGTCCCCCCCAGGGAGGGAGGCCCAGGGTTAGATGCACAGAGCTGGTGTGTGTTGGGGTCTCCTTGTGTTGAGGAGTCTTGTGACTGCCTTGGACTTTGGGTTCTAATTAATTGTCCCTTGTGTTCTGTGGGTGTGTCCTGGGCCAATAAGAGGACAGCAAATGCCCCACTGAGTCGTCTTCTGGGTAGTGACACTCATGGTTCTAATCCTGACCCTGTGCTAGTGGCAGATCTCCAAGTGCCTTCTGAATTATCACAGATGTTGGTTTTAGTATTAAGTGCATTTGGTGCTAGTCTCATCTTTTGAATGTCAGTAATCAGTGTATTTATCAGACGATGCAAACTCAAAAGCTTACGGGGACTGGCAGGTCACCTACCTGAGTGGAGCAGGCAGGCATGGGGGTTTTGGTGTCCCTACACTGGTATACTTGCCTGTAGTTCTCAACTGACACTTGGTTTCAGTGTCGGAGAGACAACGGGTATGGTGGTGTCTGCGAGAGCTGCTGCTCCCAGCTCCCTGGATTGCTGTCACAGGGGGTCACAGGCCCGTGCAGCCTGCCAGACCTTCTAATTTTACCAAAAAAACAAAACCCGAAACTCTGTAAGTCAAATAAAATTCATTTTCAGGCCAGTTTGGGTGAGCCACTTTTTTTGGTGTTTTAGTAGCCAACTTCATTAAAAAATACAAAACATCTGCCGGAAGATCGTCTTCCTTGGCCACGTCCAATAGCAGAGTGGACTACAGAAGCAAAAGCCATAGCAGCCGCCAGTCTCTGGGCCTGGAGAGGTCTCTTCTCCTTTCACCCTCCAGGCCCATTTGGCTCCATGTGACCTGGATTTCTGGACCCTGGAACCTCACCCCAGACTGAGGACCAGGTCACAGGGAAGCCAAAAGCCACTGGGTTTTCTGGGAACTTGCTTTTCACTTATTCTGCATTTATTATTTCCTTTCCTTGTGCAGAAGAAGAAAAAAACCAAGGTGGGTGTAAGAGGGTGAGTGGGCAGAGAGCACGGCGTGTGCGTGCACATGAGCATGCGTGCACTGGACTTGCCCCCCCCCCCCCCCAGCCCTCCACCTCCTTCCCTGAGCTCCTGTGGCATCTGTGGGTACACAGCAACGATAGCTAACGCTTGCTGAGCGGAGGCTACGTGCCAGGCACTCTTCTAGGTGTTTTCCATGGATTCCCTCAACCCTCACAGCAACTCTATCAGATTGGTACAGGCAGACCTCGGAGATATTGCAGGTTCAGTTCCAGACCAGCACAATAAAGCGAGGATCGGAATAAAGCAAGTCACACGAATTTTTTTGGCTTCCCAGTGCATATAAAAGTTATGTGTACACTATACTGTAGTCTATTAAATGTGCAATAGCATTAAAACTAAAGTACATACCTTAATTAAAAATACTTTATTGCTAAAAAATGCTAATCATCATCCGAGCCGTCAGCAAGTCACAGTAGTAATATCAAAGATCACTGACTGCAGACCACCATAACAAATAACATAATAGTGAAAAAGTTTGAAATACTGCAAGAATTACCAAAATGACACAGAGACACAAAGTGAGCAAATGCTGTTGGGAAAATGGCACCGATAGACTTGCTCAACACGGGGCTGCCACAAACCTTCCATTTGTAAAAGGGCAGTATTTGCAAAGCACAATGTAACAAGGTATGCCGGTACTACTATTATCTCCATTTTCAAAGGAAGAAAAGGTACAGGCAGATTGACTAACTTGCTCAAGACCACACAGCCAGTAAGTGGCAGAGCCAGCCCTTGGAACCAGGAGGTCTGGCTGGAACCAGGAAGTCTGGCTGAAACCAGGAGGTCTGGCTGGAACCAGGAGGTCTGGCTCTGCAGTCCGTGCTCTGAACCACCACGTTATAGTGCCCGCTCGTAAGAGGGAGGGAGAAGATGGCCCTCCAGTGAAAATGGGCCTGACATGGGGGTCCTGCACAAACCAGAAGGAGCACCTCTTCTTTTTCAGAAACCGGTTTGGCTAAGCTAAGCAAGGCTTGATTCTTGCGGGTAATGGCAATGGGTTCTGTTCCTCAAGGGACAGTGAGAGAGTTGTGTGAGGATTTCCATGGAGAGTGAGGGCCTTGTGATGCCAGCTGCCTGCTCAGCAGACAGGACGGCTCCTTCTCCCCCCTCTATTTCCCTGCCTGCTCCCCACTCCTCCTTTTTTCTTAGCTTTCTGCGGAAGGGGCGGTGAGGACGCCCAGAGGGGCTGTCACTGCCAGGGCTCTTGTTCCAGGTGAAGCCTGATGCAAATCCCCTCCTAGACAGTGACCTCTCTCTCTGACCTAAGCCCCCCTAAGTCATGGGCCCTGATGGACTCTGCTTGCTGTGCGTGTCCAGACGGCAAAGGGGAAAGGGGAAGAGAAGCTTCACTGGCACAGCCCCAGAGGAGCTGCTCAACGTGACTGCTTTAAAGGGGAGAAATGAGGAGAGCTACCTGGGCAGCTTCCCCTCCTGGGGTCTTAAGGAATAGTCCCTCCTGGGTGTCCTGGTTAAGACCACTTTGCTGTAAGAACACCATCACTAAAGGTGACCATGTGTGCTAAGAGCATCTCAGGGGCCTCAGATGAAAGCTTCCATCTGAGACCAAGGGCACTGTTTCCCTTGTGTGGTTTTGGAGCTCGAGATTACAACCTCATCCTTGCTCCATTCACCCCATAATTTCCCCATAGTCTTCAGGGTGGTAGTGCCTGCAATAACGGTGCCCCTTTTAGAATTCTGGTTTGACCACCCAGAGTGCCATCCAGAAATGACTGACCTTTGGGCATCCTCAAGCCCATGGAGCAGTAGCCATAGGCTATCAGACAAGGTTTGGTGTTAGTGTTCATGACAGCGTCTGGAAGGATCCGTCAGAGGGGTCCTCCAAGCACTGGTGCTGATGCAGACCAGAGCTGAGATTCATCAAGCACCTAACACTGCATATTAAGGCACTGTGCTGGGGGTAAAATATACATTGGTTTCATTACAACAGCATCTACAAGGTAGGTGCTGTTATGATTCCCCTTTTATAGATGAGGATAAAGACTCAGAAGTACTTGCCTAAGGACACACAACTAATGGAACTGGAAATCATATTTGTCTGCTCCGAAACCCATGTTTCTTGCCCTCAGCTCTCTGGTGCAGGCCCCTTACCCTCTATTGCCTGTGTTGCCCAGACCCACACTTGGGCCCCAAGATGTGTGCCTGGCAGAGGTGCCCCATGGCCACACCATGTCCATGGGCACACATCCCCGCCTCAGACTGTGAGCCCCACTTGCTCTGGGATTCCCTACAAGCATCAGTTACTTGAACAAGACCCCTTCGCTTGGAAGGCAGAGCAAGCCAAGGTACTTGGGGCCTGCTGGGAGCCAAAGCCAGGGAAGCTCTTTCCATAGGTCTGTCCATTTGTGCTGTCCCAGGCGAACAGTATGGAAAGGCACATGGGGACTCAGCGGTCAGGTTCCATTTCTGCTCTGAGAGACTCTGATTGCTCCCTTGCTCTCTGCCCTGCAGCCACCAGCCTAGCCCTTCTCCTCTGGCTTTCCTTGTGGGATGTATACACCAACCAGTACTGGCACAGCATGGCAGCTGCTCTCCACCCTTTTATATCCTCCTCACTTGCATGAGCATGTCTGGCAAATACCCCTTATATTTGTGTAGCATCTTAAATGTGTTTGCAATACAATTTTACATTCAGTATCCCATGTGATCCCCATAAGAGCCCAATGAGAAAGGCAAAGCAGGTTTTATCATCCCCATTAATGGATGAGTAAACCGAGTCCAGAGGATATTTCTCAGATGTGAGGGGTACGGCTGGGACGCCAGCCAAGTGTTGTGACCTCACTCACTGACCATGCCATTAATCAGAGTCCTTTCTTCAATGTGTCCTCTGCCGAGTCCTAGAGGCTCCTTGGAGGTGCCTCAGTAGCTGCCATGGTGATGTGGGGATGCTGAGGGAAAAGAGCTCTGCCTTCTTCATCAAGCAGAGAAGCTCTGTTTTTAATGACTTCTGGGGAAATTTAATTTGAACAGGGCTTCCATTTGAAAAAAAAAAAATCTACAAAATACTTGAAAACCACTGCACTAGATCATGCTGCTTTTAGCATTCTTAGCATTTTCACGTGCACTACCTTGCTTAATCCTCATAATTCTACCATGAGGAGATAAGGAACTGAAGTCCAGAGAGACTTAGCATCTTTCCCCAAGTCACACAGCTTGTTAGTGGCAGAGATGGAGGTTGAACGGAGGTTCAGGAACTCCCAGCTCTGCCCTTTCCCTCTTCACTGGACAAAGCTGGTCCAGGAGGGAGGTTGCCTCCTTGTGCCCGCTCAGCCAGTAATCCTTGTCTCCTTCCTGCCCCCTCCCTACTTCCCTCCTCTCTCCAGCCTATCATCTTCGTTTCAGACAGAGCAAACAGCAACAAGGAGCTGGGTGTGGACCAGGAATCAGAGGAGGGCAAAGACAAAACAAGCCCTGATAAGCAAGCGAAATCCCCACAGGTTTCCGAGCATGTGCATGAATGGGGTAGCCAACACACAACTACCCTCTTGGGGTCTATCCTCTTGGGGTGCATGGGGGTTGGAGGGGCCACAGGGGTGGGGTGTCCCTCTAACATCTAGAGGTTTGGGTTTGTCCCACTGACCTTTTGTCTCATCAAGTTCTCCTAAAATCTGGGATGCTGCTTGGGTGAATGTCTTGGGGTTGGCTGCCACACCAAGCTGGTCCTAGGCCTGGGAAGGACAGGCTGAGCCTCCCCGCTGGAGCCCATCCAGCCAGGAAAGAGAGAGGGATGCAAAGCCTAAGACAGAAGCAACTTGAGATGGAACAACTCCTGTTTCCTGGTGTCATTAACAATGGGGAGGATAAAGAATAGTAGTGGAAAAGGGGGATGACACCAGAAATGGAGTCCTCCAGAGCTCAGGGGACGGTGTTAGAGAGGGGGAGAGGCGGTCATATAAAGCTTACAGGAGGTTATAGACTGAGAGGCAAAAGTCCACAGATAAATCCAGGGCTATCTCTATCCTGTAGTGCCCGTGCAACCGAGTAGGTAGGGGAGGAGGGTCCTCTGAAGATTTGGCCTTGATGACAGAGGCAGCTGGAGCTATCAGATTGGTCTGGCCCCCTCTGTCCTGCTGGGGCTGGTTTGGTTGGGATGGTCAGGCTCAAAACAATGGAGGGGGCTCTAGCAGGTGTGGATGGGGGGAGAGGACCAAGAGGGCTGTCTACATGATTGCAGAGCTAATATACCTCCTCTGGTTAGAATGTCTGAGCTGCGGGGGGGGTATGGAGTGAAGGGTCACCTGGGCCTAGACGATCCTCACTCCAGATCACCAGGTTCAGCTGAGAAAGAAGAGCATTTGCCCTGTACCCAGCTCCTGCTGCCACCTAGGGCTGTTTTAGGCACCTGGCTCCTTCAGTCCAGAAGGAACTTTCCTCTCGGGTCTGTCCATCTCCCTGGTCCTCACCAACCAGTTTTCCTTTGCGCTTCCATAGTCAGAGCCCGGCAGTGCTGACCAGGAAAGTGAGGAACAGCAGCAATTCGGGAACATTTTCAGGCAGATAGCAGGCGATGTGAGTACCTCCAACCCTGACTCCCACAGACACTCCTCTCCTTAATTGCTCAATTTGCCAGTTATTTCATTATGGCTCAGTAGAGGTCATTTTGGCTTTTGGTGGAAACAGGGTGTATGAGTGTAGCGCAGAAATCCACAAGTGAAGTCCTCGAGTTTTTGAGCAACACACCCACTGGGTGGCTCTGAGCTGCCCACTGCAGTCTGGACAGCTGAGGCTGCAGTGTGTCTTCCTCAGAAGAGCCCCAGCTTCCCCACGACAGAATAGCCCTGACAGGGACTTTACAACCACAGACAGCCGGGATTTGTTTTGCAAAGCCTGGGCTCCATCAGTTGCGGTACTCTTGAACCATGACTCTTTTCTCCCCACCTCCTCAGGACATGGAGATCTGTGCGGATGAGCTCAAGAATATCCTTAACAGAGTTGTGAACAAACGTGAGTGGCTCAAACTCTGTGAGAAACAGGTGGGTGCTGGGGGCAGTGTGTGTCCAGTTATCTGAAAGCAGCTCCTCACTCTTCTCCATACCTCCCAGATAAGGATCTGAAGACACAAGGCTTCACGCTGGAGTCCTGCCGTAGCATGATTGCTCTCATGGACGTATCCTTCCTGCCACCCCTTCCCAAGCCTCTGTCATCAGCCCCTGTGCAGCCTCTGGGGGCTAGGGCAACAAATGGGGTGGGGGGGCCCAGTCAAGCAGAGGGGCTCAAATTCATGCCCGAGGAAAGATTTAAGGAGGCCCTGAGTTACCACCTCCTGGCTGCTGGTCTGAAAGGGGCTGTTGGAGGAGGTACAGTTGGGAAGAACATTGGCCTCTGCTCTTAACCTCAGGCCTGGGATTCTGCCTGGGGCCCTAACGAAAGTGGTCCTTAGGAGAAAGGTTCCCTGGGTTATAGAGCAGGCGTTAATTTTGACTCAGGAAGCATAGAGGGTGGTGTTAAATACCAGGACAGGGCAGAGTGGGATATCCTGGGCAAAGCTCTCCTATGAGGCTACCTTCCCTGCACAGCCGCCTAGAAAGCCCTCTCCCCATCCAGGGGTATTTTGCTATGTGCCCTGTAGCCCTGACTTCCTTCCTCCAGACAGACGGCTCTGGGAGACTGAACCTGCAAGAGTTCCATCACCTCTGGAAGAAGATTAAGGCCTGGCAGGTGGGATGAGAGAACGAAGGTGGGAGTGAGGAAGGGACTGATTCAGAGATTCAGTGTGCGACCTCTGTCCTCAAATTTTCTATTGCCAGAAAATTTTCAAGCACTATGACACAGACCAATCCGGCACCATCAACAGCTACGAGATGCGAAATGCAGTCAATGACGCAGGTGTGGGGAAGAAAGGGGGTGGCCAGGATGCGGACTGGAGCCGGTGGGAGCAGGAACGGGAGGGGAGGATGGGGCCACTTGGGCCCTACTAGAGAAAGGAATGAGAGAGGGCTTCTCGCTTTCCTCTCCCAGGCCCCAGAGTGACCAGGAGGCAGGGGAGATAGCACGCAGGCCTGAGGGCTCCAAGCCTACCCCATCTCTCCTGTGCTCCCCCCACAGGCTTCCACCTCAACAACCAGCTCTACGACATCATCACCATGCGCTATGCAGACAGGTCCATGAACATCGACCTCGACAGCTTCATCTGCTGCCTCCTCAGGCTGGAGGGCATGTTCAGTAAGTGGACAGCTACCCTCTTGCTCTCTTTGCCCCTCCTGCCCCCTCTCCTGCAGCGACAGCTGTGGTGGTGGGAATCTCCACTAACTGACCTACTGTATGACCTTGGACAAATCCCAATCTACTCTATTCAGACTGAACAAAGGTGAAGGGCCTCTTCAGGCTCAGAATGGGATGGCAAAGGGAGGGTTACGGGTGGTACTCTGCCTGGTAGATTTTTGTGCTGAAGAGCAGCACTTAGCACACAGTTAAGAAAAGGTAGAGCAGTGGAGGGGGACTGAGCCTTTAACTGGCCTCTGGCCTGTGCGTTCTCCACACAGGAGCTTTTAATGCATTTGACAAGGATGGTGACGGTATCATCAAACTCAACGTTCTAGAGGTAAAGCCTAATAGAAGCCGTACAATCCCCCTGTACCTTAAAATTCGAGGTAGAGGGATCCATGAGGAAGACTGGACACACTATGCACTCCTCACTTCCCAACGGTGGTGGAGGGATGGGATGGGAAAGGAACATAAAGGGAAGCTCACGGCTCAGCAGGATGTGGCTCATTGGGAACGAGGACTGGGGGAAGGCTCCAGGGAGGCCTCAGTTCTACAATGACTTTATGCTGGAAAATATGTACCTTCTAGGAGAGATCTGTGGGAAGGATGCAGTACACCGCTGCTTCTCAGAAAATCTTCCCAGTGTCTGGCATGCTGGGGGCTGTCCCTTTCCTCTACCCCATTAGATCCCTAGGGCTGGGCTCCCTTTTCTTGTTTGCATTCTGATCTTGGGACTTCCTCTTTCAGTGGCTGCAGCTCACCATGTACGCCTGAACCAAGCTGGCCTCATCCAAGGTCATGCAGGATCGCTCAGGATTTCAATTTCACCCAACAGAGCTAGAGCCACTTACCTCAAAGGACACAGTAGCTGCACCCCCAGCAGACCTCCAGGCACCTCATCGGTCTTGTTCCTCCTCTACTCACTTCCGTCTCAGCCTCAGGGTATCTGTCCATCTGTCATGCCCAGCCTCACCCTTTAGTTAAGGAATGGGGAAGGGAGAACAACTCTGTCCCTGTGCCACATGGAGGCAAGTGTCTCCGTCTGCCTCAGCTAGCCATGGTCCAGTGACAGCTTTGCTTGGAGTCTGAGTGGCCTCAGCTCTGAAGCAAACACTCCCTTTAGCTTGCCCTTGGCTGTTCGCAGAAGCATTTGCCAGTGGCACTCAACACTTCCTGGTGCTAGAGCCCTCTATCACCTTTATATTCTCCCACTCCCACGACAGCAGCCCAATGAGCATTTGGTTCTGCCTGACTGTTTCAGGATGGGCCTGCTCCAGAGTAAGCTAGCTCAGCGGAAGAGGGCTGGACACTTTGGGTTATCTGACTCATAAGTTTGGTTGCATTTTGAAAAAAAGTTGATCTAAATAAAGGCACCTGTATAGCTGGCTTGATCGTGTTTTGTTTTCTCACATTTAGATGTCAGCCATAGCAGGGATGAGTAGCTCCAATCTTACCCATCACGTATAGAGAGCCGTAGTTTCAGAACACAGCAATGGAAAATACACACATACACAAATAAATCCTAAACCCCACTTTAATCATGCCTTTTGCTATTTCTTGAGCACAGGAATCACTCAAATACTTTCCAAGACACATGAGGAAAGGAAGGGGAATAGCTGTTGGTGTCTAGATCAAGACAAAATGGGTCACCTATAACCAGAGAGGCCAGTTACCTGAGTGTAATGGAGCAGAGATAAAGTTTTTAATCCTAGTTCCTCCACTAATATTGACCTACTGTATGACCTTGAACAAATCCTTATATGTAGCGGTCTGCCGAGCTTATCTGGACCATGATCTGTGGCATATCTACAACCATCTTTCATTTTCTACCCAATTTCCTTCTTGTTCTCTATATGTGTTCTCTCTATGTGGAAGAGAAGGGTTTGGCTATGAATATGAATATGCAGATAAGGTAACAAAAATAAACAATTAGTAAAAGTACTTTATTTTCCCCTTATATTTGCTTTATAACTTGCTTTACAAAGTTAGGAAGTTCGCAGCTTTATACCAAAATGTAAGAAGGCTAAGCTATTTGCTTATAAACATTTTTGCAGTCAAGTGTCATCTGATTTCATTCTTCTAACCCATATTCAATTAAAAAAAAATCAGACACCAAGGGTGCTGGCACAGCTCTAGGGCATATATTTTCTCTTGAGTAGGAGGAAGATCTTCAACAGCCTTTCCTCCTTGACTCCCTCCTCCCCCAATTCAGTTGGGCTACTACCTTGAATTTAGAGGAAATCTGGGAAACGTTAGTCACCATGTGACCCAGCATGGCCACATACTTGAGGGTTGGAGGTGAGGTTAGAGGTTATTGTCTGGTAAGCAGTAGGTTTGGTTTAATCAGGATTTCACATCCACTTGTATATGGAACTCAGTATAACCCAAATCATCTCTACCACAACTTCTAATTCTAACCATTAGACAGCTTCTCTGAAATCCTGAGGAACCTGATTGATTGGGGCAGGGATAAAATTACTGTTTTAACCATGTGACAGGCATGGCCTTCTTAACAGTTTTAGGAGTTCTCCTTTAGGTAACAGGAACAAAATTTATAAGACAGCGTACATAAATTGCAAACCAGAGGGTACATGCTGTTTAAATCCCACTTCACAATATACTTTCATCTCCCCTCCAATGAATTCTCTTCCATAAAATACACCATACCACTCCGCTAAGTTGTGTACACCTACTCCCACCAAATCATCCACATTCCTAGTCACTAAAGTTGTGCACTGTATAATCTACCAAAAAGAAAAAAAAACAAAAAACCCTTTGTTAGGCAAATAATCACTTAAATAGCAGTGATGTTGCCTATAAATTATAGATAGGTCAGGAGCTAAACACTCAACTGCTAACTCTTCTGAGGCAGAAAAAAAATTCTCCACAAAAGCAGGAGTGTAATAGCAATGACGTTCTCTCAAATTCAAGTAACATCAGATCAAGATAACTTTGTACTGTGTTTAACTGCTTTATACTGAGTAGAGCCGTACGCCAGAATTTTGAACCTGATTAAAAACTTCAGGATAAAGCTTGAAGTGACTGATATGCGATCAGAATAAACTGCCATTAAAACCCGAGCATATGCGCACAAAAGGATTTATGCTATGGTTCTCTTGTCTTCTAGCTGTCAGAAGTGAACACAAGTGATTAAAAACAACATTCTAAAAATGGCCTCCAATTCCTTATAAGATATGAGTTGTGTTTTGTCAGGTCATGTAACAATTGCCTTCCTCAACTAAGTACTAAATATCAGAGCCAACACAAATCCCTGAGCCACTGCTCTACTCTGAGGGGGAACAGAAGGCCAGAATCAGCCAAGACATTGTAGAAGACTTAAAACAAGACTTTTGCATAACTTTCAAGACACTTAAAAGTCATAACATACAACCATAAGCAGTCAAGATGCTTATGGTGCCTTTATTTCTAAACAGGTGGCTACAACAGTGCATTTAGGGCAATATACTAACCTGGTGTTAAACGAATTTTACGCATTCTTGAAACAAAAACATTATTGCCACGGCTTCAAAGAAAATTCTTGTGAAATGAGAAAAAGTATTACAAGTATAGGTGCCCACATGTACACCTATACATACATACACATGTGTACATACACATGTACAAGGAACATCCACAACTGCACACATAAAGGCAGACAGACTGTGCGCGATTCTGTGAAAGTTAAAATCAAATCAGTTTTTACTGATTCTATCAGTCTGTTCATACCTACAGTTCCCCATGACTGCCCAACACCTCATATACCCCCTTCTAGCTGTACAGAGGCTCCACCACTCTCATCTTTTCAGACATGTCCTCAGGCAGGACAGAAGGGCACCTACGCAACAGAGTATGCAAGACTTCCTCAGCACACTGCCCAGCCAACGTGGAAATGTGGGTTCACTACAGCCCAAAGGAAAATGCTAGGTTTAGCAATAAATCCAAACGTACTTTCCTGGGAATCACCATTCCCAAACCCACAGAACAGCTTAGCTTCTCTGGTCACCTGTACAGGAAATGGGGTGAGAGATGGGAATGCTTGCTCTCAGACAGAAACAGCACACATAAACTTTATGCAACAGGATCTTCTCTGTTCTCTCTCAAGTATCATGCAAATCTCAATAGTTGTGCCATTCATAAGGACAGAAGTAAACAGCTTGTGGAGCCATTCATTATCTAGATGTAGCTCCTAGATTAGTTCTTAATGTTTTTTTTTTTTTGGATCCAGTGAGAACCACTGGAGGCTTCCCTGGAAAAAAAACACCTACTTAGTCTTACACACAATTCCAGGGGGTTTGGATACCCTCTTGAAACCTATCCATGAACCCCTGGGGAAGTCCCCCTGCCCCAGAGCCTGAGTGAAGACATGTGAGTAGAAGTGTGTGCACTAAGATGGGTGGAGATAAACCTGGATGCTCTGCAGTCCTAGGAAAGAACAGGCATCACATCTGAAGCTTGGTATGTGGCGCTGGGCTCTTCTCCCTTTTCCTCTCTCTCTCTGTAGAAACTTTCAGAGTTTTGAGAATCTAGAAACAAAAGGCTGGAAAGCAACACCTCCATGGCTTCTCTTAAGAGTCCAGAGAAAATCCAAAAACAAAGCAGTCTCATGGAGGAGGCTTTGTTCATTTGGCTGCTCTCAATGGACAGGTAGGGTCTTTCCCTTCATCCTACTCCACCCTTCCCAGCTAGTGGGGAGGTGAAGGCAAGACATTGGTCTTTAAGAAGCCTGCCTGAGGCCTTGAAAACTATATTCAGATACTTTATCCTGACTCCCCCATTTGAGTACTGCGGGTGGGTGGAAAGTACCCTGTGAACCCAGAGGAAGTATATGATGGCTACTGTCAGTCCAGGCACAGCCAGAGAATAGAAGAGTGGGGTTTGGCAATGAAGTAAATGAAAAGGTTTCAAACCCACAGCCCGCCTGGAGAGTCAGAAGCTGGAAAGAGAGATAAAGGTTATACCTCCAGTTCGAACAGCCTGCCAATACCTGCAGTGAGTGCCCAGGTCTAACAGTGAGATTTCCAAGTAGACATTAGGTCTATGCACTGCCTTGAACTGAGCACTCTGTCAAAATCTGCAGAAATTCAATAGGAAGTACTGTCTGTAAGGACTTGTCATTATGTGATTTGCTGCCTGAGTCCCTAAAATATAATCAGCGGAGCAGTTACTTTAACTGTTAAAAACCTATTGTGTGTTCCTTTAGCATTTAAAGCCAGCTCTGTCTATCTACAAAGAGCATACTGAAACACACTGTACATAATTGTTAAGAAAGGGAACTAGGGCTTCCCTGGTGGCGCAGTGGTTGAGAGTCTGCCTGCCGATGCAGGGGACACGGGTTCGTGCCCGGGTCCAGGAGGATCCCACATGCCGCAGAGTGGCTGGGCCCGTGAGCCATAGCCGCTGGGCCTGCACGTCCAGAGCCTGTGCTCCACAGTGGAAGAGGCCACAACAGTGAGAGGCCCATGTACCGCAAAAAAAAAAAAAAAGGGAACTATTTGCTTCCAATTTAAATATCCAGCTGTTACAATTAACTGATTGTAATAATTAAGGAGAAATTAAAACTGATCCTAAAAATCTAGCACTGGACAAATTTGTACTTAAAAGCCTGCCTATAGGTTTAAACCATCATAAGAACAGAAACTAAAAATCACAGACTGAAATCAATAAAATATACATATGATTAGGGTCAAACCGGGTAGCCAATTAAGATCTGTATTTTAATAATCATCTGGAGAACACCAGTAGCATAAATTACTATATGCCATGCTGTCCCAGAAGAGTATGGTTCCTTAAAAATCTGTTTAAATCTGACAAACCTCCAGCAAGAACTTAGAAGTGTAACCTATCACCCCATAGAGCTGCCCAGACTTATGCTAGTGGTAAGTCTGGCTAGTAACCACTCTCTCCTTCCCTGATTCACTAGGGAAGGGAAGACACTGGCCTGTGTAAGGGGCTGATGTGAAATTAGTTCAACTAAAGACTTCCCAACATGGGAGGCAAAAAACTTCATGAATCAATTTTGCTGTCATCCTCAGCATGTCGTTCAATGTGTCCTGCAGCATCCTAGGAATAAAGGGAAAAGGGTCCATGAGAGAAAGGATGGTAGTAGGGCAAGAGAAAGTCAAAGCCAGGGAGCTTCACAGGTACATTCTAAGATCCATACACGAAAGGCAGTTAGGACCCAGTACTCTAATTTACATGGAACTGCGCACTTAAAGATGAGTTCTTAACAAGAGCACTGTAATAAACCTCTAGGTTCAGTTACTGGACTGGAAACATGTGAAAACATTCTCTCTAGGCTATTTCTCAAAAACTACCATTTCTTCATTTGAAACCTCATTAAGCTATACACCAAATCCCTGGATAGTAATAAAAAGAAAAATCCCTACACTCTCCCTGTTTATTGCAATTGTGAACATTCTAATAAGGCAAAAAAGGTTTACTGAACCCTGCTCTGAGCAGTCAAATGACCGCAGGTTGACCTCAAATCCCACTGATGTACCTGTTTGGATCCTTTCCTAGCAGTAAAAAAAGCATCACAGTTCTTCCAGCGACATTTCAGAGTCTGAAAGTTCGGATTTGTATGGTCAGTCAGCAAATGTTGTTTTAAATGATCTATGACGCCAAATATCAGAGAGCAACCGTGCCACTGGAGGGAAACAGAATGAAAGGGTAAGTTTTTAAAGAGCATAGGAAACATGCAATGAGAATATTCCTCACTTGCATCCTGTAAGTAAGTCCCTATTCTTTAATTTATTCTTGGCTAGGAAATTCAACAAAGCCAGAGGTAACCAAATTAATCAAAAGACTGGGAAGTCTTTTGACAGTGCAATATTTTGAGAAGGCAAAGCACTAAGGCAGCCATTACATCATTAGATAAAGAAGCTATTAGCAAATACTGACAGACAAGTTACATAAAATTCAATTTAAACCATACTTATGCTTTATCTTGCCATCATAAAATGAGTTTCTTAGTCCATTTATTTAAGAAAGGCAAAGAGCTTTCCTGCAATACTTAAAGGGTTATTTTTAACAATTCTAAGAACTGTTGACTTGTAAACTTGAAAATACAAATGTCTGATAAAGAAAACTACATTTGTGGAAATACTTGTAGAAAACTGCCAAGGAAGCCTGACTTTACTAACAATTTTTATTACTTGAATCAAGTCTTGTGATCACCTATTTTTTTTTTTTTTTTTTACTGTATTATAAATGTGGCTATGTTTCAATTGTTAGTCAGAAAACATAAAGACTCTTTGTCTTGGCTTTTTTTCCCTACAGGCTTGTAAGAAATCCTATGATTCTCATTCTAACATGTTCATTTCTAAAAAGTAATGCAAATTTGAGTTTTTCCTCTGTAAGCACTATTCCATCCCCCCAGCTTTAAAACCAGAAGGTATTTTCCTCCTTTCTCTAGATAAGTTAAGTCTATTTGTATATTCTGGAGCCTGTTGTACTAGATTTTGCTTGTCTTCACTGAGAAGACTAAAAATCAAAGATAGTGATGTGTAAAACGCTGAAAAGTAATTAGGCCAGAGACAAACCCAAAATCAAATTTTAAAATGGAGAGCATCCAGTTCATTTCATCAATGCTGAAAAAGGAGGTCGGGGTTTAGGGAAAAAAAAATTCAGTGCCATCAACTTTTCTCTGGTCACAACTAACTATTAGAACTGATGAAACAAATTAAGGTTTATAAGAAACAGTGTGAAAGTTTTGAGGGTTAATCACCAGCTCTCACCCAAAAATAAAAACCACTCAATTTAGCCTAGTAAACTGAGGTTTAAAATTTCAAAAATGCAAATTTTTATCTGCCTATTCCTCAAAAACCAATGAGGAACAAACCAAACTATACATGTAATGCCTGAGGAATGGGTAAAGTATTGTGGGCAAGTCATGAAAATAAGCACTTACACCTTTCTTTCACACACTTCTGTACTGTTGATGTTTTTGAAGGCATGTATCAATAGAGTAATAAAACAAAATAAAAAACACAAAAGAGATAAACTGAGTGGATACTTAAATATGCTTTATATCTAATCCTAAGATAAGACTTTTCATTACAGAAGTATGGAAGCATTTTATGTAGTTTTTAAAAAATAAGCTTATTTGTCCTACAGTGGAAGGCAAAAGTAGATGCTCAATATAAAAATGCTAAACCGATGACAATGAAGATCTATAAATTGGCCTGGGGTTGTGCAACATCTAAGTCTGGTGACAAGAACAGTTTCACTGCTTACCCAGCAGCGGTAATTCTGCATCAGATTCAGCCTCACGGCCTGAATACTGCCATCATAACAGCCAGTATAAATCTAGAGAAAAAGGTTTATCACATCAGACCAAAACAACACACAATAAAACTACTACAATCATCCTCAAAATAAGAGTCAAAAGTTACTGGTAGCAGCTACAACAACAAGAAAACATAAACCTAAACCCAAACCAGCCCCATTGTACCATAATGGGAAAGTATCTTGTAGATCTTCTAGTCTGGACACTTTGAAGCTGTGCTCCTTAGAGAGCCACTCTTGGGATTGTGGCTGAGAGCGGAAGTGGCAGGGATCAGAGGCACCACTTATACTTTTTAACTGGTGTAGCTCTGGCTTCTACTGGGCATTGCATATTAGGCATCTGTATTTCATTGGAACAAAAGGTTCTACTGCTTAAAGTATGAAAAACATCCATTCTGGTTCAACCTCAAAATTTAAAAATAAAATAAATCAAGGATTAGCAGGGTTACATGAGTTAGCTTCTACTTTTAGGTCTGCTATAACTATGCCACACTGGCCCAATCTCCTGACTCTATTCCAATGTACTGTCCAGATCATAATGTCTCTGAAAAAAGCACCACTCAATTTTTTTTTTTGGAAACATCTTAAATTTACCTTCTATTTAATGGTGGTATTATATTTTGTATTGTAATTATTTTAGCTCTTAATAAAAAAAGGAATATTCAACAGCATTACTGGGTTTTCAATATTATAATACCAAGAGATAGAAAGACATTCAGTAACGAGGCATATCAAAAACAGATGTCATTTTTGGAAGTGACAAGTAGTAACATTATTAATAGTTTGTACAATTTTTAGTAAACACATTCAAAGGCAAATATGTGGCACAGCAAATTATACTCACCATACTTTTATGGATGGTCATACACATAATCATGTCTTTGTGTCCTCCATAAACTTGCAATCGATCATGCGACTTGGGTGGAGGGAAAAAAAAAAAAGAGAGAGAGAATTAAGGTTATTTATACCTTGTGTTTAACAGGCATAGTCCCTGAAGGCCTTTGAAAGGTTTAAAACTACACCTGAGGTACCAAGCTGAAGTACCAGTAGCATGTTAACAGAAACATAATCTAACAACTCCTTCTCCTCATGGGAAGAGCTGGTAACTGGAAAAAATAAAACCAATTTCTGTGTAGTGTCAAAGTCTCAAACCTGAAATTGCACACAAAGAGAATCAGACAGGTGTTACAGACTACAGCTGCTCTCCAAAAACCATTTAAATTTTTTTTAAACCATTTAATTTTTTTTTTAAATAAATTTATTTATTTATGGCTGTGTTGGGTCTTTGTTGCTGTGCACGGGCTTTCCCTAGTTGTGGTGCGCGGGCTTCTCATTGTCATTGCTTTTCTTGTTGTGGAGCACGGGCTCTAGTTGTACAGGCTTCAGTAGTTGTGGCATGTGGGCTCAGTAGTTGTGGCTTGCAGGCTCTAGAGCTCAGGCTCAGCAGTTGTGGCGCACGGGCTTAGTTGCTCTGTGGCATGTGGGATCTTCCCGGGCCAGGGCTCGAACCTGTGTCCCTTGCATTGGCAGGCAGATTCTTAACCACTGCGCCACTAGGGAAGCCCAACATTTAATTTTTAACACGTGTGAGCCTGTGCGCCTGAAAGCATCCTCCAAGGACCATAATTATCTGTAGCACTTGTGAAGAACTCAGATTCCTGAGTTCCACCCCAGCCTTTCCATATAGAAAAATCAACACCAAATCCAAATAGACAGTCTCCCCAAGTCATTCAAGCAAAATACTGGGTCTAAATTCTACCTGTAATTCATAGACACGAACAAATTTATCCAGGCAAGCAGTCACCATCACTTTTCCTAGGATATTCACCACAGTCACTGCATGATTGTGACCTTTATAGATCCGTACAAGCTCACCAGTCTGCATCAGAAGAGAGATAAGAGTCACCAGACTGACCTTAAAGATTCCTTCCGACTTTTGAGATTTATAATTCTGTAATTCTAGAAGACATAATTCTGAGACCACTTGTACAAACGTAGCTGTACTAATTTTAACAGATGAAGTACTCCCACAAGCATTTTTTACTTTTACAAAATGTATGCACTGTATCTTTTTTTAAATAAATTTATTATTTTTGGCTGAGTTGGGATTTTGTTGCACGTGCAGGCTTTCTCTAGTTTTGGCGAGTGGGGGCTACACTTCATTGTGGTGAGCAGGCTTCTCATTGCTGTGGCTTCTCTTGTTGAGGAGCACTGGCTCTAGGTGCGTGGGCTTCAGTAGTTGTGGCTCACGGGCTCTAGAGCGCAGGCTCAGTAGCTGTGGCGCACGGGCTTAGTTGCTCCGCGGCATGTGGGATCTTCCCGGGCCAGGGCTTGAACCCATATCCCCTGCATTGGCAGGGGGATTCTTAACCACTGCACCACCAGGGAAGCCCTACACTGTATCTTGATGGAGAGAACCCCAAGTCACAGAAAGAGAAGGGCCACAGCTATGTGTGTATGTATTTTATAGCTTTTGAAGTATATTCACTTTTATCATTTCACTGCATCTGGACATGTCCCTGAGGCTGGATTAACCCCCAAGTTTACAGACTAAGGACTGAGCTTCAAAAGCAGCCTCTATGACTTGAGCAGAGTCTCTTGGCTGTTTTTACTTGTGCTATTTTAAACTATGTATCATATCTACTTTCTTAGAGCCTCAGATGCTCAATTTATCTCATGTTTAGATGAGGCATTCAAACTAAACCTTACGTAAATTTTGAGTCTATTCCCCACTAAGAATTTTGATGAGGTCAGAATTTCTACAGTACTTAATATTATCCAAGAGCTTATGCGCAGGGATTATTATTAAGCCTTTCACTAGAAAAAGGGCTTAATTTAAATTGCAAGAGGTCTGAGGAATCCTTCAAGCTTTAATCATCATTCTACTAAAGATTTCTTCACACCAACATGGCTTACGTGAATGTTGTGGGCATGGACTGACTGATCACTGGAGCCACTGAACACAAGGTCATTCACCACCTTAAAGAAAAAAAATTAAGTTAATGAGATTTGATATAATGTTCTGAGTTTCCTTTAACTTGTAATACACATTAGCAAATTCTATTTCCCACCCTATTTTGAGATGAGCATGAACGAGGTATGAAATAAGTTTCTCAGACAAATTTTCTGAACTGAAACTTATGTGCTGCCACCAAGTACTCTGATGAACTGACAATGTACTACTGGTTTTGTTGCTTCTTCGGAATGATTACGAAGCAGCCTAGAAGGGCATTCGAGTATATCTACATTCTACAATAAGATACAATTTTATTTGTCTCTTGGTTAATATATTAAAAAACAGTATGTCCTGTGGTAATCCAAGCCTAAAGAAAAGGGTCATAGGGACTTCCCTGGTGGTGCAGTGGTTAAGAATCCGCCTGCCAATGCAGGGGACATGGGTTCGAGCCCTCGTCCGGGAAGATCCCACATGCTGCGGAGCAACTAAGCCTGTGCGCCACAACTACTGAGCCTGTGTTCTAGAGCCCACGTGCCGCAACTACTGAAGCCCGCACTCCGCAACAAGAGAAGCCACCGCAGTGAGAAGCCCGCGCACCACAAGGAAGAGTAGCTCGCGCTCACTGCAACTAGAGGAAGCCCGTGCGCAGCAACGAAGACCCAACACAGCCATAAATAAATAAATAAATATTTTAAAAAAAGAAAATAAAAAAGGATAGTAATCTGTATTCTAAATAAGGCATTAGACAACATGGTAAATTTCATTCAAACCCTTCTATTTGTACCAGACAATGAACTCCTATTTTTTGCACTATACTTGCCTTCATGCAGAGAATGGTTTTGCTGTGGCCCTCCAGAGTTCTAAGGAGCAGTCCATTCCGTGCATCACGCACACTAATGGTACAGTCATAAGACCCCACAACCAGCAGCTTTCGGGCACCTTCCTGAGCTGTGGCAAGACAGCTGACAGCCCGAGGGCCATGGCATTCAAAGATTTCAAGTCGTTTGTTGTTCTGAAAAATACACCACCATTATATGAAGTAAAAGCAACTTAGTTGGAAAAACTCAACATCAACTAACCCAAATCACTACCTTGATACAAACTCCAAATTCTAACACCAGTAAGTTCTCATATCTACTCCCTATCCCTAACTCCCCAACCTCTGCCATTTCTATTCCAACACTCTGCATTCATGACTCCTTCCTTCCTGATTCTAGTGGGGACAGTCTCACATTATAAACTCATTTCTACCTTTGACCCGCACTATCCTGATCATAATTAGAATTTGGTTCTCTTTTATGCCCTCTCTCACTTCCCTTAAGTTAATGATAATGAATGATAAACCTTTTTTTCATATTTGAATACACTTTCCACAGACCCAAGAACTCTCACTGTTTTTTTGTCATCCAAAATTTATGCACTCTGCCATGATTGTTTCCAAAATTCTCTTTGAGAACTACCTTCTTAGACAATCTGAGTCTCTCATTCTCCACCTTTCTGCTATTCTGACCTTCTTCGGACTTCTGGTCCTATGTCTATCTCTCATGACATCATTAAGTTAAACTACAGAAGCCTTTGTATCAGTCAGAGTGGCATGGTCACATCCTGAATTCCCAAACATTCCTTTACCTCAGATTTTAGACTTGCTTCCCTCATTCCCAAACCAAACTTGTTCATAAAGTTTCCTACTTCCCCAAAACTCTAAAGAGGTAGTTTAAGGTGCGTGCATGAGATAAAACTCCTAGAAACTAGGCAAGAGCAGCAGCTGGGAGCCTACAGAGCTGAGCATCAATCTCAGTCATCTTGAGATGCTGGGGAGGTAGATCAATGGAGTTCAGGGCCCAGTGGCGGGAAGGCCCAGGTAAACAGCCCATGCTTTCTGTTGAGCCCCAGAAAGCACTGCGTTCCAGGAGTATGGGCAAAACAGAAAAGGTCCAGCCCTAACAAGGCTTCAAAATTCATACCTCTGCAGAAACTCTCAAATCTCTGTCTCAAAGTCCATCTTTACTGGGGCTTTTCAACCATTTAGAGACCATTTCAAAAAAATAAAAGTAAAGACCATTCCCATTTGAATTTGTCATCATCTTGCCCCAAAACTTCTACCTACCTTTGATTACCTTAATCTCACAAAATAGAAGAGAACTGGGTAATTATCAAGTTTTATCCTTTAAAATATTTTAAATCTATTCTGTCTTCATTTGTATTGCCCTAACCAAATCTAATCTAGGTTGTTAGCACTTTGCATTTAGAATGCAAAAACCTTTACTAATTACCCTTCTGTGATCTATTCATATCTAGTGAACCAAATAATCTGACGCTTGATTATATATGTGCTAGTTTCTTCTAATTTGATTTTAAGCTTCTTAAAGGCAGAAACCATGACATATTTTATTGCATTCCTTGTAAGTAGTTCCAGCTAGTTGGTAGAAGGAGAGATAGTAGGTACTAACTAAATATATGATACTGTAACAAGGCATAACACAATAACATTCTAACACACTGTTAAAAGATGACCAGATGGCCTCGGGATAGAATGCTACAACTAACTAGTAACCAAACCTATCACTTCTACCTCCAATTACATCTTTTATCCATTTTCTCTTCACCTTAGTCTAATCTTTCATGTCAGCTGCCATAACAAAGCCTCCTAAATGGTCTCCAAGCTTCTACTAGTACCAGTATTTTCCATCCTGTTCAACTCCAGACTGACATTTTCTAAAATACAAATTAGATCATGTCTCTCTTACTTTAAAGCTTACAAGTCCAACTACATTAACAAAGCACACAGGGCCATTAAGAACTGGTCCGTATTTCCATTTCCTAAGCCTTATCCTGAGACCTAGCATGTAATAGTGCTCCATAAAGGTTTGCTCAACAAATGGATTTATATTTGGGTCAGGAAAGAATGAGGCCCACAGGCACGAAGGCAAACCTTGACTTAGTTCAAGTCAAGAACAAGCTACCCTCATGAAACCCTAAATCAGTTCCAAACCACATCAACGTCATACTCAAAGGAATTTAAGCTCATTTCATGGTGTCATTCTTAAAATGAGACAGACTAGTTTAACCTATGACTCATTATTTGGCCCCAAATCATCAGGCCTGGTTTAATTTAGTAGAGTTACACTTTGGTCCTGGCACACTTGGGCCTGAGCAGACAGAATGCAGCATCTTGTTTCACTTACAACAGAAGATAAATTTTTGAGTAGCAGCTAATTCTGTTGCTTTCTCAAACACACACAAAAACAGGAAAACATCTGCCTTCAACTTCTTCCCACACACACTCACACCATTTTCAAGTGGCATGGGAATTCAGCCTTCTCTCCCCAACCACTAACCTTTATGTTGAAGGTGACCACAGTGCCGTTTGCCAGTCCTGCATAGAGAATTCGCCACCTACTGTGGAGGCAGAGAACCCGGTCTTCCAGCTGTAACTGCTCCACACACTCTCGAGTCTGATAAAAGCACACAACACCTGATCAGCAGAGATTAAAGGCAAATAAGATGTGAAAACAATCCTCCTGAGAACAGTGTGAAATGATTTTCTATGAGGAAGAAAATGTAGTGTCCTCTAATTTGTAGAAGACTATCTTAGACTGTTTTCTGCTTTGAAATATGTAGCCAAATACCCTCAAGCTGTAGGTAATATAGTAAACAAATGTAACTTCTAATGTTACCTATGTTTCTAATTTGGAATGTAGAAATTCTTCAAAGGGCACTATGGATTGGGTTCTAGCCTCTTAAATTAAGTAGCCAAAGATAAAGTTAAAGCTGCACTTGACATTTAAAAAGGAAAATAAAGATTATAGTTGTATATCTGATAATTGCATTAATCAAATATGCGCTTTCCTGCAACTGATTCTCTATTTTAATAGCTCCCAAATGCCTCCTTCAAACCAGTATCAGGTTAGCTGGTCTACAATTACCCAAGAAGCTTTGAAAATATATAGAACCCCAAGCTTCACCCCAGTCCCTGAGATTCTAATTCAGGCCCTGGAATATGTGTTTTTAAAAATTTCCTTCATAATTCTGATGCATATCCAGGTTATACAAACACAGTTTGAGCTGACCTTCAAGAAACTATTTCCATGAATCTCCAGAACTGGGTTATACTGATAAAATCTACTTACCTAGAACCTAGAACAGGGCCAGTTACGTAGTAAGTGCTCAAGATTGAATGCTGTTGAATGATACTAAGTGACTAAAGGCCCAAGTTTAGCTTTTTAAAGAGGTCTGGATACAGACATTAAAATCAAGACAGTTGTAAGTAGGACCTACTTGTCCCATCCTATAAGTAGGATGGGACAACCTATAGGTTGGATGATAAAAGCTGTAGACTATCAAAGTCTTTGACCTCTTCCAACCTTCTTTCATACCTGAAAGAGCCAGTCTTTTAAATTACTTTCCCCGCATAAAATTACAAATATAAATGCTGCATATGCAATTGTAAAATAAAGGAAAAGACAGTGAATATGCTCAAATGATAAGATATATGTTGCCTCTGGCTAACCCATCCATGTGAGATCATTTTGTAATTTTATAGGAGAAATGGAATACGTTGCCGTAATAAAAAAACTATTGGTGCATGCAACAATAAAGATGAATTTCAGACATTATAGCGAGCTAAAGCTAATGTGAAAGAATACATCCAGTATGGTTTATTATGAAGTTCAAGCACAGACAAATATAATCTATAATGACAGAAATCAGAACAATGGTTTTCTTTGGCTGGGGGTGGTGAGTGGAAGGTGTATGAGGGAAGCTTCAGGGGGATGAAAATGATCTGTGTTTCAATCTTGGTGGTGGTTAAACAAATGTATATCTATGTAAAAATTCATCAATACTTAATGTATACTTAAAATTTATGTACTTTACTATATAAAGTTACACCTCAATTTCAAAAACTAAGAATTTTTTTCACTAACATACGGTCCCACTATGCCAAACACTACTGCTGGTTAGAACCCTTAAAAACATTGAAAACTCTTTTAAAAGTTTTTGCTAATTTTATAAGTCAAAATGGTACTGAACTTCTGTTTTAACTTCCATTTATTGACAAGACTGTTATTTTCAAATAGTTACTTGTATATTCTCTTTTTAAAGAATTTCTGTCTTTCAATTCATGTGTAGGGATTTTACTATTTCTCTTCTCAAAGGTGTAAGCTCCTTACAACATATATTACCCCTACGTTTACCCTGTCCTGTTACAACTATTTTTCCCTTTTTACCTAAGACAATTTCTTGCCAAAATCTGTTTACAATTTTCAACAGACTTAAGTATTACTTCCATATAATAAAATTCACCATGTTAGATATACGTTTCATTAAGTTTAGTAAAGTATGCAGTTATGCAACCATTACCACAATCAACTTTCAGAACATTTCTAGCACTCTAAAAAGTTACCTCGTACCCTCTTTCAGTCAGTCCCCACTGCCATCCCAGGCAACTCTGATAGTTTTGCCTTTTCTAGAATTCCATATTAAGAGAACATTCAGTATGTAGTCTTTTACATATGACTTCTTTCCCCTAGCATGATGTTTTTGAGATCCATCCATGTTGCTGCATGTATGAAGTTTATTCCTTTTTGTTGCTAGTATTATTCCATGTTTTATATACCACATTTATCCATTTATCAGTTGATGGATGTATTGATTAATAACGCTGTTATGAGGTTCCTTCTTACATTCAGGATATTTGAAATTTGTGGCTTCTCTTTGTTTTGATCAATTTAGCTAAAAGTTTTTTTTAAATTTATCTTTTCAAAAAACTAGCTTCTGGTCTCACTGATTTTTCCCTATTGTGTGTCAGTTTTATAAATTGGTGGTTTCCATTCTGCTCTTTATTATTTCCTTTATATATCTATTTCGGGTTTAACTTTTTCTTCTTTTTCTATTTTCTTACAAACTCAGATAATTGATTTTAAACTTTCTTTTTTTTCTAATATAAGCATTTAAAACTAGAAATTTCCCCCTCAGCAATGCGTTAGCTATCCTACAAATGTTAAGCTGGATGCTCATTTTCATTTAGTTCAAGATATTTTCTAATTTCCTTTGTGACTTCTTCTTTGAATCATGGGTAACTTAGAAGTATGCTGTTTCATTACCCCTTACTTGCTGACTTCCAAGATTTCTTTCTCTTTTTTTTTTGGTGGATTTCTTTCTGTTATTGATCTCTAACTCCACTGTGGTTGGAGAACATACTCTAAATGATTTCAATCCTTTTAATTAAGATTCTCAATAAGACTAAGACTTATTTGATGACCCAGCAATGGTCTATACTGGTGAATGCTCCATATGCACTTGGAAAGAATGTGTATGCTGCTGTTTCGGGTGGCAGAGTCTATGAATGTTAATTTTTTTTAACTATAAATATTAATTAGATCTTGTTTGTTAATGGTATTGTCCAGTTCTTCTACATCCTTGATGATTTTCTGTCCAGTACTCTATCAAGTATTGAGAGAGGTGTTGAAGTCTCCAACTATAATTGTGGATTTGTCTATTTCTCCGCTGTAGTTCTATCAGTATTACTTTACATATTTTGGTGCTGTTATTACGTACATATATTTCTAATTGTTCTATCTTCCTGCTATATTGACATTTTTATCATTATGGAATGCCACCCTTTTCTCAGTAGTATTCCTTGTCTTAAAGTCTATTTGCCTGATAGTAACATAATCACTCAAGCTCTTTTTGTTATTATTTGCATAGTACATTTTTTTCCATTCTTTTAATTCAACCTACTTGTGTCTGAATTTAAAAGGTATGTCTTGTAGACAGCACAGATTTTTTTTTTTTTTTTTTTTTTTTTTTTTTTTTTTTGCGGTACGCGGGCCTCTCACTGTTGTGGCCTCTCCCATTGTGGAGCACAGGCTCCGGACACGCAGGCCCAGCCGCTCCGCGGCATGTGGGATCTTCCCGGACCGGGGCACGAACCCGTGTCCCCTGCATTGGCAGGCAGACTCTCAACCACTGCGCCACCAGGGAAGCCCGACAGCACAGATTTTGATGTTTGTTCTTTAGCTAGTCAATCTCTGCCTTTTGATTTTAGTGTTAATTCACATTTAATATAATTATTAAATATGGCTAGATTTAGACTCCAATTTGCTTTCTATTTGTCTCATTTTTATTTCTCTGTTCCCCCATTTCTGCCTTGTTTTGCATTAAACAAGTGTTTTTTAGTATGCCATTTTAATTCCTCTATTAAATTTTTTAGCTGTCTTTCTTTGCTTTATTCTTTTAGTGGTTGCTCCAGGGCAGCTGTTCTCAGAGTGTGGCCCCTACACCAGTAGCATCAGTATCACATGTTAGAAATGTAAATTCTTGGGCCCTATCCGAAGCCTACTGAATCAGAAGCCCTGGGAGTGGGGTCCAGTAATATGTGTTTTAACAAGCTCTCCAGGTCTATCTGACGCACACTGAAGCTGTGAGGCAGCCTTCTGGAGATTACCTCTTTAAACTGTAACAATCTAGTTCAAAGTAAAACTGACTTATCCCCAATAAAATATAAGAACCTTGCACCAGCACAATTCCATCCTCCCTTTCCTTTGTGTTCCTGTTACCACACATTCCATCTATATATGTTAAAAACCTAATCTTTGGTATTATAAATTTTGTCTTAAATAATCAAATCTTTTAAAGAATATATGTGTGTATATATATATTTTTTAAATTTATTTATTTATTTTTGGCTGTACTGGGTCTTTGCTGCTGTGCACGGGCTTTCTCTAGTTGTGGTGAGCGGGGGCTACTCTTCTTTGCGGTGTGTGGGCTTCTCACTGTGGTGGCTTCTCTTGTTGTGGAGCATGGGCTCTAGGAGCATGGGCTTCAGTAGTTGTGGCACGTGGGCTCAGTAGTTGTGGCTCACGGGCTCTAGAGCACAGGCTCAGTAGTTGTGGTGCACAGGCTTAGTTGCTCCGCAGCATGTGGGATCTTCCCAGACCAGGGATCAAACCCGTGTCCCCTGCATTAACAGGCGGATTCTTAACCACTGTGCCACCAGGGAAGTCCTATAATATATATATTTAATGCTAATGATTTTCTCTCATTTCTTACAATACATTTAGAAAATTCTTTCTCAGAGGAGATATCTACTTCTATGTTTTCAGGTTTAAAAAAGTTAAACATTTTGTTTTCTCTCCAGTATTAATTTTGGCATATGATATGAAAATAAAAATCAAGAGTAATTGTTGAAAAGATCAAAGGAGGTATATTATTAATAGTAGTAAGTGAAAAGATACTGGTGGAGAGAGACAGAAAACATGGTTTAGATCTAAGCCTCATTTCTTCCAAAGGCTATACAGGGTACTGGAGTAAGTTCAGAAGCAAGAAAGTGAACAGAATGAAGCATCTGTCTCAGTGTCTCCACTCTACACAGTAAATACAGTCAAAGTGTTTCAATATTATCACGTTTGATTTTGCTGGACCCACTTACCTTAACATTATAGCAGCGAATGGTGTGATCACTGGAACCAGTGTAAAGGGCAGCATTCTTCCCAGAGGTCTGAGTAACCAGGAGGCAGTTCACTTTGGAGGTATGGCCCTCAAAGACACCAATATACTTCCGACTCTAAAGTCAAGCACAGTTCAGATCATTACTTGTGGATATAAATGGATTAGATAATGCATTTCCTCAAAAAAAAAAATGATGCTAAAACATACAGTTCATTGTTGTAGCCTCAGAGTCTAGAATATTACCTGGTATCAAAAGGTGTTCAGTAAATACCTGTTCACTGAATGCCCAGCAAACAGTCACATGTACTGAGGTACCTGCAACTATATGTTAACTGAGCCATAAGTTCGTTTGGGTTTTTCCATAAGATGTTACAGAAAAACCTGAACAAACTTTTTGGCCAATCCAATACTTAGGGCAATTTGCTATAAGACATATCAGAATTTTAGTTAACATCTAGGGCAAGGCTCTCCAACATATGGACCAAAAAGCTAGCAAATCCAAACTATAGCTAATTACCCAGTAAGTTCCTGCATTTGATCAGTATGCAGAGAATGCGCCACAATATTCAAAGACATGTCAGGTGCCATCACAGGTCTAGTGTTCCAGGTGTGGTTTCATAATGGAACATCCTGTTGTCTCTGTGTACATACTGTTATATATTTAGAATGTACATATATACCTATACTTACCTTTCAGTTCAGAGTTAGAGCCAATTCCCCAAATCTTACAGTCACACCTCCTGGTACCATTGCTTCCTTCCTTCAGTCATCCCTGTTGCCCTCGCATTATTAGGCTAAAGGAACCTATATACCTGTTGCCTACAGCAAACATTTTCTCAGTCCATCATCTATCTAATCTTTTGATTTTCAAGGACTTCCTCAGTTTCAAACACTTTCACCATATTTGTTCAAACATAGTGTTCCTAAAGTTTCTTGGCTATCGTTGTAGATAAACAGAATTAGTTTGACGCATACCAGACTCAAAACTCAAAAGTCCATTCTACAAAAATTGAGAGTAATGAGCATCAGATTATCCTAAGTGTGGGGTAGTGGAAGACCGTTGCTCTTCTTAATAACCGGGATAATTAATCAACTCTCAGGGAAAACGCCTCCTCTTATATTGACTACTTCCCCAGTACTCACTCTATCCCTTCTCTATTATGTAGCAGCTATGTGACAGACCTCAGCATCAACTCCAGGGCTGGGACCTGACTGTCGGGAGCCTATTGTTATCATCCCATTTCCTTTTGCCAAGTGATTGTTCAGAGAGGAAAGCACAGGACGCTTTTTTGGTGGTGGGAGAGAAAAGAAACCCCTGTGGCTACTGACATCTATCTGTGAGCAGGAGGAGAACTTGCTTTAGTAAAAGGTGGTATCAGAGAAGGCAGAATGGAAATAAAGAAAGAAATTAAGTCTCCAGTGACCCCACTGAGCCGCTGGATCAACTGTATCTAAAGTTAGTCTAAAGCCCACTCCATCTCTGGACAGCAAATAAACTCCTAGTCTAAGAGAGAGTTACTTGGAGTTTCTAAAATCTGCAACCAAGCAAAAATATTCAAATTGATGTATCAACTTACCACGAGATTATAAACTCGGACAGTTTTATCTGCTGAACAGGTATACAGTAAATTCCCAAATATCTGAATTGCATTCACTGCAGCTTGGTGCCCCTCAAAGCTCCCTTCTGTGGGCTCATCATCATCTCCTGGCTCTGAAGATATTTCTAGAAAACAAGAGTATGTTTCAGAGATATGTCTGCCTGTGTCTCAAAAGATACTAAAAAATTTAAACCATTATGAAAAAGTGGTCTCTGGATTCTCCTTAAAGCCTAGTTCCCCCAGCAAAACACCACATTTTCATTAGTGACCTTCATTATGAAGATTTCATAATAAAGGCAGGGAAGACCTTTCACTTCAGAACGAGATACTTATATAGTGAGCTTTGAGTGATACCCATAAGGCACCAAGTATCTTTCCACATCCAGTTTCCTCTGCTGCCAGTTATCTTGTTGAGTAAGGCATTATTATTATTATTATTATTATTTTTTTCTTTGCGGTATGCGGGTGTCTCACTGTTGTGGCCTCCCCCGTTGCGGAGCACAGGCTCCGGACGCGCAGGCCCAGTGGCCATGGCTCACGGGCCCAGCCGCTCCGCGGCATGTGGGATCTTCCCGGACCGGGGCACAAACCCGTGTCCCCTGCATCGGCATGCGGACCCCCAACCACTGCGCCACCAGGGAAGCCCAAGGCATTATTTTTAAGTAGTTCCTTCTCAAAGCAAAACCCCCCAGAGCCAACAAAGCCTTAATACAATTGTCCCTTGGTATCCAAAGGGGACTGGTTTCAGAACTCCCCCACCCCCCCCACACTGAAATCCACGGATGTTCAAGCCCCTTATATAAAACGGTGTAGTATTTGTATATAACCTATACACATCCTCCTGTTTACAGCTGACCCTTGAACAACATGGTTTGAATTGTGCAGGTCCACTTTTTCCCCAATAAATGCATATTACACAATCTGCAGTTAGTTGAAGCCATAGATGTGGAACCGAAGATACAGAAGGCCAACTATACTAATTAGGTGAACACGTAAGACAGCCAGGTAAGAGAGATGGGAGTAAGAAACTGAAATGCCAGGATTTGAGGATTTAGGAATACCATAACAGCTGGTCAAAGCAATCCTCTTGGTAACAAGCCCAGTATCCGTCCCCTATTGTATAAGCATATTTAAGTAGATTTAAACCCTGGCTCTAACATTTACAAGACTTTTTTTCTGTGATTAATTTAAATAAAACTGAATAACCAAATACCTGAAGAGTTCTTTGATCCTTTTATGGAGGAGATCACAGTCTGAGTTTCTGCCACACTACAAAATAATAGCAAAAGTCTTCTTAGCATCTGTGTGAACAGGCCAGGCAGTAAAACTTATATTTTCCTGACTCAAAAGATTGTTCTAAACAATGGACAAAATAGCAATGATATAAGAGATCGGTTTTTCCATCTGAAATTTCTATATGAAAGGAAATAAAAGTACAGTAAATATTTACAACACAAATGAGAAAACAGAAAATCTCCATTGCTAAGGTTTGATTCTTCCATACCCATTATCCCTAGTGATTTTCTATAAATGTGACTCTTTAAAAAACTTCTGATTCAGAAAAAAAAGTTCTATTTTTCAAGAATAGAATGGTGAAAGCTATTCTGATTGGACCAACACGGTGTCCTTACCTTACAGGGATGCCATCTTTATAACGGGTGCCAATCTCACTGGTAGAGCTAACTTCATCACAACCAGAGCGAGAAGTTTCTAATGAGTTTAGCTCTGTGGAGTTACGAATATCCTTTTTAGATGGGCTGTCTGGTTTCTCTTCTCCAGTTTCAGAAGAATCAATGGCTACCACTTCTAACTGAGGATTAGGAATTTCTAGGACTTCCAGAGACGAGTCACTATCTGGTTCATCTCTGACACTCTCTTGTTCTGGACCAGTTCTGCTATCTTCCCAGGTGGAGGTTGTCACTTTCCCCCCTTTAGTGGACTTTCCAGTTTTTACTTTCCTTACAGGTTTAGCAGTAAATATATCCTGTTCAGTGTCACTGTTCTCAGGAACATGGGCAGCCCGCAGAGTTTTCTTCTTCCTAAGTTTCTTCTTTTTCTTGTTCCCCCTAGCTTCAGCTGATGTCAGAGTGGACTCTGCCTGTTGCTCTGGATGGTCAGCTGGAGAGTGGGGCTCTTTCTCTAAAGGGGTTTCTGAAGCAAAGGACAATCTCGGAAAAGAACTGGTACAGGCTTCAGACCCGCTGTTGCCTCTGTTTGGCTCTTCACCTTCTTTATTTATGCTAGGAAGACCAGCTGATTGGGAAGAGGGATTGTTCCCTCTGTTTCTGGTATTTCCTTGCTCCACAGAAAACTTCAGTTCTTGGCTAGGCTCATGGAATCTCTCTGTTAGCTCTGATAAGGACAATGCTGCAGTGATAACTGGATAAACTGGACTACTGTCACTGATCTCTCCTGAATTGAGAAGGAAAAAAAGAATTATTCCATCGTTTTTGTGTCTGGTATTTGTAGTCATAAACTACAGTTATCACTGATTGAACTTCTACCAAATAATGACATTTCGATATGTTAACAACTTTAACAGTCATGGTTTAGTTATCTCACCCCTCAGCTTCCCATAACCTACACATATTTCTATTACAGTATTTATATACTTTGCCTTGCATTAATCTCACAAATTACATGCATGTCTTATACCCTACAAAAGCTCCTTTTATGGGCAGGGATTGTTTCTATTGATCTTTTTTCTTTCTTGTTTGAAATGTCCACATATTTAACAATGTGTTTTATTCTTAGTAGACACAAATATCTATTTAGCTAAAGTGCTTTCACCTTTATTTCATAGAAGTTTTCATTATGCATTTTACCTGTATATCATCCAATTTAGCTACATACTAGCAGTTAAAAAGTCAGCTGACTTAAAATGTCTATTTTCTTTGACTTAGTTATTTCATGTCTAGAAATTTAAACTGATGAAATAATCACAGACATACTCAAAGACATATAC
Source organism: Phocoena sinus (assembly GCF_008692025.1). NCBI lineage: Eukaryota > Metazoa > Chordata > Mammalia > Artiodactyla > Phocoenidae > Phocoena > Phocoena sinus. The sequence continues at coordinate 91,870,311 of NC_045764.1, read as the reverse complement.
AATGCAGCGTTATACAGAATACAAAAAAAGGAAAAAACGTAAATATTCAAAGATTATATAAATTATTGTATATTCATATTATGCAACTTCTGAAATATTATACAACTAGTAAAATAGTGTTTTAGATGAATTATGACACAGGAAAATGATCATGATAATTAAGTGGGAAAAAAATCAAGTTATAACAGACTATGACTTGTCCTTTGTATAAAGTCTCATGTAAGCACATAAGCATTTATAATTTTAAGACTGAAATATATAACAAAATAACAAATCCACATTTTTATAATTTCCCAATTTTTTACAATGAACATGAATTAGTTTTGCAATCAGAAAAGGAAATAAAATACAAGCTATTTTTGAAAAAAATACTACTAGTTTTTAAAAAATACTAAATAGTATCCATATAAAAATAACATAATTCAATATGAAAGATAATATACATTTGATGTAGATATCAATTAGTGTTGCAACAGATAGCAAAATGTAGGATAATTCTTCAGACTTTTTGTTTTTGCTCAAAAAAAAAAAATCACACAATATCAGTTTGCTTCTTTCATTTTAATATTTATTTATTAATTATTTGTTTATTTAGGCTGTGTCGGGTCTTAGTTGCAGCAGGTGGAATCTTTAGTTGCAGCTCACAGGCTTCTTAGTTGCAGCATGCGGGCTCCTTAGTTGCGGCATGCGGACTTCTTAGTTGCAGCATGCAGACTTCTTAGTTGCGGCATGCATAGGGTATCTAGTTCCCCAACCAGGAATCAACCCAGGTCCCTTACATTGGGAGGGTGGAGTCTTACCCACTGGACCACCAGGGAAGTCCCTGTTTGCTTCTTACTTAATTTTCAATGTAGCACCACTGTGGTTATGCAAACTTCAGATGAGATTTTAAATAGCTTGGAAGTTATTCTCAAATGGTAACTAGGTAAGAATTATTTTATGAAGAGAGTAAAAACCCTGGCTATTTCTCAAAAACACCCAAGTTTCTATTAGATGATTCCAAACCCCAGAGCCCTCTGCCTTTCATCATGGCCACCTGCTCCTCAGGTCTACATTAACCCTAGTTTGTACTTGAAATGATAAAGATAGTTAAGTAATGAGAAATTCAGAGGATATATCTTATCTAGAAAATTGACTAAACAACTTCAATGCCATTTATCTCACAAAAACCAAATAATTCTGCACCAATCCTAATAAATGAAACCTGTTAAGTGTTAATCCAAAGTCACTTCAGTAATCCTACATTAGAGAAAATTAGAAAAAGGTTACCAATATTTAAATAATCTTCCTAAATAAGAAAACTTCAAGAAAAACTGTAATAACTTCAGTTTTAATGGGCAAGTATGATGTTACATCACTGATATAAAATTGCCGTAGACCCACTACAGGGTTGCCCTTAACCCAGAGAAAAGTTTACATACTATTAGCTTGCAGTAATTCCTTGGACACATTGCAAGCAGAGCCTTGTGACACAGCATTCACACTCTCATCCTGTTCAGGAGACATGGGCTCTTGTTTAATCTGAACTGATGAGTCTGGAGCAGGAACACTGCCATGGGCTTGGAAAGTAGATGCGATTCCTTGGAGAGGGGCTCCAGTGGATGACGGAGACACATGGGAAGATGAAGCCTCCAGGAAAACCGGGAAAAAAGGAGTAGGCAGCAGTGTGGCATCAGCAGATGTTTGAGATCTAATGTTCCTTTGTTCTTGTGTAAGGTTACAGGGAACCTGGTCTGGACGCTCAGAAGGTTCATATGTTTCTAGAATGGGAAACATACACAAATGCAAAAATGTTACCTGAAAAGCCACTCATTTCTGAGCCAATTTGTATTTTTAAAGATTACAAGAGAATTTTAAAAACCCTCATAATTCTTTAAAATAGATTATTATATAAGCTATATTATATAATATATATATAACTACCAAAGAACAGGCATTAATATTCCAATTTTTCAGATTTTAAGTGACTTATCCAAAGTCACATCGGTACTAAAAGAAGAGCCAAAATGTGAACCCTAGTCTTGGGACTCCTAACCCAGGACTCTTTCTGTAACATAAGCATTTTGGGGATATACAGTCTCACAGGCCTTTCTATAGAAGGATAAAACCAAGGAGACACGAGAAAAATCATATTAACTTTTTCATAACATTTTAATTCCCCTCCACAGAGAACCAAAAAGTAACAAGTTACAGAGGGTCCAATCCATCAGATTCTCTGAATACCTTGTAATCCCTGTAGAATCTGTATTCTATGGGTCCTCAGGGTACTCATCTCCATAGTTATCTAAAAATAAAGTATTTTGTTAAGCATATTTAAATCCAACTTCAAGGTGATCCATTTTCACTAGACATTGCATCTGCTACTACCTGCTGCTTGAGCATAAGTAGCCTCTGAACTTCAACATAAGCCGTCTGAAGAGCTGCACGGGCTTGCAGAAGGTTGTTATCCATGCACTGCAATGATTTGCTTAGTTCTTCCTCCCTTAAAGAAATATGCAGCAGCTGGTCAACCTGAGAACGTTCTGTCAAAAGAAACCATAAGGTTCAGTTTAATACTGGAGACTTCTCATTAATAATACAGTTCCTCAGAAGATGGAACTGCATCAATTGTCTAGGACAGGCCTTTATTTTCTCCCCACTAGGTCACTGGAAGGAGACTCATCAAATTTTACAAATCATGTAGTCAAGCCTGATGCTGTCAGAAACCAAGCCTCATGGTTTCAAGTGTACCACCACATGGTACCAATTTACCAAATCACCATCTTCCACCATGACCCTTCCAAGCAAAATCTCTGCCCCAGGCAAATCAACTCTTGTAGGTTTCATTTCCCATGTTCCTTTATCTACTACCCTCTTCACCCAAGGCTTTGGCTTAGATTGGGCCCCAAACCTGAACTGCTTGCACTCTCTTCCCGATTCATATTTTTCTAGTCTGTTAATTTAAAGTAGTTCTCTTTATTACAAAAGGCATCCTGAAGAAAATGTAGATTTAAAACAGTACACTTAAGTTACTTTAAATAAAATGTTCTACTATGTGCACGTATTTGTCATCTTTATGTTTGCCTCTTTCCCATTCAATACTCCAAGACCTCTCCCCTAAACTCCAGACCCACATATCCAACTACCAACTTGATACCTCTACCTAGGTGTCTCTAAAGTCCTTTAACTCAAGGGATCCAAAAGGGAACTCACCATCTTCCTCTATCCTCAACCTGAAACTCTCATGGAATTTTCTAGCTCTACAAATAATGCCATCATCCACCCAACTGCCACAGCCAGAAAATGAGGTCACCCTTGACTCCCACCTTATCTATCACATCCAATCACCGAAAGTTCATCCAATCACTTCCTGCACTAGCCTTTATACCCTAACGGTGTTAGAGTCAGTGTAAGGCAAGAGTCATAGAAGCATATCAGTCAGGGAGCCACACTAACAACTTCTCTACTTAACTCACATGAGGAGAGCAACCAAGATGCCTCAAAAATGGAAAGTGAGAGAAATGGCTATAAATGACCAAGAGGGATAAAATTTTTACTAAATGTCCTATTCCTCTTCACCCCACTGAAAAGGCCCAGTGACACTTTCTAGCTATACACTGAATTCAGTTTGTCCAAGATATATATTAACTTTAGCTTTCAGGTCTAGGTGGCATCATATATTTCTTCTACAGCTGCAACTGGATAGTAGGAAATCAAACTTTTTCTATGCCCTTAAGCAAGATGACAAAAATATCAAATATAAATAAATAAATAAATGGGCATTCCATGTTTGATAAGCTACACTCTGTATCAAGTTGTAAAAAGGCTGAATTGCTGTAAGAACAATTTCTTTCTGCCAGAATATTCTATACTATACCTTTCTTTCCTTTAATCTTCCTTCTTTTATTTTTTCTCTCAAGACTTGGGAGTTCAGGAGAAGATCCATCCTAAGGAGATAAAGAAAATTGAATAATGTTAACTATGTAAAGGCCATTATCCAGGAGGGGAAAAAAAGAACCAGTTCTAAGATAGTCATACATTATTCGTCATTATTGCTACCATCTCTAACAGGGCAGTAGGAGTCTCATGAACATGGTATGAACTCATATTAGTCGAATGAATGTATCTGATTAAAAAAAAAATACAATCCAAGGTCAAGTACCTCCCTAGCAACCTAGAGGGATGCTAATCCCACAGGGCTTAGGCAAAGCATATCACCTTGGTAAAAGCTAATAATACATGTATCTGATTTCATAGTTTCTACTTTAGAATTCAGCAAGAAAATCTTTACAACCAAAAACTCAACAGCCTGAGACAAGCCCCAAGACATTAGCTTTGTCATAAGACAATCTCTCATCCAATAATATCCACTACAGCATCTAGCTCAAAGGAGCAGAGCTGGAATAACTACTTTGTTATATTGTCCCAATATTAAAGGAAACAGCCCATTTTCACAGTGACAGATTCCAGACTATATTACCACCAGCAACTCTTTCTTTTCAGAAAGGGTTCCTGAAAGGGTTAGGCAATATTAACATCAGAGGTGCCAAAAGAGAAGTATCAGTGAAGTAATGGATTCTAAAAAGACCAGGCTGGGTAACTTAAGTACAAAAGATAGAGTAACAGAGACTAAGACTATGCTCATGTAGATGTACTCTCATAGTATAAAACTACCTTAGTGTTAAGCCTAGTAGTCCTGGGTTCGACAAGCACACATGCCCTACAAATACAACACTAGAGTACCTTTCTTCAGCAGTACAGAATGCATCATGAAAACAGATAAAGTTACAGCTGAAGATGTGGCTCATTCCTTGGTCAGGTGATACAAAGAATCATTGGCTTAGATACTAGTTTTAGAGATGACTTCATATTTTCCTAGTACTATACATTCATATTCAATTACATCTAACTTACTAGAGTTACTCAGTTAAAGAATCCAGTAGGATAAGAATATGAAAGTAAGAGTAAGCTTCAGAAATCTTTTATTCCAGAGTAGGGAGAACCACAACCCCAGATACCCAAGAAAAATTAAACAGTTAAGTCTTTCTAATTAAGGCCAAGTCACCACATGAAATGTTCTACAAAAAGCACAGGAATCATACTCACTCCAGTGGCTCTTCGTTTCTTTCTAATATTCTGGACATCATTTTGTTCAGCACCAGAAGTACAGCTACTGTCTGTGGCTGCATCTGTCAAACTGGAGATTGCAAGGGCTAAGGATGCATTTGATGATAAAGAGTTTCCTTCTCCATTACTCTCCTGGGCATTGTGACTCTCTGAAAGTGGTGTAGAGCTCTCCTGGCTGTGCAGGTCTTTTGCCAAATGCATCAAAGGTATCGTATGGTCAGATGATAATTGAGCACTATGTCGCCTTCGAGTAGCAACATTTTCAGCTCTTTCACCTGTTCTTAGGGAGGCAGCTAGAGGTGTCATTTCCTGCTTAAGGCCCATGGTTGTTTTTTGACTCTGTGCAGACCTCAATGAGTTATTAGGTGAAAATATCTGCTGGGGCTCATTTTCTTTGCCTGTAGCTTCCTCACTGAAGAAGCTAAACACAGAAGGAGCCCTGTCCATGATCACACTGCTCTCTGAAAGGCTTCGCTTCCTTGCCAACCCAGGGGATGAAGAAATGGAAACACCTTCCCACTGGAATCCTTCTAGACTGGACAGATCAGGCTCCCCATCCAAATCCAAGACCTCTTGTTCATTTTGAACTAGAGGCACCATTTCGATGCCAAACCTCGAGAAAGAAAGAAAAGGAAAAATAATTAATCAGACATGGTTGGGAGAGGGGGCACCACTTAATGTGCCAGACTCTGTTAAGCACTGAGGTTACAAATATAAATAGATGGTTTCTGCCCTCAAGGAGCATTAAGAGTTCTAAACATAAAGCAGGTTAACTCTATTGTAAGTATTATAATGTAACAAGTACCAAATTAGATATTTGTATACAGCTATATACAAAAGGAGGGAATAAAAACTGAGGGTTTTATTTAATATGGAACTCTAAATCAACAATAAATACGTAATTTTTAACAGCAAACAAATAAAAAATAAACAAAAATGTTTATTAAGCATTTACAAGCAGCAGACACCATGCTAAGAACTTTATAATCTCAATGATACTCACAAGTTACAGGAAAAGAAAAGGGGGCACAATAAGTATGTTACTTCGACAAGGATAGAAATTTAAGCCTAGAGGGCTATGTAATTATAAAGCAGGATGATTTTCAAGTAGCAAACCTATGTTGAATGCTGCTTTACCATTCAGAAAAGTTTAGTGCCTCAACATAAGATGAATAGCCAAACTATTACACAAGTACTTAGGAGAAAGTATTTTGTGATCACAAATACAAATGCCCAGAGCAAATACAGAAGGATAACCATCCACACGTTCTAAGTAAAAGGTAATGAGAACAGTTATACCTAAAAGCTGTACCACTCATTAAGATCTATAGATAGATACAGAGCTATAGATTGACTTTTTTTATGCTGTCACTTTATGGCCCCTATCACCAAAGTGCTAGATTTCTAAGTTTTTTCCTTGTCCCTACTTCATTTCTCAGAAGGAGGTGTGCTTCTTTTTAACCTGAACTCCCTGCTAGGAAACACTTTATTCCATTGGTTATAGAGTAGGCAAGTAGTCACTCCTGGATATTTAAACCAGACATCTACAACGTATATTTTTTGCAGACATTTAATTAAATTTAACAAGGAGAATTCTCTTGACCAGAGTCAAAGGGTAAGTTTAAAGGAAAAAAAGGGAAATGGATACTGAAAAGAGGCACACACCTGGGTAAGCCTTTGCCTAGCTCTTGCTTTTTCTTGGTTACTTGCTGAATGACCTGTTCCCAGTTGACATTTCTCCGAGATGCATTTAGAATCTGCCGGAGGGTTGGCTTGAGCCCAGACTCCTTCTCTGTCTCACTCTTTCGATGACCACTGATATTGCGGATGCGGCGAGCACTATTGAGGTTTGGCTCAGGAAGGTGTGCTCCAGTTTTGCTCTTCAAGCTAATGTGACGGGTTAGATCTCTCTGGAGTGAGGCAGGAAAGCCAAGCTTACTTAGTTCAGGCAGGAGAGGGCCTGAGGGCTGACCTATATCGTTTTTTTGAAGCTCAGCATCCAAGCTAGTAGTCTCAAAGCCTTCTGTTTCATAAGATACATGAGATTTAACAGGGTCATCAACCTGTGCATCTTCTAGAGAGGTTTTCAAATCTAGCAGTAAGTCAGAGTGTGGGCTGGCTACAGATGTCATTTGTAACTCAGATTCCTTCTGGTGAACTGTTGAGTTACATGGGGAAGTCGATGGTTTTCTAGATGTTTTCAGGTTTTGGTCATCCCCCCTTTTCTCATCAGCAGCATGAGTACTGCAGGATAAAACTTCTGTAGTTGCAGAACCCAGGGTTCCAATTTTTGTTCCATCCTTTTCTGCATCAGATATCTCTCCATCACTTTCATCTTCTAATGCGTCTACTTGAAACTCAATCTTCAAAGATCCTTTTTCAGACTCTTCTACATTCCTACTTGCTTTTGCATAATTCCTGGTCCTTTTAGAAGCGCTAAGAAGTGGATTTTGCAATGACTCATTACACTCTAGCACATCTTTGGCTTTTTGTAACGTATCACTTAAATTTTCATCAGGTTCCCTGTGAGTTCCAAATGTACTTTTATGCCCTTTTAAAACACGAGGACCTGAATTTCGCAATTTGGATATGTAAGAACCCTTATTATTTTCCACTGTGGGTTTGTTCAAGGGGTTTGAGTGTTCTCCAGGAAAAAAAGAATTCGTTTTGGTGTTTTTTGAGGGATTCTTTGAATCTTGCTTTTGAGGAGCTGATTTAGTGATTGGAATTGGAAGGAGTGGGGATTTTAGCAATGGCATCTTATTTAAGGTATGCTCTTGTTCAGGTTTTTCTACAATGGGGCCCTCTCTCACTACCTCATAGGAAGCAGTGCAGTCAGAAGTGGCTTTATGATTAAGAGATCTAGTATGTGTTTCTTTTTGTGTTTTCAGTGTTGGAGAATTATTTCTTTCATCAGTTTGGGGCTCTTGTATTCCTGTGGTTATCAAGCTAAAATCATTATCTATCGTTTCCAACTTGTTACCAGTGACTTCTTTCACTCCCGATTGTAAATCCAGAGTCTTCTGGGAGGGGTAAGGAGTCCAGCGACGGAGCTTTTCCCTTGCCACACTGCCATTCTTCCCACCAATTTTGGAAGCTAAGGTATCTGTTTGTTTAGTGGCTTGGCTTTCCAGATGCTCAAAATTGAAGTCAAGTAAGCCCTCTGAAGAAAACTTATCACTTGTAAATCCTTCAGAAGGACCTCTGTATGTGGCGACTGCACCAACTTTGTCATTTTCTTGCCGCTGCCACTTATATCTCTCTTGATTATATTTGTTTGACTTAGATTTCTTGTTCCATAGCATAGTCACATCTTCCATTTGACAGTTAGAATTTCTGTTTCTGCTTGGTTGAAATTTGTCTCCGGGGCCACTGTAATTCCAACTATTTGTGCTACGTACACTGGATTTCCAGTTTCCGTTACTGCTGTTCATATGCCGACTGGAAAAGCCACCTGTTCCTTCAGAATGCCAACTGGAATTCCTTCCTGTACCATTATGATTCCAATCTACCATTCCACTATTTGAATGCCAACCACCTCCAGAATTACTATGGTTGTGAAACCAAGTTGAGGAGCCTCCTGCAACACCCTTATGCCACCCAGAACATCCTCTTGATCCACCACTACTCCTCGAAGAATGTGGGAAGCTGTTTTTCCTAGTATTATTATAGCCATCTTTCTCCCATTTCCGGTCCCGCTGAGGAGGTCCACGATGATGCCATGCTGGCTGACTGTAGCTCTCTCTGTCTTGGTAAGGAATTCGGTCTTCTCGTCTCCGTTGGGATCGCCTGTCATCAGAGTTTATTTCTTGGCTGCTATTGGAAGGTTCATCTTGCCTGGAAAAAAAAGTCTTTCATTAGTGATTTAAAAGAGTTCTCCTGGTCCCTCTAAAGGCATAACCCACCAAACTTCCGCTCTGCCTTCCTCCTCTGTTACCTAGAATATGTAACAGAGACTACTTTTATTTCAAATAGTAGATGCTTTCATATCTTTAAATGATATAAACTTATATTTCACAATTTATTGATTAGAAATTAACATCTTGTGTCTCCTATCACCCCCCAAATATTAAAAACTTGACACATTTATACTGTCTTCCCTCTCCTGCTCCTGTTTCTCTCGGCATATTCTGGGATTTTGTCCCTATCATCCAATTATTATTTTTATATTATACAATTTTTTGAAAATAAGAACAAGTATATTTTGTAGCTATGGTTAGTTATCATAGTTAATACAATTTATATTCACCTGCTCTTAATACCATGATTTCTTCAATAGTTGGTTCTTTCTGAAAACCCAGTTTCTTAACCTATTTTAAATGGTAAGATTTTACTTTGCATAATCACTTTCATTAATAAACACTTTATTATTAAGTACACATTCAGTGACTGTTAGTGGTAAAAGAAAACTTTTATGTATAGTTCCTCTTCCTGAAGGGCTTATAATCTAGCTAAGGAAATAAGCCCGGTCACAAACAGGAGTAAAATAGCACGGAAGAAGTAGCACCCACAGTAAGTGCTATAAGGAGCTCCATGAGCTAGAGGTTTTTATAAAGAAGCTACAGCTGTTTCAACTATTCATGTTACACAAGGAGCTCACAGAAACGTGAATAAATTTAAGCAAACATCACAGGAATAGGCGTAAAACCATTTTTCTCTAAAAAGCGCCTATAGTATGCCTAGCTCAGTGCTTAGCATGTGGTATGTGATCAAAAAATTGAATAATACTCATTAAAATGTATTGAGTACCTACTTATCATAAGGCATTTAGTGCTAATCACTTTACACAGATTATCTCATTTAATTTTCACAACTCTGCAGCAAGTAGCATTATTCCTACTTTTTAGATAAGGAAACTGAGGATTAGAGAGGTTAAGTAACTTGCCTAGAGCAAGATAGCTAGTTAGTGTTACGGCAGAGATCTGAACCTTGGTGTCTGACTCTAGAGCTCTTTTTTTTAAAACTGAAGTGTAGTTGATTTACAATTCTGTGTTAATTTCTACTATACAGCAAAGTGATTCAGTTATACACATATATGTATATGTATACAAATATATATATACATTCTCTTTCATATTCTTTTCCATTATGGTTTATCACAGGATACTGAATATAGTTCCCTGCGCTATACAGTAGGACCTTGTTGTTTATCCATTCTATATATAATAGTTTGCATCTGCTAACCCCAAACTCCCAGTTCATCCCTCCCCCACTCTCCCCTCCCCGTTAGCAACCACAAGTCTGTTTAGAGCCCACATTCTTAACCACTAGACCTTGATAGAATAAAAATCTCAAAGTTTCGGCAGTTGGGTTCCCTCCTTAAATTTTAACTCAGTATTGACTTTAACTGGCTTTAAAAGCTTCGAATGTCTGTAAGATTTTGGACACAAATTGGAATTTCCTCCTTTTTCACAAGACGGAATTAAAAGTTAATTTACCTAAAAGTTCAAACATCCACTTACATTATGAATTACAACTATTTCTAAACAGGAGACCCTAAGTCCCCAAGTGACAAGTGCTACTACAGATACTTGGAAGATTTTTATACCATCATTAACCAAATTTTTTTTTGTTTCTAGGCAGTATGAAACTTATGACATCCAAGGAGATCACTGACTTGGCTCTACTAATTATGATCCAGAAATGAGGAGAATTGGGCAATTTAAGTCAGTCACAAAGTAAAATTCCTAGATCATCATGAATTGGCTAGGTCAGGGGGACATGACCTAGTATGTGGGTTTAGCATGCAGCTAAACCCACAGCCCAGAAAGAATAATATAAACTAAAAACCTCATGAAGGAAAAAAGAAAAAAACCTCATGAAGAAATAAGTAGATGACTTTATAAATAGGTCACCAAAGAGGCATATAAAAATGATCAAAGAATAGTATCTACAACATGAATGTCTAATTTACTGAGAAGGTCTTTTACCCTCTGACTTAATGTTTAATCATTTACACAGATAAGCTAATAGTGGCACAAGAGTGTAAGAACAAAAATAGAAGTTAGTCTCCTAGAGGCTCCAACACCCTAAAACAAGAGTAAACTACAGCTATACTGAAAGTAGTGAGAATGTCATTTGAAGGATAAGCAACTAAATAATTTAAGAACCATGTTGCTACGGACACTTTAAAACTAAGAAAGTCTCCTTCAAGGACGTGTTCAAAAAACGTTTAGCATATAGAATAAAAACTACTTCTTTTTTATATTTAAACCTCTAACTGAAAATGAAATACAGACCAGGGATAACTAGTATTCAAGAAGGATCTTTAAAATTTTTATAATTTGAAATTTTTTTTATCATGTTCTAGGACTTAAAAAATTAACCCACCTCATAACTGGTTCTATATCTCTTTTACTCATATCTGAAATTTTCTGCTTCATTAATTAAACTCTTCAGACCACAAATCAGTAATGTTAAAATACAAAACGCTAATACCTGAATTATAGATTTAGGTATGAAATTATGTAGTACAAGCTATAAAACTTCTATTGCTGAAATGATCCTGACAGTGTCCAACTGAATATAAATTTATTCAATAAATATTTACTGAAGAAATTAATAATAAAGGGATAAATCAAATTTGGTAGAAGCACCATGTTAATTCACATTAGGCAAAACAATTTTTTCCTAAGGGATGAAATAAGAAATGCCATCTAATATATTCAAATGAAGCTTATTCACTAATACCTTCCACTAGAAAATATGGATACCAAATAAGAATTTATTGGTATCCAAAACAATATGGAACTAATAAAAACAGTTCTAAACATAGTTATCAACATGGTAAAATTCAGATACATAGCCTAGCTTTTAGGTAGGGTCAATACTGAGTTTTGGGGTTTTTTTTTAAGGAGTTAATACAGTAGTTCAAGAAAGCATTCCATTGCCTTTTATAAGTAAGATAGCAACTTCAAGGTAAACTTTATAATTAAGATAAATAAGTCTGTGGCACAACTTTGTAAATCAACTACACTTCAATAAAAAAAATTTAATTTTAAAAAAAGATAAGTCTGAATGCTATAGGCTGAACAGAATGTAAATGGAAAATGTATTCTCTACTACATTCTGTTTCAGATAGGCTTTTTAAACTGATAAGAACAGATACTACACTTGACCTTAGCCAAAAGGCCGAGAAGCGATCAGATAGGCTTTTGAAAATATCAAAATTATTACTTACCGACTTTGTTCTTTCCTTTGTTTTATTAACTGAACGAGTTCCTTGTCAAAATAATCTTCCTCTTCTTCTTCCTTTCCATCATCTTCTCTTTCCTGGGCATCAACATTATCTTTGTGCAATTGGCCAGAAATGTGCTTTGCATACGCAGAAAGACCCACTTCTGTGACCCCGCACACTCGGCACTCATGACTACTGTCCCTAGGGAAAGAGGCAGATGAGGGACATTCAATTCTCCCCACTGGCATGGCACACTCACAAGATCTGTTATAGTTTCCTCTGAAAGACACTGCACACTTTGGCACAGTGAAAAATTAGTTCTAATCAATTTCAGTGCTCCTTTCATCACTTTTAATAAGTTTGTTCATAAGTTACTTTTGAAATGAATTAAAGATTCTTTTCCAGCAATCAAGAGGCAATACACTTTAGAATAATATAGTTTAGGAGGATAAATCTTCTTGAATTGCTGTACTTAAAACCTTGCCAGAGGAAACGTGGTGAAAGGGGAGGCAGGGCGGGGGGCTCAGAGCAAACAGAAGTTGCTCCCGAGCACACCCATGGTGCCAGCTGCACTCAGAAAGCCTGGCGACAGCTCTTACATTTAATCTCTGGCTCAAAAGCTTTCTCCCAGTGAAAATTAAGGGGTGGAGAAAAGGGTAGGCGGTGTAGCCAATCACAACCTGGTAACTAAATCAGAGCAGCTGGAGCTCTGCCTGGAATGTGAAGATTCCGGACCCCAGGGCAAATGATACTAGTAGTCTCAGCAAACTTTTTTGGTCGGATGATACATGTGATCTACATTCTGCTTCAGAAGGGCTTATTTTAAAGGGAATGGAAAGCATTTCAGTTGTAGGAAGTTAACAGCTGTGCTAGGCAAATGGTTTTTCTCAGGTTTCAGAAAAGAACACCATTTAGAGAGAAGTATAATCAGGTTCTCGGTTAAGAAAGATAATTGGGCAGGCGTTTTCTTCTTTTACTTTACACACTTAATGGTATATCTCATACTTGGCCAGTTTAAGAAGCCAAAGTCTTGAATCAATGTCCAGAGCTGTAGTAGATGAATAATTTAACTGCTTTTTTAGCTTCCTGAGTCCCTTGACTGGTTCAGCAATCTATGCAGTCATTGATGAGAAACACCTGAACACCATGGGCACATGTGTAATAAATGGACAGTAATATCCACTCAATAGTCCAAATTGGCTTAACTCTATCACTTGTCTTGGGTTAATACTAGTGATATTTTTGCACTTCCTATGCCATTCTATAAAAACACACATACAAAGACATGCTGCCTTTGATAAGACAGACAGACACAAGAAATACATACACAACACTGCTTCATCTTCCCCTCACATACATCCAACAAGACACGGGCAGAATTCACATCAGTTAGCCAGAAGAGACCCTCAAAATTAAGCACCTCATTTACTAGAAGATGGTTTCTGTTACAGATCATCTGAATATTCATTAAAAACAAAAAACTTACTGAGCAACTACTAAATTCCAGGAAACAAGCTAAGTATATGGTTAATGGTGACAAATTACAAACAAACAATGCCCAGTAAGTAAACAAAACACAGTTTTTTACTTTGTACGAATCATGAAAAACACCTCAGAAAAACGGAGAAACTTCATAAGTTTCCATCTTTTTTCTTGACTTTGTACCTCAAATGCTCTGGAGGCAATATAGTCTTTGACATTAAGATTCATTTTAATGAGTTCTGACCAGATTCCCTGAATTACCCTGAATATCGATAGCTTAATTCATTCTAATCCTCCAGAACTTAAATACATTATTTTCGCTGAGAGTTTTCAACTGTATTTTACTACAACTATATAGTTAAAGAAAAATAATCCTCAACTTTCTTCAGTTTACCTGGCATATCCACACTCTTCTCTGAAGCAATTAAAATTAAGGTAGTTCATTCAAAGTGAATGTTAACTTGTAACAGAAAGCAAGCCTTTTCTCACAGCAACACAGAATGAAGTTTAAAATGTATATATAGGGCTTCCCTGGTGGCACAGTGGTTGAGTCTGCCTGCCAATGCAGGGGACACGGGTTCGAGCCCTGGTCTGGGAAGATCCCACATGCTGCGGAGCAACTAGGCCCGTGAGCCACAACTACTGAGCCTGCGCGTCTGGAGCTTGTGCTCCGCAACAGGAGAGGCCGCGACAGTGAGAGGCCCATGCACCGCGATGAAGAGTGACCCCCACTCACCGCAACTAGAGAAAGCCCACGCACAGAAACAAAGACCCAACAGAGCCAAAAATAAATAAATAAATTTTTAAAAATGTATATATAAATAGAAATCTATCCCCAATGGGCAGCATCAGAAGAATCTGAAGACTAACAAACTTGGCATACATAATTTACACTATAATAACAACTCAAATCAACTGAATTTTCTGGTTAGAAAATCTTTTGGGCTTTAAACTCTCTACAACTGTGGAAAATGTTTTTAGTCCACTTTTCTACCTCAAAGTTTATAGAATGCTAAACCATATATTGCAGTACCAGGGACATCATTCTAAAAGGTATTCTTGAATAAAATCCCTGATTTTATCCTTAGTTCCAAAATGCAGAGAATTTTTTTCTTTTTCTTTTTTGGCTGTGCCGCTTGGCATGCGGGATCTCAGTTCCCCGACCAGGGACGGAACCTGTGGCCCCTGCAGTGGAAGCACCGAGTCCTAACCACTGGACCCCCAGGGAATTCCCACGGGGAATTTTTCATATGTCCAAACCATCAAAATCCCTCTTTAAAAGACATAATTGGAAGATGACACTGATTTTTTAAAATATTAAGGAATGTAGTATAAAGTAGACAGTAACTAACTCTGTTAAAAATAAATATCCATAATCATAAACCCACATATTTTGCAATTTCCAAAGCACAAGTATATGTTGGACATGTATCAAACGCTCAAACACAGATTTTTTAAACATTTTTGCTTTCATTGCAAGAAAGAGTATTAACCATAATTCCAAAGTTACTTGATAGAAAAATACCTCAAGATCCTACCCAGAAGGGTATAGCAATAAGTGCAACATAAAAGTTAACACTAAAAACACAGATTTATCAAAACACAGAAATCCCTAACATTTTTCTTATACATGAAATCTAGTTTTTTTTTTTTTCTTTTTAAAGATAAGCTTTACAAGAAACTTCAAAAAGAGAAAAGAGAGAATCTACATTTATACTGAGGAAGAGCAGGATAGGTCAACCACATCTTGTGAAAATTCAAATGTGTCTGTGTCTGGAGTCAAGCATATTACAATATGCATTCAGGCTCCCAAATAGGGTGTTTGGGAAACCACATGTTCTTTAAAGCTAATAGCAAATTAAATAATATTTGAATGATGCTATTTTCCAATTTTTTATCAATAACCAGTTAAAATACTACTTTGTATAAATATATAAATAATTGTTGGTAAAAAAGTGCTGGTTTACTTCCTGACTAATAAAGGCAATAATTTTCCTCAGAGCGTTTTAACAGAGGGCCCAAATTAGCTTCATCCTGTTACCACACAATTTCCTCTCATGTGTGAAAGGCAAAGCCTTCAGATATTCTATCCATAAGCTCCTCTTTATTAAGCTTGCTCTAACTATACCACAACAGCTGGTTGATAAATTAAGGTTTGTGCCCTTTTAATAGCATCTATCTGTAGAAACTACTTACAGGCCATACATCTGAACAAGTAAGTACATTAGAAAAAAACAGGAAAATGTTCCAGATGTCTACAATCGTGAACTAAATAAGTTACTCACTTCTCAATCAAGCTTGCATTCAAAACCTAAAAAAATGCTCTTTACATTTCTTAACCAGATCACAACCAAAAATTATAGTGATACTTAATATCAGAAAGCCAGTAGTTAAACATGGAATCCAGAGGAAATAATCACAAACTGAGGATAGGAAGAAAAAACATAATGACTGATAACTATTTGTCCCTTTGGTACAAACTAGTGATGACTGTCATGGCAATAAATGTTCCAAGTCAGTAAATGATTTTTAAGATTGTGTTGTTTTTTATAGTTTTGCCAGCTGTTTTTCCTTGCTACCTGCTTGCCTTCTCCCTTATAATTTGTACTGGCCAGGAAACCATACCAAACCTTATAGTACTATATCTAAAATATGAGTAAATTAAGTACCAAAGTGCTCTCCTCTAAATAAAATGAGTTTGGGTGTTAACACTGACATTACTATTGTCAGTTCAGAGGCTTCCAATGCTTATTCCTTAACTATCTGATTATGCTCCAAATAACTAAAAACAGTAGGCAAAATCTCCATGGCACAATTAAGTTGATGAGTGGGAGGAAAGGAGAAACAAATTACAGAACAATACATATATGGCATGTGGTTCAGTTATGGTAGTAAGACAAAACAAAATGTGTGTAAATATAAATATAAATCTATGTATACACACAGAGAAGAGGTTTGGATAGGATATACACTAAACTGTTGACTTTCCTCTAAGAGGGGAGTAGGAGTAGGGGAGAGAGTGAAAGGACCTCTACGTTTTTTACTTTTTATGATTCTGCACTGACTGTGAACATGAATCTTAAGTTATCAAAATTTGTTTTTTTAATGTTTTAATTAGCTAATTAGTGATCTTTGAATAAAATAAGGCATTAGTCTTAGAACAAAATGAGCTTCTCTCCTAATGACTAGATTTACTAACCTCATTTGTTTTGTTTGATTTTATAATACAGTACAGGTCACTAAGAAGCCCAGAAAAAGGTGAATTCCAGAAAGAAGTATGTTGGAAATGGGATCAAATAATCCACATATAGGGAATCAAAGGTTGACTGTACTTCATAGGTTCCAATGATAATGAGTTAAAGATCATATATACTCAAGGTATTATAAGGGCTCTTCACATTAAATCTGAGTGAACACCTCTTTTATACTGCTGCTAAGACCTAACCTTCACACAGTAAAAGACTGAGACCATGGAAAAATTCCACTAATATGCTAAACAGATGCTGAAAGTTTAATAACATATTAATTTGCCCACACAACCTAAAACTATATTACTTAAAACACAAATAATTCCAAATGACTTAGGTTGGCATCTTGATCAAATCTTGCACAGTAAGTCCCCTACATATGAACGAGTTCCATTCCGAGAGCGCATTCATAAGTCCAATTTGTTCGTAAGTCCAACAAAGTTAGCCTAGATACCCAACTAATACAATCAGCTATATAGTACTGTTCACAAATAATAATACATAAAAAACACAAAAAATAATGAAAACATTTTTAACCTTACAGTACGGTACCTTGAAAAGTACAGTAGTCCAGTACACCAGCTGGCATACAGGGGCTGGCATCAAGTGAACAGGCAAGAAGAGTTACTGACTGGAGGAGGGAGAGGAGGATGGAGATGGTAGAGCTGAAGGATCGCAAGCTGCAACTTGCGTTCACTCAGATTTAATGTGGAGAGCCCTTATAATACCTTGAATATATATGATCTTTAACTCATTATCATTGGAAACTATGAAATACCGTCAACCTCTGATTCCCTATACGTGGATTACCTTAATTATTTGATCGTCACACCTGACGCTGACAGCACAGGTTCTGGTTCCTTGCTGGATTCAATTCTATTTACCATATTGAAAAAACGATCCGGTGATGTCTGAGTAGTAGCTCTTTTTTTCTTGTCATAGATAACACGGTAGCACTGGATTGCATTCTGAACGGCCGCTGCAGCCTTCATGTACCATCCTACGTTCAGGTCCTGTCCCTCAAAAACTAACAGTGCCTCCTCAAATAAAGAAAATCCCCTAGATATTTCCTGCGTCATGAATCTCTTCGGTTCTTCAGTTACTTCTTCGTCCTCCTGTCTCTCTTCGTCCTTTCTCTGGGCCTCCAATTCCACGAGGTCTTCATTAGTCACCTCCTCTTGTTGCACAGCAAAGAGTTCAATGAAGTTGTCCTCTTTCAGATCAAGCTCCAGCTTCTTGCTGAGGGTCACTAAGTTGCTGAAGACCTCTTTGGACTCATCCACCTCCACAAATCCACGAAAACCGTGAACAAACTGCAGGCAAAGGTTCTTCCAAACCCCATTCATGGTGACAGCCGTAACCTCATGCCAAGCAAAGTCAATGTTTTTTATGGCCTTGTAGATGTTATAGTCCTTTCAAAATTGTCACAAGGTTGCTCCTGATTCGTCACTCACCTTTACCGCCTGATGAAAAGTGTGACATAAATAATATTTCTTGAAAGTTGCTACAATTCCCTGGTCTGTAGGTTGGATGAGCGACATATATTCAGTGGCAGATGCACTACTTTGACTTTGGGATGAAAGTTGTCCATGAATGGGGGTGGCCTGGAGCATTGTCAAGAAGCAAAAGAATGTTGAATGGGACGTCCTTCTCCAAGCGATATTCCTCTACCTCTGGGATAAAGTGGTGGAAAAACCAGTCCTGGAAAATGGCCTGTGTAACCCAGGCATTGGGGTTACTCTTCCACACAACAGGAAGAGAGCCCTTGGCTATTTTTTTAAGGGCTCTTGGGTTCTCTGAATGATAAACTAAGAGAGGCTTCAGCTTCATATCACCAGAAGCATTGCCACCAAATAACAGTTAGCCTGTGCTTTGCTGCTTTATAGCCTGGCAACCACTTTTCCTCCTTATTGATATAACTTTGGTCTGGCATCCTCTTCCAGTTGAGTTGTGTCTCATCCACATTAAAAACCTGGCTGGGTAAATACACACCATCATCAATAATTTCTCAAAGTGTTTCTTGAAGTTCCCGGACAGCTACCCTATCTGCACTCGCTGCCTCACCACTTACTTTTACATTGTAAAGGTTGGTTCTAGCCTTGAACCGATGAAACCAGCCATGGCTGGCATTAAAAGACACGCCCTCTGATTCTTTGCCGCGTTTCTTCTTCAAGTCTTCATAAAGGCTTTTAGCTTTCTCTTGAATCAACATTAGGCTGAGTGGGACTCAACGCTGATGCTGATCCTACATCCACACATTGAGAAGCTTCTCCATCTCCTCCATCACTTTTCCACACTTCTTCAGTATTACTGTCGGCATCATTGGCCCAGCAGACTTTGCTGTTCCATGATCTCGTCCTTTTTTTTTTTTTTTTTTGCGGTACGTGGGCCTCTCACTGCTGTGGCCTCTCCCGTTGCGGAGCACAGGCTCCGGACGCGCAGGCTCAGCGGCCATGGCTCACGGGCCCAGCCGCACCGCGGCATGTGGGATCCTCCCGGACCGGGACACAAACCCACGTCCCCTGCATCGGCAGGGGGACTCTCAACCACTGCGCCACCAGGGAAGCCTTCGTCCTTCTTCTTTAGAATCATGCTGATGGTTGAACAATTCATGTTATAAGAACAAGCGACATCTACCATCTTTTCGCCTTGCTCCACTCTCTCAATTATTTTCACTTTGTTTCCATCGTTATCGCTTGGCGCTTCTTAGCAGTACCAGCTACCTCACTGCTGCTTTAAGCTTGCTTCTGTACATCCTGGACTTGAAATAAAAATACTGTACTACTGTACTCTCTGTAGTACTTTACAGTAAAGCACACAAAAGCACAACCACTTGCAGAGGATGCACGCACATGACAATGTATGCTAGACACATGAACTAACTTACATAATTGGACATGGGAACACATATACCCATCTGTGCAAGTTCACAACTTGAAGGTTCATATGTAGGGGACCTACTGTAACCATTATTCATGGACTAAGGTATAATGCATATTTCTGTTTCCCAAAGTTTCTCTGTTCCATACTGTCTCCAAACTTCAAATTCACACATGTCCAAAACATCAAAAGAGGAAACTCAGTTGGAAAAAAAGACACAGGGTATACATACATGCTACATTTAATGTCTTAAAGGTACTTATTTGTTAGATTTTCTTTCCTTAAACATCTCAAGCTTTAATTCACAAAATAGCATTCTTAGATACTCAGGGTTTATACATCTATTTTATTTACACTAATGAGATTCAGTGCTATTTAGAAGACTTTGGACTTTTCAGACTATTCCAGCAACAGTAAAGGTTTATGGCCTGCAATAATTTGAACACTGCTGAGGCAATAACATGAAATGTCCTAGTTGCAAGGCTGCTGTGTAGGAATAAGAAAGCTTATTAATGAGAGAACTAGCTCATCCCCACCCACCTTTGTTGTAACCTATTTGCTAGAGTTGCTGTGAATTCTACACATTTGAGATGCACAAAGATTTATCCCTTTTGAAGGCAAAAAAAATCTACTGTACTTGTTATTAATTCCAAAAGATAGTTCTATGCCATAAGACAACATTCATTTATGAAGGATTACTATAAAATAAGCTGACAAGCACCATCAGCCCTCAGATCCCCCCACATCCAGAAGTTTATGGAAGACAGCCGTCCCATACCTGCCCTTCAGGTTCTCAAGTTCCCTGTGATGCAACATGCTCCGCATGTGTTCGTCCATCTCCTTCAAAATTAAAGAAAGCAGGTTAAACTAAGGGGGATTGCTTTGGGGAAAAAAATTCCTCTGTCCTGTTCAATCAACAATTGGGGCTCAAGCTCCTTGTATCAAAGTCGTGTTTGCGGTTACCACTCTCAATTCAATATTGGAATCAGTTCTTTATTAAGTAACTCTTTAGCTTGTTTTTTGACATATTTCATTTTTAAATAAAGCAATAGTTAAGAAAGACCTATTTAAGTGGCTTTTCAAAAAGGTTTGAAAGTATATTGTATTTAGGAGGCAAAAGAGTAAATAATAAACAAATATGTTAAATTATATCCCAATATAAGGAATTTACTTAAGTTTATTAAAAATTTAAAAAACTGCCTGAAATCACATAACTTCTCAACTACTTGGCTACTTTTCACCATACTCTCTTTCCCCACTCAACTGAGAGTTTCTCAAGAGTTAGTTACAACTATTACCCATATCTTGGCCAGGGCCTGACATACAGTTACTAATATTTGTTGAATGAACAGATGGATACATCAATTCTACACAGAAGTTACAGATATAACAGAATTTTCCTATGGTAGGTCAAAAAATGCCTTGAACACGGCAGTTCAATCATGGCTTCACCTTCACTGCCCACTCCCTTCCCCACACCAATTGATTTGTTTGGTTCCAATGAAAAGTTTGAAAATATACTAGATTCTCCCCTCCCTCCCTCCCACCCTTGGTGGGAAGGAAATAAAATCTGTGGAAAGAGCTTCCACTTATAAGTGTAAGTGTGACACACACGCACACACCCCTCAAAAAACTCAAAGTTGCAAATGTCTGTCTCTCTGTCTGTCACACAAAGTATATATAATAGCCAGTATGCCATAATAGAGAATGGCTGTTTACCAATATGATAAAAGGGTTACTACAATTGTTGAGTATTACTATTAACTGTGCCCTGTGATAAATGCCTCAAACATTTTCTCATTTGAACCACAAAACACTGCTAAGGGAGGATTATTATTATTTTTTTTTTTTTTTAGGGAGGATTATTAACATCATAAGGACACAAGGGTGTAGAGAAGATAATTTGTTTATTCACCAAATATTTATCAAGTGTTTCTTAGGTGCCAAGTACAGAGCTAGGCACTGAAGGGATAAGTGTGAAAATATTTAGTCTTGCCCTCTCAGAGTCACAGATTATCAAGTGGTGAAAGTAGGACTCAAACTCTGGCAGATCCGACACCAAAGTCAACATTTCAAACACCATGCCATGTTGCAAACATCTAGTGCATTGAGATTTTTTTATTATATACAATTCATTCGTCAAAATGAGTACAACAACCTCTTCTTTAAGTTATCTACACACAGTGTGATACACAGTGTTATGATTCAAAACACTTCCTTTAAATGGCAATTTTACTGAAGATGACCACCATTTCCTTCCTATCTCTACAAATGCTTCATCCAGAAGGGATAGTTTTACATGTGACCCCTTCTAGATACAACTGATTGGCCATTAACCAGAATGAACATTTATAGAGCGGAAAACTAAGTTGAGTTAGTGACAGGATACAGAATGAAAAAATCCATGGACAATATACAACACCTGCTCAAATCTCTATGCTTCCTGTTGTTCAGTTTTTGTTTCCTGTTGCTCAGTTTTTCCTTGGATTAGATTTAACATATGCCAAATCTCCTTTTCTTGAGCTAAATTTAAGTGGGACTGTTTCTTGCAATGAAACTATTCCTAACCAAGGGAGTATTCATTGAAATAGGTTACTCTCTCTGATGTAAAAACCAATTCTGTATTCTATTTCAGTTATAAAAAATGTTATCATTCAAAACTAGTTTTAATGTGATTTTTTTTTTTTTCCCACATGGCTTGCGGGATCTTAGTTCCCTGACCAGAGATCGAAGTCGTGCCCCCTGCGGGGGAAGCACAGAGTCCTAACCACTGGACCGCGAGGGAATTCCCTTAATGTGACTTCTGATTATTTAAAATACTTCAATAATCTGTCTCTAAATTTACAATGTGAAATCCTCTTCCATCCTTCTATAAGGAATGAATGCAAATAATGAGACAACTGAGTTTTCAAAATAACTGAGAAAGATCCACAGGCACAGTTCCAAATGCATACCTGCAGAGTTATCAAGCTTCTATTTAGTCCCTTACATCAGTATTATGTTGTTAAAAGGAGGGGGGGGAAAAGGGAGAAAAAAAGGATTTGGGGTTGAACAAATTTGGAAAACACTGAGTAACAGAAAAAAATTTTAATATTTTTTAATTCCAGGGCTTCTCAGATTTTCATAAGTTAATAAGCATCAGGATACTCAGGGATATAATACACAGTCACCCTAGATTCTTTACTCCTTCACAGTGTATTTGGAGAAACCAAGGTAATACTAGTTGGGGAAACTAGAGGAAAGCACATCAACATAAGTTGTTCATAGTCTATCTAAAAATAAGTGTCTGAGTTTATCCCTTTCAGTTAACCCATTCCGTTAATTTCTTACCCCATATCTTAACACTTAAATCACGCCATTCCCTTGCTTAAAAACCTATAGGTGGCTGTCCCTAAGGCAGGAGTAAATAACACCAGTCCTTATTTAACTTTGTTGTGACCCATGGAAAAGTATGAAGAGACGAAACATGTTTTAATCCAGAGAAGAAATGCCAAAAAGACTTAAAGTAGCAAAATTATGGGAATATAACAAGATAGGCCTGCTACTCCATGAAGATCTGACACCACACCTCTGAGTACCCATCTCATACCTTCTCAATTTCCCTCTAATCTGAAAGTAGCCTTATTGAAAATTTGAGTTAACCCTGGTCTAAATTTTTTTAATTGGAAGAGCCTTTTGTAAAAGGCAGCAAGTATATTACTAAACATGATTTTAAAATCTCAGCTGATTTTTCCATCACTAACAGAAATCCTAAATAGGAAAAAAAACATTCCTCACCCCAGCCTACTAGATGGATCACAATCAAACCCCTCAGTCTAGCACTCAACACTGTTTATTAACTATCTTCACTTAAATTACAAATTAAATTGTGGTCCCGCTACTCCCAAGATGAAACTGTTCTAATCAGGTAAGCCTTCTTACCAACTCCTAGAACTGTTATACTCCATTCTACCGCTATACCTTTGTATGTATTTTTCTCTCACCTAAAATATCTCTTCTCCATTTCTTTTAAGCCATTTTACACCCAAATGTCTTTCAAGGTTTACTCAGACTTCGCTGGCTAACCTCACTCATGATAATCTTCCCAGTTCTCTGAACTTCCAATGACAATCAAGAACATCTTAAAAACATGGAGAAAAAATTCCTCAGTATTTAAGCTAGCAGCACTCTTGGAAAGCAAGAATAAAGAAGAAAAAAAAGAAAAGCAAAATGTGAGACAAACTGCAGCCAATTTCTATAAAGCAAAGGTAAATTCTTTTAGTTCTTAAAAATGTGTTTTTCTTTGAGCAACATCCCCACCTTGTGGACGTCTAAGAATATAGTTAGTACCATTGCTGCTGTGCTGCACTTTTCACAAGAATATGCAGAAAGAGAACTCTGCTACGTATCAATGCTGTTACCTTAGCTAATCAGAAAGTTGTTATAATCTCAACCTGAATTTTAATGTCTTTTCTCTATAACTGGTTACTAACTGAATATCTCTTTATCATACTGTTGAGTATCCTCAAATTCCAGGTAGAGGTTTAATAATATAGTTACTGGTTTTATGAGGCAGTAATGAGAAAAAAACCAGTGAAATAAGACTAAGGTTTAGGAAAGAAGCATAAGTAAGATGTTAAAAGTTTTTACCCATCTATAAATTCCACATGATGTCTCTGAAAAAATGATCAGTCATAAAAGCCTCAGATTCTCCCTCTTCTATTATTACCTTTTTTGAGCTGTACACAATGTGGCACAATATGCATTTTCGTTCTCGTGCCATAGTGACCAGATCTGAAGCACTCAACGTCATACCTGCAATGAGGAAGTAACATTTAGTAACCTTTTCTTCCCAGATGTCTTTTTAGATTCATCTTAACATAGCCCGAAATACAAATCCTGCAACTCCCTCACCTCCACCCTGCTCCCCCAGTCTTCCCATCTTGGTAAAGGAAAATTCCAAGTTTCCAGGTACCTAGGGCAAAAACTTTGGGAGTCATCCTTGATCCCTCTTTCTCACCCCATATCCACCCTCATCAGCAAATCCTGCCAGTCCCACCTTGAAGTACATCTGAAATCCAACCACCCCTCACTGCTTAGCATATCTACCATCTCACATGGCACCAGCCTACTGACCTGACTCCCTATTTCCACTCTTGTCTGTCCTCTCATGGTCTATTCTCAAATTAGCAACCAAAGATTCTCAGAACAGGATTCTTTTAAAATTTAAGTCTGATCATTTAACTCCTCTGCTCAGAATCTTCCAATAGAATCCCATCTCACTCACAGAAAATCCAAAGTCCTTTGTCACGGGCTACAAAATCTGTTTCTCTCTCATTCTCTGACTCCACGCCCTATCACTCTCCCTGTATTGCTCCATTCAAGTTACACTGTCCTCCTTGCTATTCCTTGATCACACCAGGGATTCTCCCACCTTAGGGTTTCTATATTTCCTGTTCTCTCTGCCTGGAATATTCTTCCTTAGGATGTACCTATGGCACAGCAGAGAGTTGACCCCACATCTCTTATTTCTGGTTTAAGAGCCTTTTCTCTGTGTTATGCTGACATTTAAAATATTTAAATAAATCCTTCAGACAAAAAAAAATGTATTTATGGGTTTCAAGGCTCACTCTCTCATGCTGCCTCATCAGGGAGGCCTTCCCTGACCCCCTATAAAATACTGTACTTCCTGCCCTCCGTTTCTTCTATCCCCCTAATAACCTGCTTAATTTTTTACTTTTTAATAGTACTATGGTAGATTGTTTCCACAGATGGCCACAACATTATCTCCCACCCCACGCGCTCTTTTGCAGTGTGACGTTGTCATCACCACCCATCAAAAGGTATAGAGTCTATTTTCCCTCCCTGTGACCTGTTTTGATCAATAAAATGCAATGGAAGTGACAATGCAATTTCTGAGGCCGGGCCTTAAAAACTTTGCAGTTTGGGCTTCCCTGGTGGCGCAGTGGTTGAGAGTTCGCCTGCCGATGCAGGAGACACGGGTTCATGCCCCGGTCTGGGAAGATCCCACGTGCCGCGGAGTGGCTGGGCCCGTGAGCCATGGCCGCTGGGCCTGCGCGTCCGGAGCCTGTGCTCCGCAACGGGAGAGGCCACAACAGTGAGAGGTCCGCGTACCGCAAAAGAAAAAAAAAAAAAAAAAAAAAACTTTGCAGTTCAACCTTTGCACACTTAGAACACTCCCTCTTAGAACCCAGCCACATGGAGAGGCCAAGGGGAAAAAAACTGAGGCCCCAGCTGAGCACCCAAACAACAGCCAATGAGGGATCCTAAGTGGGACCAGTTAAAGAACCACGCAAATGAGCCTTTTTCAACCCACAGAATTGTAAGAAACAAAATAGCTGTTTTAAGCCAGTAAATACTGGGACAGCTTGTTAAACAGCAAGAAATATCTGAAACAAGCATCCTTTACTACCTAACATAGTATATATTTGTTATTCTTTGTTTCCCCAATTAAAAATTAAGCTTCACAAGAACAGAGACTCTGTATATTTTGTTCACTAGTATAGGTCTAGCACTGAGAACAGTGTCTGGCATACTGTAGGCACTCCATAATTATTTGTTGAATTGTTCCAAATATAACTATCTTAGGTTATTAAATGTAAGACAGAGATAACTGGATAAATACTGAGGTTTGGGTTAAGACCAGAAGGGTCTCTATTCTACAATCCTCTAGCACTACCATACTTTCCTCCTGCATCCCTGCAAGGATGCCCTATCTGAGAATTTAATTCCATTCCCCAGGCAAAATTATTTTTCCTCCACACACACACCAGACTCTAATAGATTTATCTGCTTCCTTGCCTGGGCTTGTTCCTTATGGGACTTAAAATTGTGATGTAATGAAGTTATAAGCTGCCCTAATTTAATCTTTTTTTTTTTTTTTTTAATTTTTTTTTTTTTTAATATTTATTTATTTATTTATGGCTGTGTTGGGTCTTCGTTTCTGCGTGAGGGCTTTCTCCAGTTGTGGCAAGCGGGGGCCACTCTTCATCGCGGTGCGCGGGCCTCTCACTATTGTGGCCTCTCTCGTTGCGGAGCACAGGCTCCAGACGCGCAGGCTCAGTAGCCGTGGCTCACGGGCCCAGTCGCTCCGCGGCATGTGGGATCTTCCCAGACCGGGCTCGAACCCGCGTCCCCTGCATTGACAGGCAGACTCCCAACCACTGCGCCACCAGGGAAGCCCCCTAATTTAATCTTTAACCCTTACACAACATGGTGGAAAAACCAATGAGAAAGAAGCCTAAGGTTCTCTACCTCTCTTGTCACTCAGTTTCCTTGCTATTGCAACCCACTCCATACCACTACTAAATGTCTGAAATAATTCTATTCAATAACAAATTACAAAGCACCAAAACAAGATTGTGGGTAAAATTTTGACCATTTGAGAAAGCTGAATGTTAACTAGCTAATAAAACAAAGAAATATACCTTTATGGATAGGTATAGTATTATTTATGCTTCTAGTATTACTAACCTATCCTAAATCTCAAAATTAACACAAACCACTGTGGTGCTAAGTGTCAAAGCACAATTATTCTTTTAATTCCCTTATCTCTTAACATTAACTTTAATTACTATTTGCAAGCAGTATTTTGTCATTTCATTCAGCAAGCATCGTTCTAAGAGCTGCAAAATCAGTAATAAAGATGATATATCCAGAAATGTTTTTAATACTGCTTCAAATGATTACCCATTAAAGCAAAACAGGAACAAAAAACTTGAAAGCAATGAAGAAGTGAGACTTCCTGGCACAAGCAACAGCAGTTGCTGTGGGGTTTTTATATATTTACTCAATTGAAAACTAAGTACTAAAATACCAACTGTGTTTCTATTTAATAAAGCCATCAACTTGTAGTAAATGGATAAAGAAAGTCATATAATAGAAATACTCTCTATCAACCTTTTAACCAAAGACTCCCTCTTTTTATTTTTTCTTTTCACGGGCTCCATGTTTCTAATCTGCATATATTAAGTTTCATTTCTGTAAAAATTTTCACTTTCATAAAAAGTGTAAACTGCTAGCAAAGTATTTAATCAAGAAAGACCTAGTATTTAAAAATACTGAGTTGAGGGCTTCCCTGGTGGCGCAGTGGTTGAGAGTCCGCCTGCCGATGCAGGGGACACAGGTTTGTGCCCCAGTCTGAGAAGATCCCACATGCCGCGGAGCGGCTGGGCCTGTGAGCCATGGCCACTGAGCCTGCGCGTCCGGAGCCTGTGCTCCGCAACGGGAGAGGCCACGGCAGTGAGAGGCCCGCGTACCACAAAAATAAATAAATAAATAAATAAATAATAAAAATACTGAGTTGATATGATTACAGCTAAAGACAAAAGAACTTTAATTTGTACATCCTTAAACTGGGTAAAAATATAATTTCCATTAAGCTTTCTGAAATACTGAAATTAGCTCACAGCCTTCTTTAAAGGTCTTAACAAGGATCAGAAGTCAAGGAAATAGAAACGATCCAACTTTGCAACCTCAAAATGCTTGAGAGGTTACATTATACAAGCCAAGTAAGTCAATTCAACTACTGCTGTCCTCACTTTAACCACCTTACATTTTCCCCCATATCATTTAAATATACCCATTATGAAATCTTTCAAATTTTCCCAATAACTGTGAGAAATATCTGTGATATTTCTTAGTCATAAGTCTAAAAAATCCTACAATAAGTACCTTTTCTCAATATCTTAATTACTATCCTATTAATACAATTATCATTCTCATAGGCAAAACTATATTACTGATTCTTTTCTTTCAGATTCTCATATTTAGTCACGAAGTCCTGACAGATTTCAATTTTTAAATTGTTATTTATGCTCGCTGTACAGTATAAATTAACATAACATTGTAAATCAACAGTAATTCAATAAAATAAAAAAGTTTTTTAAAAAGAGGAAAAACAATTATTTACTCTTTAGTGTGATAAACCTGCATGACTTTATATGTATTCTTCTCCCTTCACCCAACTGTTATACTCACTAATGTTTCCTGCCTTGACTCCTGCTCCCAATAAATGAACAAGTTCTAAATCCAAGCAGTACATCAGAATCACCCACACAGCTTACTAATAAAAAGAAATACAGTTGTGTGGGCAGAGTAGAACTATTGCATTAGTCCCCAGACACCCCATTCTGTACTTCACCATGCTTTGAAGGCTGTTTGATGGTAGGTATGTCTGGTCTCACTGACCTTACCATGAGGAAGGGATCTGTCTTTTCATATACCTATAACACTGGTTACAATAAGCACATAGTACTTAAGATATTTGAACTCTGACATAATTAAAACCAATTGAGACTCTATATGATAATATATTGTAAAACACTGAAGAAAAAAAGCATAATTATTGGTTTGTTGGGGTGGGGGAAGTGGTACTCAGATTAGTATCCCTTTTCTGAATTCCACAGGTAACTTGTCCACTTTAATCCTGACAAAAAACTAATGGATTTCTGGTGAGCAAGACAGGGCAACAGAGAGACAGTTCAGTGATACAACAAGTTTTTGTCACTACCCCTAGGTTGCCCAGGTTATGGAACAAAGATATGACTGGCACTTCCGAAAAGTCCTCACTTTGCTGAGTGGGACTCCCCAGAGAGTTTCAAGGCTCCTAGCTAAGGAAGGAGTTTTAGTAAGCTGACAACAGAGGTCAAGAAGTATTTTGGGGCATATGAACCTGTAATCACAACTTTCAAAGGCTTATTCTGGGTACCTGTCCTATTTACTAGGTCTAAATTCTGGCTGGCTCTTGTTTCCCAAGGCAAGTGATTGGTGGTTTCCTGCATCCATCCACTATCTCTGATGGAGCATAAGTTCATAAGCATTTTACTCACTAGCATTCCTACTTTTTATATTATCTGCCCTAACATAACACTCACCAGTATCATATATGTATGTGTATACACACATGCGCGCGCACACACACACACACACACCACTCTTTATTCTTTATTAGTAAGCATAGGGCTAAAACGAAGACAGGAAGTTAAGGCTGCGACTCAGGAAAAGGGATCAAAAGTCAAGCATCCAACAGATGAAGCTGTTCATATTGCCCATCACCAAGCAAGGAAATGGACAGGGCAGACCACAATCTGATTCCTTACCTCAGAATCAGAACTATGGTCAGGTTCCAATACTTTACTCACTTCCGGAACTTGGAAGCATTATGTCCTAGAGGGAAAAATAACTGAGAAAGAAACTGGGATAATGCCAACTCTAACAAGGTAATAAAAATACTAGCAAAAGTTGTCATCATATAACAGAGTAAGTCATAAGCCCAAAGATAGCTTATACAAACACTGTTTTAAAAGTTTAACTGGGTAGCTTGTTGCATTTATTTAACAGTTGAAAAAGTTGGCATTCCTGTATTCAACATATCATTTATATATATTTCCAAGCAACCCCAAAGATCCACATAGTAATGTAAAATTCTATGACATGAATTATAATCAATGCAAGCTGAGTGAGCCTTACTAACTGCTCACTATTCTCAAAAAGCTTTGCTGTTCTCCGTGCATCTTATTGCTAACAGTACATTCAATAATCTTCATCCACTTTATACAAGTATGACTATAATAACAATCATTTTCACTATTTCTTCTTTTTATAGAATCTTTTAAGTTCATGGGTGACCATACCACAGTATTACAGTAAAGCATTTATTTTAGCAGTTTTAATTTATGTTAACAGCTTTCTAAATGCCTTTGTCCTGTATTTAAAAAATCATTAAGTCTCTGAAAAGGTCACCATATATTTTATTAGATTTTAAGAAGGAATTTATGTGCTACTAAAGTAGTGGTATTTGCAAATTTTGGAATTTGCAAAAATCTCATATCCTTGTAAATGTCAAAAGTCAAAAGCTCACATGCAAACTGTACATGTGGCAATGATGTATCCCAAATCCCAGCAATACAGTAAAAAATATGCTTAGACAAAATTAGCTGTTGTTCAAAAGTACGGTATTCCAAGAGCTTGAAAAACTTCCCAGGGCTCAAACTCACCTTGAAATTATCAGCCTAAAAAGTATACCTATATAATATCCTCCTAAGTGGTCTCAGCACCCCCTCTCAAACTACTCTCAGGTAATCCTGTACTTTCCTAATTCCTTATACAACAGCAGAAGTAATCTCTTTAAAATGCAAACCTGATCATAATATTCCCTTGATTTTTCTCCCTATATTGTATTTTGCAAAATTTCAAACAGAAATATTTAAAGAATTTTATAGTGAATGTCCCACACCCAGTTTACCATATACACATATACCCACCACCTTGATTCTATGGTTACCATTTTACTCTACAGTACTTGCTTTATCAGATACCTATCCATCTATCTTTGGTCACTTAGTCATGATATATTATGATTTGTTAATATTTTGCCTAGAATTTTTTGGGTCTATGTTCATAAGACATACTGTTCTGTAATTTTCTTTTTTTTTTTATAATTTGTTATTTTTACTTGGCTGCGTTGGGTCTTCATTGCTACGTGTGGGCTTTCTCTAGTTGCAGCGAGCGGGGGCTACTCTTTGTTGCGGTGCACGGGCTTCTTCTCATTGTGGTGGCTTCTCTTGTTGCAGAGCTCCAGCTCTAAGCATACGGGCTTCAGCAGTTGTGGCTCGCGGGCTCTAGAGCGCAGGCTCAGTAATTGTGGCGCACGGGCTTAGCTGCTCTGAGTCATGTGGGATCTTCCCGGACCAGGGCTCAAACCCGTGTCCCCTGCACTGGCAGGTGGATTCTTAACCACTGAGCCACCAGGGAAGTCCCTGTAATTTTCTTTTCAATCTGTAATACCTTTATCAGGTTTTGGCCTCGTGAAATGAGTGTTTCCCTTTTGTCTATTTTCTGAAAGTTTATGTAAGACTGATGTTATTTCTTCTTTAAATACTTGATAAAATTCATCAGTGAAACCCTTCTTTTTTTTTCATTAATTCTATTTCTTTAATATATAATAATTTCTTTAATATAGAAAAAATTCTATTTTTTCATTAATTCTATTTCTTTAATATAGGCTTATTCAGATTCTAGCACATTGACATTTTTAGTACATTGACATTTAAGAACTGTCCATTTATAGTGTCAAATTTGTTGGCATAAAGTTGTTTATAATATCCCCTTATTATCCTACAGGATCTGTAGTGATCCCTTTCATTTCTGATACTACTAATCTGTGTTATCTCTGTTTTTCATTATCAGTCTATCAAGTGGTTCATCAATATTGTTGAATTTTTTCAATGAACCAACCCTGGCTTTGTAATTTTGTCTATTGGTTGTCTTTTTCTATTTCACTGATTTCTTCTATTGTCTTTATTATCTCTTCCCTTCTATCTACTTTGGGTTTACCTTGCTCTTCATCTACTAGCTTAAGGTAGAACTTTATTTAGCTCATTCATTATCTTTAAACCTTACTTTTCTAAAGGTGTTTAAGTTTCCCTCTAAGAACTGCATTAGCTGTGTCCTACAAACATTTTAGCGCTTTTAAATAAACTATAATAGTTTTAAATTTACAGAAAAGTTGCAAAAAACAGGAGAGTATCCATATAGCCCACCCCTTTTCCTGTATTATTTACATCTCATATTAGTATAATTTGTCACAATTAATAAATCAATATTGATATATTATTATTAATTTAAGTCCATACTTTGTTTCCTCTTTTTTCACCTAGTATTCTTTTTCTCTTCCAGAATTTCAACAAGGATCCCACATACGTTTAATCATCATGTCTCCTTAGGTTCTTCTTGGCTATAACAGTTATCCCACAGATTTAGATGTTGTATTTTCATCATCCGGTTCAAAATATTTACTGATTTCTCTTACAATTTCTTCCTTGACTCATCGATTTACCAGTTTCACTGAATTTCCAAATATTTGCAGGGTTCTGTTTGACATCTTGATTTCTACTTTAATCCCATTATGGTCAAAGAAAATATTCTGTAGTATTTCAACCCTTTTAAATTTATTAAGATTTGATTTACAGACAAGCATCTGGCCTATACATACCTTTGGGGAACAAAATGTATTCTGTAGTTGTTGGGTGGAAATCATCATCTATACTGATTTTTTTGCCTGTTTAGATGTCTATCAATTGTTGAGAAAATTATTAAAATCACTGTGATTGTTGTCTCTTTCTTCCTTTAATTGTATCCATTTTTGTTTCATGTATTTTGAAGCTCTGATATTAGGCACATATATATTTATGACTGTCTTCCTGATGAACCGACCCTCTTATTATTATGAAAGAACTGCCTTAATTCTGGCAATGTACTTTAACTTGAAATCTACTTTATCTAATATGAATATAGCCACTCCAGCCTTCTTATGCTGTTTGAAAGGTATATCTTTTGGCATTTACTTTTAGTCAATCTGTCTTTATGCACTGAATCAACGTTTATTCTGCTAAAGTAAATGAAATTACTGATGTGGGTGGATTATGTCTACCATTTTATTACTTTTAATCTCCTATTTTTTTGTTTGGCTGTACCTCTGTTTCTGTCTTCTTTTGCATTATTCACTTCAATTTTTCTGCTAGATTTTTAGCAATACTTCTTTGCATCATTTTTTTTCCACAGTGGTTGCTCTAGGATAGAGAATATACATCCTTATCATTTTCACACTGTACTCAGTGTTAGTAACATGCCACTTCACGTAATCTGTAGAAACCTGGCAACAATACAGGTTCATTTACCCCCACTTCCCATTCCATGATCTATGGTATATGTTTTATATCTACAAACATGATGAACTCCACAAGATGATGCTTTTTTAAAAAAATAATCATAGACAGTATTAGGAAATTAAAAGAAAAAAACCAGTTTCTATTTATCCAGATATTTACCATTTCTGATGCTCTTCATTCCCTTAACAAAGATTCAGGTTTCCATCTGGTTTCATTTCCCTTCAGCCTGAAGAACTTCCTCTAGCATTTCTTGTAATGCAGATCTGCTGGAAACAAATTATCTTGGTTTTATGTGACAGTATTTTTATTTTGCTTTCATTCTTGAAGGCTATTCTACTGAATCTGGAATTCTGGGTTCTCAGGTTTTTCTTTCAGCATTTTAAATATTCTCTATTCACTCTGGCCTCCATGATTACTCCCCTGTATATAACACGTTGGGGTTTTTTGGCCACTTTCTAGATTTTTCCTTTTATTTTTGGCTTTTAGCAGTCTATGAAAAATCCAGTCACGGTTTTCTTCATTTATAAACTAGAGGTTTTCTTGTCTTTACTTTTCTTGGTTTTGCTGAACTTATTGAATACGTCAATATATGCCTTTCACTAAATTTGGGAAATTTTCAGCCATTATATTTTCAAGTATTTTTTTTTTCTTCCCCACTTTTTCTCCTCCTATTCTGGGATCCCAATTATGTGTGATGGATTTTTTGATATTGTTCTCAGGCCCTTTTTTCCTCCTACTCTTTTTCTGCTCCTCGCATTGAATTTCTATTGACCTTCAATTTCATGGATTCTTTCCTCAGTCATCTCCATTCTGCTGCTTAGCCCACCTAGTTTAATTTATTTCCAAAATTATATTTTTCAGTCCTAGAATCTCTATTTGGTCTTTTCTTAATCTCATACTCATTCTTTATGAGCACAATTCCTTTGCATCATTTTCCTTTCCTTCACTAATAAATAGTTATAAAAGTTTTAAATCTTTTCCTGCTAATCCCAACATTTGGATACTTTACAGTCCGTCTCTGTAGATTGTCTTTTAACTTGAGAATAGGTTACATTTTCCTGATTCTCTGTACATGAGTAATTTTGGAATATATCCTGACTATTGTAAATATTTAATTGTTAAATTAAATAACAAGCATAACTGTTATTTGTGGAGACTCTGGATTCCTTTATATTCCTTTGAAGAGTGTTGATTTTAATTTTTATTTATTTTTGTTCTAGTAAGTATCTAAATTGGTTGACTCAAACTGAAAACTCTGTTCCTCAGGTAGATGAGATCTTGATTCAGTTCTTTTATCTTGAGCTGGGCTTCCTGGAGTCTGCTCCACGCACACATAGTTCTCAACAGTGTGCCAAGATTTGGGAAGAGTTTATTCACAGAATTTGATGTTTCTATTTTCCAGGATTCTCCTCTTACTTTCCAACACCTGTGACTGTCTTGAGCCTTATTTTTGGTTCTTTAGATCACAAAGTCTAGCAGTTTACTATCAGAATTTTAACGATCCTACTTGGCACAAATTGAGGCCATGAAAATGAGAAATCACGTAGTTCTGTTCCCCAAGTGTCAATTACCTTCCAGAATCTGTTTGCTTTTGGTAACTCTACAGTGATTTTAGTTGCTTTATGTATTTCTGTCCAGATTTAACAGTTGTTATCTGCAGGAGGAGCTTAGTCATGACCAGAACTGGATTCCCATGCTTGCACTTTTAAGAGCCCTCACTGTGTTTGAATAACTCCAGGCAATGGTCAAGCAGGTGGGGCTGATCAAAGAAGACATACTGCTCAATCCTGTGATGGAGTAAGAGGCCCTAGGCTTAGTGATGAAGTCTGCCGGGGTTTGAGTGACTCTTGAATGGCAGTTGTCTTTCATGAGGTGGCTCAGCATTCCAGTCTACTTCAATTTCACCTCCATCTAAACATGAAATTTATAAGTCCCTCAACCGTACAAAGAAAATGCCTTTCTCACACACACTTACGTTTTCATGCCTCAGTCCCTCACTTTTAAAGGCCCTTCAATGACATCCAATTATTTAAGACATATACCAAAATATATAACAAGTCTTACAAGGCCCACTGATATGATCCTTGCTTATGTGTACTACACATGTTTTAGCTACTTTCCCCCTTGATCTCTGTGCACCAGACAAAATGGTATTTTCAGTTTTTCCCACCTAACATGCTCCTCCCACAGGGCTTTTTCTTATGCTGATCCCTCTCTTTAGAATGCTCTTACTCCTTTCCATCTAGTTAACTATTCATCCTTCAAATCTCAGTCCAAATGTCAGTTGCCTGAGGAAGCACTCCCTGATCTCCCAGACTAGGTATTTCCTCACTATATGCTACTCCCCCAAAATCCAGTACCTTCTTTATACCACTTATCACAACTATGACTATTTCTGAGGCAGACAGTAGAGCAGCAGTTCTCAACCATATCAGACCCAATACTCTTTTTTCTAAAACATTATGGGAACTTTCATTCATACATAAATATGAGGGATTATTATAAGAATCCCCAGTGTGCTCCTCAGTCACCTTTCCCAATTGTCACCATACAATTTTTTTCTTTAAAGATTTTTTATACCTTCTTTTTATTGTAAATATTTTATAACACCTCCTTATCCTTCCTGAAATGAAATTCAGAGCTACTGTAACTTACCCATGTAAATTTTAAAATAATGTGCTAGCTATAATAAAAAAGAAAATTTATCATAAAACAATATGTATTTCAACATATAAATGCTTTGGCATGATATTAAATAAGACTACAAGTGTGACAATTACAAATATAGACAGATATAGGTATTTTATTGTTGATAAAAATACCACGAATAACATTGCTGTCTGTGATATGACCTTCCAAAATAGTGACCAACTCTTGATAAACTTTCTGAAACAAAGAAACCAGTCTCTTGATTTACATGATAACTATGCTCTACGCAAAATAATAATAATAATGTGTGTTTATATGTAAAATGAATTTGATTCTAGGCTCAGATAATCATAAACACATTTTTCACCTACGTGAAAAACCCTCTGGGACATTTTAAAGTGACACAAGATGTGGAATAACTTTTTACTATACATGGATGTCCCTTACACTGCAGGATGTCTAACACCCCTGATCTCCATCCACTAAACTCAGTGTCACCCTCCCAATTATTTTGAAACCAAAAACACCCCTGCAAATTTCCAAACCTCCCTGAGGGATGATTCCCAAACCATCACTGAAAACCACTGCATTAGGGTAAAGGAAGAAAACAAGATCTATATAGCCAGACTGCTTGGGTTTGAAACCTGGCTCTATCACTTACTAGCTGTGTGATCCTGAGCCAGTAAGTTAATTTTTCTATACTTCAGTTTCCACTTATAAAATAAAAACAATACCAGTACCAATGTTAGAGGGCTGTTATGAGGAATAAATTAGAAAGTCCATAATGTTTTGCACAAAGCAGGTACTAAATCTTTGCTATATTTAATTAGTATAATTATTTGCTTAATAACTGCCTCTCCCAATAGAGTGTAAGCTCCATGACAGCAAGCCGGAATGCCTGTCTTGTTCACCATTTTATTCCCATTACATGGCACACCATCTGGTATAGAATAGGTATGCAATATCTGTTGAATGAATGAAATCAGCAAAGATGTCTGTAACAGAAACGTAATAAAAACTGCAGTATAACCTTCAACAGTAGTATTATTTTAGGTTATACTACTAAAATACTTCTACATATGAATGTCAGAATTTACCCTGATGACATATACCCATGTATAGAATATCTCCAGTGGGATACTCAAGAAACTAGTAACAGTCATTACCTCTGGGAAAAAGAACTGAGGACATGGGGGTCAGAGATTTACTTTTCACTATAAATCCTTTTGTACTCTCCAAAAATTTAAGCAAAATACACATATATAGTTGACCCTTGAACAACATGGGGGTTAGGAGCTCTGACCCTCCTCACAGTCAAAAATCCATGTATAATTTGTAGTCAGCCCTCGCTATATACAAATTCAACCAACCACAGATGATGCAATACTGTAGTATTTAATTTTTTTTTAAATCACCATATAAGTGGACCCATGCAGATCAAACCCATGCTGTCCAAGGGTCAACTGTATAATTGTTTTTAAAATTTAAAGAAAAAATTTTTTAACTCATAGTATGTTTTTAAACAAAGAAGACTTTAGGCCCAAGAACCAAGACTATATAATGGTTCCAGGTAGGGAACTTTTTTGGAATTCCAGAAATCATCAAGAAGTTTAACTTTCTGGCCTTCCCTGGTGGCGCAGTGGTTGGGAGTCTGCCTGCTGATGCGGGGGACGTGGGTTTGTGCCCTGGTCCAGGAGGATCCCACATGCCGCGAAGCGGCTGGGCCCATGAACCACGGCCACTGAGCCTGCGCATCCGGAGCCTGTGCTCTGCAGCGGGAGAGGCCGCAACAGTGAGAGGCCCGTGTACCGCAAAAAAATAATAATAATAATAAGTTTGACTTTCACATATTTTTAACCTTCAGAGTGGTTCATTACAGGCTATCACACCACAAAGATCAATTCCAGTTTACTGATACTCCAAAAAGTCTAATCTCATTAGATATTGATTACCCACCTAAAAAGATACAAAGGGACAAATAGCATAACTACCAGGAGTAATAACAATTTTATATTTACATACTAGTTTATAGTTTACAAAATATGGTGGAAAAAGCGTGACCTTGGAATTAAGCAAAAATAACTAATGTGTCTACCACCTTGAGTAAATTTTGGTCTCTCCAAACTTCAATTCCTTTTCAATGAGA